>NC_137077.1:100520886-101163386 GCF_951640355.1 Cnephaeus nilssonii
GGAATCAAATATTCAAATGTCTGAAAGAGAGAAATTACTAGCCATGAATAATATATCCAGCAAATTATCCTTTAAATCTGAAGAAATAAAGTTATTCGCAGACACACAGAATCTGAGGGATTTTTATCACCAGAAAACCTCCATTATAGGAAATACTCAAGGGAGTTATTCCATCTGAAACAAAAAAATATAAGGTCACTTATGTAATAGTATATGTAATACTTTAAACAATAAAGAATTATATATATACTAGAGGCCCGGTGCATGAAATCATGCACAGGTAGGGTCCCTAGGCCTGGCTGGTGATTAGGGCTGATCAGGTTCCCTGCCTCCCCACCTCCTCCTTCCCTTGCTCCCTCAGCACCCCACCGCCACTGCTGGTCACTTGCCATGTTCTGCGCCACCCCCTGGTGGTCAGCGCACGTCATAGCAAGCGATCGAACTCCTGGTCTCCTGGTCGAACTCCCAAGGGGACAATTTGGATATTATTAGCCTTTTATTATATAGGGGATATATATATATATATATTTATTTATTTATTTATTTATTTATATATGTCACAACATTATGAGTAAGATCACCAGAAATCTTACAGCATAAACAGGGATAATTTGTGACAACAAAAACATAAAAGGAGAGGGAGTAAAGGTCTGAACTGGCAAAGGGGGATAAAAATCAGATGCATTCAAAAGAAAAAAAAAAAACTATAGTATATATGCAACTTCATTTTTTATAAACCTAATGGTAACCACACACAAAAATCCCCAAAAAAGGACATATAGTTTTAAAAAATAGGAAAGAAGTTCAAAATATCACTAAACAAAAACAACAGACAGAAACACAAAGGAAAAGACCCACTGGAGGCACAGAGCTACCAGAAAATAAAAGATAAAATGGATATAAGAAATCATCATACATCAATAATTACCCTAAATGTAAAAGGTCTGAATTCATCAATAAAGAGGCACCCAGCAGCAGAGTGAATCAAAAAACAAAACCCAACTACCAGTATATGCTTCCTACAATAGACACATCTAAGCTGCAAAGACAAAGGTAGATTCAAAGTTAAAGGGTGGAAAATGATTCTCCAAGCAAATAACAACCACACGAAAGCAGGTGTAGCCATACATATATGTGATAAAATAGATTTCAAGATAACAAGAGACAAAAATTAACACTTTATAATTATAAAGGGTACACTACAATAAGAAAATATAACACTTCTTCATATATACTAATATGCACACAACCAAGAAACACCAACACAATCATAGTTGGGGACATTCCATTGATATCTCTAGATCAGCCAAACAGAAAATAATAAAGAAATATCAGCCTTAAAAGAAACACTAGACCATATGGACATAACTGACATTTACAGAACATTTTATCCCAGAACATCAGATCATACATTCTTCTCCAGTGCACATGGAACATTTTCAAGGATAGATCATATGTTGGGTCACAAAACTAGCATCAATAAATTCAAGAACAATGAACTTATATCAAGCATATTCTCCAACCACGATGCCTTGAAATTAGAAATCAACTTCAAAAAGGTAGTAAAGAAACCCTCAAATATATGGAGCTTAAACAACATACTACAAAAAAAAAAATGACTGGGTCAGAGAATAAATAAAAGATGAGATCAAAAGATATACAGAGATAGTGTGGAAAATGGCTGCCAATGGGAAGGCAGACTGCAAGATAGTGTGTGAGTGAGCAAACAAAGGGAGAGTGTGTGGTCGCACGGGGAGTGTTTGTTGGTGAGTTGAGGGACAGCTATACTCCAGGAGACAGTGGGGGACGGCTGGACGGGGCTCCCCTAACCGGGCAGCCCCCACTGCTGCTGGGATCCCTCCTGGAGCAACCGGCTTGGACACGGAGACCGCGCCATCTTGAAGGGGAAAGTGGATGTTATCGGACGCCTGAAAAGCCTGGGGAATCTACAACTACGGCACCCACCGAACAGCTGTGAACCCGAGAACACCAGTTCCCAAGTGGCATGAGCACACATTTCAGAGGAGCTCTACACTCCCTCACGGAAAGGTCAGATTTTGCCTGGGATAAGGTGAGATCTGTGGTCCCGGCAGGAGAAACGCACACGCGGGAGTTGCAGGACCGGGGGAAGTCTGCGCATAGGAAAATCCGTGGCTGTTGGAGCTGGCATGGTCCGTGCATGTGGAAGGGGGTCCGCAGAGCTGCTAACAGAAGGGAACTCTAAAAAGCAACCCATTTTGATCGGGGTGCAAAAGGACAGCCTGAAAATTTTAAAAGTGTGCCGGCTGCCTAGACCCAAGGGGAAAAAAGACTGGACAGACTTGCACGCAACCCCGGAGTTCGCACACTTACTCTGGCTCTTTTTTTTTTTTTTTTTCCCCCTCTTTAAATCCTTGCTTCTGATTACTAAGCCCAATACATAGGATCATCCAATTGGGGACACTCTAAGAGACTGCAGGGGAAAGTTGTTTTTCTGGAACCTGGGGATCAGAGTGGGGAATAACCATCAGAGAACCAGCTCTGGGGCAACCCACTCCCCCAAACTGGTATTGAATGCCACAGGGAAAGCAGGATCTGAACACTAGCTGGAGAGGACCTATAGACCCAGAGGTCAATCCAAAAACACTGCCACCCAGGGGTTGAGTCGCAGATTGGCTCTTATGTAAACACAAATAAAGGAATATAGGAAATAGAGACGTACTGCCTGCTTAAAAATCAGGACTGGCTTACAACACTGAGGAGCAGTGGAACGCAGGGAACTTCAATGCTGTCCTGACTGGGAAACAGGCGTGCCAGGCAGAGCAGTAGAGGAAATGAATGACCTTCACTGCTGCACATTTTTGTTTTTTTCATCTTTTACTTAAGAAACTAATTTTTTTTCTTTTTTCCTCACTTGATTTTACCCTTTTAATTATTACATTTTTATTTTCAATCAATACTATTACTATTACTATTTTACCTTTTTTTTTAAGTGTCATTTTATTTTCTCTTTATTTTACTTTGGGATTAGTGTTCTACATTCTATTTTCATCTTTCCTTTAGCATCACTTTACTCTATCTCAACTTTACATTTATGCCATCACTCTCTTCCTCACTTTTCCCCTTTTGTTGTCCTGTTTCTCTTACCCTATTCCTGCTTTAGATTTTCCCTATTCCTTCTTTTTACCCCGTTAAAATTTCACCCTACTTATAGACCTAATTTCCAATCCCCTGCTCCAAGTCCATACACACCTCTCTCTTCTCTTTCTTCACTATCCAAAAATTTTTTTTCTCTCTGTCCTTTTGTTGTTGTTTGCTTGATTGTTGATTATATTGACTTTTTATGCTTGTTTGTGAGATTGTTTTGCTTTTACTTTTTGTTTTTTTGTTTTGTTTTGTTTGTTTTTCGCTTCTGTTTTCCCTCGCCTCACTTGATATTAGTTGTTGTTTGTAGTTTGCATTCATCTCCAGGGACTTGTTGCTGGCATGTGTTGGGATTAATGGCTACTCTATTGGAGTTTTCTCCCCATATATACAGTTTTTTTCCCTCTTCTTTCTTATTCTCTCTCTTCTCTCTCTTACTTTTCTTTCCTTTTCCCAATTTCATTTTTGCACACCAATTTTTTTTTACTCTTCTCCTTTCTCTACTACCCTCCAATTTGCCTTTCTCTGGTGGTCAATTTTATTTGGGGTTATTAATATTGTGAATACATTTGTGTTCAGTGCCTTCTACGTTGTGCCTTGCTGTGTTGTATTTTATGCCTTTAAATCAACACAGGAGAGAGAGAACTACATAACCAGACACCCGGAGAAGAGAGATCATGTGGAGGCAAAGAAACAGCCTGCATATAAAAGAAAAGCAGGCATGACCAGAAAAGGAAGTAAACTAAATGGAGGCAAGCAACCTGTCAGAGAAAGAATTCAAAGAAATAGTCATACGGTGGATGAAAAGAATGGAAGACAAATTTGACAATATTCCAAGAGGAAATGAAGAAGAACCAAGAAAAAGTGAAAAATAACATCACTGCTGTAAAGAACTCAATAGAAAGCATAAAGAGTAGACTAGAAGAAGCAGAGGACAACATCAGTGAGCTAGAAGACAAGATGGGAAAAAATACCCAAGTAGAGCAGCTTCTAGAAAAAAAAATTAAAAAGCAGGAGGAGAGCATAAGGGAACTTTGGGACAACATGAAACAAAACAACATCCGCATAATAGGGGTACCAGAAGGAGAGAAAACTGAGCAAGGAATAGAAAACTTATTTGAAGAAATAATGACAGAAAACTTCCCTGATATAGGTAAGAAAAAAAAAAACACAAATCCAAGAAGCTCACAGAGTCCCAAGCAAAATGAACCCCAAAAGACTGACACCAAGGCATGTTATAATTAAACTAGAAGCCCGGTGCACGAAATTCGTGCACGGAGGGGGGTTGTCCCTCAGCCCAGCCTGTACCCTCTCCAATCTGGGACCCCTCGAGGGATGTCCGACTGCCCGTTTAGGCCCGATCCCATTCCTCTCACAATCCAGGACTGCTGGCTCCCAACTGCTTCCCTGCCTGCCTTCCTGATTGCCCCTAACCGCTTCTGCCTGCCAGCCTGATCACCCCCTAACCACTCTGCTGCCAGCCTGGTTGATGCTTAACTGCTCCCCTGCCAGCTTGTTTGCCCCCAACTTACCTCCGCTGCTGGCCTGGTCACCCCTAACTGCCCTCTCCTGCAGGGTTGATCACCTCCAACTCCCCTCCCTTGCAAACCTGGTCCCTCTCAACTGCCCTCTCTTGCAGGCCGGGTGCCTCCCAACTGCCCTCTCCTGCTGGCCATCTTGTGGTGGCCATCTTGTGTCCACATGGGGGAAGGATCTTTGACCACATGGGGGCAAACATATTGTGTATTGGAGTGATGGTCAATCTGGTGCAGGAGTGGGGGCCAGCTGGTTTGCCCTGAAGGGTGTCCCTGATCAGGGTGGGGGTTCCCTTGGGGCATGGGGAGGCCTGAGCAAGGGGCCTGTGGTGGTTTGCAGGCCAGCCACGCCCCCTGGCAACCCAAGCGGAGGCCCTGGTATCTGGAATTTATTTTCCTTCTACAATTGAAACTTGGTAGCCTGGAGCGGAGCCAAGCCTGCTGCTCCCTCCACGGCCAGCAGCCGTTTTGTTGGGGTTATAATTGAAACTTTGTAGCCTTAAGCAGAGGCTGGGCCAGGCCAGGGTGTGTGGAAAGCTTTGCTTCCCCTGTTGTCACCGGCAACCCTGGCTTGCTCTCTCAAGCTCCGTTCTGCCGCCATTTCTGTTTGAATTTGTTTGCCTTCTATAATTGAAACTTTGTAGCTTGAGTGTAGGCTTAGGCCTGCAACAGCTCGCGGAAAGCTTGGCTTGCTTTGTTACCTGGGAAACCTTGCTCTCTGTGGCTGTAGCCATCTTGGTTGGGTTAATTTGCATACTTGCTCTGATTGGCTTGTGGGCGTGGCTTGTGGGTGTGTCTATGGTATGGTCAATTTGCATATTACCTTTTTATTAGGTAGGATTGGCAAACACCAACGACAAAGTAAGAATCTTAAAAGTGGCCAGAGAGAGACAGAAAGTTACCTACAAAGTTACCCCATCAGACTAGCAACTGATTTCTCAACAGAAACACATCAGGCCAGAAGGGAATGGAATGAAATATACAAAGTCATGTAAAGGAATGGTCTGAATACAAGAATACTGTACCCAGTAAGGCTATCAATCAAAATTGAAGGTGAAATCAAGAGCTTCACAGACAAAAAAAGACTAAGGGAGTTTATTACCACCAAATTAGCAATGCAAGAAATTATAAAGGGTCTGCTGTAAAAAAAAAAAAAAAAAGAGAGAGAGAGAGAAAGAAGAAAGGAAGAAGGAACACAGGGGTAAAGAATAAAAATGGCGACAAACAAGTATCTATCAATAATAACTTTAACTGTAAATGGATTAAATTTCCCAATCAAAAGACATAGGGTAACGGATTGGATATGAAAACATGACCCATATATCCGCTATCTACAACAAACACACCTCAGAAAAAAAGACACACACAGACTGAGGGTGATGGATAGAAAATGGTTTTTCAGGTGAATGGAAATGAAAAAAAGCTGGGGTAGCAATACTTATATCTGACAAATTATATCTCAAAGTGAAGGACATAAAAAGAGATAAGGAAGGCCACTACATAATACTAAAGGGAGCAATCCAATAAGAAGATATAACTCTGGTAAACATATATGCACCCAATACAGGAGCACACAAATACATTAAAAAAAAACTCCTGGAGGATATCAAGGGAGAGATTGACAGCAATACAATCATAGTAGGAGACTTTAATACCCCACTGTCACCATTGGATAAATCCTCTAAACAAAAAATCAGTAAAGAAACATCAGTCCTAAATGACTCACTAGACTAGATGGAAACAATTGACATCTTCAGAACATTTCACCCCAAAGCCACAGAATATACATTCTTCTCAAGTGCACATGGGTCATTTTGAAAGACAGACTATATATTAGGTCACAGGCAAAGTCTCTTCAAACTCAAGAAGATAGAAATCATATCAAACATTGTCTCAGATTACAGTGGCATAAAACTGGAAATCAACTACAATAAAAACAATCCAGAAAAATCAAACACATGGATACTAAACAGCATGCTATTAAACAATGATTGGGTTACCAGAGAGATCAAAGAAGAAATAAAAAACATCATGGCACCAAATAACAATGAAAACACAACAATCCAAAATCTATGGGACACAGTGAAAGCAGTCTTGAAAGGGAAGTTCATAGCTCTACAAGCCTACTGCAAAAAAACAAGAAACAATGGTAATAAGTTACCTAACCCTACAACTCAAAGAATTAGAAAGAGAGCAACAAGAAAAGTCCACAGTGAGCAGAAGGAAGGAAATAATAAAGATCAGAGTGGAGATAAACGACATAGAGACCAAAGAAACAATACAAAAGAGCAACAAAACCAAGAGCTGGTTCTTTAAAAGGATAAACAAGATGATGAACCTCTAGCCAGGCTCACCAAGAAGCAAAGAGAGAGGACCCAAATAAACAAAATCAGAAATGAAAGAGGAGAAATAACAACAGACCCCACAGAAATACAAAGGATTGTTAAAAAAAATACTATGAACAACTCTATTCCAACAAACTGGACAACCTGGAGGAAATGGACATATTCCTAGAAAAATACCACGTTCCAAAACTCAATCAGGAAGAATCTAAACATCTCAATAGGCCAATAACTATGGAAGAAATTGAGGCAGTCATCAAAAAGCTTCCAGCAAACAAAAGCCAGGGGCCAGACAGCTTCACAGGGGAGTTTTACCAAACATTCAAGGAAGAACTAAAACCTATCCTCCTCAGACTATTCCAAAAAATTCAAGAGGAAGGAACACTTCCAAGCTCCTTCTATGAAGCCAGCATTACCCTAATACCAAAACCATATAAAGACAACACAATGAAAGAGAATTACAGGCCAATATCCCTCATGAACATAGATGCCAAAATCCTCAACAAAATTCCAGCAAATCAGATACAGCAGTACATCAGAAAGATCATACACCATGACCAAGTAGGATTTATCCCTGGGATGCAAGGATGGTACAATATTTGCAAATCAATAAAGGTGATACATCACATAAACAAATTGAGAGATAAAAATCACATAGTCATATCAATTGATGCAGAAAAAGCATTTGACAAAATCCAACACCCTTTCTTGACAAAAACTCTCAGCAAGGTGGGAATAGAAGGATCATACCTCAACATAATAAAACCCATATATGACAAACCCACAGCCAACATCATACTCAATGGGCAAAATCTAAAACCATTTCCCCTAAGAACAGGAACAAGACAGGGGTGCCCACTCTCACCACTCCTGTTCAACATAGTGCTGGAAGTACTAGCCATTGCAATCAGACAAGAAGAAGAAATAAAAGGCATCCAAATTGGAAAAGAAGAAGTAAAACTGTCATTTGCAGATGACATGATACTGTACATAGAAAACCCTAAAGACTCTATCAAAAAATTATTAAACTTACTAAATGAATTGGGCAATGTAGCAGGATACAAAATTAACGCCAAGAAATCTATGGCATTTCTATACACCAATAGTGAACTTAGAGAAAGAGAGACTAAAAAAGCAACCCCATTTATCATCGCACCAAAAAAATTACGATACCTAGGAATAAACTTAACTAAGGAGGTAAAAGACCTATATGCGGAAAACGACACGACACTGAAAAAAGAAATAGAGGAAAACATAAACAGATGGAAGAACATACCATGTTCATGGATTGGTAGAATCAACATCATCAAAATGTCCATACTACCCAAAGCAATCTATAAATTCAATGCAATTCCCAGTAAAATACCAACGGCATATTTCACAGACCTAAAACGAACTTTCCAAAAATTCATCTGGAATAAAAAAAGACCCTGAATAGCCACAGCAATCCTGAGAAAGAAGAACAAAGTAGGTGGGATCTCAATATCAGATATCAAGCGGTATTACAAAGCCTATGTTCTTAAAACAGCCTGGTACTGGCACAAGAACAGACATATAGATCAATGGAATAGAATAGAGAACCCAGAAATCAACCCAAATCACTATGCTCAATTAATATTTGACAAAGGAGGCATGAACATACAATGGAGTCAAGACAGTCTCTTCAATAAATGGTGTTGGGAAAATTGGACAGATACATGCAAAAAAAATAAAACTAGACCACCAACTTACACCATACACAAAAATAAACTCAAAATGGATCAAGGAGTTAAACATACGACTGGAAACCATAAAAATACTAGAGGAATCCACAGGCAGAGAAATCTCAGACATATGCCAAAGCAATTTCTTCACTGATACTGCTCCTAGGGCAATGGAAATAAAGAGAAAATAAACAAATGGGACTACATCAAAATAAAAAGCTTTTGCACAGTAAAGGAAACCATCAATAAAACAAAAAGAAAGCCCACTGTATGGGAGAAAATATTTGCCAATGATATCAATGATAAGGGTTTAATCTTCAACATTTACAGGGAACTCATACAACTTAACAAAAAGAAGATGAACAACCAAATCAAATAATGGGCAATTGATCTAAATAGACACTTTTTGAAAGAAGACAGAAGGAAGGCCAAGAGACATATGAAAACCTGCTCAAAGTCACTAATTATCCGAGGGATGCAAATCAAAACAACCATGAGGTACCATCACACACCTTTCAGAATGGCTATTATCAACAAATCAACAAATGACAAGTGCTGGAGAGGATCCAGAGAAAAAGGGACCCTCGTGCACTGCTGGTGGGAATGCAGACTGGTGCAGCCACTGTGGAGAACAGTATGAAGTTTCCTCAAAAAACTAAAAATGAACTCCCATTTGACCCAGTGATCCCACTTCTAGGAATATATCCCAAGAAACTAGAAATACCAATCAGAAATGATATATGCACCCCTATGTTCATAGCAGCACAATTTACCATAGCTAAGATTTGGAAACAGCCTAAGTGCCCACCAGCAGATGTGTGGATTAAAAAACTGTGGTACATCTACATAATGGAATACTACACTGTGGTACAAAAGAAGAAATTCTTACCATTTGCAACAGCATGGATGGACCTCGAGAGCATTATGCTAACCAAAGCCAGTCAGAGAAAGATAAGTATCACATGATCTCACTCATTTGTGGAATATAATGAACAACATAAACTGATGAACAAAAATAGAACAAGAGTCATATATGCATCAAACAGACTATCCAACCTATGAGGGAAGGTGAGGGGTGAGGGGGTAAGTGATCAACCAAAGGACTTGTATGCAGGCATATCAGCATAACCAATGGAAACAGATACGGGGAGGGAGGAGGGCATGTGCTGGGGGGTGAGAGTGGCCAGGGAGTGGTCGATGGGGGAAAAAGGAGACTTATGTAATACTTTAAACAGTAAAGAATTTAAATTAAAAAAAAAAGACTTAATATCATACCAAGCATGTTTTCCAATCACGACAGTATGAAAGTAGAAATTTACTATAATCAGAAAGAGGAAAAATAAATATCTGGAGATTAAATAACATGCTACTGAACAACCATTTAGTCGAAGAAGAAATGAAAGAGATCAAAACATACATAGACACAGATGAAAAAAAAAACACATAGACACAAATGAAAATGAAAACATGACATACCAAAATTTGGGGGATGCATCAAAATCAGTACTAAGAGGTAAGTATATAGTATTATAATCCTACCTCAAGAAATAAGATAAAAGCCAAATAAACAATCTAACTTTACACTTTACAGACATAGAAAAATAACAAACAAAGTTCATAGTCAGTAGAAGGAAGAAAATAAAAATCAGAGTGGGAAAAAAAATAACCTACATGTCCTTCAATGGATAACTGTACAAAGAAGATGTGGTGCATATATACAATGGGAATACTACTTAGCGCACACACACACACACACACACACACACACACACACACAAAATAAAGGCGAAATATTTCCATTTGCAACAACATGGATTGATCCAGAGAAAGCATGCTATGTGAAGTAAGTCAGATAGAAAATAATATGTCATGTAAAACAAAAAAGGAACAAATGAACAAACAAAACATAAAGACAAATGGATAGATATAGACAACAGAATGGTCGTTACCAGAGGGGAAATAGTGTGGGGGGAGGACATAGAAGGTAAAGGGGGTCAAAATATAATGACATAAGGAAACTAGACTTTGTGGTGTGAGTACCTAATAGAGTATACAATGTCATAAAGTTGTACACCTTAAATTTATGTAATGATATTATTCAATGTTACCTGAGTAAATTTAAAGAGAAAAATATTTAACCTAAAATAAATTCCATGGATTGTAATCACTCCCTGGCTGTTATTCACAAATATCTTTCTCCTGTCTTACTCAGATAGTTAAACCTGAGATCTCCCCTATCCACACCTGCACCACAATTGCTTGAGTGAGACACTACAGGAAAACTGTAACCAGGCATATCTCAAACAGCACAGAGTTTCAAAAGGAGCTCTCAATTCTATCAGAGAATTACAATTACAAATACAATTACACCTCCCTGATCATTTCAAATTCCCAGTACCTGAGACAATTATTTCACACTTGGCTCTCCCTCCTCAGCCTCCCACCCCTTTCCCTTTCTTCCTGCCTCAGCTGATGACTTTGCTTCATACTTCATTGAGTAAATAAAACAAATCAGATGCTCTTCTCCTCACCCTCAAATTTATAAACCTGTCTGTAACTAGTTCATATTCTAAGTGCTCCATCCTTTTTAAAAAGGGGAATATCACTACTTCTATTCAGGCCTAATCACTCCACTCTTCTCTGAACCCATCCCTTCCTTTTCAAGGGTTTTGCTCCTGTCTAAGTGTCCTCTCCCTGCTGTACCTTCAGCTTCTCTATACTGAATTATTTCCAGGAATATACCAACTCACTCAGTACCTCCATTTCCCACAAATGTCCTTCTCACTATCACCAATTTGGTTTTTAACATCAAAACTTCTAGAAAATATCTCTACTCGCTATCTTGACACTATTAGCTTTAGCTTCCATCCCTACCATTTGATGAAGTTTCTCAAGCCACTCCCTCCTCAAAATACTATTTTATCTTTGCTTTCATGATACCATCCTTTTCCTATTATTCTTGAACACCTCTTTTACCTAACCTCTAATCTCTTGCTACTCAGAATGCGATCAGTGGCACGAGAGCACCTGGAAGCTTGTCAGATTTGCAGACTCAGACCCCAGACTAACTGGATCAGAATCTCCAGTGAACTCCTGGTAACTCCCAGGACATTAAAGTTACAGAATCATTGCTCTAAATGTTTGCGCCCCAGAGTCCTGTGCTGTACTCTTCGTCTAGATGACTCCACCCAGGTCACTGGCTTTAAATACTATATTTTTCTCCAAATCTCTCTCTCTCTCTAGCACTGATTTCCCTCCTAAATTCCATATTCATAACTCAATAGCTTATATCTCCATTTAAATGTCTCAAATATTTCAAACTTAATATGTTGAAAACAGAAGCCCTTGCCCACGTCACTACAAAGCCCCACCAAAATAAGACAGCTAAGTTTACAGAGCCCTCTAAGTATTGCAGGTTCTATACTAAGTGCTTAACATTTATCAGTTCCTTTAGTTCTCACCCCACCACCAGGAGACAAGTACCATTATAGTTCTCATTTTAGAGAAGAGTAATTGAAACAAAGTAAGTTGCCCACAATCATACATCTCTTAAGTACACAGCCAGGATTTGAAATTAAATCATCTGATCCAGGAACATGCTCCTGTTATTCTTAATTCCATCTGCCCTTAGCGCAAAAAACTCTAAAAGTCATCATTTAGTTCTTTATCATCCACTTCCAATCCTGTGCGTTACATCTCCAAACATGGTCTTGATTAGAAGTACTTCTCTCCATCTCCACAGCTATCACCCTTGACATAGACATCATTTTGCTCATGTGTTCATTAACCTCCTAACTGGTCTCCCTCATTCCACTCTGCCTGGTCTTCCCTCACAGCAGTGAGTTTTCTTCTTCCTTTTCTGTAATATTCACCCAAGTATATGTTTTTATTGATTTTCAGAGAGAGGAAGTGAGAGGTAAGGAGAGAGAGAGAGAGAGAGAGACATCAATGTTAGAAACATTGATCGGTTGCCTCCTATACGTGCCCCAACCAGGGATCAAAGTTGCAACCTAGGTATGTGTCCTGACCGGGAATGGAGACCGCAACCTTTTGGTGTACAAGACGACACTCCAACCAAGTGACCCACCCAGCCAGGGCAGCAGTGAGTTTTCTAAAGTAAGAATTGATGTCACTGCCTTGTTGAAACCCCTTTATGAGCTGCCATCTGCTGGACCATGGCTGAAGGAACCCTTTGTGACCTGAGCCCTGTCTTCTCCAGCCCACAGCCCACATTAGCTTTGGGGGCTCCTACTTCTGGGACATGCCAAGTACATTGTCCCACCCCCTCTGAGCCTTTGCTCTTGCCTTGAATCAAAACCATTTTTTCTCCCAGCCCTTCATCCTGAAGATCTCCATTGTCATGTTGCCTCTTCCCAACCACACTATCTAAAGGGTCACTATCAAAGCACCCTGCTTCCTCTATAACACTTACTACGTCTGCATCTGAGAGAAAATGTAATAGTGAAGGCCCTGGGGCAAATCCCTTGTCCATCTGGGTTCACATCCTGGCTCTATCCCATGACGTCTCTGCGGCTGCCTCTCTTCACCTGTTAAGAAGGGATATAACAGACCCCACTTCCTATGGCTGCTGTGATGAGTTAAAATAATGCCTGGCACTTACTTCCTGCTGTTGAAGTATTTGCTATCCTTATTGTGTGTACTTGAGGGCAAGGACCTGGCCCCTAGATCATCTCTATATTCCCAGTGCTTAGAACACCCAGCTTATAAAAGTTTGTCAAATGAATACTGTTCCTCTTCATTGTTCCCTTAATAAAAGTGATAAAGTGACAGTTACGTACCATTTCCCAATGATTTTTTTTATGATTTTACCCTGGATTCACCAATTAATGTTCCTTCATGGTCTATTTTACATGCATTTATTTCATTCTAGTCATACTATACAATTGTTATATAACCTAGAAAAAGTACAAAAGCCTAGTTCATTTTCCAAAACCCAGTCAGAGCTAAGGTACAAAAAAGAAACAGTACAGTAAGTGACAAGAAGTGCTGGGGTGACCTGTACAAATCATACTGTCTGTCACATGATGTATTTAATGCTATAAAAATTGCCACAGGAGAATCTCTTGTCTTTGCAGCGGCCACAAAGTTCCTGTCGATGAGGCCTCCTTAGGTCAATGTTTCTTTTCTTTAGAGGACAGGAACAACGGGACTTTAAACAAGTCTTTAGAAAATAAGGAACAATTTGGACACAATCAAATTAGTGTTTCAAATGTAATCCTCAAACCAAAATACTTCCCATCACCCCCTCCGTGGTATCTTCATCTTCCTTCTACATCCAAGTTGTATAAAACCACTCTTATCCCATTAAATGGCATGCATTTGTTAAGATGAGTGATCAAAGATGATGTTTTAGAGAATATCACTGAGCCAATCAAGAAGATCTCATGTAAGAGAAAAGTTTTACACGTTAGAGTTTTATAGAGTATCTTTACTGTGTAGGTGTTCACATTTATAACCAGGTGGGAATGAGGGGCAGTGGGTGAGTATTAAGTGATTTGATTATCTACATTGGAACATTTAAAAACACCAGCACAGTGATTCTCAACCAGTGGTATTTTACCCACCAGCAAACATTTGGCAATGTTTGAAGATATTTTTGGTTGTTACAACTAGGAAAAAGGGTGTTATAGAGGTAGTTAAAAATTTTCTTTTCTTCCTGGACATGCCTGATCTTTACTAGAATTTAAAGTGTTTTTAACCATGATCCCATTCTGTCTTCTGATAAATAAAATTACACCCCATGGTCATTGATATACTGCCTGGCCCACCCTCCCAATTAATAATCACTGCTCTATTGTAGGCATATGTCCATAGCCAAACAGAGTAGGTCAAACTTTACCTTTTATATTGTGAAAATAGGCATTTTAATTTTTCAAACAAGAGTCTTAAGTATGATTTATCAAATCTTATAATACACATTTATAGGTTCCACTCTCCTATTGATAAGTATGTGTCCTCATAAGAAAATTCTAATAGCAAATACTCTCATGATACTTACTATATGCACTGTACTTGCACTTTATATAGATTAACTTAATTCTCACAATACCCTTGTAAGGAAGAAAAGGCTCAATTAAAAAATTAGGTTTCCTCTAAAGGTGGGCTTCTGTTTCTGGCAGTAATGGATTAGTACTTTTGACCAAGCTTCCTGCTTAGGACAACTGGAAAAGCTGAGCTAAAAAGTAATAATAATTATTTTAAAATAACTATTTAAAGGCACCAGAAAATTATCCAAGCATTAGAAAAGGAAAGCCAGAAAGAGAGGTGAGCCTGACATTTGGGACTATTTTCTCTCTAAAGGTATCTGCCAATTCTGGAAGAGGTGAAAGATGTTAGAATTCTGAAAATGGGTTTAACAGAGGGAAAATCTTAAATATTCCAAAATGGAAGAACCCTAGTAAACAATTCAAATTTTGTATTGAAACTCTGAAAGGCTATCTTCTAAGAATAAGGATGAGCCAAAACGTGACCAGCCTTCACAGATTCCAAAGCCCAGTTTCAAAAGAGCTCATCCCTGATTGGAAAATAGTGAACTGAAATTGTTAGTCTGCCCACCAGAAGCAAACAAGTTTTCTGTAGAAGAAGATACTACCCTAGGCCTCAATTATTACTGTAATTTTTCATATACAATATCTAGTCCTCAATCAAAAATAAAAAGGTACAAAAGGAAACAAAACAGCACACTTGAAACAGGAAAATCAAGAGTATAGCAACAGAACCATAGGGAATGGAGTTATATGATACAGATATTAAGATAATTGTGCTTAATATGTTTAAAGAAATGAGAATTATATTTCCAGCTGAAAACTGAAAGTCATTTTTTTAAAGACAAAAATTCTAGCACTGAAAAATACAATAACAAATCAGTAACTCAATAGCAGATAATGCATGTAAAGCATTTAGCCCAAAATTTGGCACATAGTAAAAGCTTAATAAAGGTTACCCATTAAATTATTACATCCATACACTGGGTGTTTGAGAAAAAACACACTACCCCATACATAAACACACCACCGAAGGCAACTTAAGACTAAATCTCCCATTATAACCCCCTCAAAAAAACAAACAACAGAATTTATGCTTTTTTCCTTAAAATATTATAAAAATTCAAACA
Source organism: Cnephaeus nilssonii (assembly GCF_951640355.1). Taxonomy (NCBI): domain Eukaryota; kingdom Metazoa; phylum Chordata; class Mammalia; order Chiroptera; family Vespertilionidae; genus Cnephaeus; species Cnephaeus nilssonii. Next base: position 100,536,725 of record NC_137077.1, read on the forward strand.
TATAGAAAAACACTCCTACACAAATATCCAATTCTATCAAATCCAAACATTATGCCACAAAAGCTTCATGGTAACAATGAAAACATTTTAGACACAAGGAAGTGTTCTGTATGCTTACCTGACACTGGATTGCTTCTACCCGGTAAGGGTTAAAACTCTTATGGCATTTGCAACAGAGTTGTTTGAAATAAACCTAAAGAGAAATTTGTATTTTTTTAAATCCAAGTTTATATGTACCCTAGGCTCCAGTTTTTAAGTAACTCATTCCTTTCCTTTGTACCACCAATACACGTGGTTTCTAGGCTTTGTACATTTCCTCGGGCACACTTTCTCCCTACCTTACTTGGTGAACTCCTATTTATCCTTTAAAATCCTGCTCAGATATCACAATGCCTTCCTCCTGACAAGGTTACTCAGCCCCTCCTGTGTTGTTTCTGTACCACGTCCATGCCAGGTGCCACTGATTGTCACCAACGCACACTGTGTCTGCATCACTGCCATCAGTATAAATGTCTTAAGGATGAGCTCTATGTCTTTGTATCCTAATGTCTTAGAGGGTTTGAATTAAATCCACTGCTTTGCTTCTGGCAAGAAAAGGAAAGTACTTTTATTTTAGTTTAAAAATCTATTTGCCTTCAGGTATAGTAAATGACTAGTGTGAAAAGTCATGCTTTCATTCAGGCCTTAGCACACCTCTCCCTCTACAGCTAGGGATTCCAGCCCAAATGCTCATAGAAGCTGGTGACACAGACCAGCTGTAGACTGTTACAAAATGAAGGGAAAGGAGAAAAAAGCTGCTTAGCCCCAGCCTACTGTTCTATGATGTGATTGTCCTAGAAAATCTGAAAACACAGACTGAAATCTTCCCCAATCTGAACATGTTGACAACTAATTCAAAGTAAGGGAGGAAACTCCTTAGCCTAAAGAAGTTCTCTTATTGCCCTACCTGTGGACAGACAGTGGAAATTCCTTAGCGCTAATGCCCAAACTTATTCAAAAAACAACTGAGAAATGATTACACAAAGTCCTAATGTGCACAAGAACTAAAGTTCATCTAAATAACCTGATATGTGGTCCAACGTAAGTACCAAACCCAACAGAACAAACACCAGGACATGGGTCAGCAGCCTCAGGAAGTCATGTGAACTGTCCAGTTCAGTTCAGTTCATTTACTGAGCACCTATTATGTGCCTGGCATGGAGGATGCCAAGATGAATGAGACAATATTAAGTTATGCTCCATTAGGAAACACTTTCTTCCTCCACTTAATATCTGTACCTGCCCAACCCTCATCCATGTCCCATACACTTTTACTCACCTTACTAGTTCCAGAAATGCACCACACATAAGCACTCTCCCATCTAGTCTTACAATCCTTACAGTGAAAATATGCATATTTTCGTTCCAAAAACTGCAAATAAAAGAAGTGTCTTTTATTATCCAGGAGGGAAAAAAGCCAGATCCTTCTTTCTTGTGGCTTAGTATAAGAAATACAAAAAGCCTCCTTAACCTCACTCACAGCTGTTCTCAACATTATTACATTAATTTAGTGTCTCATCTCTGAAGGATTACTCTGGGATTCTTCTACCTGCTGCCTCTCACACTTTTTCAATCCATTTTCCACAATTCCATAAGCACAGTCTCTCCAGAATGAGATTATGATCATATACTTCACAGACATGAAATCCTTCTTCATCTAACCCAATTAATAATGGTTGCCAGACTTTTGGTTTGCACATGCTTAAAGCTGGCACCATATTTCACCAGTAAGTTACAAAACACAGAGGCCATGTAAAACACCAGTTTTCACACCCAGCCAGGTGGTTCAGTTGGTTGAAGTGTCATACCATACACCAAAACAGTTGTGGGTTTGATTTCTGGTCAGAGCACATAACTTTGGGTTCAATCCCTAATTGGGCAATACGTGAGGCAACCAATCGATGTTTTTCTCTCACACTGGTGTTTCTCTCTCTCATTCTCTCTCGCCCCCCCCCCCCCCTTTCCCTTACTCCCTCGCTGAAATCAATAAATACATCCTTGGTAAGAATTTTTAAAATAACGTTTGAAATACATATTTTCAGAACTTCCTCTCCTCCATCAAATAAAGGGAGGAAGCCAGGAAGATTTTGTTCTTTTTGCCCCAGAAATGGAAAAGAGGAAGAGGCCAGCAGAGGACTGAGGAGGGGGAAAACAAAGTTCACCTGGAAGCTGGGTTTCCTGAGAGGGTGGGCATCTCCCTGGGCCTGCTTGCTCCGCCTTTCTCCAGGACTAGAAGCATCTTCCTCCCCCAACTTGTCCTGCTGCCACCGTTCCTCCTGCTTGTCCTTTTGCAACCCTGGCCTTGGTGGTGACTTCTGTTGCTGCTGGCTTTCCTCTGCGGGACTGGAGAGAGCATCCCTCTCCTCATCCTTCCCATCCTTCCGCAGCCGGATCAAGCCCCGGAGGTCCATTACTGGTGAATAGAGGTCCCAGGCTTGTAGGGGTGCCTTGGGGTTCCTGTAGCCCCCAAAAGAGCAGCTGCACAGGGTGAGAGGGCCCAGTGAGCACTGCACAGACCTGTCCACACGTAGGCTCACCTGCACGCCCACCTCCTTGGTATCGGCCTTGCACAGCCGCAGGCCCAGGCTGGGGTTCATCTGGGAGAGAATGGCCTTAAGCTGTGCCCTCTTGTAAGGGTCAGTGCAGTAGGCCCAGGCATTCGTGGGCACCACCAGCCCCGTCCTGGCCAGGAAAGTGGGGGCACCAGTGTTTTGCCTCCAGTCAGGCTGTTGATGGTCAGAGAGTCCCGGCTGGCCCAAAGGCAGTGTGTTCCCATAGTGTGTTCCGTGGTACAGGCAGCCCTGGGGAACTCGGACGAAGCGCTCCATCTGCTGTCCAGGCTTAGTGCAATATACCCTGGTATAGTTTGCTTACGTCCTTATTCTGCCTTCCACCTTCATCTGCCCCTTCTTTCTCCTGGTCAAGTTGGTTCAGGTTCATCCAAGCTTCTCCATTTATTTCAGATTCTGATGGAGCTGCTGCCTATCGCCCTAATTGAAGGGAGTGGTGGGAGAAGAGCTACCTACCTTCAAAGGCCTAATTGCCACCTGATTCGAATTGCTCTTCCCTATCTCTTCAATTTGCTGCTCCTAAATCTCCTTTCAAAGCTTTTTTTCATTACTGACTTATTCACACACATGCTATAATTAGCCATTCATTTATTTATTCCCATGGTAATATACCATTTCAAGATCATGTTTAATGCATATAATAAAACAAATGCGAGACGTAATTTGAGCAGTTTTATACTAGAAGAATGTAAGGAAAAAATGCATTATTATGGCAGGGCTAATTAAAGTAAAGGCCAAAGGAGCAGGGAGCATAATGTTATGGAAGGGGAGGGGTGTATATAGTGAGAGAAAATATATTTCAGAGGGTTATATGACATGCCAAAGGCTCCTAGTGAGGACCACTACCTGCACCCCCAAAAAAGGTGGGAGAAGCAAATTGATCTGATTTAGTGGCTGAATACGGATTTAATAAAATGATAGTGAAGTATCTGAGGTCAACCCCACTTGTTATATGATTATTTTAAAATTAAATGTGAAGCGCAAAGCAGACTCATGTTGAGTAAGTGGCAGCTATCCTATATAATAAAACCCTAATATGCAAATCAACTGAACAGCCAAACGACTGGTTGCTATGAGGCGCACTGACCACCAGGAGGCAGACGCTTAACCCAGGAGCTGCCCGCTGGTGGTCAGTGTGCTCCCACAGGGGAGCGCCACTCAGCCAGAAGCCAGGCTCAGGGTGGGGAGTGGGCCTAGGCCAGCAGGCAGACATCCCCCAGGGGTCCCAGACCACAAGAGGGTGCAGGCCAGGCTGAAGGACCGCCTCCCCCCCCCCCCCCCCCCCCAGTGCACGAGTGTCATGCACCAGGCCTCTAGTTGTTAGATAAGGATCCCAGGCCTGTGTTCCTTTGCTGTTCAAATCTAGGTGATCATAAGCTTTGGTATTTCTCTGTATTGGTCAGCTTCCTGCTACAGCTGAGGTATGATCAAACTGAAATGACATCTAAGGAACCAAGTAGAGCCCACCCTTTCTCTAGTCCAAGGCTGCTTCTGCTGCTTACTGCTCAAGAGCCTTCCAGAAGCAGCAGGGCCCACGAGCAGCTCCCACCTCCAGAACCCAGTGGAAGGCTTACCAGGCCATAAACAAACCCGAATTAAGCCTTGTGGGCATGTCAGACCCTGCGCTTGAGGACAGGGTCCTGCCTTCCAGAGAAGTTTGAAGGGGACGACAGGCTCACACAAGGTGGTCAGTACCCTAAGAATGTAAAGGGCTCTAGGGCAGCCTGCAGAGGGGAGCAGCTGACAGCACAGGGAGAGTTACGGTGGATTCCCCATTTCTCAGGCAGGGAGACAGGCTCACAGTTCTTGAACCTGCTATCTAAGAGCATCACAGGACTAGAGCTTCACATGTCAGCCCACCCACTCCACAAGGAGCAGCAGCCAGAAATAGGTCATCCTCCTGAAATTGGACAATGAATGGATCTGGGCTGCCGCTCACTACTTGAGCCAATTAAGCATGAGACAGGGTTGAATCTTGTAGAGCATTTATTCCAATAATACTGGCAGCATGGGAGAGCAGCAGGTCATTCTGAAAATCTGCTCTGCCACCCTTCCCACAAGCCAGCTGCTTATATTGGGTAAAAGGACAAAGATTACATAGAGAAGTAGGTAAAAGGAATAAAAATGGGTATAATAGTTACAGATTACAGGCAATGCCAGGCTGGGGGTTACAAAGGGCAGGCACCTCTGGGGACTCCATTGTTTTGGCAACAAGGTTGTTAATCTTTCCATGATAATGAGAGGAAGAATCAAGATGGCAGTTAGATAAATGCAATGCTCACCACCTCCCACAATTACAACTAAAATATAGAACAACCATCATTCAGAACCACCTGAAATCTGACTGAATGGAAGTCCTGCAACTAGAGAAGTAAAGAAAAAAACACACTGAGACTGGTAGGAGGAGCAGAGGTGTGGAATAGACTGGTCCAACACCTACATGTGGCATTTTTTTAAATGGGAGAGATATCTAGGTTGTGGAGGTCTCCTGTGAGGGGTCCTAGCCCCAAACCAGACCCCTCAGCCCAGGGATCCAGAGCTGAGAAGAGAAGGACCTGTAACTTCAGGCTGTAAAAACCAGTGGGGATTGTGGCTGAGGAGAGCCAGACAATTCCTCTTGAAGGGCCTGCACTTGGACTTGCTCAGATTCACTCCCTCTGAGCTCCAGCTGGGGCAGAAGCTTGGGGGGATCCAGCGACATATGGGGAGGAACTAGATTGTCTGGCATTGGAGCAAGAACTCGGGGGTGGATTTCTCCCTGACAGGGGTGCTCACAGCAGTCATTGTCCCTATGCTGAGACCTCTCTGATCTTAGAGATGACTGGCAGAGGTCATATTTGAGTCTCCACCAACCTACCCCACGTTGTCCGTTCCTCCCTGTGATTCCCTGAGACCCTGCCCCACCCAACTTGCAGCCCCACCCAAGATGTTTGCAGTGGCTTTTCCATACAAATGGCCTGTCCTGGCTCAGACTTCAGACTTTCCTAAAATCTCTCAGACAAGCAGCAGTAGGTGTCAGCGTGCTCCATACCACTCAACAAGAGGCCCCAGGCCCAGCACTAGCAGCAGCCTGCCTTGTTTCACAGCTTGGCCTCTCCTGGGCACTTCCAAGCCCAATACAAGTAGCAGTCATCTACAGATGGCTCTGTAGCTTGTGCTTGGTGGCCCCAGGGCACAAGCAGTGGCTGACTTTGCACCTTGGGGGCGGGGGGCGGGGAAGAGGGGCCAAGAGCCAGTGCAGCTGGTGGATAGCTTCAGACCATACCAGATTACAACTCTACACATCCATGACTGACAAAGGGCAGAATCAGTGAGCACCAAAGCTCCACTGAAGCAAATCCTGCTCCATAGGGGCACCTCCTGAACATGAGCTCTTCTGCTGTAGGCACAGCTGGTCCTCACAGCTAATTGAACTGGGGTCAATCCCTCTCAGTGATGCCAATAGCAAGCAAGGCTCAACTATAACAATGCACACAGCCCACACAGGGGTGCACCTAGAGTGCCCATCTCAGGTGACTGGGGAGGCTGAGCCACTGGGCCCTATAGGAGGCTACTCTACCAATTCCAGGAGACATAGCAGCTCTACCTAATACAAAGAAACAAACACAGGGAAGCAGCCAAAATATGGAGACAAAGAAACATGCCACAAATGAAAGAACAGTAGAAATATCCAAAAAAAAAAAAAAAGAACTAAATGAAATGGAAGCAAGCAAACTACAGATACAGTGTCCAAAACAATGATTATAAGAATGCTCACAGATCTTAATGAGAGCTTCAAGGGACTTAGTGAGAATTTCAAGGATCTTAGTGATAATTTCAAGAAAATTAGTGAAACCATCAAAGACATGAGAAAGGACCAGTCAGAAATTAATGATACACTAACTAACATGAAGAATAATTTATAGGGAATCAACAGTAGAGTAGAGGATGCCAAGAATCAAATCAGTGATTTGGAATATGAGGAAGCAAAAAACACCCAATCAGAAGAGCAAAAAGAAAAACTAATCCAAAAATATGAAGATAGTGTAAGGAGCCCCTGGGACAACTTCAAGCACACCAACATTCAAATTATAGGGCTGCCAGAAGGAAAAGAGAGAGAGCAAGAAATCGAAAAACAATTTGAAGAAATAATGACAGAAAACTTCCCCTACCTGGTGAAAGAAATAGACTTACAAGTTTAGGCAGCATGCAGAGTCCCAAAACAAGATGAACCCAAAGAGGCCCACACCAAGACACATCATAATTAAAATGGCAAAGTTTAAAGACAAAGAGAGAAATTTAAAAGCATCAAGAGAAAAACATGTTCCCCTTGAGTGAATATCTTACAGGAACTTCTAAGACCACAACTCTTGCACAGCCCATATACTGCGTCAACAGAAGCTGCCTGAAGCATGGTCCAGATATGAACATCAGCCGAAGCCTGCAGCTTTACCTAGGCACATAAAAAGCCTGCTCCTTCCCCATTCACCACTGACTCCTTTCTCAAAGGTGCCTTGAATAAATATCATTTTGATTACACTGAGCCTTGAGTCAGTTCTGTGCTACCCTGGCCCAACCTGGAACCTTTCAGTTGTGTCGAAAACCCGGGAAGTGGACCCCAGGACAGGCCCTGACTCCCAGAAACTAGGCATTTGCCACTCCCAGAGACTGTGATCAACTGGCTCCAGAGCAGGCCTCTTGCCCAGGGGAGACACCCAGCCACACACATGGCTGACCTCCTCCTGGTTGCCGGGCATTTGCCTCGGTCCCACGACCCTTCCCTCACCCTTTTGGGCTGTATTGGGTCACACAGACAACCGGATTAGGGAGCAACCATTTCTCTGCCCTCCAGACGTCAACACCAGACACCGAATTGCCTGGTAAGTGGCTTTAGTCTGTTTTCCTCCATCCATCTGTCCTGGACAGTCCTGTCATTTGGGGCTTGGAGCCAGGCTCCAGGCTGTTACTGTACAGCTTGCCCCCCCCCCAAAAAAAAAAAAAAATCCAGTGCTGGTCAGGACAAGTCCTCCAGGGTAACCAGGTTCCCTCGCCCACTCTCCTGATGGGGATGCCTGTCATGGAGGGAGGACTCCGTCCATTTCTTGTGAACATTAGGGAGAGAAGGGGATGCCTTTCTTTCATGGAAAACAGACCTTAAGCCACAGCCCATCACCATGGGAAATTCTCAGTCAGCCATTCCCCACACCACACCCCAGGGGTGTTTCTATTGCGATACCACTTGGCTGCAATACAAATTAGACAATGGGTCCCAATGGCCTGAGAATGGTTCAAATTCTCACTGATCTTGACAGCTTTTGCTGCCCGCAGGGCAAAGGGTCTGAGGTCCCATATAGCCAGGCTTTCTTTGCACTCAGGACCCGACCCTCACTTTGTAACAGCTGCTCTCCCTCACAGATTCTCCTCCTTCATTCTAAACCCCCTGAGGATCTCAAATCCTTCTCCTCCTTCACCACTTTGGACCCCGCCAACCATCCCCCAGTCCCCCAGCCTATGGCTCCTCCGTTTCAGCAGCCTGAGAAGACAGCCCATAAGGTAGTTAATTATGAGAAGCTAGCAGAAATCACCCAGGACGAGCATGAGAATCCAGCTGTCTTCCTCTCAGGCCTCACCCAGGCAATGAGAAAATACACCAATTTAGACCCCATGAGTCCTGAAGGCACTATAATCCTCAAGCTCCGCTTTATATCTCAGTCCACCTCGGACACACGGAGGAAACTCTAAAACTTAGATGATGGTCCTCAGACGCCACAAAGAGACCTCTTAAATCTGACCTTTAAGGTCTTTAATAATAGAGATGAGGAGACCCAAATCCAAAAACAAAGGCAAGATCAGGCCAAGGCTGAGGCCCAGACGAAGGCCTTCCAGCTCTTGCCACCATTCTCATAAACCCCAAATGAAGTGCCAACCAAGGGTAAGTCAGGAGCTAAGCCTCCTCCAGGTCCATGCTTCAAATGCAACAAGAGAGGACACTGGACCAAGTCCTGCCCAAACCCAAGACCCTCACCTGGGCCCTGCCCAATGTGCAGAAGAGAAGGCTACTGGAGTCAGACTGTAGTCAGGCCCCTCCAGGTCAGACCTCAGCAAGGCTGCCCTCTGGATCCAGTTTGGAGCTCCCAGACCCCCTTGGGCTGGCCACTGAAGACTAAAGCTGCCCAGGCCCTGACAGGGCCCCACAGATTTACATCACCAGGACAGAGCCGCGGGTAATGATTGTGGTGGCAGGTAAGTTGATCTCCTTTTTAATTGACACTGGGGCCACTTATTCTGCCCTCCCCAAATTTGCTGTGATCCTTGTCCCCTCTTCAGTCTCTATTATGAGGGTTGAAAGATTAGTCTCACAGTCATTAGCCACCTCACCTCTACACTGCATCTTACTAAATACCCCATTCACTCTTTTCTAGTTCTACCTCAATGCCCAACCCGAGCTACCACACATACCCTCATAAATGACAGTCACCTACCTCAGTTTCACCCTCACCCCACAAAGCCACACCATTTCTTAGACTGTAAAAGCCTTATCTCCTCCATCACTGTCCCCTCCTCTAAACAAACAAACAAAAAATACTCTCTTTTCTCGGACTCACTAGATACTCTCGCTTCTGAGCTCCCAACTTCAGTCTTCTTGCAAAGCTCCTCTATGACATGACACGGCGAAAGGACCCCCTCACTGAGCCTTTAGATCCCAAGGCCATCATTCTCACCCCTTTAGCGCTCTGAAAACTGCTCTGACCTCAGTGCTTTCTCACTTCCCTCTGCCTTTCCCAAAGAACAACTTTCTTTACTGCAAAACTACAAATACTTAACAGTCCAGCTCCTTTCAGAAGCTGAACTCACTATCACCCAAACCTTAGCATGTTATCGCTAAGGAAAAATGTGGCAGCTTTAAATCTAAGTGGCTAGAGGCCTGGGAACAGGCTGCTAGGCCTGATCTCTCCTCCCCCTGCCTTTTCTCCAGCCTCATATGCCTACACATAATTTTCCAAAGTCTTTGGTAACTTAAAGGCTTTGGAACATTGCTGGGTTAAATTATAAACATCTAAATATTTTTAAATAGCATAAAATATTGAAACATTGATTGCTAGACAGTTAATTTGCCTGCTCTTGGTTTTTATTACAGAAGGTCTCTTGTACTTTGTTGAACGTGTATTTTCTTGAAAGTAAGAGTGTGTTTAAAGTGTGTTCATAAACATAAATGCTGGTTGTTTACTTTTTGGCTAAAGCTGGTTATTTGTGAATGGGTAGAAGGTTTGTGTTGTCCAGTGAATCAGGACTTGATCACTCCTGATGCCTGAAGGGACCCCTTCTCTCCTAGTAAGCTAAAGCAGCCCCACCCTGGCTCTCTCCTGTTGCTTAAGTTCTTATATCTGAGCCTAGACTTTCTTTATTTCCACTGCTCATTCATAGTCCTTGACACTATCATTGAAAGCCTCAACAGGTCTTCCTGCTTGGTATTTAGGAACCTCTATCCCCTTTTCTAACCCTTTTAAAAGTCATTCACTGCAAAGGACATCAAGTCAGGAATGATCCCGTAATACAGGAAAATAACAAAGCAGACCAAGAGGCCAAGACAGTGGCTCAAAGGAAGCCTCTGTCTCCCCAACTCTTAGCTACACCTCATATAATGCCCTAATATTCTCCAGAGGAACTTCAGTCCCTATTAACTCTTGGGGCCACTCAGGAAGAACCATGGTTAAAATTTCAGGGAAAATATATCCTTCCCCAGGGACAGACCCTGTGATATCTTACAGGCTATTCACAGTTCCCTACAATTCCTAAAACCCCCTCATCACATGTCCTAACCTATCATTCTACTGCAAAATATCACCAAAACCTATTCTACCTGTTACTCAGTATCTCCCCAAGGACAGGTTAGATTAGACTTCCTTCTTTCCCCAAATCCCTGGACAAGACTGGCAGATTGACTTTACTCACATGGCCCCTATTTAAAAAAAAAAAATACAAATATCTTTTAATCTTAGTAGATACCTTCTCAGGCTGGGTAGAAGCATTCCCCACTAGGTCTGAAAAGTCCTCTGAGGTCACACAAGCTCTCATTCAACATATCATTCCCAGATTCAGCCTCCCCACCTCATTACAATCAGATAATGTGCCAGGAGCCAAGATCAACAGTAATTAATACAGTATAAATGCGAGAAGTCCAGTCAGAAGGCTGAATGGGGCTTTTTCATATTCGCAGGGCTGAATATCTGCATTTTATTACCTACTGCTGATGACTCAATGGCCTAAAGCCAACTCCCCCAACCTGATAATCTTACTGTTTACCAAACATCACCTTTGATATGTCTGTTTGCATTCCTAAAAGGCAATTGTGTAAATAAAAGCAGATGGGAACAGAGACTCAGTGAAACTTGGTCCCTTGTACCAAGCTCACAACTGGCTTTCCCCATAATTTCCAAATTTACATTTCTTGTCTTGTGTATTAATTTGCGCATCAGCCCTTTCTCCAAGTCTTTGAACCCAAGGCCACATGGGCCATGGCTTCACATTTGGCGCCCTTGAACTGGGATTTGGGGAAAAAGAATTTGCCAGAGCGGAAAAAGAAATCACCGGATCGGTGGTGGAAGAATAACTGCATGCAAAACTCATGTCAGCTGCAGAAGCCCATAGATCCATAAGTGCTCGAGTAATTTCTTTTGTTTCAGCCAAATCAAAATGGGGCAGAATTCGTCGAAAGGGGAGAGACTTTCTTGTAGATTTTTGGCTTGCATGCTCAAGGATAAGGGAATTGCAGTGTCCGAAGATCTTCTTTTACAGTTTCTACAGATTATTATAGAATATAATCCATGGTTATCTGACAAGGGTACATTGGATGTTGAATGTTGGGAAAGAATAGGTCAAAACTTGAAAGAAGCTCAGCACCAGGGGAAAAATTTGCCTCCAAATTGTTTCTCCTTGTGGAAAACGGTATTACATTTGCTAGAGCCTTTCAGAGAAGAAAGACCTCCTCCCTTTGCACCCTCTGCTCCTAAAGAGAAGCAGGAAGATAAATTGGAGGAGTGGCCTTCATGTCCTGATTCTGAAACATTTAAATCGCCACTAATAGAATCACCTATGCAAAGAGCTATCCGAGAACGATTAAAGGACATGACAGTGGAGGATAGACTTGCTTTTCCTGTTAGACAGGTAGCTAACCCACAATTCCCAAATAAAATAATAAGACAGCATGAAAGATTTGACTTTAAAATGATAAAGGCCTTGTATGATAGTGTAATACAAAATGGCCCTAATGCTCCATTTACTGGAGAAATTATAACTAACATTTCTGATGCATTCCTAGATCCTTATGATTGGTATTCTCTGGCCCATGCAACTCTGAATGGAGGAGATTATTTGCTATGGAAAGGAGTATTTTTAGAGAAATGTCAAGCACAAGCTTCTTTAAATCTCAGACAGAATGTTCAAATAACATTTGAGATGCTTGCAGGACAGGGGCAATTTAGTGACGTCTAGAATCAGCTCCAATATATCCAGCAGGCGTATGAGCAAATTAGACTTCGTGGAAGAAAAGCCTGGTGAACTTTACCAGCAAAAGGCGAACCTGAAGGAGCCTTTAGTACGTGCATGCAGGGGCCCACTGAATCATTCTCTGATTGTAGCTCGCCTCACTCGAGCAGTGAAATGGCAGATTCAACCTGAGACAGCAGGAGACATTTTGACTCAGCAATTAGCTTATGAAAATGCAAATGCTGATTGTAAGAAATGTCTAACGCCTCTAAGAAAAAATAGTACCATTACAGAAATGATTTGAGCATGTCAGAATGTGGGGTCAGGCATTTTTCAAGCAAGCTTATTAGCTGCCACAATTACAATGAGAAAGAAATAAATCATGTTTCAACTGTGGACAGCAAGGACATTTTAAAAAAGAATGTAAGCAACCAAAAAGGACACAAGGTGGCGCTCTAGGAGAAGGCATGAGCATTCTACTCCCAATTCAGGTACTGCAGATCTATGCCCCAGATGTCAGAAGGGGAATCATTGGGCCAGTCAGTGTAGATCTAAATTTCATAGAAATGGCCAGCCATTAAATCAAGACATAGGAAATGGCCAGCCGCAGGGAAACGGCCAGAGGGGCTCCCTCTACCCCATTGTTAAATAAGAGGAATTTCCACCCTGCCAGGCCCACAGTAGCTTCCCTCATTCAACTCACTCCAGGAAGTGCTGGTTTAGATCTCAATCACCCTGATCCCTGATATGGCTAGACAAGTTGTTCCTACAGGAATTTGGGGACCTGTGCCACCAGGAACGTCAGGCTTAGTCTTAGGGAGAAGTGAAAATACTCTAAAAGAACTGACTGTTTTTCCTGGAATCATAGATTCAAACTATGAGGCAGAAATAAAGGTAATTTTAGAATGCAAACATATTATGCAAATTACTCCAGGACAAAGACTCGCTCAGCTTCTGCTTATACCTTATATTCAGCAAGGTGAAGTCATAAATAGGAAGAGAGGAACACAAGGATTTGGAAGCTCAGATATATATTGGATACAGGAAATTAGCAAGACCTGACCCGTCCTATGATTAATCTAAGAATAGAGGGAAAACTGTTTAAAGGTTTAGTAGACACTGGAGCGGATGTTAGTGTTATCAGTCAAGAATTCTGGCCTCCTACTAGCAGTCAGCAGATATGCGTCACTGCAGATTGCCCAGGACCAAACCAGAGAGGGTTGGACCTGCAATACCACCATTTGTCCACCATCCAGAACTGAAATATCATTGCTGTTATGAACACATAAACAACTGTTGGACATAGAAACCGGGACTCAAAAGAACTGTTGGCCCAGAAAGAAACTCACTATAGACTGATTCATTTGCCTCTCAGCATAACTATTATTGCTTGTATCATTTTCGGTTCCTATAAGTGTATTCCTAGTATCACATGAGCTCACTCATCTAGGGGAAAAGATGAACAACATAGACTGAAGAACAAGAACAGCATTGATTAGACTGTCAGACCTCAGAGGGAAGGTAGGGGAGGGTGGGGACAAGGGAGATAGATCAACCAAAGGACTTGTGTGCTTGCATATGAGCCTAACCAGTGATCACGGACAACAGGGGGAGGGGGCATGCGTGTGGGGGGGTTTGGGAAGGGAACGGGGGGAGGGGGTTGATGACAAATATGTGATACCTTAATCAATAAAGTAATTTTTAAAAATAAAATAAATAAATAAATAAAAAGAAAGAAAGAAAAAAAAAAGAATTCTGGCCTCCAAGTTGGTCCATGGTAGAAGCTATAGGCTCTATCATGGGTGTTGGAATTCCTGATAATCCACAACGCAGCGCTGCAGTGTTAAAGTGGCAAGATGAGGAAGGACAAACAGGATGGTTTCCACCCTATATAGTCTCTGGAATTACAGTCAACTTATGGGGCCGGGATGTTTTAGAAGGTTTACAAGCTTGTATTATTACTGGCAAGGGACAACGGTTGATAACTCAGATGGGATATCAAGCTGGTCAAGGTTTAGGAAACTATAATCAGGAGATTAAAGAACCCATTCAGGCCTAAGGAAACACAGGAAGACAAGGATTAGGATATCAGCCTTTTTAGGAGTGGTCACTGCTCAATCTCCTCACCCCCATGGTGATCCTATACCAGTGATGGGCAACCTTTTGAGCTTGGTGTGTCAAACTTCGCAAAAAAACTGAGCATAACTCGGGTAGTGTGTCACTTTGAGAAAAAAACATTATTTCGCAAATGTTTCATCCTCAGGAGCAGCAAATGTTTTATCCTCAGCATGCGGCCGCTTCAGTGGCCGCGTGTCATCAGAAATGGCTACGCGTGTCATAGGTTTGCCATCACTGTCCTATACAATGGAAAGATGATAGACCTATATGTGTGGATCACTGGCCATTAACCAAGGAGAAATTAAGTCATATTCATGAATTAATACAGGGACAAGTAGAGGCTGGTCATATAGAACCTTCCAATAGTCCTTGGAATACTCCTATATTTACAATACCTAAGAAGGCAATAGGAAAATGGCGATTGTTACATGATCTTAGAGTGGTTAACACTACTATGCACACCATGGGAGCTTTACAGCCTGGACTCCCAGCGCCTTCACAAATCCCTCTAGATTGGTCTCTTATAGTAGTAGATCTTAAGGATTGTTTCTTCACCATTCCCTTGGCACTGCAAGATAAACAAAGGTTTGCCTTTTCAGTGCCATCTATTAATAATATAGAGCCTAAGAAAAGATATCAATGAAAAGTTTTGCCTCAAGGAATGGCCAATAGCCCTACATTATGTCAAAAATATGTAGCTCAAGCTATTCAACCTTTAAGGGACAAATATTCCCAGTGTTATATTATCCACTAGCTTTACCCGGCCACGCGTTGCTGTGGCTCAGTCTGGTTAAATGGAAAAGAAAGAAAAGAGCGCACGTTTCTAATTGTTTAATTTCACAATGCTTGTGGGTATACAATATTTTTTGTTGTCCCATTGTCTGTGCAGATATAGAGATTGTCTGGTTTGCCGACTCTAGAATACGCAACATATAATTGTCCATGTGAGAAGCAACCCGTGTCTAGATCTAAACCACACAATTCTAAAGATTGGCCCTGAGCTTTGTTGATGATGATTGCAAACGCCAATCGAATTGGGAATTGCAATCTCTTAAATTGAAATGGCATATCCGTTGGAATCATAGGAATGCGAGGAATGAGGACATCTTCACCTTTGAAAGGTCCTGTCAAGATTGTTGCTTTCTACAACGTTGCTCATTAATTTTTTTACTGCAAGCCACATGCCATTGCAAAGCTTTGGCTGGTTGATATTTCACAACATGATAATTGGCATGCCGATTTTCAATTGCAGTATGTGCGGTGGCATCCCTGGCAGATCGAGTGAATTAAAAATTCTGTTGGATAATTAACTGCTTCATCTGCTTCCACAACAGTGTCGACGGACTTGTATGTGACTGCCTCGCTTTGAATGTTAGACTGAATAATATTGTTAAGTTCATAGATGTCTTTGTTCTTCGCCGCGAGAACAGCTTGTTCATTCAGCCAATCGTGATTCTTATAATTGGTTTGAATATTGGGAAATACTTTTTCAACCAATTCTTCTTTTGACGTCACTAAATTGCAGAAGTTATGAGGCAATGAAATTCGTCCTGAGGTCAGATCAACCGGCACCTTTCCGTTCCCCATTTCCAGCAATTGATGTGAGAATATCTCAGCTGATCGATTGTTTTGCAGCTGGACAGGCTTATTTGTAGTTAATTTTAACGTCTTTACATGTCGCCACAAAGTAGAGTATTTCAGGCAAACATTTATTTCGTCTGCTGGTGTTGATCGAGGAATTACAGGTAATGTTTGCCTGAAATCTCCTGCAAGCAATATTAGTGCGTTCCCAAATGGTCTGATGTTTCCATGCAAATCTTGCAATGATCAATCAAGAGCCTTGAGCGATTTTTTGTGTGCCATTGTGCATTCATCCCAAACAATAAGTTTGCATTTCTGCAATACTTTTGCCATGCCGGATGCTTTGGAAATGTTGCACATGGGAGTTTCAATGAATTGCATGTTCAATAGCAATTTCAAAGCGGAATGAGCAGTTCTTCCACCTGGTAGCAATGTCGCAGCCATTCCGGATGACGCAAGAGCTAAGGCTATGTCATTTTGGGATCGAATTGCTGCCAGAATCAATCTAATTAGGAACGTTTTACCAGTTCCTCCTGGTGCATCTAAGAAGATTTCTCCAACCCCGTTATTGACAGTTTGCATTATTTGATCGTAAATGCCTTTTTGCTCAAGCATTAGCTCAGGAATATTTGATTGCACATACAACAAAAGATCACCCATGTTGTAATTTTGTTCACGACTCAATTCTACATCGAACGAAGCAGCAGCAGATCGATTCGGTGATGGCATTCCCAATTGATTGAGAACTTTGTTCGCGATTTCTAAGCACAAATCTTCAATCATTATCAACACTGAAATGGAATCGTAAAATTGGAAATTTGGAAATCATAAATGGATCCTAAATTGGAAACATTGAAATGGAATCGTAAAATATTTAGTACAGCGAGTGTTGCTTTTACGTCCAACAGATGGCGCTGTTTTTCAAAAAAAGCATGTTTTTACCTGTCACAGGTGTGACATCTATATAATAGTAGGTATAAGGTATATAAAAACACGCGCGTATTCGAATGCAACATTATGTCAAAATTTCAAAGCAATCATGAAGAAGTTTCTGAGATTTAAGATTTTGAACAAACGAACAATTACATTTTTATTTATATAGATTACATGGATGACTTGCTCTTAGCGAGTCCACGGGAAGAACAGACTTTAGCAATGTTTTCTCAATTAGAAAAGGAACTTCCTAAATGGGGCTTAAAAATTGCTCTAGAAAAAGTACAGAAAGAAATGCCTTTCAAATATCTAGGTACCATAATTGAAAACCAATGTATTAGGCCTCAAAAGGTAGAAATACGAAAAGATTGCCTTAAAACATTAAATGACTTTCAAAAAGTATTAGGGGACGTTAATTGGTTAAGACCTTATCTAAAAATCTCTACAGACAAATTTATTTAATATACTTAGAGGTGACTCTAATCTTTCCTCACCCCGAGTATTGACAGATGAAGCTAGAAAGGAGTTACAAAGAATTGAGCAGGCAATCTCCTTAGCAAGTGGCACAAGTACTGCCTGAATTGCCTTTATTGGGACAGATTAATTCTACTGAAAATAGTCCCACTGGAGTCATCTTCCAAAATAAAAACTCTTTTGCTATTATTGAATGGGTCCACCTAGGACATCAATCCTCTAAAACTGCAGTTACATATATAGAACTTATAGTTCATTTGATAACTCAACTTAGAAAGCACTGCAGGCAGCTTAGAGGAGAAGAACCCCAATGCATTTACCTTTCCCTCACTAGGAAGCAATTAGAAATGTTATTTCAGACTGATTTAAATTGGCAAATTGAACTGAGTGGATATTCAGGGGAACTTAGTTGCCACCTACTAAAAGACAAATTATTACAATTTCTATATTATACCCTGTAGAGAGCGCCTGTGAAAGGCCCCTGAGCTGATTGTCATCTGAATCCAGTGGTGCCCAGCAGAACCATGCCCTGGAAACATACCTGGCCAGAGGCAGGTGTGTTGTCAGCCTGACCTTCAGCTCAGGCACCAGGGGGTGGGTTTCATTATCTAAATCCAGCCAAGCACCAGGAACAAACAACAGAAGTGACAATTACCAGGAACAAACATCAGGCCCACCCAGAAGTGACAATTACAAAGAAGCCACAAAAATGCACATAATCTCCTTTGTCTTGGGCTTTAGTGAAACTTCCTGGTATTTTACTGTATAAAATAAACACACTGTATTGGCTCTGGGTCACTGTCTCTCCATCAGAGGACAGCTGTCCCTCCTGGCCCCAGCTTTTGCCTTCTATCTCTGTGTCTGTCTCTTTCTTTTATTTTCTCAAACCCCAGCCACCCCTACTCAGGAACCAGACCACTGGATGTGGAAAAGAGAGAAATATTTATATTTGGTGCCCAGATCCAGGGACCTGAGTACAGGGGAACTCTCAAAAGTCAAGTAAGGGGGTCGCTCCAAGAAGTGCACCACACAACAAATTAAAGGAGTAAGGTAAGGAGCAGATTGTTGTATTAGCTGGGTGTAAAACATGGGTAATTCAGGGTCTCAGGAAAGAGGTCTCTACTCTCAAGTGCTTAAAACTATACTCAAAGCTAGAGGATGATCTGTTAAGCATAGTCAGATATCAATGGAAAGTTTTGATTTCTTAAGTTTTGCTAATGAAACTTGCCCTTGGTTTCCTGAAGAGGGAACTGTCAACTTTCAAATGTGGGAAAAGGTTGGAAAGCATTTGCGTGACCGATACACAGCAGAAGGTCCAGAGAAGATTCCTATTCCTACGTTGACACTATGGTCTTTAATTCATAATTGCCTTGATCCAGCGCAGGAGAGTTTAAGAATGTCTAAGCAGGGTGTGCCATGGCTTTACAGCCTACAGTGGAGGGGTGTGAATCTCTAAAAATACCACCTCCCCCCTCTGTGCCTCCTCTGCCTCCACCGCTCCTGCGACCGTAGTCAAAAGCCTGTCAGATAAAGATTTACCTCCTAAATATGAGCGGGAGCTAGAGTTTGAGGAAGAGAGGGACAAGCATCACTGTGAGCGGGATGATTCAGATGAGGAAGATTTTGCCCGCAGTTTTGCAAAAATGACCCTAGCTGCCCAGCCTTTAAGGCTAGAAGCAGGCAACTTTCACACCAATAATGTCTTCCTTACAGCAGACCTTATGGGAGGCAAGATGAGCGAGTTTAAAACCTCTGTTTCCATGTATGGTCCCACTTCTTTTGTCCTGAGCTTACTTGACTCTGTAGCTAGCGAAGCTCTACCTCCTCTTGATTGGCAAACACTGGCTAAGGCTTGTCTTTCCCCTGGAGATTATTTAATGTGGAAATCCAATTGGACTGAACTTAGTGCAGAACAAGCGGCTAGAAATCAACAACATGGCATACCTATCATTCTCAAAATGTTAGTTGGGAGGAGGACAAAATGGCGGCAGAATAGACAGATGTGTTCTGAGCCTTGTCCAGGAGCAGAAAGAAGGAGCAGCTGAGGGTTGCATGGGGAGTGTTTGTTGGCAAGCTAAGGGACAGCTAAACTCCAGGAGAAGGTGGAGGACTGCTGGACGGGGTTCCCCTGACTGGGCAGCCCCCACTGCAGCTGTGGCTGGATCCCCTCCCGGAGCTATGGGCTCGGATGGGGAAACCTCACCATCTTGAAAGGAAAAGTGGGTCTTACCGGAAGCCTGAAAATCCACAACTGCAGCAACCACTGAACAGCTGGGAGCCCCAGAACACCAGTCCCCAATTGGCGCAAACATGCGGATTCAAAGGAGCTCTTCACTCCACCACGGAAAGGTCAGATTTCGCCAGGGATAAGGTGAGGTCTTTGGTCCTGGCGGGAGAGAGAAACGCGCACGCTGCGGGCGCTGGAGGACCGGGGAAGTCTGTGCCTAGAAAAGTCCATGGCTGTTGGTGCTGGCATGACCCGTGAATGTGGAATGGGGTCCTCAGAGCTGCTAACAGAAGGGATCTCTAAAAAGCAACCCATTTTGATTTGGCGCGAAGGGATAGCCTAGGAGTTTCAAAGGTGTGCAGGCTGCTTAGGCTTGCGCACGGACCCATTGCTCGCACACTTGGGCTTTTTCCTCTTCATTTCCTTGCTTCTGAATACTAAGCAAGGATCACCCAGTTGGGGACGCCCTGGGAGACTGCAGGGGGAAGTTGTTTTTCTGGAACCTGGGGATCGGATTGGGGAGCGACCATTGGAGAGCCAGCTCTGGGGCAGCCCACCTCCACAATCCAGTACTGAGTGCCACAGGGAAAGAAGGCTAGAGAGGCCATAGAGAACCGGAAGTCAATCCAGAAACACTGCCACCCAGGGGCTGAATCACAAATTGACTCTTGTGTAATCAAAAATAAAGGAATACAAGAAATTAAGACACCGCCTGCTTAAAAATCAGGACTGGCTTACAACACTGAGGATCAGTGGAACGCAGGGAACTGCAATACTGTCCGGACTGGGAAACAGGAGTGCCAAACAGAACAATAGAGGAAGTGAATGACCTTCACTACTGAACATTTTATTTTATTTTTATTTTTTTATTTTTATTTTTTGCATCTTTTACTTAAGAAATTAATTTTTTTCTTTTTTCCTCACTTGATTTTACCTTTGTAATTATTACATTTTTATTTTCAATCAGCATTATTACTACTACTATTATACCTTTTTTTAAAAAAAGTGTCATTTTATTTTCTCTTTATTTTACTTTAGGATTGTGTTCTCCATTCTATTTTCATCTTTCCTTTAGCATCGTTTTACCCTATCTCAACTCTATCTTTATGTCATCACTCTCTTCCTAACCTTTCACCTTTTGGTGTCCTGTTTATCTTAACCCTTTGCTGCTTTAGATTTTCCCTATTCTTTCTGTTTACCCCTGCTAAAATTTCACCCTACTTATATATCTAATTTCCAATTCCCTGCTCCAAGTCCATACACACCTCTCTCTTTGCTGTCTCAACTATCAAAAAAAATTGTTTTTCTCTCTGTCCTTTTGTTGTTGTTTGCTTGAATGTTCATTATATCAAATTTTTATGCTTTTTTTTTGATATTATTTTGCTTATTCTTTTGTTTGTTTGTTTGTTTTTTGTTTGCTTTGTTTTTGTTTTTTACTTCTGTTTTCCCTTGCCTCGTATGATATTAGTTGGTGTTGTAGTTTGTATTAATCTCCAGGTACCTGTTGCTGGCATTTGCTGGGATTAGTGGTTGTTCTATTGGAGTTTTCTCCCCATATATATAGTTTGTTCCCCTTTTCTCTCTTAGTCCCTTTCTTGTCTCTCTTACTCTTTTTTTCCTTTACCCAATTTCATATTGACACTCCTTTTTTTTTTCTTTCTTTTTCCTCTTCTTTCTCTCCTATCCCCTAATTTGCCTTTCTCTTGTGATCACCTTTATTGGGGGTTATTAATATCGTGAATACATTTCTGTTTGGTGCCTTGTGTGTTGTACCTAGTTGTGTTGTATTTTGTGCCTTTAAATCAATGCAAGAGAGAACTACATAACCAGATATCCGGAGAAGAGAGACCATGGGGAGACAAAGAAATAGCCCACATATGAAAGAAAAGCAGGCATCACCAGAAAAGGAAGTAAATGAATTAGAGGCAAGCAACCTATCAGAGAAAGAATACAGAGAAATGGCCATAAGGTGGCTGAAAAGAATGTAAGACAAATTCGACAATATGAGTAAGAACCAAGAGGAAATGAAGAAGAACCAAGAAGAAATGAAAAAATGACATCACTGCTGTAAAGAACTCAACAGAAAGCATCAAGAGTAGACTAGAAGAAGCAGAGGACCGCATCAGTGAGCTAGAAGACAAGATGGGGAAAAATACCCAAGTAGAGCAGCTTCTATTAAAAAAAATTAAAAAGCAGGAGGAGAGTCTAAGGGAACTTTGGTACAACACAAAACAAAACAACATCCACATAATAGTGGTTCCAGAAGGAAAGGAAACTGAGCAAGGAATAGAAAACCTGTTTGAAGAAATAATGACAGAAAACTTTCCTGATATAGGGAAGAAAAAACCCACACAAATCCAAGAAGCTCACAGAGTCCAAAGATAAATGAACCCCAAAAGACCGACGCCAAGGCACGTTATAATTGAATTGGCAAACACCAACGACAAAGTAAGAATCTTAAAAGCAGCCAGAGAGAGACAGAAAGTTACATACAAAGGAACCCCCATCAGACTAGCAACTGATTTCTCAACAGAAACTATCAGTCCAGAGGGAATGGAATGAAATATATGAAGTCATACAAAGGAAGGGTCTGAATCCAAGAATACTGTACCCAGCAAGGCTGTCAAGCAAAATTGAAGGTGAAATCAGGAGCTTCACAGACAAAAAAGGACTAAGGGAATTCATCACCACCAAACCAGCAATGCAAAAAATGCTTAAGGGTCTGCTGTAAAAAAAAAAAAGAAGTAGGAAGCGAAGAAGGAACACAGGGGTATAGAATAAAAAGGGCGACAAATAAGTACATATCAATAATAACTTTAAATGTAAATGGATTAAATGCCCCCATCAAAAGACATAGGGTAACGGATTGGATAAGAAAACAAGACCCATATACCTGCTGTCTACAAGAAACCCACCTCAGAAAAAAAGACGCACACAGACTGAGGGTGAAAGGATGGAAAAAGGTTTTTCAGGCAAATGGAAATGAAAAAAAAAGCTGGGGTAGCAATACTTATATCTGATAAATTCTATCTCAAAGTGAAAGACATAACAAGAGATAAGGAAGGCCACTTCATAATACTAAAGGGAGCAATCCACTCAGAAGAAATAACTCTGGTAAACATATACGCACCCAATACAGGAGCACATAAATACATTAAAAAAACTCCTGGAGGATATCAAGGGAGAGATTGACAGCAATACAAGCATAGTAGGAGACTTTAATACCCCACTATCACCATTGGACAAATCCTCTAAACAAAAAATCAGCAAAGAAACATCAATCCTAAATGACTTACTAGACCAGATGGAATTAATTGAAATCTTCAGAACATTTCACCCCAAAGCCACAGAATGTACATTCTTCTCAAGTACACATGGGTCATTTTCAAAGAGGGACCATATGCTGAGACATAGGCAAAGTCTCTTCAAATTCAAGAAGATAGAAATCATATCAAGCATCTTCTCAGATCACAGTGGCATAAAATTGGAAATCAACTACAATAAAAAACAATCCAAAGAAATCAAACACATGGAGACTAAACAGCATGCTATTAAACAATGACTGGGTCACCAGAGAGATCAAGGAAGAAATAAAAAACATCATGGCAACAAATGGCAATGAAAACACAACAATCCAAAATCTATGGGACACAGCGAAAGCAGTCCTGAGAGGGAAGTTTATAGCTCTACAAGCCTACTGCAAAAAAACAAGAAACAATGGTAATAAATTACCTAACCCTACAACTCAAAGAGTTAGAAAAAGAGCAACAAGAAAAGCCCAGTGTACGCAGAAGGAAGGAAATAATAAAAATCAGAGCAGAGATAAACAACATAGAGACCAAAGAAACAATACAAAAGATCAACAAAAGAGCTGGTTCTCTGAAAGGATAAACAAGATTGATGAACCTCTAGCCAGGCTCACCAAGAAGCAAAGAGAGAGGACCCAAATAAACAAAATCAGAAATGAAAGAGGAGAAATAACAACAGACCCCGCCAAAATACAAAGGATTGTTAAAAAATACTACAAACAACTCTATTCCAACAAACTGGACAACCTGGAGGAAATGGACATATTCCTAGAAAAATACAACCTTCCAAAACTCAATCAGGAAGAATCTAAAAATCTTAATAGGCCAATAACTATGGAAGAAATTGAGGCAGTCATGAAAAAGCTCCCAGCAAACAAAAGCCCGGGGCCAGACAGCTTCACAGGGGAGTTTTACCAAACATTCAAGGAAGAACTAAAACCTATCCTCCTCAGACTATTCCAAAAAATTCAAGAGGAGGGAACACTTCCAAGCTCCTTCTATGAAGCCAGAATCACCCTAATACCAAAACCAGATAAAGACAACACAATGAAAGAAAATTACAGGCCAATATCCCTCATGAACATAAATGCCAAAATCCTCAACAAAATTCTAGCAAATCGGCTCCAGCAGTACATCAGAAAAATCATACACCATGACCAAGTAGGATTTATCTCAGGGATGCACGGATGGTACAATATCCGCAAATCAATAAACGTGATTCATCACATAAACAAATTGAAAGATAAAAATCACATAGTCATATAAATTGATGCAGAAAAAGCATTTGACAAAATCCAACATCCTTTCCTGATAAAAACTCTCAACAAGGTGGGAATAGAAGGATCATACTTCAACATAATAAAAGCAATATATGATAAACCCACAGCCAACATCATACTCAATGAACAAAAACTAAAACCATTTCCCCTAAGAACAGGAACAAGACAGGGATGCCCACTCTCACCACTCCTGTTTGACATAGTACTGGAAGTATTAGCCATTGCAATTAGACAAGAAGAAGAAATAAAAGGCATCCAAATTGGAAAAGAAGAAGTAAAGCTGTCCTTATTCGCAGATGACATGATATTGTACATAAAAAACCCGAAAGACTCCATCAAAAATCTTATAGACTTAACAAATGAATTCGGCAATGTACCAGGATACAAAATTAACACCAAGAAATCTATGGCCTTTCTATACACCAATAGTGAACTTACAGACAGAGAGACTAAAAAGGCAATCCCATTTACCATCACACCAAAAAAAGTAAGATATCTAGGAATTAACTTAACTAAGGAGGTAAAAGACCTATACGCAGAAAACTACAGGACACTGAAAAAAGAGATAGAGGAAGACGTAAACAGATGGAAGAACATACCATGTTCATGGATTGGTAGAATCAACACCATCAAAATGTCCATACTACCCAAAGCAATCTATAGTGTCAATGCACACCCCATTAAAATACCAACGGCATATTTCACAGACCTTGAAAGAACTCTCCAAAAATTCATCTGGAATAATAAAAAAAAAAAAACCCGAATAGCCACAGCAATCCTGAGAAAGAAGAACAAAGTATGAGGGATCTCAATACCAGATTTCAAGCTCTATTACACAGCCACTGTTCTCAAAACAGGCTGGTACTGGCACAAGAACAGACATATAGATCAATGGAATAGAATAAAGAATCCAGATATTGACCCAAACCACTATGCTCAATTAATATTTGACAAAGGAGGCATGAACATACAATGGAGTCAAGACAGTCTCTTCAATAAATGATGTTGCGAAAATTGGACAGATACATGCAAAAAAATGAAACTAGATCACCAACTTACACCATACACAAAAATAAACTCAAAATGAATACAGGACTTAAACATACGACTGGAAACCATAAAAATAGTAGAGGAATCCACAGGCAGAGAAATCTCAGACATATGCCGAAAGAACATCTTCACTGACACTGTCCCTAGGGCAATGGAAGCTAAAGAGAAAATAAACAAATGGGACTACATCAAAATAAAAAGCTTTTTTACAGCAAAAAAAAAAAACCCATCAACAAAACAACAAGAAAGCCTACTGTATGGGAGAATATATTTGCAAATGTTACCACTAATAAAGGTCTAATCTCCAACATCTACAGGCAGCTTATACAACTTAATAAAAGGAAGATAAATGATCCAATAAAAAATGGGCAATGGACCTAAATAGAATCTTTTCAAAAGAAGACAGAAAGAAGGCCAAGAGACACATGAAAACATGCTCAAAGTCACTAATTATCCGAGAGATGAAAATCAAAATGACAATGTGGTACCATCTCACACCTGTCAGAATGGCTACCATCAACAAATCAACAAACGACAATTGTTGGCGAGGATGTGGAGAAAAAGGAACCCTCGTGCACTGCTGGTGGGAATGCAGACTGGTGCAGCCACTGTGGAGAACAGTATGGAGTTTCCTCAAAAAACTGAAAATGGAACTCCCATTTGACCCAGTAATCCCACTCGTAGGAATATATCCTAAGAAACTAGAAACACCAATCAGAAAGGATATATGCACCCCTATGTTCATAGCAGCACAATTTATAATAGCTAAGATCTGGAAACAGCCTAGGTGCCCGTCAGCAGATGACTGGATCAGAAAACTATGGTACATCTACACAATGGAATACTATGCTGCCATAAAAAAGAAGGAATTCTTACCATTTGCAGCAACCTGGATGGAATTGGAGAACATTATGCTAATTGAAATAAGCCAGTCAATGAAAGAAAAATTCCACATGATCTCACTCATTTATGGATAATAAAGAACATTATGAACTGATGAACAAAAAGATAGATACAGAGACAGTAAAGCATCAAACAGAAGGTCAAATTACAGCGGGAAGGTTAGGGAGAGGTGGGGGAGATAAGAGATCAACTGAAGGACTTGTATGCATGCATATAAGCATAACCAATGGACGCAAAACTCTGGTGGGTGAGGGCATGTATGGGAGTGGGGTAGGGGTGGGGGGCAATGGTAAGATATGTACACATATAATACCTTAATAAAAAAATGGGGGGAAAAATGTTAGTCGGAACCGGGGCATATCAAGGCTTGTAAGCTCAGATGACATTTCCTTTACAAGCTTATCAGCAGATAAATGTTTGTGGCACTAAGGCTTGGAGGGGGTTGCCCACTAAGGGAGAAAAGACCATGGACATTACTAAAGTTATAGAGGGGCCGGAGGAGCCCTATCAGGACTTTGCGGCACGGTTGCTTCAGGCAGTAGACAGAGTGGTTGGAGATCCCGACACAGGATCTCTACTAGTGAAGCACCTGGCTTTTGAGAATGCTAATAGAACCTGTCAGGAAGCTCTATGCCCCTATAAGAAAAGGGGGTCAATTTCTGATTTCATCCGTATTTGTGCTGATATTGGGCCTGCCTATGTTCAGGGAGTGACTTTAGCTGCTGCATTGAAGGAGGCTCTACAGAGCGACCGTTCAGGAGGCACAGGAAAAGAGATTTGTTTCACTTGCGGGAAGCCAGGTCACTTTGCAAAAAAATTGCAAGCAACAAGCCGCCTCAGGGGGGCCGGGAAATTCCATTCTTAGCCCATCAACTGGGCAGGTAGGTCTTTGTCCTCGCTGCCTCAAGGGGAAGCACTGGGCCAATGACTGCCGCTCCCAGACAGACATTAAAGGTCAGCCTCTTGACCCTCATCAGGGAAACAGCAAGGGGCAAGTGCCAAACAGTGGAGACACTGTCACTCACCCCAGCACAGCCGCATCATCCCAGTCAGCCAATCGACCCAAGGTCGGGGACCTTTACCGTGCCACCCCAGGGAGTGCAGGATTGGACCTCTGTCCCGAAGCCGAATAGGAACTACTCGAGAAATAGGGCCATAGGCAATCCCTACAGAAATTTATGGACCATTACCTAAGGGCACCATGGGACTTATTTTAGGAAGAAGTAGCTTAACCATGAAAGGATTTCAAGTTTTACCAGGAGTAATAGATCAGGGCTATACTGGAGATAGTAAAGTTATAGCACAGACGACAAATACCATAATTCAAGTTCTTCCAGAAACTAGAATAGCTCAAATTATACTTTTGCCCTATCATACAGCAGAGAAACTTCTCTCCACAGAGCCTCGGGGAGAGGGAGGATTTGGATCCTCTAATCAAATGTACTGGGCGCAGCTAATTAAACAAGGATGCCCAGATTTAGAATTGAAATTAAATGGGAAAGGCTTCCTAGGAATAATAGATACAGGGGCAGATGTTTCAGTGATTGCCTTGTTAACGAAAAAAACCATTGAAACCTGTAAAGAATTTTAGTGAGTTTATTTGAGCCAAACTGTCGACATATGCCAGGAAGCAGAACCTCAATGAATTGAGATTATGCTCCGAAGAATGGTGGGTTACATCTGTATTTATGCATTGCCATCAAAGGAGGGACATAGGTGGGCTACATGAAATTCATTGGATAAAGTCAAATGGTGGGAAACCCCTGGGATTGGACAAAAAGTAAAATGATGGACACATACTTAGGTGGGTACAGGAACAGTTAACATGATAATGAAGGAATTTGAGGCATCTGTCCTGGCGCCTACCACATTTGGTTGTGCCCCAGGGGCTCCAGCAAAAGAAGGAAGTTACAAGTTACCCAGACATCTCACAGATATGTTATCTTAGAGGCAAAAGGCAAATGGGCTCAGTAAAGAAGATCCAAGTTGATCTTTGTCAGGGAAGATAGCAGCCTAGGAATGACTGCCCACCATAACCTGTTTGTAGTTAAATATTTAATTTTCAAACCATCCTTTGTGGTTATTCCAGGTCTCTGAGTTTGCAAGACTGCCACGCAGGCCTCCCCTGAGCTTGTCAGGTTAGCATGTGGCTCCTTTCGTCCACAGCCTCCAGGCACTGGCCCCCTGCATGGCCTCTTAATACAGCCACTGCCAATCTACAAGGCATTGGGCAAGTCTCTCAGCCTCAACAGAGTGCGCAGCTCATCAAATGGGAAGATCCAGAGGGGAATACAGGATATTTTACACCTCATGTGCTTGATCATCTATCTATTAACCTCTGGGGAAGGGACATTCTAGAACAAATGGGGGTATTGCTCATGAATCCTAACGCTGTGGTTACAGCTCAAATGTTAAATCAAGGATTTTATCCCGTTAAAGGATTATGCAAAAGGCAGCAAGGCAGATTATCTCCTATCCTCACATCCACTCAGCAAGGGAGAAGAGGGCTAAGATACTGGGAGCCACAGCCTTTTCATTAGGGGCCTCGGTCATCTCTCTGACCCAGAAGACTGCTGCAAAAATTACTTGGCTCTCTAACGACCCTGTTTGGGTTGATCAATGGCCCCTAACTGGAGAGAAGCTTCAAGCAGCACAACTTCTAGTATAAGAACAACTTAAGGCTGATCATATTGAACCTACTTATAGTCCGTGGAATACACCTATTTTTGTAATTAAGAAGAAATCAGGTGGGTGGAGACTTTTACAAGATCTCCGAGCAATAAATAAGACCATGGAGGTTATGGGCCCCTTCAACTGGGGCTACCCTCACCTACTTCTATTTCTCTTAATTATGTGTTACTCATTCTAGATTTAAAGGATTTTTTTTTCACTATATCTTTGCATCCAGATGATTGTAAACAATTTGCATTTAGTGTCCCTGCGGTAAACTTTAAGAAGCCAGCAAAAAGATACTGCTGGAAAGTACTGCCTCAGGGAATGGCTAACAGTCCTACACTATGCCAGGACTTTGTGGATGCAGCTATCCGCCCCATAAGGCAACAGCACCCCCAGGCATACATCATCCATTATATGGATGACATCTTACTGGCTCATGAGAATGTAGACACTCTTCATAAAGCTTTTGCAGACTTACAACACTCTCTCTTAATGATGGGGCTGTGTATTGCACCAGAAAAGGTCCTGAAAATTTCTCCTTTTCAATATCTAGGCAATCTAATTGAGGGATGTATTGTGCGTCCTCAACGCTTACAAATTCGGACAGATACATTAGTAACTTCAAATGATTTTCAAAAATTACTCGGGGACATTAATTGGATCCATCCCTCATTGAAATTGACTACTGCAGATTTAGCTCCTTTGTTTAATATTCTTTGAGATCCCTCGCCATCTTCTCTCAGACCATTAACTGCTGAATCTAATGCTACTTTGACCAAAGTAGAGGCCGCCCTTGAAGCTGCTCAGCTTACAAGGGTAGATTTAACTGCACCCCTTCAGGTGTTAATTTTCCCTACTACTCACACTCCCAGGGGAGTCATTTGGCAGGACCCAGGAGTAATAGAATGGCTCCATCTGGCCCATTCTCCAACTAAAGTACTAATACGATTTCATGATTTAGTTTCTCAACTCATAGCGAAAGCACGGTACAGACTAGCTCAATTAATAGGGCAAGAACCTTCCCTCATTATAGTACCATTTACCATGGCACAGCAAATTTGGCTATGGCAACACTCTATTAATTGGCAAACGGCTCTTGCTAACTATCCCGGTCAAATTGGAAATCATTATCCTGCTAATAAGGTTTTACAGTTTTTGTCTGTTACAGCTTTTATTTTTCAAAAAATAGTTAAGCATCGACCTCTCCATCAAGCACTAACTGTCTTCACTGACAGGTCCAGCTCAGGGAAAGCCAGATATCATAGTATAAAGGATTCTAAAGTTTTTCAGACAAATTATTCCTCTGCACAACAAGTAGAAATTCAAGCTCTCATTTATTCTTCAGAAAATTTTACCTGAGCCCGTCAACATCTACAGTGACAGTGCTTATGTAGTTGGAATGCCTATTAGTGAAACTGCTACCATTGGGCATACGAACTCTGAAGAGCTATTCCATCTGTTTATCACCTTGCAAAGAGTTATTCAAAAACGGCAGTTTCCATATTTTATTGGCCATATTAGATCCCAATCTGGCCTTCCAGGTCCTTTGGCTGCAGGTAATGAGGAAGTAGATCGCCTCGTTGCCTCAGTAGAGGAGGTCACTCCATTTTCCATGAAACAGGCCTCACATGCCCTACATCGTCAAAATGCCTCTGCCTTGTGCAAGGATCTCCATATTTCCCTAGAGCAGGCTCGCCAAGTTGTCAATCAATGCCCTCAGTGTGTTATCCAGCTCCCTGTGCCAGCATTAGGGGTAAATCCCCAAAGACTTAAACCTAATCAAATCTGGCAAATGGATATCACTATATACCTGAATTTGGCAGATTTCAGTTGGTCCATGTCTCCATAGATACATGCTCATGCTTTATTTTCCCTACTCCCCAAACTTTTCCAGTCATGGGAAGGCCTCTAGAGATAAAAACAGATAATGGACCTGCCTATACTAGCTCCTCCTTTCAGCAGTTTTGCAAGCAATACCAAATAATACATAAAACAGGAATTCCATATAATCCCCAGGGACAGGCAATTGTAGAAAGAGCTAATCGAACCTTAAAGACTGTTACAAAAATAGAAAGGGGGAGAGGGGTTTTATCCTACTCCACAGAATCAGTTAAATCATGCCCTTTACACTTTAAATTTTTTAAATTGTGACAATGAGGGTCGCACAGCAGCTGAAAGGCATCAAGCTCCTGGTGCCATAGCATCTGCCAGTATGGCACGCGATGGAAGGATTTACAAAAAGGGCAGTGGAGAGGGCCAGATCCAGTAATGATGTGGGGAAGAGGGCACGTTTGTATCTTTCCAGAAGGCACTTCTAACCCCACCTGGTGCCAGAGCAAGTGGTGCATCATGACCAAGGACCTGGGAGAACAGTTCACACCTCCCATGATGATGCCAGTTCATTCACCAACCCCAAAGGAGAACAGCAGAAGACAGGTGACCAAGGCCATCCGAGAAGCTAGTGTCCCCAAATGGGGTCAACTGAAGAAGCTGACCACCAATGCTCGGCAAGTGGTGAAAGAACAGGGGGTTCAGGTAACCCCCTCCACCCTTTTTGTTGCTATGCTGGCACTTGTCAGCTGCCAGGTAAGTATGGCTGCAGCAGAAACTTACTGGACATATGTTCCAGACTCCCCTGTGGTCAATCCAGCCACCTGAACCAGGGAATCAGTGCCAGTGTTTACTAATAACACCAAAATGGTCGGGGGTAACTCCAACAAGCATATAACTCCTTCCCATGGTAATTATAATGGTTTTAGTGGGGAGCTCCCTATTTATTTATCTAAAAATGGGACTTCAGGATGTTTGCAGCTTGGCCAAGAAAATAAGATGTCCTCTGGAGGTGCAGATGTTGCTAACGTTGCAGACCCCTGGGATATGGGAAAATATATTCAGTTACTAAACTGGGGTATCCTAAGGCCACCCAATGGCTATCTGATAAGCATCCCCTGCTCCCTTGTTGTCCTAATAGCTCCACTACTGAGCTGGGAGCATTTCCTCAATGGCAAGATTGTGCCAACCATGTACCAGTGAGACATAATATTTCTGGCTCTGACTTGTATGTATTGGATTGGTCTCACAGGCTTGATGCTAAATATCCCCATCATGAGCCTATGTCACCAGGAGGGTTTGTGGGTAATGCCCTGACCACGGAAACAAGAGGTTTACACACAAAAAAAATCTTTGGCATTTAGCCGCTGCCCTTGACTTTCTTAATTTTACTGGTTCTTTCTTCCATTCAGAATAGTCATGATGGAATTATATCTCCAGTGAAACTGGCAAAAGAATTGCTGAATGATTTAAAAGGATTTGATCCGTGGAAGATGTTGGAGCACACCACCTGGTACCTAATAGGATTCCTTTGTGTACCACTAATTTTATCCTGCTTTCTTTCAGCCAGCAGCAAGCTCCTGGGATCTCAAGTCTGAAGGCTTGAGATGTAGAGAGCGCCTGTGAAAGGCCCCTGAGCTGATTGTCATCTGAATCCAGTGGTGCCCAGCAGAGCCATGCCCGGGAAACATACCTTGCCAGAGGTAGGTGTGTTGTCAGCCTGACCTTCAGCTCAGGCACCAGGGCGTGGGTTTCATTATCTAAATCCAGCCAAGCACCAGGAACAAACACGATTATCCTGGCCCACCCAGAAGTGACAATTACAAAGAAGCCACAAGAATGCACATAATCTCCTTTGTCTTGGGCTTTAGTGAAACTTCCTGGTATTTTGCTGTATAAAATAAACACGCTGTATTGGCTCTGGGTCACTGTCTCTCCATCTGAGGACAGCTGTCCCTCCTGGCCCCAGCTTTTGCCCTCTATCTCTGTGTCTGTCTCTTTCTTTCATTTTCTCAAACCCCAGCCACCCCTACTCAGGAACCAGACTGCTCTCTAGCCGCACTGGATGTGGAAAAGAGAGAAATATTTATAATACCCCTATTATTATACAAAAAAATACTAGGCAGGAACCTATTCCTGGAGCATTAACTGTTTTTACTGATGGATCATCTAATGGTAAAGCTGCTTATCATACAATGAATTTAGACCCAGTCAACCAAACTAGTCATACTTCTGTACAAAGAATTGAATTAGAAGCTATTAAGGTTGCATTACAGGACTTTCAAGAGCCTCTTAATATTATCTCTGACTCTTCTTACGCTTCAGGTCTAGTAAATAGAATTGAAACTGCTCATTTAAAATGGCTCAGTGACCAAAGTTTATTTTTACTATTTAAACAAGTTCAGCAGATTGTACAACAGAGACAATATCCTTTTTATATTACTCACATAAGGACTCACAGTGTATTACCTGACCCGTTAACGAAAGGAAATACACATGCTGATCAATTGGTTGCTTTATTAAAACAGGCCACAGAATCTCATCAGCTTTTATATCAGCCTGCCAAAATGCTATCTAGACAATTCTCAATCTCTTGACAGCAAGCAAAACAGATCATCAGAGAATGTCCCACTTGCATGTTACATCTACCTCAAGGGCCTAATGCAGGAATTAACCCTAGAGGTTTGCTAAGGGACCATAGCTGGCAAATAGATGTAACACATTAGACTCCCTTTGGATGCCTTGGGGCATTGTATGTCTCTGTAGACACCTTTTCAAAAGTCCTATGGGCTACTGCATCTACAGGGGAAATGGCAAAACAGGTTATTAATCATTGCCTAGCTGCTTTTGCCATCATTGGGAATTCCAAAAATTATTAAAACTGATAATGGACCTGCTTACACAAGCTGTCATTTCCAGCAATTTTGTAAAAAGTGGAAAATTCAGCACATTACAGGAATACCATATAATTTCCAGGGACAGGCCATTATTGAATGCCAACATCAGTGGCTAAAATCCCAACTTGAAAAACTAAAAGGGGGGATTATGATGGAGAAATCACCTGTGGGTAGGCTGCACCAAGCCTTAATTACTTTACATTTTTTCACTTGTGATGCTGATGGCAAGATACCCATGGAGTTACAGTGGTGTCAGAATAAAACAGTCTAGTTAAATGGAAATATCCCAAGTCTGGTTTATGGAAGGGACACGACCCATTGCTAACATTTGGTTGAGGATATGATTGTATATTTCCAGAAAATTTCTCCAAACCTGTGTGGATTCCTGCAAGAAATATTAAACTGCAACATGGATCTGAGAGAGGAACTAGCCTGATTAATGAGGACCTTGTACCTGGAGCCACACCTTGCAGCTGTAGACAATGGGCTACCCCAGCCACAGACAGCAGCAGCCCCAGGCAACACACTGAAGATAAGGACTGGGAGACAAACAAGGTGGACAATAAACAGCCCAGAGATGACTTGGGGAGTGATAAGGAAGACGTCCAGAAAGCTGAAAGAATTTGTGAAGAGACCAAAACCCCGGGAACGCCTGAGAACATCTTTCTTGCCATGCTGGCAGTCACCAGCTGTGCGGTAATATCACCAAGAGCTAATGGGGAAGTCCTCCCTGGGTAAAATCCCTTATGTGGGCTGATCCCCCACCTAGTATAGTAAATATATGGGCAAAGTATAATTACACGGTGTCCCCACCCACCTTCCCTTTTTATATGACACAGAATCAAATTACTGCTCCTTTGTGTATAGAATTAAAGAGAGGTTTTTCTGGCTAGCATGGACACCAAAGGAGGGGGGAGCAAAAACCTAAATAAACTTACTATCAATGCTTGCTCCTGGGAGAGGTAAGGAGAATTTAACATTACTAAGACCTCCCTCCACTAAGCCATTATGTAAAAAGTCTTATGAATGGCACCCACCAGCAGCAAATTTAAGAAGAGTTTTTTCTTTTGTGGATTGAAGCCCCTACAGGTCTATGTATAG
This sequence comes from Cnephaeus nilssonii, assembly GCF_951640355.1. Lineage (NCBI taxonomy): Eukaryota > Metazoa > Chordata > Mammalia > Chiroptera > Vespertilionidae > Cnephaeus > Cnephaeus nilssonii. Next base: position 100,571,177 of record NC_137077.1, read on the forward strand.
TAATAATCAATGGAAATCAGCTGTTGCACTTGCACCAGTAAAATGATATAGTTTAAAATGATAACTTCAATAAAAAAATCACCTTCTTGGTGCTTAGGGTAAAAATAACACCACCCTTGATATTTTGGAATTACAGCAGCATAATGTATAATTATCCCAGGCAAACTTACAAACTAATTCCTTAGATTCCTGGCATCAATTTAAAGAAAGAATTTACTCCTTTTCACTGGATCTCCTTACTTTTGCCTTTTAGCATAACCAATATTGTCTGTCTCGTTCTTGTTCTTATATGTTTAACTTTAGTCTGCAAATGTGGAATAAAAATCTTAAAAGAACCCGAGCTCTGCAAGCAGCATATCAACATCTATTAAGAAATTAAAGAAGGGGAAAATGCTGGGTGCCAAGATCAACAGTAATTAATAAAGTATTAATGCGAGAAGAGCAGTCAGAAGGCTGAATGGGGCTTTTTGATATTCACAGGGCTGAATATCTGCATTTTATTACATACTGCTGATGACTCAATGGCATAAGCCAACTCCCCCAAACTGATAATCTTACTGTTTACCAAACATCACCTTTGATATGTCTATTTGCATTCCTAAAAGGCAATTGTGTATTGTAGTAAATAAAAACAGATGGGAACAGAGACTCAGTGGAACTTGGTCCCTTGTATCAAGCTCACAACTGGCTTCCCCCATAATTTCCAAATTTATATTTCTTGTCTTGTGTATTAATTTGCCCATCAGCCCTTTCTCCAAGTTTTTGAACCTGAGGCCATGTGGGCCGTGGCTTCACAATAATTGACCTGCTTTCATATCTCAAATAACTCAACAGGTCTCCTCCACTCTGAACATCCAGTGGAACTTACACCCCTTACCAGCCCCAATCTTCAAGCAAGGTAGAAAAGGCAAATTCCTTAATTAAGTCTCACCTAACTAAATTAACTCACAAAACAAAAGAACCTTAAACTACTCTCCTACCTCTAGCCCTTATGCACATCCTCCTTTCTTATTCCCTTTGAACTCATGTATGGAAGACCCTTCTTATTAGGAAACTTCCCTTCCACAGAGACCCCTCTCAGAGACTATGGCCACATTTTAAATCTCATCATACAATTACTGAAGAACATGCTGATCAGGTCTTCCCTCAACTTTTACAGGAGACATCCCCCCTACTCCTCCTAAAGGAAATACATCAATAATTTACAGCCCTGGTGGCAAAGCCCTTATCAGGTACCCTTAACTGCCCCAATTGCAGCTAAACTATCAGGGCATACCCCATGGTTCCACCTTTCCAGATTAAAACCCACCCCCAGAACACCTCTATCACATGAGCGGGAGTCCCCTAAGTATTACAGCCACCAGATTGGGCCCACCAGACTCCACCTTACCCATATCCCAGAGGAAGAGGACAAATGAGTGAGCACCCCTGCACTGCCCCCTATGTACTGACCCTATCAACCCTGACTTCCTGGAAAGCCCACCTCCTCTCCCAGTACAAATCCTACAGGTCCTACTACTGCCTTTGCATCAGGATTCTCACCTTTCTGTAGGACTTCCTTCTACATGGGTACTTCAATTACCCATGGGACGAGATTTCCTTCTTTCTAGGTCCCGAACATATCCTTTAGTCCACCTCTTCTCTCTATATCTTTCAGCTTGTCTCCATGATCAGGGAATTTTCTTCCTCTGTGAAGAAAACACGTGCATCTGCCTCCTGATCAACTGGACAGGAGTCTGTTCTCTCATCTATCTCTTACCCAATGTAGATGTCCCCAATAATCAGTCTTTACCTGTCCCTGTAACCCATCATATCTGACACAAAAGAGCAGTCCAGATAATCCCTCTCCTCATAACCCTTGGCATCACAGCAGGGGTTGGAACTTCCATAGGGAGCTTAACCACTGCTCTACCTATTTTGAAATCCTGTCTCAGGGCCTACAAGGAAGCTATGGATGCCCAGCAAAGGGGAAAACTGGGAAAACAAAAACCTCATCCCTAGAATAACCTACCATCCCATTAGCCTTCCTGGCAAAAAAAAAAAAAAATAGCCCCTCTCGCATATCACCCAATTGACTAATAAATTATATACCGAGGCTTCCACATTCCTGCAGATTGTCAATGACAATCTTCCCCCACCTGGTGCAGACTATCCCATCTGAACAGTGCAAGATATTTTCAAACTTATTACAGACCTCTGGCTCCAGGGTAATTTACAGGATTTCTCTCCAGATCACATCTATTTGTTTACCTTCATAGTGCTTCTGAATTTTGCAAATTTCTTATATCCCTGAAATGGTCCCCTACTATCCCTAGACCATCGTTTAGCCCAAGAGGGAGAAATTTGTTTAATTTCTAACACCTCCTGTTGTTTTTATCTAAACTCTATAGGTCAAATCAAGAAAAAAATGCATTCTACAGAATACTCAATGGCTGAAGGAGATCAGTTAGGACAGCATAGAGCTCAGTCCATATGGTCCAGCTTATAAGCAGCTCTGCCCAAATTAACCTGGATTTTACCCCTAGTTAGATCCCTCTCGATGCTCTTCCTGGCACTTATCTCTGGCCCATGCATCCTAAGAGCCTTTTCCTTCTACCTCCAGAACCACATGAAGGCAATTACCAATAAGTCCATAGGGGAAATGATGCTGCTCCAGACCTCTATCAGATATCATCCTCTCCCTCCATCATCAACTAAGTAGAGACAGCCCTGCCCCAACTCCTAAACATCACGGCCACTGTCACTATGGCTGATACTTAAAATATGACTTAACAAAAATTCCCACAATGTCTAATCTTTTTAATCAGGAGTCCACGACGTCCAAAATCCCACAGGAAGTAGACCAAGAGAAAAGTGCCCTTTATCCCTCTCTATATCCCTCTTCATTATCTATAATAATAAAAGCGTAATATGCTAATTAGACTGGACATCCTTCCAGATGAAGCTGGGGCTGTGAGGGAAGTCCGGGACCCAGGTGCCAGAGAGAAGCTGGTGCCAGCAACCGGGGAAGGAAGGCCTACTCGTGCATTGGGCCTCTAGTATAACTATAAAGATGGGAATGAAAGGGTTAACTGGAGAAAACAAGGCTTGAGCCTTACAAAAAATCTAACAAATGCCAAAGGGAAACTCATTCTGTAAGCCTGAGCCTTGTAAAAACATGTTCCCCTTGAGTGAATATCTTATAGGAACTTCTAAGACCACAACTCTTGCACAGCCCAGATACATGCTCAACAGAAGCCACCTGCAGCCCAGCTCAGATACTGCATCAACAGAAGCTGCCTGAAGCACGGTCCAGATATGAACATCAGCCGAAGCCTGCGGCTTTCCCTAGGCACATAAAAAGCCTGCTCCCACCCCATTCGCCACTGACTCCTTTCTCAGATTCAATCCACCTGCACCCAGGTGCCTTGAATAAATATCATTTTTATTACACTGAGCCTTGAGTCAGTTCTGTGCTACCCTGGCCCAATCTGGAACCTTTCAGCAAGGACCTACAACAATTACTCTACCCAGCAAAGCTATTATTTAGAATTGAAGGTCAAATAAAGAGCTTCACAGACAAGAAAAAGTTAAAGGAGTTCATCACCACTAAACAAGTATTACATGAAATGTTGAAACGTATTCTTGAAGAAGAAGAGGAAGAAGAAGAAGAAGAAATATGAACAATAAAATGGCAATAAATACATATCTATCAACAATTGAATCTAAAACTCAAAATAAACAAACAAGGAATCTAATGAACAAAGTAGACTAATGAATATAATTGAACCAGGGGCATGTGTTGTGGGGTCGAACCCTGGAGTCAAAAATAAGACCACCAGAGGCTGCTGATTGATTAAAAAAGCAGGCAAGGATTTATTGAACTGGCCAGAACGGCCGCGAGGGCACCACACGCAGGTGAAGTCCACTCTCACCACCGCCCCGTTTCAGGTCTCACCAGACTTTTTAAAGGTCCAAACTACAAAAATTTTCCTTTATTCTAAATTCTAAATTCTAAAGGCTGGGAACAGCCTGCAGGGGGGTTCCCAGCCCCTGCTGGACATTATTGGAATGTGGCCCTATCTTGCGAAAGCAGGTTTTTACAGAAGCAGACCCAAGCGGAGTCAGTAATCTCTAAAGGTTATCTACAGTTTCTACTCCTGGAGCTACTGAGTCAGTGGGAATCAATCTCCTGTAGTCCTGGTCCACAGGCACAGGAAAATTACCTCTGTGAGTCTCCAGGTCTCAGTCTGGAAGCTGAGTTAACTACCCTATTATTTAAGCAAGTAAATGAGTGTAGAAACCAGGATAGCAGAGTTAAAATTCAGACAGCAGTTTTTACCTGAGATGAATATTCTTAAGGTCTTACTTCAGCATGGAAATGTATCAGATTGACAAATCTCAGAAGGAAGGAGGGAAGGGGGTAGAAAAAGATTAAACAAAGAACTTATATGTATACTAGAGGCCCAGTGCACAAATTCGTGCATGGGTGGGGATCCTCAGCCTGGCCAGCGATAGGGGCCAATCAGGGCTGGCTGGCCAGGGGGAGGGACCATGGGAGGTTGGCTGTGGGAGCACATTGACCACCAGGGGGCAGCTCCTGTGTTGAGTGTCTGACCCCTGGTGGTCAGTGCACGTCAAAGCGACCAGTCATTCAGTCACTTAGGCTTTTATATATATAGACTAGTGGCCCGGTGCACGAAATCCATGCACATTAAAAGGGGATTAATTAGAGGAAATATTTTAATATTGCTATTTGCCCTTTCTCTATAATAGAAGTGTCAGAGATGAAAGAAAATTAGTAAAACATACATGAAACTCTTCCTCCTGTCAGAGTCTGCACGGTACCCAGAGTCAAGTCCCCGCCCACCCAACATGCACCTCAAAATCGTGCGAGACCCAGACCCGGCCGCACCCCCCCCCCCCAATTGGGCTAGATCCTGACCCAGCCAGTTCCACCCTTGTCAAGCCCCACTGGGAAGGGGGGGGCGCAGCCTCAGGTCCCCTGGTCCAGTGCTGGGGCGGGGGCTCACCTTGAGGTCCCCTGTCAAGCCCCATGGGGGAGGGGAGAGGCACAGCCTCAGGTCCCTGCTGATTGCTCATTAAGGTTCATTACGGGAACTCGGCCTCCACTGTGGGTGCAGCCATCTTGTGTTACGGAAACCCCTGCCTCTTCTGTGGGCACTGCCATCTTTGTGGTAGAGTGATGGTCAATTTGCATATTCCCTCTTTATTATATAGGATATACATTATGGAGACAAACAATAGGTTGATGAAGACCTGGGGTGGGGCAGGAACCAGGAGGCAGGGGACAATGGTGGAGGGGGAGGAAGAACATCTGTAATACTCTCAACAATAAAGAATTTTTTAAAAATCATCTATTCTATACTAATAAAAGCCTAGGTGGCGTCTTGCCCTTGCATCATCACAAGATGGCTGCCCCTATATCATTACAAGATGGCCACCACAAGATGGCCAGCAGGGGAGGGGAGTTGTGGGTGATCAGGCCAGCAGGGAAGGGCAGTTTGGGACAACCAGGCCTGTAGGGGAGGGCAGTTGTGGGTGACCAGGCCATGAGGATCGGGCCTAAACTGGCAGTCGGACATCCCCTGAGGGGTCCCAGATTGGAGAGGGTGCAGGCTGGGCTGAGGGACACCCCCCCCCCGCCCCCCGGTGCATGAATTTCATGCACCGGGCCTCTAGTCCTATATAATAAAAGCCTAATATGCAAATTGTCCCCTCAACTGGGAGTTCAACTGCTTGCTATGACGTGCGCTGACCACCAGGGGGCATTGGTGGGCATTGGCGACGCAGTGGAGGCGCTGCTGGCCCCGATGGGCCCCAACGAGAGCAGGACCACAGTGGGATGATGGAGCAGGTGAGCGGGCATCGCCAGGCCAAGGCAGGTGCAAGCAGGGGCCCAACTGCCCTGCCAATCACCCCACAGATGGTGACCAGTGGCAGCGGCAGGGAGTGGGGCCACCGCCTGGCTCCCAGGCACCGAGGGAGCCAGGTGGGGGCCCAATCGCCCTGCTGATCGCCCCGCAGATGGCGACCAGCAGTAGCGGCGGGAGGGCGGGGCTGCTGCCCGGCTCCCAGACACTGAGGGAAAAAGGGCAAATAGCAATATTAAAATATTTCTTCTAAGTATTGCCCTTTCAATGTGCACAAATCTGTGCACCGGGCCACTAGTATATGTATAAAACCAACATGCTATACAGGTCAAATTTACACGATGTTATATGTAAACTACATCTCAATTTTTTTAAGGGGAAAAAATAATCTTTCCATGATGATAGGCAGTTCTTGGATAAGAAAAAAGGACATTTCGAGGTTAACTGTCAGGTCCCAGGGCATATAACTCCCAGTCAGGTGAGAATGAGCACGATTAATATTTCTTATAACTACAGTTAGTCCCCACTATTCTATTTCTCCCTCAAGCTAACACTCTACCAAGGGCCACACTGGGTTTCCGAGGTTGGCGACTGCTGGGCTGGAACAGATGCCTGTCAGAGACAACAGGCGCGAGAGATCCCTCAACGTGAGACAAGCTAAGCTGAGGAGATCGGGTCGCCGAGTGTTCACAGGGCGGCCCTCCGAAGGCTCCCAGAGAAGCCGCCGCCTTACACAGCTCTAGATGTCCCATCAGGCCCTGCTGCTCGCAAACCAAGTTTTGTGTATACTACTACAAATAGTTTTCAGTTTGTTCTTTGCTTAGTTTATTAACACTGATATGGCTTATTTTCCCCAAAGCTTCTCTAAGTTAGAGATTATAGAATCAGTTAAAGCAACTTTTTAAAAGCAATTTTTAAGAGTAATAATAAGCCAAAACTGGTTTGGCTCAGTGGATAGAGCGTCGGCCTGCGGACTAAAGGGTCCTGAGTTCGATTCCGGTCAAGGGCATGTACATTGGTTGCGGGCACATCCCCAGTAGGGGGTGTGCAGGAGGCAGCTGATGGATGTTTCCCTCTCATCGATGTTTCTAACTCTCTATCCCTCTCCCTTCCTCTCTGTAAAAAATCAATAAAATATATATATTTTTAAAAAAGAGTAATAATAAGTGCTTCAAGTGCCCAATTTATGATACAAAAAATAGGAATGTTAAAAGACTGTAGGGGGCATACCATTCATGTGGGGGGGGCAACAAGTCCCCAAGTAATCAGAGGTTGGCTCCCCTTCTTCAGACCTAGGGATGGGGGAAGGCCCAGTGGCCCGTCTCCAGCTGACCGGCCTGGAACCCCGGCTCGGAGCCCCCGCCCGCGCACTCCCGCTCCCTCCTCTCCCACCACCCGCCCCCCAGCCTCCGCCCCCAGCCTCCGCCCCGGAGCACCATGGGAGACGCCGGGACTGAGCGCCACAAAGCACCCAGCCTGCCGCCGCGCCGTCCCTGCGGCTTCTGGGGGTCCAGCCAGACTCTGAACCTCTGTTCCAAATGCTTTGCTGGTTTTCAAAGAAACAACCAGACGATGATTCCGCTCCAGTACAAGTAACAGCCAATCAGGTCTGTTTTCCGAAGAGACCGCCGGAGACGACAACACCTCGGTAACCATGCCACTCTCAGGCCCGGCGGGCAGCCGCCTCCCACAGGCCCGGATGGAACGTCCCCGGGCGGAAGGGGAGCGGGCCAGGCTCAGGCTCAGCCCGTGTCTCCCTAATCCCACCGACCCGACGATCTGGGTGCAGGTTCACAGTCTGAGGACGCGGCTCCCCGGTGAGACGGCCGCGGCTGCCGGAGAACCCCGACGGGCCCAGGAAGCAGGTGCTCTGACCGCGGAGCGGCCCTCGGTGCTCCCAGCGCCAAACAAACTGGGGCCGGTGCCCAGGGACTGGGATCGGCCGCCGTGGCTACGTGTTCTGTGTTACATCGCCTCCCCAGCAGCAGGACTGCACGTTTGACCACGGGGCCGAGGCCGAGAGGAAGCCGGCATGGACACGGGGCGCTCCCGCCAGCGCTTTGGGGGGGGGGGGGGTGCTGGTGAAGGCCGGCATGGCGCCACGTGACGCTGTTCTTCGCCCACTGATGGGGCCTTTTTAGGACAGTCAGCAGCCACCTTCACCGGGCCGGCGTCAGACCACAGCCAGCCCGGTTCCTCTCTCTGGCCAGCCATCCTGGGACTGCAGTCAGGGGTTGATGGTGGTTGAAATTGATTTCTGGCTGGTTACTAAGGTGCTTGCTAGCCATTGTATAAAATTAAAACATGAAGAATTTATTTTATTTATTTTTTTATTTTTTTGAGCTTGGCTAGTGGATTTAAAACAACACATACCTGTCACTGCTGGAGTCAAAGTTATAAAAAGCCTTAAGCGGAAAGGGTTCCAGACGGCGACTCTGAGTTCACAGAGGAGTAGAAGCTGGTGTTCCAGTCCCCACGGCGCACACGGCTCCGCCAAAACTCTGGTTCATGTCCGGCCTTTCACCTCCTCACTCATCCTTAGTCCCACAGCAGGAGGCCGGGTGGCCACGCTGCCTGGGCCACAGGAGGCTGCTGAGACTTGCCCCGTGGCTCGGCTGGGTGGTGGCCTCGCTCTCCCACAGAGCTCATTGGGGGTGGGGGAGCAGGTTCTTATGAAAATCTTCACCAATTTTTTTACCTGACTTGTTATGAAAAAACTCATCACGAGAAGAGAAACAGTAACCTCACTTTGAAAATTAGCTCCACTCAAGTCTAGTCCATCCTCGAGAACCACCTTTCTACACAGGACCCCAGGCCACGAGAGGCCGCCGGGGCCAACCCGACCCACTGGCTCCGGTTTGCCACTTGCCAAGTACAGGGTCTGGCAGTTGATCACATACGCTGACTGCAGCACAGCAGTGAGGCTGAGTCCGCGTCGGCCTCTGCAGCCACAGTTCTATGTTGGGAGCTTTTTAAAGGACGTTTCATAGCCCACAGGAGCCCCTGGGAGCTGCTGCCCAGACTCTGCCCCTTCCAGCAGGAGCCAAGGGTCAAGGGGAGGCTGGCCTGGCCCCGTCTGCAGCCCTGTGGTCCAGGGACAACAGTCCACACCTGCCACAAGCAGGGTTAGTGAGGGAGGCAGCCGTGTGTTGTGTACAGCTGTGATTTGTGGCCGTGGCCAGGCTCCGTGGGGGACATTGGCTCAGCAGATGGGGGGTACCTTGCTCAGCCTGTGCCTCTTCACACGGGCAGGCAGGAGTGCAGTAGCTCGGGTGGGTGGGGAAGGGGGGGGGCCTGTTTGCCCAGTTAGGAATCAGTATCAGTCCCGTGGGGAGAGGGGGGCAGACGGGATAAGCCGAGCAGGTGTGTGTGGCCCCGAGCACCTGTCATCCAGGCGGTGAGAACGCTCCTGTAGAGGCAGTTCGGATCTGTCCACCGAGGCTGTTGGAACAGTTTAACCCAGCAACTTGCCCTTTTATACCACAAGCAGGTCAACTCTGCTTTAATATATCTCTTTAATCTTTTTAAAGAGATATATTTAAGATAGCTCTTTAATCTTTTTAAAAAGCGTACTGCCTACTTTCCCTCTGGAGTATTTTGGTTTTATAAAATCTCTACATCTTGTACAGTTGACACATGAACAACACAGACATTAGGGGTGCCAATCCCCATGCATTTGGAAATTCGAATATAACTTTTGAATTCCCCAAATCTTAGTCATCCTTTGGTATCCCCGGTGGGGGATGAAGGGAGGGCTGGTTCCAGGATACCAGAATCCTCAGATGCTCAAGTCCCTTATATAAAACGGAGTAGAATAATACACTCAGTCAGCCCTCTGCTCCGAAGATTTCCAACCACAGATGGAAAATACTGTTTTCCATCTATGGTTTATTATATCTGCAGATGCAAAACCCAGATATAACCAACTCTTTGTGTTTATTGAAAAGAATCCAATATATAGGTGGACCTGCTCAATTCAAACCCATGTTGTTCAAAGGTCAAATGTATTCAATATTAGTCAATGTCAACATATATTATTATTTAGGTCTTTGATTACCAATGTTCAAAACCATTTCATAAAACTTTTTGGATCTGTTTGCATGGTATGTGTATCAATCATCAATCTTGAGAAAGAGCATGTGATTTATAGGCATCAAAAGACTGACTATGTAATTCTTGCTTTAATTCCCAGTGTCTATTATATGCAAATTGGACAATTCTGTAAATATGTTGTGCTATTTACTATGTATTTTCACTAAAGCAAGTAAAAAAAAAAATGGGAAAAAAGCTAATTGCTAGCTACGTTTAGTATAAGCCAGTCCTGAAATAAAGCAGTGATTTTTGTGGTTGTTACATAATTTTCTTATATATTTAGACATTGCTGAGAATTATTACCATATCTCTGTGCATCCAAAGGGTGTACAGTGAAATTTGTTTTTTATTTCAGCAATAATTAATTTAATCAGTAGCTAAACTCTGCTTAAAAGGTTATTTTAGTTCCCTTTGAGAAGATTTGGTGAGTTGGAATATCTCAGCAAAGAATAGGTTTGATAGAACTAGAATACAGAGAAACTGAGATTTGGTTTAGTTTCCGGTGGTGGTGGTGGGGGGGAACACATTTAATGCGGTATACTAGTATATGAGAGTTAAAACCAATAAAACAGCTAATATGTAGTAGTGGTAATTGATAAAAGAAAATGAAATTAATAATTTTGACTTGTCAGAGGGCCTTTAAAATTAACTAAATAGAGCAGTTTAACTCATCTGCCTTTATAATTGAGACTGTGTCATCTTTCATGCCCTTCATATGTAGAACTTGGTTTAAAAAGTTGACTTTTTGTGTGTATTTAGTCCAATTTTAATTTGGCTGATTATTTGCATAAACAGAACAAAAATAGCAACTGATTAAATATATTACAAAGGCTCTTTTAAATTTGCTTTGTTGGAATTTTTACATGGAGTCTTTAGATTGAGTTTCAGTGAGCAGTTCATTGCCATCAGGCTCTGCCTACAATACCTGTAGGTATGGGTCAGTTCTTCAAGTCCTTCAGGTTCCCACAGTGTCTTGAGGTTCCTTCCTTGCAATCTTTCAGGAAAGCAACCATCATTTCTCACCTGGAAAGACTGCTATGAACAATGTGACCAAGCAAGGTATCAGACCATTTCTGTAGTGGGCTTTGATTGGCTCTGAAAGTCAACCTTAATTCCTTAAGGCTTACTGGTGATATCCAGCATCCATGCATGACTTTCTTAGACATGGCATTGTAGTCAAAGTCTTGGTTAATAAAACCAAAAGTGAAGACTGGTCTTATTGAATTAATGGAAAGAAACATATTGCTGTGACTCATTAAGAGCTGCCAAATGTTAGAGGGATAAGGTAGGGAGTAAAAGCGAAAAAGTAAGCAAGTAGCATTCCCTACATTGGTAAACATACTCCATAACTTTTAGAAACATAGGCTCTCTACTTGAAAACACACTTACACTTTAAGAGACATACTTCTATAGAGACAGGTATCATATAGCAAAACTTACTGAATTAGGAAATCACAGGTGAGCTAAGGTAAACTGATGGCTTAGGTAGCTTCTTTCATAAATCTGCATTCGAAGAGAAGGCTCAGATCAGAGTTCTTGGAGACCAGGCACTGGCACTTCAGAGACAGGCTGCCCTTTCTTTGGCAAACCCAGAGGAAAGGTCCTCGTCAAAGTATGCACTCTTGAGGTACTAGGAACAGAAATTGCATTACCTACTGACATCAGGGAGGAAAACCTAAAACCTCTCATCCTCTGGAGAGGGAGATTTGGTAGCTGAGGGAGGCATGAACATCTTCTATGCTACCTTGTTCCAATGTCATAAACAAGATTGGTGAACCTCTAGCCAGACTCGTCAAGAAACGGAGAGAGGAACCAAATACATAAAATCAGAAACAAAAGAGGTGAAGTAACAACTGACGCCAAAGAAATACAAGGATTGTAAAAATATATATATATACTAGAAACCCGTTGCACGAAGTTTCGTGCAAAAGACCTTCCTTCACCTGGCTGCTGGCACCAGTTTTCCGCCAGCACCAGTTTTCCTCTGGCCACCTGCCGATTGGAGTGCCTCCCGCCAGCGCGATCAGCCACCCCGAGTTCCTCCAGCGCAGTTTCCTCTGGCCACCCGCTGATCGGAGCGCCTCCCAGATCGGCCACCCTGAGTTCCTCCAGCACTGCGTTGGAGGAACTTTGGGTGGCTGATCGCGCTGGTGGGAGGCGCTCCGATCGGCGGGTGGCCAGAGAAAAACTGGTGCTGGCGGAAAACTGGTGAGAGCAGCCACGCAATCAGCCACCCCGAGTTCCGCCACCTACGCCTTCCGTTGGCCCCATGGGTCCTCCCGCAGCGCCGGCAGGATGAACGGGGGGCGGGGACTCATGAGTCAGCCCAATCGGCCACCCCAAGTCCCGTCCCCAGCCTCCCAACGGCCCAATCCCCAATCGTGGGCGTAGCAGAGTGATGGTAATTTGATCTTTTTTTTTTTTAATTGATTTTTTACAGAGAGGAAGAGAGAGAGGGATAGAGAGTTAGAAACATCGATAAGAGAGAAACATCGATCAGCTGCCTCCTGCACACTCCCCACTGGGGATGTGCCCGCAACCAAGGTACATGCCCTTGACTGGAATCTAACCTGGGACCCTTCAGTCCGCAGGCCGACGCTCTATCCACTGAGCCAAACCAGTCAGGGCGGTAATTTGCATATTACCATTTTATTAGGTATGATATTACTAACAACTATATTCCAACAAATTGGACAACCTGGGACAAATGAACAAATTCCTAGAAATATGAAATCTTCCAAAATTGCATCAGGAAGAATCTGAAAACCTGAATAGACCAATAACATCTAATGAAATTGAAGCAATAATAAAATAAAACCTCCCAAAAAAACAAAGTCCTCAAACTGATGGCTTCACAGGGGAATTTTTCCAAACATTCAAAGAAGAATTAACAGCTATTCTCAAACTATTCTGAAAAAAAGTCAAGAGGAAGGAACACTTTCAAGCTCTTTTTAAAAGGCCAGCATTTCCTCATTCCAAAACCAGATAAAGATACTACAAAGAAAGAAAATTATAGGGCCATATCCCTGATGAACATAGATGCCAAAATCATTAACAAAATATGAGCAAAATGGATCCAGCAATGTATAAAAACACTAGAGGCCTAGTGTGTGTGGGGGGTGTCCCTCAGCCCAGCCTGCACCCACCCTCTCCAATCTGGGACCCCTCGGGGGATGTCCGACTGCCGGTTTAGGCCCAACCCCTGAGATAGGTCCTAAACCGGCAGTCGGACATCCCTCTCACGATCTAGGACTGCTGGCTCCTAACCTCTCATCTGCCTGCCTGCCTGCCTGCCTGATTGCTCCTAACCGCTTCTACTGCCAGTCTGATCACTCCCTAACCACTCCCCTGCCAGCCTGATGGATGCCTAACTGCTCCCCTGCCAGCCCAATTGCCCCCAACTGCCCTCCCCTGACGGCCTGGTTGCCTCTAACTGCCCTCCCCTGCAGGCCTGGTCACCCCCAACTGTCCTCCCTGCCAGCCCAGTCACCCCTAACTGCCCTCCCCTGCCGGTCAGTTGCCCCTAACTGCCCTCCCCTGCAGACCTGGTTGCCCCCAACTGCCCTCCCCTGCAGGCCTGGTCACCCCCAACTGCCCTCCCCTGCCAGCCATCTTGTGGCAGCCATCTTGTGACCACATGGGGGCGGCCATCTGGTGCAAGGGTGTGACAGTCAATTTGCATATTACCTCTTTATTATATAGGATTATTCACCATGACCAAGTGGAATTTATCCCAGGGATGCAAGACCGGCACAATGTTCACAAATCAATAAATGTGATACATCACATAAACAAATTGAAACATAAAATTAATATGATCATATCAATCTATAATAATAAAAGAATAATATGCTAATTAGACCTGACATCCTTCCAGATGACCTTCTGGATGAAGCCAGGGCTGCGAGGGAAGCCGGGTCCTGGGTGCCTGCCAGTGGCCAGAGGGAAGGAAGGCCTACTCTTGCACAAATTTCATGAATTGGGCCTCTAGTAGATATAGAAAAAGCATTCAACAAAACCCAGCACCCAGTTTTGATAAAAACTCTCAGCAAAATGAGAATACAAGGATAATACCTAAACATAATAAAAGCCATATATGACACACCTACAGCCAACATCATACTCAATGACCAAAAACTAAAATGTTCCCCTTAAGCACAGGAATGTTGGCATTCACCACTCTTATTCAACAAGTGCTGGAAGTCCTAGCCACAGCAACCAGACAAGAAGAAAAAATAAATAAAAGGCATGCAAATTGGAAAGGAGGAAGTAAAACTATCATTATTTATGGATGACATGATATTGTACATAGAAAACCCTAAAAGACTCCACAAAAAGACTACTAGATTTAATAAATGAATTTGGCAAAGTAGTGGGATACAAAATTAACATCCAGAAATTGATAGCATTTTTATACACCACTAAAGAACTCTTAGAAAGAGAAACTAAACAATCCCATTTACCATTGCAACAAAAAAATAAATAAGATACCTAGGAATAAACTTAACCAAGGAGGTAAATACTCAGAAAACTATAGAGCATTGAAGAAAAAAAATAGAGGGAGATACAAACAAGTGGAACATATACCATGTTCATGGGCTGAAACAATTAACATCATTAAAATGTCCATACTACCCAAAGCAATTTATAGATTCCATGCAATCCCTATTAAAATACCAATGGCATATTTCACAGACCTAATACAAATATTCCAAAAATGTATATGGAACCAAAAAAGGATTCTAAATAGCTGCAGCAATCTTGAGAAAGAAGGACAGAGTTGTAGGTATCACAATACTGGATATCAAACTACAAAGCCACTGTAATTGAAACAGCCTGGTACTGGCACCAGAACAGGCATATAGACCAATGGAACAAAACAGAGAGACCCCAGAAATCAACCAACGCCTTTATGGTCAATTAATATTTGACAAAGGAGGCAAGAGCATACAATGGAGTAAAGACAGTCTCTTCAATAAATGGTGTTGGGGAAATTGGGCAGATATATGCAAAAAAAAAAAAAAGAAAGAAAGAAAAAGAAACTAGACCACACTTACACCAGGCACAAGAATAAACTCAAAATGAATGAAAGACTTCAATGTAAGTCACAAAACCATAAATACCCTAGAGTCAACATAGGCAGCAAAATCTCAGACATCACACATAGCAGTATTTTCTTTGCAATCCCTATAATATTTGGTTTCGTTCCTAGTAGTATTTAATAGGGATTTTAAAGAAAAAGATACATGTCTTAGAGCAGTGATGGGCAACCTTTTGAGCTTGGTGTGTCAAACTTCGCCAAAAAACTGAGCATAACTCGGGTAGTGTGTCACTTTGAGGAAACAACATTATTTCGCAAATGTTTCATCCTCAGGAGCAGCAAATGTTTCATCCTCGGCATGCAGCCGCGTGTCATCAGAAATGGCTACGCGTGTCAGTGCTGACACACGTGTCATAGGTTCGCCATCACTGTCTTAGAGCAAGAGAAATGGGAAAATTCTAATAGGGATTGCAAAGACTCCAATACATATTCTAGGGCAAGAGAAACAGAAAAAAATAAATAAACAAATGGGACTATATCAAACCAAAAATCTGCATAGCAAAAGAAACATCAACAAAATGAAAAGAGAGCCTACTGTATGGGAGAACATATTTGCCAATGATACATATGATACGGGGTTAATTTCCAAAATATATAAATAACTCATAGAACTCAACACCAGGAAGCAAACAATCCAGTTTAAAAAATGGGCAAAGGACTTGAATAGACACTTCTCCTAAGAGGATATACAAATGAGCAAGAGACGTATGAAAAAATGCTCAAGGTCACTATTAGAGAGATGCAAAATAAAACTACAAAGTGGTATTCACCTCCCACCTGCCAGAATGGCTACCATCAATAAATCAACAAAAAGTAAGTGCTGGTGTGGATGTGGCAAAAAGGGAACCCTAGTACACTGCTGGTGGGAATGCAGACTGGTGCAAGCACTGTAGAAAACAGTATAGAGGTTCCTCAAAATTTTAAAAACAAAACTGCCTTATGATCCAGCAATTCCACTTCTGAGTATATATTCAAAAAAACCCAAAACACTAATTCAAAATAATATATACATCCCTACGTTCACTGCAGCATTATTTACACTAGACAAGATATGGAAGCAGCCCAAGTGCCCATCAATTGGTGAGTAGATAAGAAAGTGGTGATATTTGTATACATGGAATATTATTCAGCCATAAAAAATGAATAAAACCTTTTGAGACAGTATGAATGGACCTAAAGAGGATTATGCTAAGTGAAATAAGTCAGTCAGAGAAAGACAAATACCATATGACTTCACTTATATGTGGAATCGAGAAAACAATATAAATGAACAAACAAAACAGAAACAGACCCATACAGAGAACAGATTAATGGTTGCCAGATATGAGGGAGGATGGGAGACTGGGTGAAAAAGATGAAAGGATAAAGTATAGATTGGTAGTTATAAAATCATCATGGGGATGTAATGTACAGCATAGAGAATATAATCAATAATCTATACTAATAAAAGGGTAATATGCTAATTAGACCGGGTTGACTAGACATCTTCCAGACGTCCAACTTCATTCTGGACAAAGCCATGGTGGTGGGGGCCAAGACAGAGGCTGTTAGGGGTGATCAGGTCAGCAGGGGGGCATTTAGGGGGCAATCAGGCCAGCAGGGGACGAGTTAGAGGATGATCAGACCAGCAAGCAGAGGCAGTTAGGGACAATCAGGCAGGCAGGCAGGCAAGTGGTTAGGAGCCAGCGGTCCCGGATTGAGAGAGGGATGTCTGACTGCTGGTTTAGGCCCCATCCCACAAGGATCAGGCCTAAACAAGCAATAGGACATCCCTGGAGGGGTCCCAGATTTGAGAGGGTGCAGGCCAGGGTGAGGGACCCCCCCCCCACCCTGTGCATGAATTTCATGCACTGGGCCTCTAGTCTATAATAATAAAAGCATAATATGCTAATTAGACCAGATGTCCTTCCGGATGACCTTCCGGATGAAGCTGGGGCTGCAAGGGAAGCCCGGGTCCTGGGTGCCTGCTGGCGGCCGGAGGGAAGCCTGGGTGCCAGAGAGAAGCTGGTGCCGGCAGCCAGGAGAAGGAAGACCTACTCTTGCATGAATTGTGTGTATCGGGCCTCTAGTATTGTAATAACTATCTATGGTGCCCACTGGGTACAGGAAATGTGGGGGATCACTTTATAAAATATATGATTGTCTAAACACTAGGCTGTACACATGACACTAATAAAAAAATAATACTGAATGTAAACTGTAATTAAATTTTTTAAATTAAAAAATATATATCTGGTTACCTTGTGGTCCTGTCAGGTTGAGCCATCATACATAGTTATACATATGCCCAGTTTTCTGATCCAACACAAAAATGAGACAGGGAAATAATATGTGCAAGTAGGCAGAATTTAATTCAGTTTGACTCAGAACTATGCAAAAATAGAAGTAGCTAATTTTGAGTAGTGAGTCTTCTTTTATATGAGGTGTCCAAGCAGAGGGTACCAGAAAGCATAAGTGTCCTGCCTTGCAGGGAAGGGGTTAAAGGAGAGTCATTTGTTGGGTGTAAGGATGAATTAGTTAACATCTAAGTTCCATTTCAAATCTGATTCCATCGCCCCTGCACAATCTAGTCAATAGCACATGGAATTTTCACCAGGAAAGACCCAGTAGTAGGCTGTGAAACACACAGAGAATGTTTTCAGTCACCAATGGAATTAAATTGGAAATCAATCACTAAAAGACAGCTGAAAAATCCCTACTTGGGAAGAAACCAAATATTATTAAATAATCCATGGATAATTAGAATTTTTTTGAACTGAACATTAATGGAAACACAGCATACTAAAATTTGTGGGATGCAGATTAAGCAGCATTTAGAGGGAAATGTGTGCCTCAAATATTTAATTTAGAAGAAAAAATCAATCTAAACTTCCACCTTAAAAATCTATGCAAAAGAAGAGTACATTAAAAACATAACAAGTAGAAGGAAAGAGGTAATAAAAGAGAGATCAATGAAATAAAAAATAGCAAACAAACAAAAAACAATGAACCAAACCAGAGTGGCTCAGTTGATTGAGCATTGCCCTGTGCACCAAAAGGTTACCAGTGTGATTGCCAGTCAGAGCACATGCTTGGGTTTTGGGTTCCATCCCCAGTCAGGACACGGACCAAAGGTTACTGATTAATGTCTCTCTCATCTCTCTCTCTCTCTCTCTCTCTCTCTCTCTCTCTCTCTCCCCCTTCCTCTCTCTAAGCATGTCCTTGGGTTCAGATTTAAAAAAACAAACAAACAATAAAACAAAGCATTGGTTCTTTGAGAGCCATAAAAATCAATAAGCCTCTAGCTACTTAGGAAAGAGAGAATATAAATTACCTGTAGCAGGAATGAAAAAGGTGGTGTTGCTATAGGTCCTATTGACACTGAAACGGTAGCAAGTAAATATTATTAACAACTTTATGTCAATAAATTTGACAACTTGGATATAATAGACAAATTTCTTGAAATTGAGACACAACAAAATAGGAAATATGAAGACCTATTGTGGTAGTTACACAAGTGTAGACATTTGTATATAAATTTTACCTCAATAAAACGGACTTAAAGGAAGAAGTAGTTGTCAACTAGAAGTAGAAGTGGAGAGTTTTAATTTAATTAACTCATTTTTTATGAAATGAATGACATGTTTACATGGTAATGGAAATGACCTGATAGACAGAAGGTTGGTGATGCATATGAGACAGAGGATTGATGGATGTCATATGAGATAGAGGATTGATGGATGTCATATGAGATAGAGGATTGATGGATGTCATATGAGATAGAGGATTGATGGATGTCATTGAGCAGGTAGAAGGGCCAGGATCTCATGTTATTTGAAGGGCTAGCCTCAGAGAATAGCTTCTAACAAAAGAGGATGAAGAGCCTATACTTACAGGTTTGGTAGCTTGTTCATACGGCAGGGAAAGGGGAACCCGTGGGATTGCTCTTCTGTTTGTTTCTGTTTATTCAGTGAGATAGAAGGAAAGAATGGCAGAGAGGTATTGGAAGGCGGGGAAAGGAAACGGTCAACTATTACCAGGTAAACTTGAGAGTAAAAAGACTAGATAAAAGTTTTCTAACTGCTGGGCAGCACTGTGCACACTCTTGAGATTAGTAGCCAAGCATTTAAATTTAAACCAGTGCTATGGACTGAAGGTTTGGGTTTTCCCCCAAATTCATACATTGAATCACCAATGTGATAGTACTTGGAGGAGATGGCTTTGGGAGGTGAGTAGGTCATGAGAGTAAAGCCACCATGACTGGTATTAGTGTTACGGGATAAGTAAAAGCTAGGAAAATTCCAGGGCAGAAGGAATGGGGAAACTGAGACAAGAAAATTAAACAAAGTCAAGCAATTTGGACAGTTTGTAGCTGACTTGTAAATAACAAGCAAGTTCCCAGCCCCAGTAGGAGCTCGTGCAGAAGGCAACCAATTTATATGTCTCTCTCACATCAATGTTTCTCTCTCTCTCTCTCTCTCTCCCCCCCCCCTCCATCCATACCACTCTCTCTAGAAATCAATGGAGAAAATATCCTCAGGTAAGGATTTTTTTAAGGCTATAATCAGCTTTCTAATTAAAATGAGTATTACGAAAGTGTGGGAGTCAGGCAGGAAGATACCCTCTTACTCTGCTGTGCTTCCCTGACCTATGGCTAAATGTCCTCATTGGAAGACAAGCTCAGTGTAAAGGGATGGGATGTATAGTCCTACCTTAGAAGAAAAAGTTCTCATTGCTTGGTCCTCCATTTATAACACAAATCATAGTAGTATTTTTATATTTAAATACAAAAAAGAGAGAAAAAATGGTGGCGGAATAGATGGACCTGTCCCAAACCTTGTCCTGGAGCAGATAGAATAAGCAACTAAATCAAATAACATCCACCCCTAATTGGTGAAGTAGACACAGCTGGTGAGACAATTCACAGCCGGGAAGGGCAGAGGACGCCTGGAGAGTGGTAAAATCAGGGATCTGGGCTAGAGAGAACTCCAAGACCTCCGAGCCCAGAGGGTCAGTAGGAAGCCAAACAGTACTGAGGCTGTATCCCTTGGGACAGGCGTAGTGTCTGACTGTGGAAAGGAGGTCCTCAGGATTGCTGGCAGCAAGGGATTCTAGATCTAAGTCCACAACCAGCGAGAGACTGAGCCCAGAGGGGGCAGCCTGGACAGCTGCCCAAACCGTGCCGTGCCAGAGGGAGAGGGGCTCACAGTGGTGCAGCTCTTTCCCCTCTTTTTGGTCTTTGCTTTTATTCATAGGACCTTTCAAATATAAATACTCACCCATGGCTGAGGTGCAGGTGCGGACTTGTGGAGTCTGGGGAGAGGCTGGGAGATGAGAGGATCAGGGAGAGGTGGCTGCGAGTCTGGCACTGAGTCATACCTGACATACCGGACCTAAGCACCCATTTTCTCCTGAAGAGCTAGCCCTTCCCTGCAGTCTCCAGGCAACTAATACAGCCACACCCAGACTACACCGTGAACGATTCAAAGGATACAAAAAAAAAAAAATCTGAAGAGTCCTCAGGGACTGGCCTAAAGAGAGGCTGATCAGTCCCAGCAACAGGAAAGTGAGAAGCAGCAGACAGTAAAGAAGAGTGGGATCTTAAACTAGCCCTCATGGAGAATTAAAAATTGGCAGAAAAGAATGACATTTCACTTTTTCATTTTCATTTTATTTTACTTTATTATTATTTTGTTATCTCTTTTATCTATATTTTCCTCTGTTTATTTTCTATTTCTTTTTGCATTATTTTTTCATCATTATAATTTTTTTATTTTATCCTATTTTTTAATTAATTTTTTAAATTTTTTATTATTATGGGTTTTTTTTTCTTCTCTCCCTCTTTCTTTTTTCCACTCATCCTCTTTCTACTTCCTCTATACTGAACTGAGGTCCTCTCCATATTCATCCAATTCCTTAGCTTTACTTTCTGTATATAAGCCCTGCCTCTACATATTCTGCCCCCACCTTCTTTACTGGGTATTTGGTGTTTGTATGTTTTGGTTTATATGTTTGTTCTCTGGTACTTTCTCCCCATATATATATTCTTTTTCTTTTCTTCCTTTTTCTCCTTTTTTTTCCCTCTCATACCATTTTTTTATCTCTTCAATATCATTTGTGCTCTCTTTTCTCTCCCCTCATTCTCTTTTTTCTGGTGGTCACTTATATTGGGGTTATCGGTGTCATGAGTATATTCGTGTTTTGTTCCCTTTGTGTCGTGTCTTGTCAAGTTGCATTTTATCCTGTTTGGTCAATGTGGTAGAGAGTGAGCCACATAATCAGACACCTGGAGATGAGACTCCAACCATGAACAGGTCAATAACACTCCAGACCTAACCACAGAGGCAGGAAGAAGGCGGCAGTGAGGGAGAGAGCGTGAGTGAGTAAGGGAGCAAAGGAGCAGTGTGTGGACGTGTGGAGTGTGTGTGTGTGTGTGTGTGTGTGTGTGTGTGTGTGAGTTAGGCACAGTTAGATCCCACGGGACTTTTGGGGGCAGGCTGACCGGGCTCACCTACCCAGGCAGCCTCTCTGCTACTGTTGCAAACAGTCCATGAGGGGCTGGCTCTTCCACAGAGGCCACACCTTTTTGAAGAGGAGTGCTGCTGTGACTTGGAGCCCAGCCTCACCTCTGCCCAGGGTGCCCTCAGATAACACCCAGGACTCTACAGCCATCCCCGCCAGGGACCTGCTGCCTCGGCTGTGGTTCCACGGTCACCGAGACTCCAACCACCCCCGGCACAGGCTCCTGTGACTTCTGAAGTGCACTCCCCTCTGGCCGGCCCAATGCTTTAGCCCAGGGCACCATGACCACATGAGCAGCAGCCACGTGAGCAGCCCGCCCCAATCCTAGGAGCAGCAACCCCGCAAGCAGCCCGCCCAAGTTCGAAAAGCAGTAGCCTCACATAGCCGGCCCCTGTCCAAGGAGCAGCAGCTCAGCCCCACCCAAGGAGCAGCAGCCATGCGAGCAGCCCTCCCCGTCTGAGGAGCAGCAGCTGCATGAGCAGCCCACTCCAAACGCAGGAGCAACAGCTGTGCAAGCAGCCTGCACCCGACAGCCAGAGAAGCCACCACTGCTGTGAGCAGCACCCACCAAAGGAGCTGCCGCCAACTGAGGAGCAGCTGCAGCCACGACCGCCCAAGGAGCAGCTGCCTCCCAAGGAGAAGCCCCTGCACGACTCAACACCTAGATCCTTCAGTGAGAGCAAAAATGGGGAGACAAAGAAACCCCTAAAGGAAAGAAAAGAAGGAAGAGCCAGAAAAGCAGCTAAGTGAAACGGAGGCATGCAATATGTCAGAAAAAGAATTCAGAATAAGGGTCCTACAGTTCATAAACTGGATGGATGAAAAAAATCAACAACTTATGTATAAATCAAGAAGAAGTAAAGAGTGATATAGCTGCAATAAAAAAAAACACCATGGAAAGTTTCAACAGTAGACTAGGAGAAGCAGAGGACCGAATTAGCTAATTAGAATACTGGGGAAGCAAACCACACCCAATCTGAAGTGCAATTGGAGAAAAAAAATTAAAAGACAAGAAGAAAGCCTAAGGGAGCTTTGGGACAACATGAAATGAAGCAACACGCGAAAAATAGGGTTGCCAGAGAGAAACCAAGATGGCGACATAAGGTATACACCTGTACGTGCTGCCTCTCACAACCACACCAAAACTACAACTAAAAGACAAACCGTCTATCACCCAGAACCATGGGAAAGCTGGCTGAGTAGAAGTTCTACAACTAGAAGGAAAGAGAAAAGAGCATTGAGACCAGGTAGGATGTGCACAAGTGTGGAAAAGAAGAGGTACGGAGGCACACGAATCGGCTGGCGACTGGGTGCGCTGTTGTTTTCAATCCGAAGGAAGACACACTCCCGACTGCTATGAACTCCAGTTTCTGGCGAGGCTCTGGGGACCCAGATTCTTAAGGGGAGAAGCTGGACTGTCTGCCATCGGGTCGGAAAGTGAGGGTGGCTTTCTTGCAGAGGTGCGCGCACAAATCATTGTTTACTGCACTGGGGTGTGGGACGCGGGGACACAGAAACACAGGGACATGGAAACGTGGAGACGCAGAGAGGGCAGACTGGCAGCCATCGCTGTTTGCCACGCCCTAGTGATTCCCTGAGACCCTGCCCCGCCCAATTTACAAACCCACCCAAACTGTGCGCAGTGGCTTTTGCATATGAATGGCCTGCTCTTTCGCAGCTTAACCTAACAAGCTGCAGCTCCAGTCAGACAGTTCCAAAACTTCCAAACCCCAAGCAAAGAGGAGAAATTTGCAGATCTCACTGTAGCTCCTGCTGGGTGGCCTCAGACAGTAGCTGACCTGCACCCCATTGGAGATCCAGGAGCCAATGTACCTAGTGGTCAGTGTGAGACGACATCAGATTTCAACTTCTCACATCCATAAAATATACATTCAAGAGGCAGACTCAGTGAACACCAAAGCCCCACTGAAACAGGTCCTGCCTCATAAGGGTGTCTCCAGCACAGAAGTTCTCCCATTGTAGACACAGCGGGTCCTCACAGCCAATTGGCCTGGAGGTCAATTCCTCCCAGTGTACCAACAGCAATCAAGGCTTAACTACAACAAGACTGTGCACTCAGCCCACAAAGGGGTGCACCAAGAGTGTCCATCTCAGGTGATTGGGGAGGCTGAACCACTGGGCCTTATAGGTCACCTACCACAGAAAACCACTCCATCAACACAGGGAAGCAGCCAAAATGCAGAGACAACGAAACATGTCACGAATGAAAGAAATGGAGGAAAGCAAACTACTGGACATAGAGTTCAAAACCACATTTATAAGGTTACTCAAGAATCTTCTAGAAACCTCTGAGGAACTTAGTGAGACCTTTAAGGATCTAAATGAGAATGCAAAAAAAAAAATGGAAAAGGACCAGTCAGAAATTAAGCATACACTGTCTGAAATAAAGAATATACAGAAATTCAACAGTAGACCAAAGGACCCCAAGAATCAAACCAAATATTTGAAATATGAGGAAGCAAAAAACACCCAACAAGAAAAACAAAAAGAAAAAAAAAATCAAAAATATGAAGATAGTGTAAGGAGTCTCTGGGACAACTTTAAGCGTACCAACATCTGAATTATGGGGGTGCCAGAAAAAGAGAGAGAGCAAAATATTGAAAACCTATTAAAAGAAATACTGACAGAAAACTTTCCCTACCTGGTGAAAGAAATAGACTTACAAGTCCAGGAAGCGCACAGAACCCCAAACAAGAGGAATCCAAAGAGGACCACACCAAGACACATCATAATTAAAATGCCAAGGGCAAAAGACAAAGAGAGAATCTTGAAAGCAGCAAGAGAAAAACAGTTAGTTACCTACAAGGGAGCACCTATACAATTGTCAGCTGATTTCTCAACAGAAACTATGCAGGTCAGAAGAGAGTGGCAAGAAATATTCAAAGTGATGAACAGCAAGAATCTACAACCAAGATTGCTCTACCAAAAAAGTTATCATTTAGAATTGAAGGTCGGATAAAGAGCTTCACAGACAAGAAAAAGCTAAAGGAGTTTTTCACCACCAAACCAGGATTATGTGAAATGCTGAAGGGTATTCTTTAAGAAGAGGAAGAAGAAGAAAAAGGTAAAGATAAAAATTATGAACAACAAAGTGATAACAAATACATACCTATCAAAAAGTGAATCTAAAAATCAAGTGAATAAAAAATCTGATGAACAGAATAAACTTGTGTATATAATAGAATAAGGGGCATAGAAAGGGAGTGGACTGACAATTCTCGGGGGGAAGGGGGTGTGAGGGGTGCAGGAAGAGATTGGACAAATATCTTACACCTATGGATGAAGACAGTGGCAGGGGTTAAGGGCATGGGGTGGAGTTGGAATCAGGTGGAGGGGAGCTATGAGGTGAAAAGAGAGAAACATCTATAATAATCTGAACAATAAAGATTTATTTAAAAAAGAAAAAAGAAAAAGAATAATAGGGTTTGCAAGAATGACAGGAAGAGAAACAAAGGTTAGAAAACCTATTTGAAGAAATAATGTGAAAAAACTTCCCTGATTTGGGGAAGAAAAAAGTCACACAAGCACAGAGAGTCCCAAACAAGATGAACCCGAAATGACCAACTCCAAGACACATCATAATTACGTTGGTAAATGTTCAGGACAAAGAGAGAATCTTAAAGCTGCAAGAGGGAGACAGAAAGTTATGTACAAGGGATCTCCCATTAGATTACCAAATGATTTCTCAACAGAAACACATCAGGCCAGAAAGGAATGGAAGGAAATTTACAAAATGATGCAAAGCAAGGGCCTGAATCTAAGAATACTCCATCCAGCAAGGCTATCAATTCAAAATTGAAGGGACAATCAGGAGCTTCACAGACAAAAAAGGGCTAAGGGAGTTTATCCCTACCAAACCAGCAATGCAAGAATTGCTAAAGAAACTCCTCTAAGGATTAAAAAAACAGGGAGAGGGAAGATGGAATACAGGCAACAGAAATATAAATGGCTACAAACAAGTATGTATCAATAATAATTTTAACCTAAATGGACTAAAAGCTCTAATCAAAAGACATCGAGTGGCTGAATGGATTAAAAAACATGACCCATATATATGCAGTCTACAAGAGACCGATCACAGAACAAGAGACTCACACAGACTGAAAGTGAAGGGATGGAAAAATATCTTTAAGGCAAATGGAAATGAAAAAAAAAAAAAAAGAAGAGCTGGGGTAGCAATACATAATCTGACAAAATAGGCCTCAAAGTAAAGGCCATAACAAGAGATAAGGAAGGCCACTTCATAATACTAAAGGGTTCGATACAACAAGAGGATATAACTCTGGTGAATATATATGCACCCAATGCAGAAACACCCAAATACATTAAAAACTTATGGAAGATATCAAGGAAGAGATCAACAGCAACATTATCATAGTAGGGGACTTTAATACTCCACTAACATCACTGGATAAATCCTCTAGACAAAAAAATAAGCAAAGAAACAGCAATCCTAAATAACTCATTAAAACAGATGTACTTAATTGACATCTTCAGAACATTATACCCCAAAGCTACAGAATATACATTCTTCTCAAGTGCACATAGGACATTTTTAAAAATAGACCACATATTGGGTCACAGGCAAAGTCTTTCCAAATTCAAAAAGATTGAAATCATATCAAGCATCTTTTCAGACCACAATGGCATAATATTAGAAATCAACTACAATAAAGACAATAAAAAAATTCAAACACTTGGAAGCTGAATAGCATGCTATTAAACAAGGATTGGGTTACTAAAGAGATCAAAGAAGAAATTAAAAACATCCTGGAAACAAATGACAATGAAAACACAACAATCCAAAATCTATGGGACAGCGAGACAGAAGATGGCTGTCGACGGGAAGGCAGACTGCAAGATAGTGTGTGAGTGAGAAAACAAAAGGGGAGTGTTGGTGAGTTGAGGGACAGCTATACTCCAGGAGACTGAGGGGGACTGCTGGACGGGGATCCCCTGACCGGGCAGCCCCCACTGCTGCTGGGTTCCCTCCCAGAGCCACCGGCTCGGACGCGGAAACCGCGCCATCTTGAAGGGGAAAGTGGATGTTATCGGACGCCTGAAAAGCCTGGGGAATCTATGGCACCCAGCGAACAGCTGCGAACCCGAGAACACCGGTCCCCAATTGGCGTAAGCATGCAGATTCAGAGGAGCTCTACATTCCACCACGGAAAGGTCAGATTTCGCCTGGGATAAGGTGAGGTCTCCGGTCACGACAGGAGAAAGAAACACACATGCTGGAGCTGGAGAACCTGGAGAAGTCTGCCCCTAGAAAAATCCGCGGCCGTTGGGGCTGGTGCAATCTGTGAATGTGGAAGGGGGTCCGCAGAGCTGCTAACAGAAGGGAACTCTAAAAAGCAACTCATTTTGATCTGGGTGCAAAAGGACAGCCTAAAAATTTTAAAAGTGTGCCGGCTGCTTAGACCCAAGGGGGACAAAAAGACTGCACAGACTTACGTGCAGCCCCGGAGTTCGCACACTTACGCTGGCTCTCTTTCTTTTTTCTTTTTTCTTTTTCCTCTTTAAATCCTTGCTTCTGATTACTAAGCCCAATACATAGGATCACCCAACTGGGGACACCCTAAGAGACTGCAGGGGAAAGTTGTTTTTCTGGAACCTGGGAATCAGAGCGGGGAATAACCATCAGAGAACCAGCTCTGGGGCAGCCCACTCCTACAAACCGGTATTGAGTGCCACAGGGAAAGAAGGATCTAAGCACTGGCTAGAGAGGACCTATAGACCTGGAGGTCAATCCAGAAACACTGCCACCCAGTGGTTGAATCACAAATTGACTCTTGTGTAAACACAAATAACGGAATACAAGAAATTAAGACACACTGCCTGCTTAAAAATCAGGACTGGCTTACAACACTGAGGAGCAGTGGAACTCAGGGAATTTCAATACTGTCCTGACTAGGAAACAGGCGTGCCAAACAGAACAGTAGAGGAAGTGAATGACCTTCACTACTGCACATTTTTATTTTTATTTTTTATCTTTTACTTAAGAAACTAATTTTTTTCTTTTTTCCTCACTTGATTTTACCCTTTTAATTATTACATTTTTATTTTCAATCAGTATTATTACTACTACTATTTTACCTTTTTTTTTAAAAAAAAGTGTCATTTTATTTTCTCTTTATTTTACTTTGGGATTAGTGTTCTACATTCTATTTTCATCTTTCCCTTAGCATCATTTTACTCTATCTAAACTTTACCTTTATGCCATCACTCTCTTCCTAGCATTTCCCCTTTTGTTGTCCTGTTTCCCTTACCCTATTCCTGCTTTAGATTTTCCCTATTCCTTCTTTTTACCCCCTGTTAAAATTTCACCCTACTTATATATCTAATTTCCAATCCTCTGCTCCAAGTCCATACACACCTCTCTCTTCTCTTTCTTCACTATCCAAAAATTTTTTTTCTCTCTGTCCTTTTGTTGTTGTTTGCTTGATTGTTGATTATATCAATTTTTATGCTTGTTTGTGAGATTGTTTTGCTTATTCTTTTTTCTTTCTTTATTTTGTTTTTGTTTGTTTTTTGCTTCTGATTTCCCTCACCTCGATTCATATTGGTTGTTGTTTATAGTTTGCATTCATCTCCAGGTACTTGTTGCTGGCATTTGTTGGGATTAGTGGCTGTTCTATTGGAGTTTTCTCCCCATATATATAGTTTGTTCCCCATTTCTTTCTTATTTTCTTTCTTTTCTCTCTTACTTTTTTTCCTTTTCCCAATTTCATTTTGACACTCCTTTCTTTTTTTTTCTATCTTCTTCTTTCTCTCCTATCCTCTAATTTGCCTTTCTCTGGTGTTCACCTTTATTTGGGGTCATTAATATCGTGAATACATTTCTGTTCTGTGCTTTGTGTGTTGTACCTGGTTGTGTTGTATTTTGTGCCTTTAAATAAATGCAGGAGAGAGTGAACTACATAACCAGACACCCAGAGAGGAGAGACCATGGGGAGACAAAGAAACAGCCTGCATATGAAAGAAAAGGAGGTATCACCAGAAAAGGAAGTAAACTAAATGGAGGCAAGCAATATGTCAGAGAAAGAATTCAGAGAAATGGCCATAAGGTGGCTGAAAAGAATGGAAGACAAATTCAACAATATGTGTAAGAACCAAGAGGAAATGAAGAAGAACCAAGAAGAAAAGAAAAATGGCATTGCTGCTATAAAGAACTCAATAGAAAGCATCAACAGTAGACTAGAAGAAGCAGAGGACCACATCAGTGAGCTAGAAGACAACGTAGGAAAAAATACCCAAGCAGAGCAGCTTCTAGGAAAAAAAAATTAAAAAGCAGGAGGAGAGCCTAAGGGAACTTTGGGACAAGACGAAACAAAACAACATCTGCATAATAGGGGTGCCAGAAGGAAAGGAAACTGAGCAAGGAATAGAAAACCTGTTTGAAGAAATACTGACAGAAAACTTCCCTGATATAGGTAAGAAAAAACCCACACAAATCCAAGAAGCTCACAGAGTACCAAACAAAATGAACCCCAAAAGACCGACGCCGAGGCACATATAATTAAATTGGCAAACACCAACGACAAAGTAAGAATCTTAAAAGCGGCCAGAGAGTGACAGGAAGTTACTTACAAAGGATCCCCCAACAGACTAGCGACTGATTTCTCAACAGAAACACATCAGGCCAGAAGGGAAGGGAATGAAATATATAAAGTCATGCAAAGGAAGGATCTGAATCCAAGAATACTGTACCCAGCAAGGCTATCAATCAAAATTGAGGGTGAAATCAGGAGCTTCACAGACAAAAAAGGACTAAGGGAGTTTATTACCACAAAACCAGCAATGCAAGAAATGCTAAAGGGTCTTCTGTAAAAAGAAGAAATAGGAAGAGAAGAAGGAACACGGGGGTAAAGAATAAAAATGGCGACAAATAGGTACCTATCATTAATAACTTTAAATGTAAATGAATTAAATGCCCCAATCAAAAGACATAAGGAAACTGAGTGGATAAGAAAATATGACCCATATATCTGCTATCTACAAGAAACCCACCTCAGAAAAAAAGAAGCACATAGACTGAGGGTAAAGGATGGAAAAAGGTTTTTCATGCAAATGGAAATGAAAAAAAGTTGGGATAGCAATACTTATATCTGACAAATTAGATCTCAAAGTGAAGGACATAAAAAGAGATAAGGAAGGCCACTTCATAATACTAAAGGGAGCAATCCAATCAGAAGAAATAACTCTGGTAAACATATACACACCCAATACAGGAGCACCCAAATACAAAAAAAAAAAAATTCTGGAGAATATCAAGAGAGAGATTGACAGCAATACAGTCATAGTAGGGGACTTTAATGCCCCACTAACACCATGGACAAATCCTGTAAACAAAAAATCAGCAAAGAAACAGCAATCCTAAATGACTCACTAGACCAGATAGAATTAATTGACATCTTCAGAACATTTCACCCCAAAGCCACAGAATATACATTTTTCTCAAGTGCACATGGGTCATTTTGAAAGATAGACCATATACTGGGTCACAGGCAAAGTCTCTTCAAATTCAAGAAGATAGAAATCATATCAAGCATCTTCTCAGATCACAGTGGCATAAAACTGGAAATCAACTACAATAAAAACAATCCAAAAAAATCAAACACATGGAGACTAAACAGCATGCTATTAAACAATGACTGGATTACCAGAGAGATCAAAGAAGAAATAAAAAACATCATGGCAACAAATGAAAATGAAAACACAACAATCCAAAATCTATGGGACACAGCGAAAGCAGTCTTGAGAGGGAAGTTCATAGTTCTACAAGCCTACTGCAAAAAACAAAAAACAATGGTAATAAATTACCTAACCCTACAACTCAAAGAGTTAAAAAGAGAGCAACAAGAAAAGCCCAGTGTAAGCAGAAAGAAGGAAATAATAAAGATCAGAGCAGAGATAAACGACATAGTAACAAAAAAAACAATACAAAAGATCAACAAAACCAAGAGCTGGTTCTTTGAAAGGATAAACAAGATTGATGAACCTCTAGCCAGGCTCACCAAGAAGCAAAGAGGGAGGACCCAATACACAAAATTAGAAATGAAAGAGACAAAATAACAACAGACCCCACTGAAATACAAAGGATTGTTTAAAAAATACTATGAACAACTCTATTCCAACAAATTGGACAACCTGGAGGAAATGGACATATTCCTAGAAAAATACAACTTCCAAAACTCAATCAGGAAGAACCTAAAAATCTTAATAGGCCAATATCTATGGAAGAAATTGAGGCAGTCATCAAAAAGCTCCCAGCAAACAAAAGCCCGGGGCCAGATGGCTTCACAGGGGAGTTTTACCAAACATTCAAGGAAGAACTAAAACCTATCCTCCTGACTATTCCAAAAAATCCAAGAGGAAAGAACACTTCCAAGCTCCTTCTATGAAGCCAGCATCACCCTAATACCAAAACCAGATAAAGACAACACAATGAAAGAGAATTACAGGCCAATATCCCTCATGAACATAGATGCCAAAATTCTCAACAAAATTCCAGCAAATCAGATCCAGCAGTACATCAGAAAAATCATACACCATGACCAAGTAGGATTTAACACAGGGATGCAAGGATGGTACAATATCCGCAAATCAATAAACGTGATTCATCACATAAACAAATTTAGAGATAAAAATCACATAGTCATATCAATTGATGCAGAAAAAGCATTTGACAAAATCCAATAGCCTTTCTTGATAAAAACTCTAAGCAAGGTGGGAATAGAAGGATCATACCTCAACATAATAAAAGCTACATATGATAAACCCACAGCTAACATCATACTCAATGGGCAAAAACTAAAACCATTTCCCTTAAGAACAGGAATAAGACAGGGATGCCCACTCTCACCACTCCTGTTCGACATAGTACTGGAAGTATTAGCCATTGCGATTAGACAAGAAGAAGAAATCAAAGGCATCCAAATTGGAAAAGAAGAAGTGAAGCTGTCCTTATTCGCAGATGACATGATATTGTACACAAAAAACCTGAAAGACTCCATCAAAAAACTATTAGACTTAATAAATGAATTCAGCAATGTAGCAGGATACAAAATTAATGACAAGAAATCTATGGCATTTCTATACACCAATAGTGAACTTACAGAAAGAGAGACTAAAAAAGCAATCCCATTTACCATCGCACCAAAAAAATTAAGATACCTAGGAATAAACTTAAGTAAGGAGGTAAAATACCTATACGCGGAAAACTACAGGACACTGAAAAAAAGAGATAGAGGAAGACGTAAACAGATGGAAGAACATACCATGTTCAGGGATTGGTAGAATCAACATCATTAAAATGTCCATACTACCCAAAGCAATCTATAGATTCCATGCACTCCCCATTAAAATACCAATGGCAGCCGAAACCGGTTTGGCTCAGTGGATGGAGCGTCGGCCTGCAGACTGAAAGGTCCCAGGTTCGATTCCAGTCAAAGGCATGTACATTGGTTGCAGGCACATCCCCGTTAGGGAGTGTGCAGGAGGCAGCTGGTCGATGTTCCTCTTTCATCGATGTTTCTAGCTCTCTATCCCTCTCCCTTCCTCTCTGTAAAAAATCAATAAAATATATTTTTAAAAATAAAAATAAATAAATAAATAAATAAATAAATAAATAAATAAATAAATAAAATACCAATGGCATATTTCACAGACCTAGAAAGAACTCTCCAAAAATTCATCTGGAATAAAACAAGACCCCAAATAGCCACAGCAATCCTGAGAAAGAAGAACAAAGTATGTGGGATCTCAATACCAGATTTCAAGCTGTATTACAAAGCCACTGTTCTAAAAACAGGCTGGTACTGGCACAAGAACAGACATATAGGCCAATGGAATAGAATAGAGAAACCAGATATCAACCCAAACCGCTGTGCTCAATTAATATTTGACAAAGGAGGCGTGAACATACAATGGAGTCAAGACAGTCTCTTCAATAAATGGTGTTGGGAAAATTGGACAGATACATGCAAAAAAATGAAACTAGACCACCAACTTATACCATACACAAAAATAAACTCAAAATGGATAAAGGACTTAAACATACGACTGGAAACCATAAAAATACTAGAGGAATCCACGGGCAGAGAAATCTCAGACATATGCCGAAGCAATTTCTTCACCGATACCTCTCCTAGGGCAATGGAAAGTAAAGACAAAATAAACAAATGGTACTACATCAAAATAAAGAGCTTTTGTACAGCAAAAGAAACCATCAACAAAACAACAAGAAAGCCCACTGTATGGGAGAACATATTTGCAATTGTTATCACTGATAAAGGTTTAATCTCCAACATCTACAGGGAACTTATACAACTTAATAAAAGGAAGATAAATGATCCAATTAAAAAATGGGCAATGAACCTAAATAGAATCTTTTCGAAAGAAGACAGAAGGAAGGCCAAGAGACATATGAAATCATGCTCAAAGTCACTAATTATCTGAGAGATGCAAATCAAAACGACAATGTGGTACCATCTCACACCTGTCAGAATGGCTATTATCAACAGATCAACAAATGACAAATGCTGGCGAGGATGCGGAGAAAAAGGAACCCCCGTGCACTGCTGGTGGGAATGCAGACTGGAGCAGCCACTGTGGAGAACAGTATGGAGCTTCCTCATAAAACTGAAAATGCAACTCCCTTTTGACCCAGTGATCCCACTTCTAGGACTATATCCCAAGAAACTAGAAACACCAATCAGAAAGGATATATGCACCCCTATGTTCATAGCAGCACAATTCACCATAGCTAAGATTTGGAAACAGCCTAAATGCCCATCAGCAGATGAGTGGATTAGAAAACTACGGTACATCTACACAATGGAATACTACGCTGCTATAAAAAAGAAGGAATTCTTACCATTTGCAACAGCATGGATGGACCTGGAGAGTATTATGCTAAGTGAAATAAGCCAGTCAGAGAAAGATAAATATCACATGATCTCACTCATTTGTGGAATATAATGAACAACATAAACTAATGAACAAAAACAGATCCAGAGACAGAGAAGCATTAATTAGACCCTCAAACCTCAGAGGGTAGGTAGGGGAGGGTCGGGGTAAGAGGGAGAGATCAACCAAAGGACTTGTATGCATGCATATAAGCCTAACCAATGGACACAGACACCAGGGGGGTGAGGGCATGAGTGGGGGTTGGGAGGACAATGAGGGGATAAGGACACATATGTAATACCTTAATCAATAAAGAAAAAAATAAATGCAAAAACCAAAAAATGTATGTGTGTGTGTGTGTGTGTGTGTGTGTGTGTGTGTGTGTGTACGTGGGCATGCACATGCATGGTTATATGTGCTTTTTCTAAAGGAGAAAATCCATTCTGTCACCAGGATCCAAATTTGAGGCAAGTTGTCTGGTTAGAAATAAGGTTCTCCTTTTGAGTGGGGAGTGAGAGTGGTGGTGCTTGAAAAGTTGGCTGTTAGGGACTGTTAAACCCTCACTACCATTTAAGGGTTTCTCTGTGCCCTACCCCACTTATCTGGAGGGGGTGGTCAGCCAACAGGAAAAAGCACACTATAGCAGCAGCAGTCACCTGAGCCCTGTAGCTTTGGTAAAGACTTGTATGCATTGGGGTTTAGAAATATGAGTTGGCTGGCCAACTTAAGTATGTATGTTACTGACAAGGGGGTATTGGATTATTTTCTGGGAGATTAGCATGTCACTAAAGCAGGCCTTTAGATATATATTTTTTTTAATTTAAAGCAAAAGAAGTTTAGATTTTAATATTTGTAGGGATTTGAAGTCTTTGTTTTACATAATTGCTTGTTTGCTTCAACTGTCTTCTTCCCATCTCTGCTCTTAGAGGAGAGGGGCACAGGACTGGGGTTGAGCATTTGTAATTTTGTATCCTGGTAGCTGTTCTGAGTGTGAAATATTCCTTTCACTCATTAAAATTCTGAGGAATTATTTTTTCTTTCATAATAAAAAACAAACACCACCCCCCCCCAAAAAAAAAATAGCAATGTCTAGAAAGACAAAAACACCAGGGATTCCATGCCCTAGGTGAAAGCAGACTAAACTGACATGGCAATTAACTGAAGTGCTTGAAACTTGATTGAATCCTAGAATGGGGCGGCGGGCAGGGGGGCGGGGGGTGGGGGGAGGAGGACAGCTTAAAGGGCATTACTGGAACAGTTGCAGAAATTTCAATACTGTAGTTTAGATAATACATTGTGAATGAATGTCCTGAAAATAAAGTGAATTTCCTGAATATTTATTAAGAAATATATGCCATAGAATTTAGGGATAAAAGAGACACGAGATCTGAACTTTCACACACATACCCCCAAATCGCTATCTCTTTATATTAGTTGTATCTGTGTCTTTCTACATATAGAAAACAAATGTGACAAAATGTTAACATGTGATGAATATGTGGATGAAAGAAGGGGATATGAGTTTTCATTAGACTATTTTTGCCACTTTTCTGTTGGTTTGGAAATTTTCAATTACAAAATTGGGGAAATTTTTAAATTACTACACCCCACTCCTCTCCTTAGCTCAAGATGGCATATAAGCCTTAACTGCCCAACTATCCTCTGGCCTCATAGTCTTATGGAACTTCTGTACATACATACATAATTAAATTTGGTTATTTTCTACTGTTAATTGGTCTTCTGTTATTAAAATCATTTCACTAGCCAAAAGAATTAAGAGGAGGAAGCGGAAATATTCCCCTCCCCTAGAATACCATCGGTATAATTTTTAATATACCCATTTATATGAATCCAAAAAGTTAATTTCACTTTAATAAAGTAGTAAGTGGTAGATTTTGTTAGAAATACACCTATTGTTAACTGATTTCTAAAAATACAGGTATGGGCAAAAGTAGGTTTACAATTGCATTGTGACATTCTTTTGAGTTAATAAAGCTATTGTATAATCATAACCTGCATGTCTTTTTCCATATGAACAACTGTAAACCTACTTTTGCCCATTCTTGCATGTATTTAATAAACAAACTGATATGCAGTGCTTATTTTTTGCCAGATACCTTTTTAGGCATTCTTCTAATTTAATCACCATAACAACTCTATGATATGAGGCCAGAACAGATATTGTATACAAAAATGTCACAGACTTTCATGACATCACTCTATTAGACATATGTCCTTAAGTTGATTATATTAAAACAAATTAAAAGTGGAAAAATTAATTCCCAAGAAAATTCTTCTTTTTCTCTCCTGTTAATACTGAATAATTAGGAGTAACAGGTATTTATTTCCACCAAAGCATCATTATTTCACGCTCTCATTTTCTTTTCCATCCCTATGCTGAGGGAGTAAATAATAGTTTTCCACATCTCTGATGGGAATTCTAAAGTTGCTACTCTAACTGATGATTGGATAATTCTTTGGTATTTTTTATACCATTCTCTCTAGTACTATAGAAATCAAGATGGCAATTATAAATACTTCACCACGGAACTTTTTCCTTCAGACTAGAATTCTTCTAGTCAGAAACAAAAGTCATTAGAGATCAAGAAAATGTGATTTGGGGAAAAGGGTGAAGAGGATGAGCAAAAAAGGTGAAAGGAATTAAGGAGTACAAATTATCAAGTACAGCATAGGGGTTATAGTCAACAATAATGTAATAACTATTTGAAGTATACACTATATTGTATACTTCAAACTAATGTAATATTGTATGTCAACTATAATTTAAAAATGAAAGAGTAAAAAAAATGTAAATGAAAACAAAATAAAAATAAAGAAAGAAAAAAAGAAACTGATTTTTCTCTTTCTTTCTCCTTTGCCTAAAGCCTATAAGAAAGGCCAAGGATTTTAAAAATTTCTTTGTTTATATTTGACTTATAGGCAAACTATTTCAACTTCTTTTTGATATTTATATAGATATAGATTTAGTATATAAATTACAGAATTATAGACCTGGAAGGAAATTACCAAGATCTTTGCACCTCCAGGTGAGAAAATGGACTGTCCATATCAAGGAAAATGGTTTTCTGTCCATGTCTTTCTGTTATTTCTTTAGCATTTTTCTAAGATATTATAGATTAATCTAAATTATTATGTTAAAAGCCTTGTTTCACTTGAATATTTATTAAAGAAAATGTCAGTACATTTTCATTGCTATTATTGCTTGGTCTTCTGTTTTGTATCACCTATATAATTGTTTAATATATTTTTTTACCTTATTTTTATTGTTGACTCTATTACAGATGTCCGTATTTTCCCCTTCTTAGCCGAGCTTCACCCAGCCCTGGGACCCCTCCTTTCCTCTGGCCATCACCACACTGTTGTCTTTGTCTATGGGTTATGCATTTATGTTCTTTGACTAATCCCTTCACCTTCTTTCATTCATCCCCAACCCTCCCTCCCCTCTGCCAGCTGTCCAGTATGTTCCATGTATCCATGCTTCTGGACCTATTTTGTTTGCCAATTTATTTTGTTAATTAGATTCCACATACAAATGAGATCTTTGTCTTTCTTTGACTGGCTTATTTCACTTAGCATAATAATCTTCAGGTCCTGTCACAACTGATGTTGTCACAAAAGGTAAGATTTCCTTCTATTTACATCGAGGTAGTGTTCCATTGTGTAAATGTATTTTTTCTAAATTAGAGAAAAGTTTAGATTAAGAGACATTGGTTTCTAAATCTAATTATATGTCGGTCACCTTGATACCATTATAATTAGCTGGTTATTAACAAAAGGAAAGGAGCAAACGGGGAGTCAGACATTATAGGCCTGTCATTTGGGCAGTTTCATTAGGAAACTACAGTTTCACACTCCCCAGGGATCCAACAAAGGAGAGGTAGATGTATGCCCAGTAAAGTTGGGGGTGAGGGAAGGTGCTTACTGTGAGTTACACCTGGGAACAGAAGTCGTTGGCCAGAATAGGTGTGGCCACTCAAAGTGCTTGGAAATTTGAAAATATACAATCCCCAAAACAAAGAAATTCTCTCTCTTGGTTTTCTTGGGACTTTTGTTACTCCCAATGTGCTTTTTTACTTCCTTGCATTCACTTGTATGGCCCACGGCCATGCAGATGCCACACACAATGGGCTAATGGACTACAGCTGAAAACACAAGCTTACCGAGCCAGATCCTGGGTTGGACCCTGCTCCAACATGGAACAAAAACTCCGGACATTGACTCTGATTTTAGCTCTACTAAAACTCCAGCTACACTTCTTCTGTGACTGGACTAAGGGAAATGGAACTTTGGAAACCCAGGGATGTAATTCCACAGAAATAAAGCTTTCTACCATATCTCACCCTCAAGTGGGAGGCCTCCGGAAATGCTTATTCCAGCGGTACCCCAAGAGGCCAACTCCCACGCCCAACCAGGGGAGATGAACCCCTCTCCTCCCTTGTAACAACCTAATAAAATTTCTGCACCAAACAGGCCACTATAACTTGAAACAGAAGAAATGACAATTTTAAATATTTAATCTCAAACTTGAAATTAGAAAATAAGTTTCTTTACAAGATGTCTTGAAAAGAATTACTGTCTAGACATTATTAATAATCACTATTTTCTAATCAAGTCTTTAAGAGGCTTTACTCATTCATAAATAACAAATATTTAGGAATATGAAATATTTCAGACCTAGAGAGAATAACACAAAAACAGCCATATATCCATGAACCACTTAAGCAAACACAAACATTAAGTTTTGTGGTAGATTCCTTTGTTATTCTGTATATAGAATGAGAAGATCCAGCATATCTAACTTCTAGAGTTATTTCCATCATTGTAACCTTTGAATTCTGACATCCCAAACTACTTGCTCTTCACTAAGAGCAGGCTTACAACCATTACTTAGCAAGTATGATCCTCCTGCTACCTGCCTTTTAAATCTTGCTCTGTTGGATGATGGTG
Source organism: Cnephaeus nilssonii (assembly GCF_951640355.1). Classification (NCBI taxonomy): domain Eukaryota; kingdom Metazoa; phylum Chordata; class Mammalia; order Chiroptera; family Vespertilionidae; genus Cnephaeus; species Cnephaeus nilssonii. The sequence goes on from NC_137077.1 coordinate 100,609,646, forward strand.
AACAGGTGGATTTAAAAAGAGTCCTGATTATCTTCAATGTTATTAATATTTCATGTAATCAAGTTGAGTTTCCACTTTACTTAAAATTAGTTAGCCATTATTTGGTCTATTCCTTTAACTTCTGAAGTTCAAATGAAGCATTATGGCCCATTGATAATGGAAAAAGGAGGGCCTTTTTTGGATAATCTCCCAAGCCTGACTTAACATCAAGATGCAAATAAGACTTTATATTATTAAAAATTTCACTAAATATATTGGGAAAGCCTGGATGAATGTATAATGTACACATGCCCAGCTGTGCATCACTGTCATACCATCTTGTTGACTCCAGACCTGAGGTAAAATTCACACCTCTGCTACTCACCAACTGTGTGAAAGGAATTGTGTGTTATTGACCTCCCCTCCCTAAGCCTCAATTTCCTCCACCTAAATTGGAAATAGTAATTCTATCACCTGCCTCTTAACAGTTCTATTGATTAAATTAAACAATCCAAGGAAAGTGCTTAGTTCAGGGTTTGGCACAAAGGAAAGCAATCAGTATGTGTTACCATGGCCATCATTAACATCAACCTTTTGAGACAGCAAGGAAAATGGATCTCAGGAAACTGGGCAGAGAACTGAGATGGCAATTTAGAGAAATGCTGGACAGGCCTGGAAAGCTGCTGAGAAGCTGGCCATTGAAGCTAAAACTTGGCTTGAGGAGGCTGTAGTTCTTCTTCTCCATTTTAATTTTAACTAGAAAGAACAGGTGCTGATACTAATAGCATCAAAGAAGCTAAAGGAAGAGGGTACAAGGATCCGAAATGCTTTGTATTTCCTTCACTGCGCATGCTTCTGCTTTCTGCTATGAAACTGCGCAATATCCAGAACAGAGGTTTTCAACCTTCACATGAACATCACCCAGGACTTCAGTTCAGTAGAAGATGGGAGATGGGGGAAGGGAGAGAGGACATGCAGGAATCTGTTTGTTAAGAGTATCCAGGGGAGTCTCAAGCTCACCAGCTCCTCCACATTTTGGGAAACACTGATCTGGAATGTACTGAACGTCAAACCTGTAGCTGACCTTCTTTATCCCCAATTAGTAAGGCTGTTACCACACCTTTTCTTTAGTAGATTGGAATTCTATGTAACTGAGAACAAAAAAGGGGTCCAGGGCTATGTTTTAAGAAACTTGTTAAAAAAATTTAAACCTGAAACTTATTAAACCACAAAATCTCAACAGTGGCAGAGAATGCCCAGGTCTCCTGGTTTAACATAATGACTGACCCCTACCCATGGCTGTATTCATCCACTATTTGAATGTCACCAATAACAAGGACCTCACTCTTTCTCACGGAGGTTCATTCTTTCTTTAGGCAGTGCCACTGTTCAAATATTCTTTCTGGTATTGAATAGAAAGCTGTCTGCCTTTGACTTCCAGCTGTTGGTCCAACATCTAAGTCACCGGGCTGTAAAGCAAGTCACAAGCCGAAGTTTTCCCCACACTTGCCATTAGAATATGGGGAGACAGTTGCTATGACCCTGTGTGCTGTCTTCTTCATTATCCACATTCAAGGACAAAGAAGACTAAAAAGAAAAGTTGCAACCAAAACACCAAATAGTTGAACATTACTCAACCTTTATCAAACACCCAGAAATACTGACCAACTTGAAAGGTCTAGGTTATGCTCCTGTGCTATTTGCCTAAATCACTAAAGCCAGAGATGGTTTGTTTTGTTTTTGAAAACACTGGCAGCACCACAGTACCGACAATAATAACAATGAGTCAGTCTGTTAATTATTCAAAAAATTTCCAAAAAAATACTGGTAAAAATTTACACTTAAGTGGGAATTAATCAATAGTTTGATTTTAACATGAATTCCACAGTCTTTAATATGAAGTTGGAATTGTGGGGCACAACAAAAAGATAAAGAATTCAGTTGGTGGGAAATTGCTCACAAAGGGAAACGGAGTCTCAAGATTCATTTACGTAGTCAATAGATTAACTTCACTAAACATTTACCCATCAACAGTACAAGAGACACAAACACTAAAAAAAAAAAAGACCAAAACACGGCCTCCTCTTTAATGAATGTCCAGTACAGCCAGGGAGCTAATAGTCAATTCTTACACTAAGAGTTGGTCCATGTAACTACACAAAGAGCTATAAAAAGAACTACAAGCCAAAAAAACTGTATTTGAAATGGCAGATATTTCTTAGTAGGCAGCAGCAACCCTTAGCCAGTTATTACACTGCCACTGAAACGTGGTTATTTGTGAAAATATATCCTGAAATGTTCTACCTACTTGATATTATTATACTCATCATTTGCACTTAGCTATTCCAGCCCTGATCACACAGTATTTTAATAGTGGATTTTATCTGTTTCTATGTATTTCTAGAGCACCTTGAAGGAAAAAATTCCCATCTTGTTAACCCTGTATATCTCCAATTGGTTAGCACAGTGTTGGCACATAGGAATAAGTATGTGCTGAATGAATGAATGAAAATATTTTACCTTTAAGGAAAAACAAATTAAATATCTCATGTTAGTTTTAGAGAAAAAAAAGTCAAAATGTATTTAAACAAAAATATATTAAAGTGATCATTAATTTACCTACAAATTTCTAATTATCAGAATACTTTTGAAATACATGTACAATAAACCCTCAATTTTGTGGCCCTCAATTTAACAGACCTCAGATTCAATGGACAAAATTTCTAATCTATATGTCATATGTGAAAATTAACACCCTGTTAATTTTAAAATGCTTTTAACTAAGATTTGCTTATAATTAAATTAACATAATGCTTATGTCACTGTTATTTTTAACAAATTTTAATGTATAGCCCATACGGAAAAAACTAGTAATTTCTCTGATATTTAAAAAAAAAAGGGTTGTGGGTTCAAATATCTACAATTATAGCCTAAACAATGTCCAGGGAATGATTAGCACTAGCACGTAATCACACCGCATCTGGCCCAGTAATTGGTTCTGTTGTCCCATGGCGTGGTTTTCTGCAACATTTATAAATGTTCCGACCTGCACTAAGCCACGCCCCAGCTGTGTGCATTCCTTTACTCAAGGTGACTGAAGAATGCCAAGTACTAACAAAACAAACCCTGCTGATGGTAGAAATATACCCACAAGGGGGCACCATTGAGCTACATTTCTCCAATCACCTGAAAAGAGTAGTAACAGCTAACAAGTGCACACCAAGCACTATTCTAAATGCTTTGAGTGTACACTGTGGAAAGCAGTATGGAGTTACCTCAAAAAATTAAAAATAGAACTGTCTTATGACCCAGCAATTCCACTTCTGGGTCTTTATCCATAGAAACCCGAATACTAATTTGAAAGAATTTATACAGCCCTATGTTCATTGCAGGATTATTTACAGTAGCTAAGATTTGGAAACAATCCAAGTGTCCATCAGTAGATGAGTGAATAAAAATGTTATGGTACGCCCTGGGTGGCTCAGTTGGTTGGAGTGTCACCCATTCTCTCTCTCTCTCTCTCTCTCTCTCTCTCTCTCTCCTCTCTCCCTCTCTCCCTCTCTCCCTCTCTCCCTCTCTCTAAAATATATCCTCAGTGAGGAATTTAAAAAAAATCTGTGATACATTTACACAATGGAATACTACTTGGCATAAAAAAGAAGGAAATTTTACCTTTTGTGACAGCATGCATGGACCTAGAAAGCATGATGCTAAGTGAAATAAGCCAGTCAGAGAAAGTACCATATGACTTCACTTATGTGTGGAATCTAATGACCAAAATGAACTAACATGCAAAATAGAGATATAGACTCATAGATAGAGAGCAGGCAGACAGCTGTCAGGGGTGGGAAGGGGGTGTGGAGGAATTGAGCAAAACATAAATAAAAGAGAGAAAGAAAAAACTTATGGACTTGGACAAAACAATTTAACCCTCCCAACCCAGGAGGCAGGTGCTATGGCCATTCCATTTTACTATGCGGAAACTGGGACACAAAGCAGTTAGGTCAGTTGCCAAGGTTACACAGCCGGTGAGCAGTGGAGCCAGGGGCAGCGTGGACTGTCTGGCTCTACAATCTGCTCTCTCAGCCGCTATGACACTGTCTCTCTAATGTCACTCACCATTCTTGCATGAATGGCCATTACAACAGCTAAAGTCAAACTGAGAACATTCCTTCATCATTATATTTGAAAACCAATTATAAATGTTTCCTAGTTTGTCTGGCTTTACCTTTAAATATTACATTTAAATTATATTATCAGAAGTAAATAAAATTACATTTATAAACTAGGTATGGACAGAGTTTATTTCACAAGGTAGTAAACACTATAATGCTAAAATTAAATTTAACAGAATGCAAAATGTAAAGAGTGGACATCAAAAAAATAGGCAAAGTTTATATTGAGTTTGAAGTTATAATTTTTTAGTAAAAAAATTAGCATTAAACAAACAAATGGATAATGCTGCCATGAGACAGACATTAAATCCCATTACAAAGGCAACTATTACCTCCTAATGCAGTGGTTCTCAACCTTTTTAATGCTGCGACCCTTTAATACAGTTCCTCATGTTGTGGTGACCCCCAACCATAAAATTATTTTCGTTGCTACTTCATAACTGTAATTTTGCTACTGTTAATGAATCGTAATGTGAATATCTGTGTTTTCCAATGGTCTTAGGCTCTACAGCAGCGGTTCTCAACCTGTGGGTCGCGACCCACAGGTTGAGAACCGCTAGCAGGGTCGCCTAAGACCTAATGTGACATTTCCATGTAGAAATCGTCCTTGATAAATAAGTTGTAGGATATTTGGGCTGCTAACTGCTCTTCTTCCCAGTCTGAAAAGAACCAGTGAACTTGTTAAGTATTTCAACGCATAATTAAAATACTACTGCATTGTTCTAAACTTCTGATCAAAACAGATAGAATACATCAAGGAAGACACTTGGAGCTTCCACTTCAGTAAAAGCAGGCACTACTCATGCAATCACTGCGGTCTCGGTTCTTGTTAGTTCTTCGCCTTAAATAGTCAGAGCTGTAGAAAGACTAGTTTTTGCTTTTTAAGAACACTAACATATGCCAAAATAGAGTTCTGAAGTTAAAAAAAAAAAAAAGAGCTGTGAAAAGTCCAAGCCTAGGTAAAAAGAAATATCATTTGAAAATTAATTTCAATTACTAGTAATTAACAGAGTATATTATAATATTCCAATATTTGTACCTGTTTAAATATATAGTTGAGGCTAGAAATAATGTTTAACAAAGGCTTTGAAAAGAATAAGTATATTGAAATAGAGAATAACAAAAAAATTATATATTAGTAAAACTAGAGAACAAAAATTTTAAAAGGAGAATTTTTAAAAATTGTGTTTACTTTTGGACAATGGTGACTTATTACTTTATTGTCTTTTTGAAGCCATTTGATAAACATTACAGAAGACACAATTTTAATTCACTTTACCCAAAATACTCAGGAGAAACTTGAAAAATAAACAAACCATATATTAGAAGGTACTGTGGAAGCTAGGGAAGTGCACAATGAAAGTCAAAAGACAAACTGGTGGGCAGGATGAGTAACAGAATAGTTCATTTTGAAACACTACTTATGAAACTTATGAAACACTACTCTGTTAACATGATGGTGTAAGGACACTGGCATGTGATAGGGTATGGGGTTAGTAATTTTCTCTAGCTTGTGGATATAATTAAGCTCTGATTTTGATAGAGATTTGAGATTTCCATCATTATCTTTCTCAACAATTCTAGTATGATGTGTTTGTTTCTTACAGAAGCTCCTATTATCAGATGATAACTCTCAACACATAAACTAGTTTAAAATATCCCCAAGAGGAAGTGATAGAAGAGAAAGTGGATAACCCGTAGAGCACTTTCCTTTTGCCTTTTGTGTGTGTGTGTGTGTGTGTGTGTGTGTGTGTGTGTGTGTGTGCTTAAAGTAATAAATATGAATTTGATAAAACCAGCGCCTCTCAGTGACTCAGCACAACAAACTGGATAGTGAAAAAGTGAATGTAATTCCCACCCACCACCCTTTCCTTCTGTCCCTCTTCCCTCCCCCTAGCATACCTTCACTCCTTCTGACTCTAGAGTTCCTAGATGCCTCATCTTCTAGAAGATACAATTTAGAACTAGATTTTTTAACTTAAATATTTTATATTTATATAAAATGAAAATTAAATTATTTATTTTTATTCCTTGCATTATCTGAAATTGCTGACTATAACTGGCAGACTGAGAAAAGGCCAGGCTCAAAAACTTTTTTTATGGAAATAAATACCAAGGACTGATATAATCAATTTCCAAAGCTGGTTGATGGTTCATTCATTTGAGAAACTATTTATGGCAAATACATGTACTTGGGTCTTACCTTTGTTTACCATAGTCAGGATATTATAAGGAATTAAAACTAATTTTAATATCCAAGTCAAACAATTATGCAAATAAAAGTATTTCTTTTACCTCAAGTTATAATGTGGCCCAAATAAAATAAATTTTTTAGAGGGATTACCATTTTTGTCTTGTGTAATCTTTTCTACAATATCCATAGTCAAAAGTTATCTATCTTTACCCTCCTTTTCCTTCAAAATCACAAAAGTAATGTTGTGTCATACTTAGTAAAACATCACTACTAGAAAGGTATTTCAAAAATGCTTTTCATACTGACAGCTATCTGTCCTGCCTGGCTCCTGGCTATGAGGAAATTCCAATATCCCAAGAGCCCCAAGTTTAGCCCACTTCATCTTTTCTGAAATTCCTTCTTAACTATAACCTTTAGCTTCAGTAGCTCCCTGATTCAGGACTAACACTGCCTTGACCCTTGATTATCAATGGGAAGAAAGATCTAGTTATTTGATCTTTCTTCACTGTTTCTTAAACTCAGATCTATGAATCCACAAAGACATGTTCTTTAGGTCTGAAAGTCCTCTTCAAGAATTTTTAAATTGTGTTTTCATTGTACTGATAATCTGGAATAGAGTACCTAGATAATTCAAATAATCACTTTATAACCAAGTATACGGCCTTGGGATTTTAAAGCCATGTATGTGTTTAAGTTCGTGATTGAACTGGTGCCAAGTAGGACTTCTTTAATTGTCAAGAGGCTAACAACGAAAGAACAGAGGTTGACTTAATACATAATCAATCAATTGTTGCTAAGTGAAGGCTGAATGACAATTTGGTACACTGTGTGAATGAAGGTTTTGTGGTGACTGGGTCCTCATTCCCCAAGCAAGAACACATGCATGCCAACTCAACAGTACCATACTTACGGTGTAAGCCTTAAGTTGGTTTTAGTAAAAATACATCATAGGGCACAATAATGTTGTTAATTTGAATATTATTGGTTTTAGAGTTATGTTTGCATTTTTCTTGTGGATCTGTTTTAGTTTTATGGTTATATATGAGTTAATAAGGATAAAGAGTTAAAACTGGATTTTATGTTTCTATCTTTAAGATAAACATTATGATAAAAATAACTTATTTCAGCACAACGAAATTTACAAGAATTTTTTTCCTCTAAAAATATATTATTTAAGGTTGAGAGATACTGATGTAATTTATTCATTTGTATACACCATGTTCTTTGTTGTAACAAGTCTTGTCCTTTAAAAGTCCAAATTGCTTTGGCCAGTACAATTAAGTGAAATCAGCTGAAACAATCATATAATTACGGTACATGCCATAAAAGGGTCAAGATGACGTTTGGAAAATTCAAAGGAAGCACATAACCTAAGATTCACTTTAAGATAGCAAGACAGTCTTATTACACAGAAAAGAGCCAGAGAAAGGAAGGAATGATACACGCACACCCTCCAAAAAAATTCTGTGTCATGAACACTGGCTTAAAAATGCAAAGCACAAATGGACTTTATACCTTCTTGACCTTGTAGTAGTTCAGAGAACAAATAAGTGACATGAATTAGAAATTAACTTTGTGTCAAACTCAATTTTAAATAGGCTATGTATACAGTTAGCAGCTGTGCGTCACTGCAGGTTGCCCAGGACCAAACCAGAGAGCGTCGGACCTGCATTACCACCATTTGTCCACCATCCAGAACTGAAATGTCAGTGCTGACATGTACATATAAGGAACTGGTGGACATTGAAATTGGGTCTCAAAAGAACTGTTGGCCCAGAAAGAAACTCACTACAGACTGATTCATTTGCCTGTCACCATAACCATTATTGCCTGTCTCATTTTCGGTTCTTATAAGTGTATTTCTAATAGCACATGATCTCACTCATCTAGGGGAAATAATGAACAACATAGACTAATGAACAAGAACAGAACCAGAAACAAGGAGGCATGGATCAGACTGTCGGGCCTCAGAGGGAGGGTAGGGAAGGGTGGGGGTAAAGGGGAGAGATCAACCAAAGGACTTGTGTGCATGCATATGAGCCTAACCAATGGTTAAGTTCAACAGGGGGTTGGGGCATCCGTGGGGAGGGGTGTGGGATGGGAGTGGGGGGATGAGGACAAATATGTGATACCTTAATCAATAAAGAAATTTAAATAAATAAATAAATAAATAAATAAATAAATAGGCTATGTATAGACCAAAGAGAATGTATTATAATCTGTTAAGGTAGTTTTTCTTTCCCTTTACGTTGTGCCTCAGCATAAATGAAAGTGTATGTTTGCTACATTGTGTTTTACTTTTACAAAATAGTTTTCATTTACATCAAGCAGTTCTAAGTCAAAAACAGGGACTTGCATAGAGACTCCTTTACCATTTTGCAGAGAGGTAGCTGAAGAGCAAAATAGGGAAGGTGGTCCCTTTTACCTTTGATCTTTATACTCTCAATTAGTTTGTTCTTTTATCTCTTACATATTTAAAACTTTTTCAGAATGTTTGTGAAATAAGGGCATGGAGAAGTAACAGTATTCAATCTCAGTAGGAAAAGCACCACTCACCCATTGGCCAGTTGTCATACACATGCTTGGCAATGTCAGAAGCAGAGTCGTTTGGAGAAACAGGAACTCTTTTGTCTTCCCGCTTACCAAGATGAGGCGCAGATTGATCTGAAAGAAGACAATGATGCTCTTAATATAAACCTTGACATTTTAAAGTAATAACTCAGTTTTTTTTATTTCAATCACATTCTAAATTATTACCATTTTCTCATCTTTATTTACTTAAATTCTGTAAAAAATAATTTTTAGAGAATGGGTGATATCATTTCTAATATTTAATATATATGAGGTGGAGCAGATATATTTGCCACAATACATGAACAAAAGAAAACCAAAATGTATTATGCCTTTAAATTGAATTATTTCAACAATGTTCAGAATTGGACTTCTACAGGTTATCACTATTACTATAGAATACATATTTTCTATTGAAAAAATAATTTTTTTAAATGGTGCCTCTTCACTAAACAGAAAAAAGAAATTTAGTTGATAATCTACTTCTTATTTTTTAAGAAGAGAGAGAAAACAATAAATTAAATACAACTTTTTATTCTATTCTAATTTGTTCAGAAACAAATTAACCAGAAACTACAATTTTAAAGAACTTTATTATGGTTAATAAAGGAATCAATTATAGCAGTTACTTTAATCCCAAATGCATGGTCAGATTTTCTTGGGAGGAGGAGTAGTTATGTATCACAAAGAACACAGACTTACCCTCCGTGAAAACCTAAGGCGAATAATAGAATTAACATTTTTGAGATCCACTGGATTTACATTTTCAAGTTAAAATATATTTGCTTACATGCCATTCTTAACACATTTTCCAAAATTTCACTTTTTAATTTTAATCTTTACTCATTAATTTTCCTGTAAGTTACAAAAATACAAGCATGGTTTTCTATACTTCTGGCCCTCTATTAAGAGAGCAAAGAAGACCTCCCTAAAAGTTGGATCTGCTCCAGAGCAGAGCCCTGGACTAGCCCAGCATCTTTTTATATAAAGAACAGAGATTGCCATTGTGCCCATTTGAACTGTGCCAGTTCCCAGGTTACCCAAGCTCTCATCTGCAGTTCCCAATATTTTTTCTAATAAAAAGAAATACCAGAGAGTCTGTAAGAAGGCAAAGACTACAAATGAATAAACCGGTGCCTGCTGCAGCACCATCAGGACAGCAGGGCACTGACCTACCACCTACCACCACCATGGCCAGTGCTACTCCCCGCACCTCACCACTCGGGAAATGTGTTAAAAGGTATAAAATATCTCACCTAGAAAAAGGCTGGCCAGGGCTTCCCAGGGCACAGGGGAATTCAGAGTCAGATTAGCAGCCGGCTGTAAACCTGGAATATAGCATTAAAGTGTGGACACTTCACCAGAAAGTCAGGCACTGCTTTGTAGAAGGGGCACCGAACGCAAGCCCATGATGGCAGCCGGGTGGGCTGAGAGCTGCAGCTCCTGGGAAAGTGCCCTTCAAAGGGCATCACTGTTGGACAGGTGCCTTCTGCAGGGAGGGGCGACCCCGAAGCTCCTGTGAAGGCTGCCAGCAGGGTCCTGGCAGGAGCCACACCCGCCCTGTGAATAACTGAGGCAGGGCTTCAGGTCAATAACAAGTCCACAAAAGAACATCCAAACCCATAGAAAAAATTTATAAGAGTTTATTTGAGCCAAAATTTTTATGACATGCCCCTAGCTAGATCTCAGCAGACTGAGGAAATGCTGTGGAAAATGCAGTTTTGCTGTTTATGTTATGCAGTAGAATCAAAGGAGAAAACATAAGGAAGTTACATGAAATCCATCCATGGTATGTTAAGGAGGAGGTAGAAAGCAAATGGGGAAGTCTCTAGGGTCAGATAAAAAGCAAAATGGAGACACACAGACTTTTACAACGGTGGGTGCAGAAGAGTTAACATTTACAGCACACAGAGATGGTATGTGGGCAACAAGATAACAACGAGAAGCTCTGCAATCTTATGCTCTGGTGCCTGAGGTTATGCCTTCTCAGGGCCTGGAAAAGAAAATTACTCTGACATTTGAAAGGTATGTTATCCTAGATGCAAAACAGTGTACAGGGCTCACTTAAGGCAAAGACTGACCTTTTACTAAGGAAACTACAGGCCTGATACGTGACTATCCACGATGACCTGTCCAGTTGGAATTTATGACCGGACCATCCTATGTGGGCTTGTCATGCCTGTTGAGTAACCACCTTAACTTGTTGGGTCTGCTGTGATGCCCTCTTTTTGTTCACATGGGGTCCCTGGAGGAAGAGGACAGGGCTGTCAGACGGGGTCACAGTGAACCCCGCCCTGGTCCTGCACAGTCCAGGAGGTGTGGAGCGTGGCTGCTCCGCTGCCCAAGGCCCAACACTTCAGTATTGACAACTCATTCCACATGGCCAGAAAAAGCCCTCTGAGGGCAGGTTTGGCCCATTGGCCTTCAGTTTATGACCTCTGCTTTTCTTTTCTTTTTCTTTTTTTTTTTTTTTTAGATATTTTTATTGATTTCAGAGAGGGAGAGAGAGAGAGAGAAACATCAATGGTGAGAGAGAATCATTGATGGGCTGCCTCCTGCACACCCTCTATTGGGGATTGAACCTGCAACCTGGGCATGTGCCCTTGGCCAGAATCAAATCCGGGACCCTTCAGTCTGCAGGTCGATGCCTTATCCACTGAGCAAAACCGGCTAGGGCTGCTTTTTTTTTTTTTTTCAAGTAAACTTTTTATTGAAGTGGAATGTATGAAGCAAGTAAAGCCATTAAAAAAATTTTTTTAAATAAAAGAATATATGGTATTTGGGGTTTTTCTATAATTAAATGTGACTTCAAAATAAACTTCTCTTCTGGTTGAAGTTAATTTTCAAAAATGAAAATAGCCTTTTTAAAAATTATGAAAGCAACATTAACTCATTTTCGAAAAATCTGATAATAGAGACAAGTATAAAGAAGATACTGTTCTACACCTGAAACGAACACAAGCTATATGTCAATTATACATCCATTTAACAAAAAAGAAGGTGGTAGAAATCAAAGTAGTCTTTCAGTGAGAGATGCCCAAATGTGTTAGAATGTAAAGAACCAGATAGCAAGATCAGGGCTCCTGACCCAGTAAAGTAACCCTATGTTTGGGTTAAAGAATTAGGGAAGTTCTTAAAGTTCCTCCTGCTTGCAAATGTTAGAATTCTAAGAGGAAATGCTTAAAGGATTTCTGAATAATTTTTAGGTTTATAACCAGCAATGACTAATCTATTTTGAATGAAGTTTAATTTTTTTAAATGAGTTTTGAGACACATTTTCTTCTTTTTGGGGGAGGGCTATTGACACTACCGTGGTCATTTCTATAATAGACTTATGGTAAATACAGTAAAGATAGCCCTAGCTGGTTTGGCTCAGCAGATAGAGTGTCGGCCTGTGGACTGAAGGGTCCTTAGTTCGATTCCAGTTAAGGGTACATGCCCAGGTTGCGGGCAGGATCCCCAGTGGGGGGCATGCAGGAGGCAGCCGATCAATTATTCTCTCTCATCATTGATGTTTCTATCTCTCTCTCCCTTTCCCTTCTTCTCTGAAATATAATAAAGAGGTGGTATGCAAATTGACCTTCACACCATAACGCCATCACAAGATGGGGGCTGGCGGCCACTTAGCGCAGCCTGGAGCTGGGGCCTCCAGGCGGCACTCCAAGACTCAGGGCTGTCCTGTGGCACGGGGGGCGGGGGGGTGGAGGGGGGAAGGAGGTTCCCGGGTCTCGCGCAATTTTGTGCAACAGGTCACTAGTATATATATATATATATATATATATATATATATATATATATATATGAATGATATATAGCTCCTAACATCAGAGAAGCAGCATTTGAAATTGGATACTCATGCTGGGTAATGATAGGTTTCTTTTATTATGATTATGACTGGCTACACTGTTTTGAAAAATGTCCAGAAATTCTTTAACACTCTGCTCCCCAAAGGTATAGCTGAATGTGGACAAAGTAACTCTCTTATAGCTCAAAGAATGAGGCAAAAGTGACATGGTGTGACCAATGACACTTGGTCACAGAGCCATGGCAGCTTTTCCTTGCTTTCTCTTGTGAATCACTCACTCTGGGGGAAGCCAACTGCAATGTTGTGAGAACACCAAAGGCACTACTCAGCTAAGCCACTCCCCAATCCACACAGACACTAAGTAGGATGATACCTTGTTTGGGTTCCAGTCGCTGAGTTTTGAGTAAGTGATTGTGTGTCAGCAACTGTTACACTGGACATATCCCATGAAAATGCCACAAAGCATCAGACACACCCACAGCAAGGCCACAGAAAAAGCACTTCAGGTCTCATGTTGTTTCAGGAAACAACCTAAATTGGAATTATTGTCTTCCTTCATTTTCTGTCTCCTTTATTCTATGTCTGAAGGGTGCACGCCCAGATAGACAGAAGTCACAATTTAGAAGAGAAGACATCCATAGTCATTCATTTGTCCATTCAGTAAAGACTTTCTGAAAATCTGATGTGTGTCCGGCACATTTTCTTTTGAACTACAAATAAAAGTAGCTATATTAAGTATGGGGTGGAGGTATAGAGTATGAATCTTCTTACAAGTTTCATCTTCTGCTTTATTGACCAGCGAAATGATCCCTAAGGCTGCCTTTTTGTCCCTAAGCAGATATTCTAGGTCAAGCATGTCAAACTTGCGGCCCACAGGTCACCTGCGGCCCACAACGAATATTTTTGCGGCCCAGCCAATATAATGGTATGTAAGAATCATTTTAATAAAAATTTTGTTACTTAATTTTTACAATATGCAGTTATACATAATTATTAATAACGAACTACAACATTCGCTAACGACTGATTACTATAATCGTGTTGCATTCATTTCCCTTACACACCTTATGCACAGGCGCCCCATTTCTCTCCACTAATATTAGCAGTGAATATTTTAGCAGCCAATTGCCACATCATTAGTCTTGTACTGACTTATTTGGTGCATGCAATAGGAATATTTCGCTTTCAGAGTACAAGAAAAATAGATTTATTTGTGTTACACTTATTAATTTGTACAGTTATTCAGTGTCTGGTAAGTTAATGTTCAAGAAAAAATATTAATTTTTATTAAAATGTACTATTATTTTATGTTAACTATTATTCATTTATTTCAGCCCTTTGTATTCAGCATGTCTCTATCGAAATAAATCTACATTTATATGAAATTTCAAGCTTTTGCTTTTTTTGCGGCCCACATAAACTTAAACCGTGTTTATTTGGCCCATGTTAGCCTTTCAGTTTGACATGCTCGCTCTAGGCTGTTTGAGCAGTAACTGATAAGAGGCAGTCCTGCCATCAGCACCCCTACCTGGGCAGAGGGTCCCTGTCTGCATTGCCGCCAGAGACTCTGTCAACAGCCATCTGGCCCCAGGGGTGAGCATCTGATGGACGAATGCATAGCCTGCCTGAGGCCACCTTCGGTGGAGCTGGCCACCTTCAGTGTGACATTTGGGGTTCCAGCTCACCCAGAGCCCTGACGCGGGTGCTTCCTCGTTCCTCTGCTCCGTGTGAGTGAAAGGCTGCCAGCACCACTCTGTGGACCGTGCCGTGAAGTGGGGCCTCCCTAGTAACATTTAAAAAGTGTGCTTCCAAGTAACATCTCATTTATGTGAAGCCTTCTGTGGATTGGATATGGGCCAGATGGTTCAGCCCCTTCCATCCTGTCACTATCTGTCTAATGAACACACTTTGCATCACACCAGGGGTACAAACTGGAGGAAGGTCAGGGTCAAACACACTGCTGTTGAGGCAGGTCACGAAAAGTGCTTCTTCAGTCCAAAATACCGACTCCTTGTTGCTGGGCTCACCTATGGCCCCCATAATATCACATCCTAGTACCTGGAACTTGATCATCTGACCTTATATGTCAAAGAGACTTTGTAGAAGTGACTAAGTTATGGATCTTGAGATGGAGAGGTAGTCCTATAACCACCAGTGCCCTTATAAGAGGGGACATTTGACAGTCGCACAGATGAGGAAATGTAACCACAGAAGTGGGTGTTGACAAGTGCTGCAGCCAGGAGCAAGGCAATGCCACAACCTCCAGAAATGGAATAGGAATAGGTCTTCCCCTTGGGCCTCTGGTAGGAACTAGCCTTGCCAACAGCTAGGTGTCATCCCAGTAACACTGACCTCAGACCTCTGCGCCCAGAACTGTCTGAGGATAAATCTGTGTTGTTGTAAGGCACTGTGTTTGTGGTCATTTGTATAGCAGCCTCAGGAAACTAATGCACTCCCTCTGGCCAGTATCCCTTACTCAGTTATGTCCCCAGGCACGTAGGTGTTACAGTCCCTGTTTCCACCTAGCCCACCAGCAGATCTGACAGCTGGTCCAAAACTGGCAGAAATTCAAGTGCCATCTCACTGCTTACTTCTGCCTTTTATACCTCTTGATGGAGAACCTCAGCTGACCCCTCCTGTTCCTCAGCTTGGTGTCCCCTCACACCTCATCTTTCAGATCTCATCTCAACTACTTAAAAAAAAGTATAGAATTAAATGTAGAGATGGAAAGTCAATGAGAGTGAAGACTTAGTCCTTTTGTGTTAAATTTAGGTTTTATATCCATTGAAAATTTGTATGTGTATGGGTACACACACACACACACACACACACACACATATATATATATATACACATATTTCCCTTTAAGTCAATGTTGTGG
Source organism: Cnephaeus nilssonii (assembly GCF_951640355.1). Classification (NCBI taxonomy): domain Eukaryota; kingdom Metazoa; phylum Chordata; class Mammalia; order Chiroptera; family Vespertilionidae; genus Cnephaeus; species Cnephaeus nilssonii. Next base: position 100,625,251 of record NC_137077.1, read on the forward strand.
GCGTATAAGTAACATATGATAAGTCTGTTTTAAGGTGCAGCTTATTGAATCTTGAAAATGTCTATACTTGTGTAGCCACCAGTACAGTTTCCTTATCTGTTTTGCAGTCACTCCTTCCTTAACCTGACTCCAGGCAATCCCTGACCTGTCTTCTATCAGTGTCACCTCCTGGGAGATTGTATGTTTGTCATCTTTAAGGGAATCTGGCATATTAAAACATCTGGCAAAATAGGTTTTTCACGTAAAATGTTTTCAGTAAAATGTGTAATTAATTTTAGACTTGTAGTTAAAATGCTTAAGAGCATATGAATGAGTTTATAAATGATATTGGAATATATACAAGAATTTGAAAGCTCCTATATTTATTTAAAACTTTGATTTATTAGAGTTTTTAAAGAGTTGTTACAAATATCAGAAGAAAATGTTTAAAATAAAAATTTTTTATTTAGAAATACTAAAGAATTAAATAAAGTATTAATAGGGAGGAAAACCTAAACTGAGAAGAGACCTAATCTCATCAGGTTAATTTCTTTAAAGACTGTTTGAATTGCATCCACAGTTCATATTCTAGGTGTTCTTGTATGAGAACGCTATGATGTAGCCATTTACAGATCAAAGAAAGCCAGGGAATATCTGAATATTCCGACTTGCTATTTTTACCTCTCTCTCTCTCTCTCTCTCTCTCTCTCTCTCTCTCTCTCTCTCTTAATTTAAGATATCCTTTTGTCAGTTTCATGGGGGAAAAGGAATAACTCAGCAAATAAAGTTTAAAAAGAGAGAGTGATTTTATAAGAGATTATTTCTAATTTAAAAAGTGGATTTGAGGATTTGGGTACTGTGAATGTAGTGATGTGTGAAAGTGACCTTAACTTTTACAGAGTGTGCAGTGCCAACTGGATAGCTGGGCTTCTAAATGCAGGGATGGAAGAACATAATTGCCTTATACATAACAAATTAAAAATATGTGTAAATATCGTAGGTATAGCATTTGGGTTTTATAATAAACTTAGGGATAAAAAATAATCTTTTACATTGAGAGGAAAATCGTTTCAGTGAAATTTCCAAATAATTAACAGGTTAGAAAAAATAATATCTGGAATCTGGCCCAAAGGGAGAGGCGATTTCTGTTTCTCTTGACATTTGGACGTTTACAATGATGGGTTGAACAGAGACTGACTTTCCCACTTCTCAGTGGGAGGGAGAAGGAGCCCCACTTCAGGGTCACGGATCCCTCAAAGATGAGCTTTGTAAGATGAGCTTTCATTTTTCACAAGAATTGAAATTAGAACATTCACCTGCAGAAATCCCATAGGCACTATTGCAGAATTTAATTTCTGTATAAATGACAGGTTTGTCAAGGAGGTGAATTTTACATCCTACCCAGGCTTTGAGTGGGCCAAGTAGACTGTGGTCAACTGAATGTGGCCTCTTTGTGACATATAGGAATAAAACCCTATTTTAAAAGGCAAAAACACAATTACAGGGCCACTCACTCCTCCAACCCCACTCGGTATCAAACTGTGGTCCAAAAAGTTGATCATCATTATTAACAGTCTCCAGGGTGGAACCTAAGAATCTGGACAAATTTCACACTCATTCAACGAGCTGCACTTTCCCTGCCTGATAACTGCTATTGCGTTTTCTCAACAGCCACAGCTTCACGGACACAGGGCGGTCGCACTGGGACTTCCTAGTGGCCGTTCTCAGCTGGGAGAACTCGGCTTCTCTGCCTGCAACCCGAGGCTCACCTGTGTGACGGCGCCCTTCTCTCCCAGGCACCACAGTGGCCGTACTTAGGCACCAGCCCTGGGAGAACTGAGACAACAGTCAATTAAACATTCTCCGGGGGGCTTACCTCCCTCTCCTTGTCCATCTGTCTGGGAAAGACTGCAGGACATGTGTCGGAAGTGAGCTTAGCTCAAGCTCGGGAGATGGTCAGCCCATACCACAGCCAGCTGAACACACTAATGAACTACCTGCTCACATTAATCATCGTCTTTTCATCACAAAAGAATCATCAGAAAATTAAAGGGATTCATAAAAACAAATGGATCAATTGACAGTGTTCTGCTGAATAAGAACTACAAGCGGTGGCCGTTGGAGGTGAAGAGTGTGATGAGGACCACACTCAGCACCACCACTGCTCTTCGGCTCAGACACTGGCTGAGACAGGACAGCGTGTGTGCAGGACAGGACATCCTGTCATCTTCTAGCCACACTCACCCACCAAGAGCCTTCCCTGTCACAGCAGCCACCCGGTGGATGACAAATCTGGCACTCGCACAAAATGACACATGCACTTACACAGGGAGTGAATGCACAGACTTTTATTTACACGTTAGAAAGCGACTGGGCTGCCCACAAAGAATGGTTAGGAAATATGAAGTTCATTTGCACTGTTAAAAAGGGGTAGTTTATTCATTCACCTGTATAAACAATTTTCCTGGCAGCAGCAGTTACTTTTAACCTCCCATTTTAGAACTTCGAGTATTTAAAGGCACTTAAGTTTTTCCCTGCTTTTATTTCATTTTATACCTTCTCATAGCAATGAACTGACTCATGAAGGCAAAGCATTTCTTTTAAAATGTGGGCTTCACATGCAATTTCAGAATCTCAAATGACACTACATAGGCTTGCTCTAAGTCTCCTTTTAGTGCAGTTTGGCAAATATCTGAAATGAACTTTAACTCTGAGTTAAAAGTACCAAACAGAGATAGGGCTAAGTGCAGCTGAGGCCTTCTGGGCTGCCCAGAGGCTCCGGAGAGCTCAGGACAGAAAACCCAACGGCCCCAAACTGAAGTGACTGCAGACACCTGCCTCTTTATCATCGCAGGACAGTCCGCCATAGAGACAGAAACACCTGAGAAGGTCTCCTGGCTCAGGGCTCCTGGGTACCATGAATATCTTTAAAGGGCATCAGCCACTTTGCCCCATCCCCCGTACAAAGCATTGTCGCCCTCCCCCCTCCACCTCCAGCAGTAAGGACAGCGAGCACTGACACAGGAACCTGACCTCTCGGGGGGTCTTCCCCCCACGCCAGTGCTCTCTGTCACTCTAGGCTCTCTAGCTGCTCAATTGAAGTGCACTTTGGTTTTGATGCTAGAAAAGTGGTCATCATAAAGCTATCTGGGAGACCACCACTAGATGGCCAAGTCATTGGGCCTTGCCTGACCGTCTGGGGTCTGTGGGGAGCAAAGGCGGCATGTGCATCTCCACAGCGGGGTCGCTGCCTGCTGCCGCTCATCAGGAGTCACTTCCATCCGCTCTCCCCCAGGACGCTGCTGTCCACATTCTCCAACACGACAGGTTCCTTGCTGCCTTCTCTGCCCTCCGGAGGGGTTTGCAGGCGGCTGCCTGGAGGGGCAAAGGAGGAAGATGTGGACACAGGGGAGACCTTCCTCACGGAACCTGCTGCCCAGGCTCCTGGTGGCCCAGTTCTGCTCTGTCATTATCAGGTGGTGGTTGCTATTGTGGAATTTGTCAGGGTGGCCCTTCTCTGTGTCTGGGAGAGGGCTGCCATGTTGAAGTCTGTTGCTGGTGGGGGGCCCTGGAATAATAATGACTGTTGCCCATCCCAGGGGAGAGACAGTGTGTGCAGTAGAAGGGCGCCCCAGAGTGCCGATGTCTGTGGCCTAGTGGGAGGGCAGGGGGAGCTCATCCCCAGAGAGTATGGCCCCCATCCTGGATTCAGCAGTGTCTGGGCCGTAGTGGTTGGTCATGCCCTGTTTCAGCTTCTTCCAGCCCAGGTGGTATATCTCTAGCACGTTGAGTAAGAGGGACAGGCAGGCGACGACCAGCATGAAGATGATGAAGACGGTCTTCTCTGTGGGCCTGGAGATGAAGCAGTCCACGATGTTGGGGCAGGGCCACTGGTCACAGTGGTAGAGTGGCTTCAGTTGAAAGCCATACAGATAGTACTGTCCAACAATGAATCCCACTTCAAACAGCATCTTAAAGATGATGTTGAATATGTAGGTCCGGAGCAGGGCCCCTGCAATTCGGACCTTCCCCTGGTCGTCCCGCACTAGGGGCTTATCCTTCTGGCCGTGGTCGCTCTCTCCCTTTGCCTGCTCTTCCTCCCTGCCTTTCTTCTTCTCTTCCATGCGCATGATGTGCAGCACGTGCCCCAGGTAGATGAGGGTGGGCGAGGACACGAAGATGATCTGCAGCACCCAGAAGCGGGTGTGGGAGATGGGGAAGGCTTTGTCGTAGCACACGTTCTCGCAGCCCGGCTGCTGCGTGTTGCAGGTGAAACCTGACTGCTCATCTCCCCACACCGACTCCACCCCAGCTCCCAGCAACAAAATTCGGAAGATGAACAGGACCGTCAGCCAGACCTTGCCAATGACTGTGGAGTGCTCCTGTGCAGTATCCAATAGTCTCCCCAGAAGGCTCCAGTCTCCCATTGCTCCGGACTGCCAGCCTGTAAGGGAACATGTTTGTTAATAAGCAGGTAGGACAGGTGAGCTCAAATCCAACCATCTGTTCTTGTACAGAGACGTTGGAATATAATGTCATTGTGTGGCTGCCCTCCTGCTTCCCAGTGTGGGCTGTCCTGCGGAGCTCTTCACACAATGTGTATGTGCATCTGTGTATAGTGTACTCATGTGTGTACATCTGTATGTGTGTGCATTGTGTACTTGTCTGTGTGTGTCATGACACGTGGGTTAAACCAAGGCCTACAGCACGAATATAGCATTGTAGTCACCCTACAAAAGCATGGATTAAATGAGACAAACACAGGTTACCTCAGTCACTTCAGAGATGAGGAAATTGAGCAAGAAAGACAAATGGCTTTCCTAAGGGACACGGACCTCTCCCAGCCTCCTAGCTCCACCCTGGGCTCTTCCAGGCCTGTCTCTGAGGCTTCCTGTGCAGATGGCCAGTTCCTAATCGCACCTGTCCTGCTCACGTGAGGTTAGAGCAATGTTCTCCCAAATTGTGCCGTGCTCATTCCACCTTCATACCTTCTGCCGTATTCATCTGTTACCTTCTCCATTTTTTACTTTCCTTGTGAATCTTCCTCTTTGCAAATGTTACATAAATGGTTCAGTCTCTGCACGTCCGTGGGCAGGAGCCTGTGTCTCTGACCGTAAAGTGTGGCCCATGGTCATAGGCAGTGAACTGCCTCTCGGGTAGAGGGAAGTGAGACCCATGGGCCCACTTTGTGAAGGTGACAGTGCTCCTTGGACGCCGGGGACCAAGCCTACAAGGTGTCCTCCATGTGGCCTCTGCTCAAACAGGTCAGATGCTCCAAACTGGAACCAAACACAGCACCACTGTTCCCATGACCAGTCTGTGCAGTAAGGAACATGGGCTAGGCTGTGAGTATACACACAAGAATAAAGAAAACTCTATCATGTTGAATCTTAAAATGCTTAACAATACTAATTTTTAGGAATTGGTTTGAAGGCAAATAAAGAAACAAAACTTTACTCCCCGTGATCTAAAAAAAATAGGCAAATGTCAGTCTTCTTTTTGAGTAAACTTCCAATGCTTTGTTTTGGTCATTTGAGCTCCATAGAGAAATCTTAGTCTTCATGTATCCTACCAGCCTCCTTGTCCCATATTATAACTGCCATCTGTTCTACTCTGCATGTTTTTAGACATTAACAAGTGTTCACTGAGAAACTTAATTATTGAACATGAAACAACCCACTCTCCAATGAAGGATGTCAGAAGTCAGGGAATTATTCTAGGTTACATCCTGCTTCTCCTCCAAGCTATCAATCCTGACTCCTACACAGACCCCACAGCATCCCACTGAGCTTGGAGGAATGCCATCAGCCCCAGACTGTCACAAGACCCCTAACTCTGCCCTTGGCCCTAGCCCCTCCCTCCACCCTGTTGGACATGTGCCTCTGGGACACAGGACAAGAGCCATGGCCAGTGTGCACCCCCCAGGAGGACCTGGTCCAGCACTCTGGGCACCAAACTTCCTGTGGGCCCTGAAACACGACCTTTATGCATTAGCACATGCTGTGTCTTCAACTTAAACATGGTCTCAATCTTGAGATCTATTTGTGGCGATGGGAAAACTCAGGAGAATATGGAGCTCTATAAGGGCAGAGAAGGTATAGCTGGGGAGGAGTGGAACTGGAACTGAGCTTAAGGAGACATGGCTTTGGATAGAAGGGAGAGTGAAGGGAGTACCTTTTAAGAACAGAGCGAGGTTCCTGTGTGGTGGGAATACGTGTGATCGTGTGACTGACACAGGGCGTTGGATTAGAAAGCAGTGAATTCAATGGCTGCTTGTGCACATGGAGCTAGGCTGGGGCCATGTTTGCATACAGTAGGCATTCAGTAAGCACTGGTGGTGCACATGAACCGAAGGACTAGAGAGCCATTAACCCACTCAGAGAGGGGAGAGAGATGCTGAAGTGTTGTTCAAGAAAGAAGGTGCCCACCTACAGCCCGCTGGGACTCAGGAAGGGTGTGGTGACCTTGGAGTGAGTGTTGAAGGCCAGGCTGGATGACAGGAGGGGCAAATGGAAAAGAGGAAGGACAGAGAAGAGAGACTTTCTGAAGACGAAAATAAAGCAGTGTGTAGTTTCTGAGCAGAGCCAGAGATGAGAGAGGTAGGAGTGAAAGAAGAGTCTTACATGCCTGAGCCTGGTGAGCGGGAAAGTTATGGGGGGATTCAAAGAGAAGGACGTGGGGGAGGAGTGCGAATTTGAGATTGGAAGGGGAGATGAGAACTTTGGTTCGGTGACTGTGTGGATGAAAAGCAGTGGTGGGAGATTTGAGTGAACGTGTCCAGCAGGAAGCTGGAGACCTGGGGTTAGAAGCAGCTGGGAAGAGGGTCTACACGGGTAGCTCCTCCTCTTCTGGGTGAGGGCCACAGTGCTAAGAACGGAGTTTAGGGACAGACGTCATGGACAATGCAGCACAAGAGGTGAAGAAGATCAGAACAGACTCATTGCCCTTGGTGCGTGTAACGGTGGCCAATGTGTGGTGGGTGCTTCGTGAAGGACACGTGATCTGACAAGGTGGGTGAGGGCCTAAGACAGAGCAGAGCTGGAGACCAGAGACCCTCCCCCGAGAGGGTGGCAGGAAGGGACCCCCCTCAGTGTTGTCTGATGGGTTCTGCCAGAGAGTCCATAGTCTTTAAGTTTTATTAGGTCTTGGACTTTGTGCCCTGAAAATTTGTTTTATCCTTTCATATTTTAGTTTCATTATTGTTTCTCCTAGTCATCTGGCAATGTTCTTTTAGAAAAGTCTAACCGTGGGAGGAAAATGGTCAGGTAGATCCTGCATATTTGTAAAGATCAGACACCACAGAGCCAGCAGATGCAAGGAAACCGGGAAGGGCTGGGAGGAAGGTCACCCAGGACCAGGAGAGTCTGACTCCCCTGCAGATGCCGTTCCGATCTCAGAAGGCTTATTTCTTTGAGAGCAGTCATCAAGAATGAGAACTGGAATGGCCCAGAATTGAGGAGACAGATGGAGGGCTTTGCAGAAAGTGACTAACAATGTCAACATTGTTCAGAGCCTTCCAGAAGAAGGAGCCCAGTGATCTCACAATAAGGAGGCCAAGGATGGACCTCAAGTGACCACTTAGTGGAAGGATAGGAACAAAACCAAAGTCTGGGCAAGGGATGAAAGAGGTAAATTCAATTTACTACTACTTCATATCTAAGATTGGTCTTAACTTTTTTTGTACTATTATTGGATTTTTATAGAAGTTAGAATCTCTAGAATGACTTAATAACATTTAGTACTACATTATACACAATATGTGTTACTAATTTATTAATGTGCAATACTGAATAAAATCCTCAAAATATGTATGTCCTATTTATTCTCTGCTAGCTGCATATTCAAGTAATGGTAACATCAAAAAACCTAATTTTTGTTTCAATACCTTGTATGTATGAGGCTTTGTAAAATGGCTATGATAAATAGATAATTAATTTTAAGTTTCCAATGTATAGTGTAAAAGTTATTTTAGTTAAGAAAATGAATATCACTTAAACTATAAGTAACATTCAAGGAATTCACATTCTCATTGGCAAACCATGAACTTTTGTTAAATGCCCTTATTCAAGACAGCTTTGAGCCGGTTAAACTTTGCTGGTTACCCTACGCCGCACTGTCTAGTAGTTATAGTAGTGAAGCTTCTGAGAATTACTGCACAGGAATACCTGTGCCCCTTTTATTAGATGTTCATCTCAACGTGAACTAAACAGTTGCACCCATGAAATATGGGCCAAATTAGCTGATGTTTACTTTGAACACACTGACCTTTGGGAAATGAATTCCCTTTTCCTCTCTAAACTTTTACTGTCTGTGTTGCAATATTTGTCATAGCACACGACGGTCTGCCAGTGAAGTGACACGCATATCGCAAGTCAACATCATTTTGACCTTTTGGGTCTGGGAGACCAATGCACAATTCATGTCTCGGCTGTTTGTATATAACTGTTTTTATTTTTTTCCTTTTTGTTGAATTTATTGGGGTGACACTGGATAACAAAATTATGCAGCTTTCAGGTTCCCGGTCCCACAACACATCGTCTGTGCACTGTATTGTGTGTCCACCACCCCAAGTCAAATTTCCACCCCGCCTAGGTCCTCCTCCACCTCACTTCCCTCCCTCTCTCCCCCAGAATCACCACACTGTTGTTGTCCAAGAGTTTTTACTCTTTTTCTTTCTTTTTTACTCAATGCTTCCACACCCCCACTCAGCCGCCCACACCCACTGCTGTCCGCCTACTTCTATCTATGAGTCTGTCTCTATTTTGCTTGTTAGTTCATTTTGTTCATAACATTATATTTGAGTAAAATAGATATGGCATATTTTGGTGATATCTTGACAAAATAAAAAGTGCGAACGCCACTAAAGCCCAGATGACAAATATTCGTGACCAGGAGCTCTGCATCCGAGGTGGACTTCTGTCCGCTAGAGCGGAGACGGCAAAGCAAGTGCTGGTGTGTCCCTGCCACTTGCTGGCAGGACAGGCCTAAAAGACAGGGTCCCGGTGGTCAAATAAGCCTCTCCCACTCTAGTGCTTAAGCGCACAGTAACCAGCATTTAGGTCGAGAATCAGGGCCTGGCACTTTTTAAACGTTCCTTAAAGGGGTTTAAGAGGCAACATTGTCCCTAACAAAGCAAAGAAGCTGTGCAGAGAGCTGGGTGCTGCTAGACCAGCCCCGGGTGTCCCTCCCGGTGGCCCTGTGTTCCCTAAGCCTCCAGGGTTTAAATCGTCACTGGAGCCCTCAGGCCTGAAGTTCTAGAGCAAGTCCTGCTCCCCCACCCACAGGGGAGACACCCCCATGAAATCATGAAATCATCCCCCACCACCAGCCTCCTGCCAATCCCCAGGAAATCTTTAGCCAGCAGGCAGCTCGGCTCTGCAGGGACGTCCAGCAGCACAGTAACCTCCGTTAGCCGAAAGGGCCCCAGAAAGTCCTGAGCCCCGCTCACCGGCCCTGCTACCGCTACAACTTCCCAAAGGCTCCCCCCAGAATTCCCAGAGGCCGGTTCCCATTCAACTGACCTTGGCCGGCCGCCCCTTCTGGGTTCCGCCCGCACCCTGCGCTTACCCGCTGCGCTGGCCCTCGGTCCTAGGTGCAGGGCTCCTGCCGCTCCGGACGGGAACGTTCTCTGCCTCTGCTGGAGCCTGCAGTGGCCAGGAAGGGCCAGGTTACACCAGGCCCACCGCCGGCCACACCCCGAGCCCACCCAGCCCCGCCTTGCGGATCCTCGCACCCTCCTCCTCCTGCAGCTGCACCCGCATCCCCACCAGCACCCGCATCCCTACCCCACCTCCACCTGCATTACTCCACCCCATTCTTGAGATCAGCCCCAGCCCGCTCAGGCTCCGGGGCGGGGCAGGGTGCCTTGGTGGCTGCTCTGCCCCGACAGACAGCGGAGGGGAGGCCTGGGGGCACGAACCAGCGTGCACAGCAGGAGTGGTCTGGCCGCGGGCGGCGGAGGCTGGCGACACAGTCGGGAGACTTTATTTATTTAATTTTATTTTATTTATTTTATTATTATTAATTGAAGTCCATAGTTTATTCATATTTTCTTAGTTTTTACCTATTGTCCTTTTTTATCTTTTTAATGTCTTTATTGATTAAGGTATTACATATGTGTCTTTATCTCCCCATTGTTCCCCTACCCTCCCCCCATACCCCGCTCATGCCCTCGCCTCACCCTCCCGGTGTCTGTGTCCATTGGGTAGGCTGACATGCATGCATCCAAGTCCTTTGGTCAGCCAGCCTGGCTCCCCTGGGGCACACGCACTGGGACCACAGTCAGAGAGGCCCTGTGTGTATAAGAACCTGTCCCGATGCGCTGGAGACCTGGCCCCGCTGAGGGCACAGGCAGGTCCTCGCGGTCACCCATTCCCGCTGGTCCTGGTGACCGGCAGGAGCACAGCCTACCCTGCTGGCCTCAGGGCAGAGGGTTAACGTCTGTCTGCTTTCCTGCTCGGAGATGACATCCCGCACTTCCCCGGGAACCTGTGACACAGGCCAGGATCAAGGAAGGACCTGCTTGGCTCTGCCGGCTCGCCTGGCTCAGCTGAGGCCCTCGGCATTGCTTCGCTCCCCGGGTCCAGCACGGGCCTGGCCCGCAGGGTCTCTCGTAGGTCTGAGGGGCCTGAACTTTGTTGGCCATTCTAAAAGCTGAAAATGAGCTCAGAGCTCCCTTCACGAGTGGTGATTTATGGCAGGAATGGGGCAGAACTGGAGTGCCTGGTTGCTTTAAAATCCCCATGGAGCGGTTTCCACGGGCTGCTTTCATCAGGGCTGAGATCTGTTCAGATTAGTCTGCCTGCCCTGGAGAGTTTACTGTCCAGCTGATCCCAGGAGAAAGAAAACCAAGCGCCCACAGGCACATCTGGAATCTCTTCTCTTGTGGAACTACATGGTGTGTGTGTGTGTGTGTGTGTGTGTGTGTGTGTGTGTGTGTGTGTGTGTACGCGCGCATAGAAGGTGGTAGTTTTGTAGACTCCGTGTGTGTTTGTTTTTAAATTGAGAAATATCACTGGAGAAGATCTTCAAATATTTTTTATTCCCTCTGAGAAGCATGAGTACTTTCTATTTATTTTTTTGATCACAAGAGAACAAAAGTTCATAATACTTGTAAGTCTCCTTACAACTACTATTGTTATTCCTGGGGTAATAAATGGAAATAGAATATTGCCATTATTTTAAACCTTTCGTTAAAAAGACTTGCATTGAAAAGTAAATACAGAAGTATATAAAGTCAAAAGTGCGAGTCCCATTTCTCAGCCCTGCTCGGAAGTATCAGCATGAAACCTCAGTGTATTTCCTTCCAGTCTTTTCTATGCCATTGAAATAGTTTCTACTGGGGGGTCTTCAGGAACACAAAGCTAAATCATGAAAGATGGCAGGCTTTTGCTAGGAAAAGACGGGAGACTAGTGGTGAGTTTGGCCTCTTCCGTTTCTTTGAGAAGCTGAGTAACCCATCCAGGGCTATATGCCACTTGGTCATGTGACTAGGTGACCAGTTTCTCAGACTTAAGGGCCAGAGTAGAACCAAGAATGATGGGGAGCTGCTCACTGCTGCCACCTGCTGCCTGCAAGGGTCACTGCAGGTGCTGCCTGCTCCCAGGTCCCTGGGGCTCCCTCAGGATGGCAGGGCCCAGCCAGCACCAGCCTCCTGCACCAGCCTCCTGCACCTGCACTGGCACACCCTCCCCCCAAAATAAACCTCACCGCTCCATTGCTCTGGAGTTTGTATTTCCAAATGTAGCTATCTAGCCATTGTTGCTTTGTTAGGGTAACCATGAAAATGGAAAATAAAAACACATAAACATACACTCTCATAAGTGGTATAATGAGCAATATTAGCAAACTGCTATAATCTCATGGTTACAGTGAGTGGCTTGTCACCAGATTCTTAGGTTTCTGTCACCTGGATTTTGGAATCTCACCATCTAGGCCTGTAAACGCCACTGTCCGATGATTTCTTGGTCATCACTCATCTGTGTGTGTGTGAAGGGAGATGACTTACTTTAAAAAGCATTTTAAATCATCTTCTCATATTAACACAACAACTCTTTAAAGATTCAGTGTTATTTAACTTTACTTCTCTTATATTGTTAATGTGAATGCACTTGAGAATGTACACTTGAAATTAGGTAATGTGATATATTTGGGGCTATGTATATTTTACCACAATATTTTAAAGTGAAACAAGTCTGGTCAAGTCATTGAGGGAAGTAGAACCAGAAAATCACTCTGCCTGGCACACAAGGTCTGTGTGGGTCCCACTTGAAGACAGGAAGTGGTGGCAGCTGGCAGTCGGCTTGTATATGAAGCACTTTTCAGCTGAGTGAGACCCCAGGGTCAGGAGGAGGCTGGTTGTTTGTTCTAGTAGCCAAGACTAGGAGGTGTATTTAGAGTCTGGGTTGGATAAAAGGATACTTAGATCTTCTGTCATTAACTATGTCATTAAGGATGCCACTGCCCAGACTGGTATAGTCCTTTAGGAAGACTGGGGAGGTTATTCTCAAGCAACAGCTTCAAAATATATTACCAACATCAATACTAATCTGCTCTTTGTAAGCTTCTACCCAGCACCTTTACCTCTGAGGATTCAGGTAAGTCTTACACAACGCTTTGAGTTTGCTGGAATTATTTCAGGTTCACAGATAAAGAAATTAAGTTCCGAGCAATTAAGTGACCTCCCCACAACTTATAATAAAAACCAACATTGCATAACTTTGTAAGTATTCAGGCTAATTTAAAAAGATATCGGTATGAGACAGCACTTGGCAGAGTAGCTGGCACAGAGGCGACCTCGGTAGAGTCCATTGTCCTTTCTCCAGCACATCCTGTCATCTTTATGAGGCTATTTAAATGGGAGTGATCTTCTCCAACATCACAGATGGGCAAACTAGGCTTCAAAGACCCAAAGGGCTTGTCTGAAGTAACACAACTAACAAGTGGCCACATTCGGGTTGGAACGACCTTGATCCTATTGTGACTTTGAAATGCATAATTCAGTTTGAATATATACCCAAGAGAGCTTTCATGTAACTTCTTAATTATTATTTTTCAATTAAAATGTTTAATGTTGACACTATTGCAGATGTTCCTCATTTTCTCCCTCTTTGCCCATCTCCATCCACTCCTGCATCTTCCTCTCTTGGTCTTCACCACACTATAGTCCGTGTCCATGGGGTGTGCATATATGTTCTTTGGCTAATCCCTTCACCTTCTTTATCAAGTCACCGCCACCTCCCTCCCCTCTGGTACCTGCCAGTCTGTTCCATGTTTCCATGCTTATGGTTCCATCCATGCATCAGTTTATTTTGTTCATTAGATTCCACATATTAGTGAGATCATATGGGATGGACCTGGAGAGTATTATGTCACCTGGTTAATTATTTTAAACTTCCCTAGTCTTTCAACAGCTAATACACAATGTAAGTACATTCTCTGTTTTGGAAAGACTGTAGGACCAGTGACTTTAACTAGAGCTCGTTTGAGAGAGAAGTATTTTCCAAAAACCTCCCCGGTGCAGGGTCAGTCAAAACTACATGTGTTTGAACACGAAATACTTATGCCAACACACACAGAAGGAAGATGACTAGCATGGCACAGGCGCTCACCTCCTGCTGCCTGGAGGAGGCAGCCATGGGGACAGAGAAGACAGGGGACGGGTCCTGTGTTCTGAGCTCTAAAAAGAAGGGGCTAAGCTGTGCTCCTTAAATCCCCCTGGCGCCTGGGCTGTGCCCTAATTTCTGATCTCAGGCTGGTGATTCACCACGTGGACTGGAGGCCTTAATTAATGGAGATCCTGGGTGTTGTAGGAAGTGGTGGTGACTCTGCGGGCATTTTTCCTTGGCCTGAGTCAGTCCAAATCACAGCCAATTCGGGGTAGGACAGGCTTGTAAAAGGGCGTGGGGCCTCGTCCTCAACCACTATTGAAGAAGCAGACGAGTCCTCAGTGAAGAAGAAATGACGTGTTGGTGCCTTGAACTCGGCGTAGGCGTGATTGGGGAAGCTAAGGTGACGGTGCCGGGCCCTGAGCAGATGGCAGGCATAAGACGCTCCAGTCCCTGCTGACGTAGACCGGCCACTAGGCCCTGACTTGCAGGCTGGACAAGACAACCAGGGTCCAGGCCACGTGGAGCTCAGTCAGAAACAGGCCTGGCCAGAGGCCATGAGACGCCCTGGGGAACCGGAACCTCTTGTCACCCACGTTTTGGCTGTGGCCTCAGGAGGCAGCAGGACACCCCAGGGCCCACGGCTAAGGAGTCAGAGAATGTGAGATGCAGGCGTCTCCACCCCTAAGTTCTGGAAAAAGGTTTCCCTTTTCTGTTCTGCTGCTCAAACCCCTACTGAGCATTATCAGGTGCCAATTCTCCATGAAATGCCCGAGACCAAGGTGACGAAGACAACGGTGCTGCTGGGAAAAGCTACATTCAGATAAAAAGTGAGACAGCAACTATAATGCAGCAGAATACACTCCACCTGGGCCTCAGCCCTGCACTCGTATTCTCACGAGAGTGCTCCCAGCTAAGTGGGATTTCAAGGTGCTCCTCCTCCTTCCTTCCCACCCTCCCTGTTGCTCCTCTCCTCTTCTCTCCTTCATTCACCCCTTTCCATGAGAGGACAGACCTCACGCATCCATGAGTCTGGGAGATAGAGTGGGCCCATGAGGCTCAGCGCCCTCTGGTCCCTCCCATGTGGTTCTGGCCTGCTCTGGGCTGTGGGGTCTGCTGACTGGGCAGGCTGTGCCTCTGCAGAAGAGGCCAGCAGTCAACGAGCAGGCAGCTAATCCATCAGTTTTGGAAAGAGGGAGGGGATATCCAAGATGGCGGCATAGATAAACATCTGGGCTGCTGCCGTCCACAACAATTTCCAAAACTACAACTAAAAGACAGAACGTCTATCACCCAGAACCACGGGAAAGCTGGCTGAGCAGAACCTCTACAACTAGACCTAAAGAGACGGGCGCAATCAGGGCACAAACGCTGAAAAACTGAGGTACAGGGGAGCGCACGCGAAACGGGCTGGCGGCGAAGCCCAGCTGGAGGCGGGCGTTGCTTTCTTCAATCTGAAGAGAGACAAGCCCCCAATCTCTCTGAAATCCAGTTTCTGGGGAGAGACTGGGCTGTCTGCCATCGGATCGGAGAGTGAGGGTGGCTTGCTAGCAGAGCTGCGTGGAGGTAGAATTGTTGGCGGCGCCGGGCGCTAGACGCAGGGATGCGGTTGGAGGCGGCTCACTGCCAGCCATCGCTGTTTGCCACGCCCTAGCCTAGTGACACCCTGAGACTCTGCCCCACGCAATCTACAAACACACCCAAGCTCCTAGCAGCGGCTTTTGCATATGAATGGCCTTCTCTATTGCAGTTTAAACTAGTAAACTTGCAACCCGGTACAGACAGCTCCAAAGCCTCCAAGCTCCAAGCAGGGAGGAGAGGACGGCAGTTCTCGCTGTAGCTCCTGCAGGGTAGCCTCATACAGCAGCTGAAATGCACCCCATTGGAGTTCCAGAAGCCAGTATACCTAGTGGTCAGTGTGAGACACCAGATTTCAACTCCTCACATCCATAAGTACATTCGGGAGGCAGACTCAGTGAGCACCAAAGCCCCACTCAAGCCCTGTACCATAAGCGTGTCTCCAGCGCAACAGTGCTTCCATTATAGACACAGCAGGTCCTCACAGCCAATTGGCCTGGAGGTCAATTCCTCCCAGTGATACCAACAGCAATCAAGGCTTAACTACACCAAGACTTTGCACTCAGCCCACAAAGGGGTGTACCAAGAGCGACCACCTAGGGTGATTGGGGAAGCTGAGTTACCGGCCCCTATAGGTCACCTACCACACAAAGCCACTCCATCAACACAGGAAGGCAGCCAAAATGCGGAGACACTGAAGCATGTCACGAATAGGAGAGATGGAGGAAAGTAAACTACTGGACGACATAGTGTTCAGAACCACATTTATAAGGTTACTCAAGAATCTTCTAAAAACCGCTGAGAAACTTGAAGAGACCTTCAAGGACCTTAATGAGAATACCAAAAAAATGGAAAAGGACCAGTCAGAAATTAAGCATACACTGTCTGAAATAAAGAATATACAGAAACTCAACTGTAGATCACCGTACCCCAAGAGTCAAACCAAAGATCTGGAATATGAAGAAGCAAAAAACACCCAACCAGAGAGGCAGAAAGAAAGAAGAATCCAAAAGTGTGAGGATAGCGTAAGGATCCTCTGGGATGGCTTTAAGCGTACCAACATCCGAATTTTTGGAGTGCCAGAAGAAGAGAGAGAGCAAGATCCTGAAAACCTATTTGAAGAAATAATGACAGAAAACTTCCCCCACCTGGTGAAAGAAATAGACTTACAAGTTCAGGAAGCACACAGAACCCCAAACAAGAGGAATCCAAAGAGGACCACACCAAGACACATCATAATTAAAATGCCAAGGGCAAAAGACAAAGAGAGAATCTTACAAGCAGCAAGAGAAAAACAGTTAGTTACCTACAAGGGAGCACCCATACGACTGTCAGCTGATTTCTCAACAGAAACTATGCAGGCAAGACGGGAGTGGCAAGAAACATTCAAAGTGATGAACAGCAAGAACCTACAACCAAGATTACTCTACCCAGCAAATCTATCATTCAGAATTGAAGGTCAGACGAAGAGCTTCACAGACAAGAAAGAGCTAAAGGAGTTCATCACCACCAAACCAGGATTACATGAAATGCTGAAGGGTATTCTTTAAGAAGAGGAAGAATAAGAAAAAAAGGTAAAGGTAAAAATTATGAACAACAAAAAGACATTAAATACATACCTACCAACAAGTGAATCTAAAAAATCAAGTGAATAAAAAATCTGAAGAACAGAATGGACTGCTGAATATAATAGAATCAGGGACATAGAAAGGAAGGGGATGGACAATTCTCAGGGGGAAGGGGGTATGAGGGGTGCGGGAAGAGATTGGACAAAAATCTTACACCTATGGATGAAGACAGTGGCGGGGGTAAGGGTATGGGGTGGGGTGGGGAATCAGGTGGAGGGGAGCTATGGGGGGTGGGGAAGAGGAACACCTGTAATAATCTGAACAACAAAGATTTATTATTTAAAATAAAATTTGGAAAGAGGTATCAAACCCACTTTATCCTGCCTCTATAAAGCTGACATTTCATTCCCATCTGTCTGTCCTGTGTCCTATTTCTCATTTTGTTCTGAACTTGGGAGGGAGCTCAGGGGGTGCCCCATGGAGCCTACCAGAGACCTGTGGTTAAGTGGCATTTGTGAAAGCCCAGAGCCTGGCCTCGCTTCCACTCCGCGCCAAGTGTCTGTAGGGTCTGTATCCACAGAACAAAGGAAGGAGCAGTTCACTCTGCCTCGGTGGCTGGGGTGAAGACATTCCTCCGAAGCCTGGAGCGCTGGCAGGAAGAATAGACCCTCACTAGGCAGAGGAGGAGCAGTGTGGCATGCTGGGCAGGTTGACAGCCGAAGCCGAGAGTGGCCCTCCCTGTGTGCCATGTGAGGACCTTCTGGCACTCGGTGCCAGCCAGGCCTCCTCATGGTTCCTCCCTTCAGACCCCCAAGTCTCCCTCAAAGACCCTCTTACTTCCCACACCTTGCCCAGAACCGTGCTCTCTAGCTGAAGTCTACAGCCACCCTCTTCTGTCACCCACTATGGCCATGAAGGACGCTCTTGGGTTTCCTCATTTCCTCACCCACCTCATGTCCCATCATTTCTGGAAGACTCTGATTCTTCCTGTCCCTCCGATGTAGTTGGATGATCTCCCCGACGTCACAGAGTGTAAGTGTCTTATGACCTCTGCCTGCCCTCATGGGTCATGTCACACAGCGAACGTCACAGCACAGCTCACTCCCTCCAACACAGCCCAGAGGCTCCTCTGCTCAGAACTTGCCCTGTTCAGGGAGTTCCTGACCAGAGACACGGAGACACAGGCTGCTTTCTTTCAACCCTCAAAGCAACAAATAGGTCCATTTTCTAAGTCATCGAGAGAAGCTGAGCTTCTAAGAGACAGAATCAAGCCCAGAGAGTTTCAGGGAACTCCTTTTATTCCCTAACTCAGATATGCAGCACCTGGAAGAGTCAAGTTCGCAGAGACAGAAGGTGTCAGGGTGGCTGCCAGGGACTGGGGGGATGGGAGTGGGGAGGCGACCCTCCTGGTTTCTCAGCCCTTTAGCGGCCATCATCTCCGAGGGCCCCAGAGCCACCTACACAGCCCACTCTGGAGGCTGGACAGTAAGGACCAGTCCCGGCCAAGTGTGGGGACACTGTCCGGTCAGTGGGTGTCCCCTTCTCTGGCTCACCCTGACAGGGCTGACACTGTCACCATCTGCATCTCTCTGATGGAGACATTCCACCTGTGAGGTTTGCAGCTCCTGTCAGCACCTGGGAAAAAGCCTGAGGCCTGCTCCATCCCTGTGATTACGTACACAAGGCCCCCTGGGAAGGCAGGGCCTTCTCTGGGCCATTCAACCTCTCCCCACAGCACTGCCCCATGGGCACCGTCCTCAAATGCCAACGTCCCCAAAAGGCCAAGAGCGCTTGGTCCACTCGACTTCACTGTTGCCACTCACTTAGACCTCCTCAGCCCCTCGGCGCCTCCCAGCCTCCCTGCCTGCACTCCTCCCAGCTTCACCCCTTCCCACCCAGACCTCCTGGCCACACCTGAACCTCTGGCCTCCCTGGCCTTCGGACAGACCTCACACACAATCCTGGTGCCGGTTAACTCTCCTCACCTGCTCCTGCCAGGGAAAAGCGCCTAACTGTGCTTGCCACCTACAGTCCAACCTGGGACTGACAGTCTGTTCTGTCATTCAAGGCCTTGGGCATCTGGTCCCAGTCCACACTGCCAAACTCGCCTTTTATTGCTTCCCTAGTGAAGTCCTTCACACAGGCCAAATGGTCTCTTCCTGGACCTATGCACATGTCCCATTTCTTTTTAAAACTTGTGGTAAACTACACATAACATAAAATTTACTATTTATAAGTGCCTGGTTCAGCGGTATCATGTACATTCATGTTGTTGTGCTACCAATCACCTCCATCCATCTCCAGAACTCTTTTCATCTTGCAAACGGAAACCATCCCCATTAAACACTGACTTTCTATTCCCACTCCCTCAGCCCCTGGCAACCACCATCTACTTTGTATCCCTATGAATCTGACTGCTCTGGGTGCCTCATGTAAGTGGAAGCATACAGTATCGGTTCTTTAGTGACTAGCTTATTTCACTGAGTATAATGTCCTCAAGGCTCATCTATGTTGTAGCCTGTGACATGATTCCCTAACTTTATAAGGCTGAACAATATTCCATTGTAGGTATAGACCACCATATAGATCAATGGGTATTTATGTTGTTTCCATCTTTAGTAGCCATTGTGACTAATAATGCTGTGAACATGGGTTTGCAAATATCTGTTCAAATTGAGTTCTCTCTCTTTTGGGAAAAGCAAGGCAAATGGGAAAGTTCATGCTTTCTTGAGATATTATGATTCAAAATTGGCCTAAACTTATATTTTTGTTTGGTACAATAGACATCATAATTAATAAGGAGACTGAAAAATTTGAATGGACTATATTAGGTGATTCCCCCTCTAACAGTATAAGAGAAGTAAAGCCAAATAACACTGAATCTTTAAAGAGTTGTTGTGTTAATATGAGATGATGATTTAAAATGCTTTTTAAAATAAGTCATCTCCCTTCACACACACACACACACACACACACACACACACACACACACACACAGACAAACACAGATTAATGATGACCAAGAAATCATCGGACAGTGGCGTTTACAGGCAGATGGTGAGATTCCAAAATCCAGGTGACAGAAACTGGAGGAAAAACCTACCTAAGAATCTGGTGACAAGCCACTCACTGTAACCATGAGATTATAGCAATTTGCTAATATTGCTCATTATACCGCTTATGAGAGTGTATGTTTATGTGTTTTTATTTTCTTCTTTAAAAAATAAATCATTATTATTCAGATTATTACAGTTGTTCCTCTTTTTGCCCCCCATAGCTCCTCTCCACCCTGTTCCCACCCCACCGCATGCCCTCAACCTCCCTACTGTCCTTGTCCATAGGTGTAAGACTTTTGTCCAATTTCTTCCCGCACCCCTCCTACCCCTTTCCCCCCAAGAATTGTCAGTCCACTCCCTTTCTATGTCCCTGATTCTATTATATTCACCAGTTTATTCTGTTCATCATATTTTTATTCATTTGATTTTTAGATTCACTTGTTGATAGATATGTATTTGTTGTCACTTTGTTGTTTATAATTTTTATCTTTACCTTTTTCTTCTTCTTCCTTTTCTTAAAGAATACCCTTCAGCATTTCATATAATACTGGTTTGGTGGTGATGAACTCCTTTAGCTCTTTCTTATCTGTGAAGCTCTTTATCTGACCTTCAATTCTAAAATGATACCTTTGCTGGGTAAGGTAATCTTGGTTGTAGGTTCTTGCTATTCATCACTTTGAATATTTCTTGCCACTCCCTTCTGGCCTGCATAGTGTCTGTTGAGAAATTAGCTGACAGTCGTATGGGTGCTCCCTTGTAGGTAACTGTTTTTCTCTTGCTGCTTTTAATATCCTTTCTTTGTCTTTTGCCCTTGGCATTTTAATTATGATGTGTCTTGGTGTGGTCCTCTTTGGATTCCTCTTGTTTGGGGTTCTGTGCGCTTCCTGGACTTGTAAGTCTATTTCTTTCACCAGATGGGGGGAGTTTTCTGTCATTATTTCTTCAAATAGGTTTTCAGTATCTTGCTCTCTCTCTCTTCTTCTGGCACCCCCATAATTCTGATGTTGGTATGCTTGAAGTTGTCGCAGAGGCTCCTTACACTAGCTTCAAATTTTTGGATTCTTTTTTCTTTTTGCTTTTCCAGTTAGGTGTTTTTTGCTTCTTCTTATTTCAAATCTTTGACTTGATTCCTGGGATCCTCTAGTCTGCTGTTGGATCTCCGTATATTATTCTTTATTTCAGTCAGTGTATGCTTAATTTCTGATTGGTCCTTTTTCATATCCTTGAGGGTCTCACTAAATTTCTCAGAGGCTTCTAGAAGATTCTTGAAAAACCTTATAACCGTGGTTTTGAACTCTATATCCAGTAGTTTTCTTTCCTCCATTTCTTTCATATATAACATGTTTCTTTATCTCCACATTTTGGCTGCTTCCCTGTGTTGATAGAGTGGCTTTGTGTGCTAGGTGTCCTATAAGGCCCAGTGGCTCAGCCTCCCCAGTTACCTGAGGTGGACACTCTTGGTGCACCCCTTTGTGGGCTGTGTGCACAGTCTTGTAGTTAAGCCTTGATTGCTGTTGGTATCACTGGAAGGAATTGATCTCCAGGCCAATTGGCTGTGAGGAGCAGCTGTGACTACAATGGGAGAACTGCTGGACACACCCTTATAGAGCAGGACTTGCTTCAGTGGGGCTTTGGTGCTCACTGAGTCTGCCTCTTGAGTGTGTTGCTTATGGATGTGAAGAGTTGTAATCTGGATGGTCTCACACTGACCACTGGGTACAATGGCTCTTGTATCTCCAAGGAGGTGCAAAGTCAGTCACTCCCTGAGGCCACCCAGCAGGAGCTACAGTGAAATCTGCAGATTCCTCCTCTTTGTTTGGGGTTTGGAGGTGCCCAGATGAGGCCCAACTGTAAAGCAATGCAGGCTGCTGCTGAAGGGCCTTAGGCCTTCTTTTGGAAGCTTTGGAGCTCTCTGACCCAGCTGCAGTTTGTTAGGTTTTAGGTTGCAAAAGGACAGGCCATTCATATGCAAAAGTCACTGCGCACAGCTTGGGTGGAGTTGTAAATTGGGTAGGGCGGGGTCTCAGGGAATCACCAGGGCAGAGCAAACAGCAGTGGGTCCCAATCAGCCCTGCCCCAGAGAGGTCCCCAGGTCTCTGTGTCCCACAGCCCCATGCAGGAACAATGATTGCTGTGAGCACCTCTGAGAGAAAGCCACCCTCGCATTCTGGCCTGATGCCAGACAGCTCAGTTTCTCCCTGTATAAGTCTGGGTCCTCAGAGTTTCACTCAGAACTGGAGTTCAGAGCAATCAGGAGCTTGTATCTCCCTCCCAATTGAAAAAAACAACAGTGCACCCACTGCCAGCCCGTTTCACACGCGCCTCTGTACCTCTGCACTTCTACACCTCCACACCTCCTACCAGTCTCAATGTGCTTTTTTCTTTCCTTCTAATTGTAGAACTTCCACTCAACCAGCTTTCTGATGGTTCTGGATGATGTTTGTTTTGTCTTTTAGTTGTAGTTTTGATGTGGTTGTGAGAGGCAGCAAGTACAGGTGTTTACCTACGCCGCCATCTTGGTTGTTCTCCTCTATGTGTTTTTATTTTCCATTTTCATGGTTACCCTAACAAAGCAACAATGGCCAGATAGCTACATTTGGAAATACAAACTCCAGAGCAATGGAGCGGTGAGGTTTATTTTCGGGGCGGGGGGCGGGGGGTGCGCCAGTGCAGGTGCAAGAGGGTCCTAAAGAGGCTGGTGCTGGCTGGGCCCTGCCATCCTGAGGGAGCCCCAGGGGCCTGGGAGCAGGCAGCACCTGCAGTGACCCTTGTAGACAGCAGGTGGCAGGAGTGAGCAGGTCCCTGTCATTCTGGGTTCCACTCTGGCCCTTAAGTCTGAGAAAGTGGTCACCTAGTCACATGACCAAGTGGCATATAGCCCTGGATGGGTTACTCAGCTTCTCAAAGAAACGGAAGAGGCCAAACTCACCACTAGTCTCCCGTCTTTTCCTAGCAAAAGCCTGCCATCTTTCATGATTTAGCTTTGTGTTCCTGAAGACCCCCCAGTAGAAACTATGTCAATGGCATAGAAAAGACTGGAAGGAAATACACTGAGGTTTCATGCTGATACTTCTGAGCAGGACTGAGAAATGGGACTCGCACTTTTGACTTTATATACTTCTATATTTACTTTTTAATGCAAGTCTTTTTAACGAAAAGTTTAAAATAATGGCAATATTCTATTTCCATTTATTACCCCAGGAATAACTATAGTAGTTGTAAGGAGACTTACAAGTATTATGAACTTTTGTTCTCTTGTGATCAAAAAAATAAATAGAAAGTACTCATGCTTCTCAGAGGGAATAAAAAATATTTGAAGATCTTCTCCAGTGATATTTCTCAATTTAAAAACAAACACACACGGAGTCTACAAAACTACCACCTTCTATGTGCGCGTACACACACACACACACACACACACACACACACACCATGTAGTTCCACAAGAGAAGAGATTCCAGATGTGCCTGTGGGCGCTTGGTTTTCTTTCTCCTGGGATCAGCTGGACAGTAAACTCTCCAGGGCAGGCAGACTCTAATCTGAACAGATCTCAGCCCTGAGAAAGCAGCCCGTGGAAACCGCTCCATGGGGATTTTAAAGCAACCAGGCACTCCAGTTCTGCCCCATTCCTGCCATAAATCACCACTCGTGAAGGGAGCTCTGAGCTCATTTTCAGCTTTTAGAATGGCCAACAAAGTTCAGGCCCCTCAGACCTACGAGACACCCTGCGGGCCCGTGCTGGACCCGGGGAGCGAAGCAATGCCGAGGGCCTCAGCTGAGCCAGAGGAGCTGGCAGAGCCAAGCAGGTCCTTCCTTGATCCTGGCCTGTGTCACAGGTTCCCGGGGAAGTGCGGGATGTCATCTCCGAGCAGGAAAGCAGACAGACGTTAAGCCTCTGCCCTGAGGCCAGCAGGGTAGGCTGTGCTCCTGCCGGTCACCAGGACCAGCGGGAATGGGTGACCGCGAGGACCTGCCTGTGCCCTCAGCGGGGCCAGGTCTCCAGCGCATCGGAACAGGTTCTTAAACACACAGGGCCTCTCTGACTGTGGTCCCAGTGCGTGTGCCCCAGGGGAGCCAGGCTGGCTGACCAAAGGACTTGGATGCATGCATGTCAGCCTACCCAATGGACACAGGCACCAGGAGGGTGAGGCGAGGGCATGAGCGGGGGTTGGGGGAGCCAGGCTGGCTGCGCTATTTAAAGTCTCCGAACTGTGTCGCCAGCCTCCGCCGCCCGCGGCCAGACCACTCCTGCTGCGCACGCTGGGTCGTGCCCCCAGGCCTCCCCTCCGCTGTCGGGGGACAGTCTCCTCCAGGATCAGGGGTCCCCACGCCTCCCCTCCGCTGTCGCGGGACAGTCTCCTCCAGGATCAGGGGTCCCCACGCCTCCTCTCCGCTGTCGGGGGACAGTCCCCACCAGGATCAGGGGTCCCCACGCCTCCTCTCCGCTGTCGGGGGACAGTCCCCACCAGGATCAGGGGTCCCCACGCCTCCCCTCCGCTGTCGGGGGACAGTCCCCACCAGGATCAGGGGTCCCCACGCCTCCCCTCCGCTGTCGCGGGACAGTCTCCACCAGGATCAGGGGTCCCCACGCCTCCTCTCCGCTGTCGGGGGACAGTCCCCACCAGGATCAGGGGTCCCCACGCCTCTCCTCCGCTGTCGGGGGACAGTCTCCTCCAGGATCAGGGGTCCCCACGCCTCCACTCCGCTGTCGGGAAGGCACCCTGCCCCGCCTCTTGGGAGTGTGGGGAGGGAGGAGACGGGCTGTCCCGGACTGGTGATGGGGGTGAGGCCGGGGGCGGGAGAGGCAGGGGTTGGTAGGGACGCCGGTGGGTGGTGGGGCGGGAGCGGGCTGGGTGGGAGGATGTGGAATTCGGGGCGAGGGCTGTGTCAAAGAGGAGCAGGAGGCGGGGAGCGGTGGGCACAGGGCGTGGCCTGCGTCGGGGCCCTCGGTTCTCCGGCGCCGCTGGGCGTGAACTGGGGTGGAAGCTTGTGGCCCGGCGCGGGGCGGGGCCCGGGGAGCTGCTGCGGGGCCGGGAGTGGAACTCGGGGGCCGTGGGCATGGCCGCTGGGGCGGCGAGGCCGGGCCCTGGTGCGGGGCGCACGCGTGCAGCACAGTGAGCACCTAGAGAACGTTCTGGCGTCCGGGGCGTCGGGGAGGCCGTTTCGCGGGGCACTGGCCAGCGCAGCGGGTGAGTGTGCGGAGCGCCGGCGGGACCCGGGACCGGGACCCTCAGAGCTCGCTGGAAGCCGGCCTCTGGGAATGTTGCTCGGAATCTTTGGGAAGCCGTGGGAGCAGCGGAGCTGCAGAGCGGGGTTCGGGGCTCTCTGAGGTCCCTTTGGGGTAACTGAGGTTGGAGGTTCCTGCAGAGCCCCGTTCTCCGCTGAGTCAGGATGTGCTGGGGGCTGGCCGGCGACTGCGCAGGGTGGTGAGGGGGTGCTTTCCTGTGCGTGTCTCCCTCGAAGGTGGGTGAGCAGGACTTTCTCTAAAACTTCAGGTCTGAGATCTCCAAGGACTATTTAAACCGTGGGGGCTTAGGGGGCACAGGGCCGCCGAGAAGGAGGGCGGGAAAACCCAGGCTCTCTGCACAGCTTCTTGGTTTTATTAGGCAACTATGTTGCCTCCTACATCCCTTCAAGGAAGGTGTGAGTGTGTGTGTGTGTGTGTGTGTGTGTGTGTGTGTGTGTGTGTGAGAGAGTGTGTGTGAGAGTGTGTGTGTGAGTGTGTGTGTGTGTGAGTGTGTGTGTGTGTGTGAGTGTGTGTGTGTGTGAGTGTGTGTGTGAGTGTGTGTGTGTGAGTGTGTGTGTGTGTGTGACTGTGAGTGTGTGTGTGTGTGAGTGTGTGTGTGTGTGTGAGTGTGTGTGTGTGAGTGTGTGTGTGTGTGTGAGTGTGTGTGTGTGAGTGTGTGTGTGTGAGTGTGTGTGTGTGACTGTGAGTGTGTGTGTGTGTGTGTGAGTGTGTGTGTGTGAGTGTGTGTGTGAGTGTGTGTGTGTGTGAGTGTGTGTGTGTGTGAGTGTGTGTGTGTGTGACTGTGAGTGTGTGTGTGTGTGTGTGAGTGTGTGTGTGTGAGTGTGTGTGTGTGAGTGTGTGTGTGTGTGAGTGTGTGAGTGAGTGAGTGAGTGTGTGTGTGAGTGAGTGTGTGTGTGTGTGTGTGTGTGAGTGTGTGTGTGTGTGTGTGTGTGAGTGTGTGTGTGTGACTGTGAGTGTGTGTGTGTGAGTGTGTGTGTGTGTGAGTGTGTGTGTGTGAGTGTGTGTGTGTGTGTGTGTGAGTGAGTGAGTGTGTGTGTGTGAGTGAGTGTGTGTGTGTGTGAGTGTGTGTGTGTGTGTGTGAGTGTGTGTGTGTGAGTGTGTGTGTGTGTGTGTGTGTGTTTAAAGAAACCCTTTAGCAATAAGTGCCAGGACCTGATTCTTGACTATATGCTGGGTACTGTGCGTTCAGGTACAAGAGTGGAAGAGGCTTAGGGGCTGACCTGCCAGCAGGGGGCAGGGACATGCATGCACTGGCTTTGTTGTCCGCGCTCTAGTGGACAGAAGTGGATGCAGAGCTCCGAGTCATGAATGTTTATCATCTGGGCTTTAGAGACAAGTGAAGTTCTTCAGTTTTTATTTTATAAAGATATCACCAAAATATGCCATTTAAAAATGGTTATATACAAACAGCTGAGACATGAATTAGGCATAGGTCTCCCAGACCCAAATGATCAAAATGATGTTGACTTATGATATGTGTCCATCGTATGCTATGAGAAATATTGCAACACAGACAGTAAAAGTTTAGAGAGAAAAAGGGAATTCATTTCCCAAAAGTCAGTGTGTTCAAAGTAAACATCAGCTAATTTGGCCCATATTTCATGGGTGCAACTGTTTAGTTCACGTTGAGATGAACATCTAATAAAAGAGGCACAGGTTTTCCTATGAAGTAATTCACAGAAGCTTCACTACTATAATTACTAGACAGTGCTGCATAGGGTAACCAGCAAAGTTTAACCGGCTCAAAGCTGTCTTGAATAAGGGCATTTAAAAAAAGTTCATGGTTTGCCAATAAGAGAGAATTTTGACACAATTTCCTTGAATGATACTTACCTTTTAAGTGGTGTTCATTTTCCTTTTTTAAATATTTTTTAAAATTTTTCAATTATAGTTGATGTACAATATTACATTAGTTTCAGGTGTACAAACCAGTGATTAGACATTTACATAACTTATGAAAGTGATCACCTCAATAAATCTAGTTATCCATCTCACACCATACATAGTTGGTATTCATTTTCTTAACTTGTACACTATACATTTGAAACGTTAATTCTCTGTATTTATCACAGCCATTTTATTTACTTTTTTGTCTATATTTTTTAAATTTTTATTGTTGAGAGTATTACAGATGTCCCTCTTTTCCCCCTCATCGTCCCCGCCCTTCACCCGGTTCCCGCCTAGTCCCAGGCCTTCACCACCCTATTAGACACCCTGTGTCCTTAGGAAATGCATATATGCTTATAAGATCTTTGTTTAATCTCTTCCTGCCCCCCAGCCCCCTTCCCTCTGAGAATCATCAGTCTATTCCATTTCCATGATTATTGGATTCTGATTCTATTTTACTCACTAGTTTATTCTGTTCATTAGATTTCTTATTCGTTTATTTTGATTTTTAGATTCAATTGTTGATTTATATGTATTTAACGCCATTTTGTTGTTCATATTTTTTATCTTTTCCTTCTTCTTCCTCTTCTTAAAGAATACCCTTCAACATTTCATGTAATACTGGTTTGGTGATGATGAACTCCTTTAGCTTTTTCTTGTTTGTGAAGCTCTTTATCTGACCCTCAATTCTAAATGATAGCTTTTCTGGGTAGAGTAATCTTGGTTGTAGGTTCTTGCTTTTCATCACTTAGAATATTTCTTGCCACTCCCTTCTGGCCTGCATAGTTTCTGTTGAGAAATCATCTGACAGTCATATGGGTACTCCCTTGTGGGTAACTAACTGTTTTTCTCTTGCTGCTTGTAAGATTCTCTCTTTGTCTTTTGCCCTTGGCATTTTAATTATGATGTGTCTTGGTGTGGTCCTCTTTGGGTTCCTCTTGTTTGGGACTCTCTGTGCTTCCTGGACTTGTAAGTCTATTTCTTTCACCAGGTGGGGGAAGTTTTCTGTCATTATTTCTTCAAATAGGTTTTCAATATCTTGCTCTCTTCTTCTGGCACCCCCATAATGCAAACATTGGTATACTTGAATTTGTCCCAAAGGCTCCTTACACTATCTTCATATTTTTTATTTCTTTTTTTTGCTCTTTTGATTGGGTATTTTTTGCTTCTTCAAATTCAAATCATTGATGTGATTCTTGGAATCCTCTACTCTACAGTTGAATCCCTGTATATTATTCTTTATTTCAGTCAGTATATGCTTAATTTCTGACTGGCCCTTTTCCATGTGTTTGGTATTCTCACTAAGATCCTTGAAAGTCTCACTAAGTTCCTTCCTGGTCTCATGAAGATTCTTGAGTAGTCTTATAACCATGGTTTTGAATTTTGAATCCAGTTGTTTCCTCTCTTCCATTTCTTTCATTTGTGACACGTTTCTTTGCCTCAGCATTTCAGCTGCTTCCCTGTGTTTGTTTCTTTATATTGGTTAGAGCTGCTATATCTCCTGGAGTTGGTAGAGTGGCTTTGTATAGCAGGTGTCCTATAGGGCCAGTGGCTTAGCCTCCCCAGTCACCTGAGCTGGTCACTCTAGGTGTGCCCCTGTGTGAGCTGTGAGCACAGTCTTGTTGTAGCTGAGACTTGATTGCTGTTGTCATCACTGGGAGGAATTGACCTCCAGGCCAATTGGTTATGAGGACCAGCTGCATTTACAATGGCAGAGCTGCTGTGCAGGAGACACCCCTATGGGGCAGGACTTGCTTCAGTGGGGCTTTGGTACTCACTGAGTCTGCTCCTTGGGTGTGTCACTTATGGATGTGAGGAGTTGTAATCTGGTATGGTCTGACACTGTCCACTGGGTGTACTGCCTTTTGGGTCTCCAATGAGGTGGAAACTGAGCCACAGCCTAGGGCTACCTGGAAGGAGCTACAGAGAGATCTGCAGCTTCCTCCTATTTGTATGGGTTTGGAAATGCCCAGGCGAGGCCCAGCTGTGATGCAATGCAGGCTGATGCTAGTGCCGGGTCTTGGGCCTTTTATTGATAGGTTTAGGGCACCCTGACCCAGATGCTGCTTGTTTGAGAGATTTTAACAAAGTCTGAAATCTGAGCAAGGACAGACCATTCATGTGGAAAATCTGCTGTGCACAGGTTGGGTGGGGCTGCAAATTGGATAAGGCGGGGTCTCAGGGAATCACCAGGGCATAGTGGACAGTGTGAGCCAGGCTGATGGAGACTCATATATGGCTGCCTGGGTGTCCCAGCACAGGAGCAATGACCCCTATGAGAACCTCCTCTGGTAGCAGAGTTCCTGCCCCCGATGCCAGATAATCCAGTTCCTCCTCAAATGTTTCTGTGTCTCCCAGTGCCTCGCCCTGGCACTGTAGCTCAGAGGAAGCAGGACCATGTAAGTTTGTGCACTGACCTCTAAAAGGAACTCCTTGGTCTCCAGCAGCCTCCATGTCATTCAGCCACAATCCTTGATGGTTTTTACAGCCCATAGTTATGGGGACTTCTCTTCCCAGCTCTGGGAGCCTGGACTGGGGGTCTGGTGTGGGGCTGGGACCCCTTGCTTCTCACAGGCCACCTCTTCAGAGACCATCTCCCTCCTGATTAAAAAAAAAGACACACAGCCCTAACTGGTTTGGCTCAGTGAATAGAGCATCGGCCTGCAGACTGAAAGTTCTATTCCAGTCAAGGGCATGTACCTTGGTTGCGGGCACATCCCCAGTAGGAGGTGTGCAGGAGGCAGCTGATCGATGTTTCTCTCTATCCCTCTCCCTTCCTCTCTGTAAAAAATCAATAAAATATATATTTTTTTAAATTAAAATTAAAAAAAAGACACACATGGGTGTCAGACTAGCCTGTTCTGTGCTTCTGTCCCTCCTACTAGTCTCAGTGTACTTTCTTCTTTACTTCTCTAGTTGTAGGACTTCCATTCAGCGAGCTTTCAGGCAGTTCTGAATGATGATTGTTCTGTATTTTAGTTGTAATTTTGATGTGGCTGTGAGAGGTGACAAGTACCCATCTTGGTTCTCTCTCTCATCACAGCCATTTTATAAAATCTCATGCATGTAGAGAATTTAACCAGTAATTAGTCTTTCAGATGTTACTATTAGTTGAAATGCACCTAACAGAGATTAACAAAGATATACTGTTTTTTTAGTATTTTACTTCATTATTGTATTTATTGTATATAAATACATTAGTAAATACAGATCTTGTGTAATGCACTAAAATATCAACAAAACATTCTAAACACTGGAAAGGCCTTTGAGAAGCATTTGACCTTGTACCCTGGGTTCATCTTAATTATTGTCCAGTCTCCTCCTCCCAGCCCCTCCATTGGATCATGGCTATTACCAACATTATGTAGCACTTGTCCTATATAATAAAGAGGTAATATGCAAATTGATCATCACTCCAAAACACAATATGGCCGCCCCCATGTGGTCAAAGATGGCCGCCCTCATGCGGACACAAGATGGCCACCACAAGATGGCCAGCAGGGGAGGGCAGTTGTGGGCGATCAGGCCTGCAGGGAAGGGCAGTTAGGGATGACCAGGCCTGCAGGGGAGGGCAGTTGGGGGACAAGGCCTGCAGGGGAGGGCAGTTGGGGGGAACCAGGCTTGCAGGGGATAGCAATTGGGGGGAACCAGGCCATTAGGGGAGGGCAGTTGGGTATGACCAGGCCTGCAAGGGAGGGAAG
The DNA here is from genome assembly GCF_951640355.1 of Cnephaeus nilssonii. Lineage (NCBI taxonomy): Eukaryota > Metazoa > Chordata > Mammalia > Chiroptera > Vespertilionidae > Cnephaeus > Cnephaeus nilssonii. The sequence goes on from NC_137077.1 coordinate 100,655,875, forward strand.
TTGGGGGGGTACCAGGCCTGCAAGGGAGGGAAGTTAGGGGGAACCATGCCTGCAGGGGATGGCAGTTGGGGGTGACCAGGCCAGCAGGGGAGGGCAGTTAGGGGAGACCAGGCCTGCAGGGGAGGGCAGTTGGGGGTTACCAGGCCTTCAGGGGAGGGTAGTTGGGGGGGGACCAGGCCTGCAGAGGAGGGCATTTGGGAGGGATAAGGCCTGTAGGGGATGGCAGTTACGGGGGACCAGGCCTGAAGGGGAGGGCAGTTGGGGGGGACCAGGCCTGCAGGGAAGGGCAGTGAGGGATGGCCAGGCTGGCAGGGGAGGGCAGTTAGGGGCAATCAGGCTGGCAGGGGAGCCATTAGGCGTTGATCTGGTTGGCAGGAGAGTGGTTAGGGGGTGATCAGGCTGGCAGGCAGAAGCGGTTAGGGGCAATCAGACTGGCAGGCAGGCAAGCGGTTAGGAGCCAGCAGTCCTAGAGTGTGAGAGGGGTCCCAGATTGGAGAGGGTGCAGGCTGGGCTGAGGGACACACACACACACACACACACACACACACACACACACCCGTGCATGAATTTTGTGCACCAGGCCTCTAGTTATGTTATATTTTGATTGTTTTTTTTACAAATTTGCTTATCCCATAGATTGTGAATGAACATGCTGAGGGTAAGAACCATATCCTAATTATTTTTGTATCTTCAGTGCCACAGATATATACGTGTTTGATTAATGTTTCCTTAATTGAAGAGGGGGAAATATCCAATACATTTGACTGTACACAGCATACATATGTCTCTAAAAAAAAAGTATGTTTTTGCAATTTGGATAAAATTTAATCTTAATTTTTCATTCTTACAGTGGTGGAAAAGTCTTCATCATGATTTCTAGGTTAGTACTCTACTGCTTGCTTTTTTAAATCTCTATCTTCAAAGGTATGGCTTAGTGATGGTAGGTGTCAACAATTTCTTCACTTTTACATTTTCTTTCACTTGGAGAATTAGTGATTTGCCATTAATAAACTAATGATACTAAATGTAAAAATCATTAAATGTTTTTCATTCATTATCTTACTGAATTATTGCTCATTTATTCATGAGACTCCATTTCCCATTAGCTTTGAAATGAATCTTTTATCCTAGAACATAGAAGATATTTCTGGCCCAGCTGGCATGGCTCAATGGTTGAGCATCGACCTATGAACCAGGAGATCATGGTTTGATTCTTGGTCAGGACACATGCCCGGGTTGCAGGCTCCATCCCCAGTAGGGGGTGGGGGGAAGGTGTGCAGGAGGCAGCCAATCAATGATTCTCTCTCATCATTGATGTTTCTATCTCTCTCTCCCTCTCCATTCATCTCTGAAATCAATAAAAACATTTTTTTAAAAAAGAGATTTCTGGTTATATACTAATGGAAATAGAGTTGAATAAGAAAAGTAAAATTATATGTATACTATATAAATTGTTATTGCTGAAAACAGAAAACATTTTGACAGATGTGATTTGTGTCACTAAGATAAACAGAGTAATAAAATACCATAATTATAAGGCTATGAGGTTTTGTTCACTAAGCAAGAATAAAAATATCTTAATTTGCTTTTAACTAGTAATTCCAATTTATATGATGAAATAACTGTGCTGTTATTAGGGTATCACTAATATTTAACAATTTTAAACACTCTGGACTGGAAGAAAAGTAACTACCCTTAAATTAAAAATGAATCTACCAGTACATCACTTTCTGAAGAGTGGCTTGGGGCAACAGTAATTACAATAAAGAAAATTATAGGGGTACTTTTGTAGATTTATTTATACACTATAAATGTAACATATATGATAAGACATTTTAAAAATAACAAAATAAACTCTAATTCTTTTTTAAGCATATCAAAGTTGGTTCTATAGTAAAAGATAAACTTCTGAAAATACTAATATTTTAGAAACTTAGAATAAGTAATATCTGGAACCAAACAAAGGAATTTAACTAAAATTACTGTGCAGTTTCAATCATAATAAAATACTATGAATAAATTTAGAACAGCAAAATTTGAAACTTAGATTAAATAGAAATTTTTCTTAAAGTTTGACTTAAGAAATAATGAACTAAATATGGCTAAATTGACTTAAGAAATAACAAACATTTATATATCAGTAGCAGTTAATGAAATTGAATTTGTAATCCAGTATTCTTCCAAAAACACTAAAAAAAAAAAAATAGTACCCAAACTCCTTTATAGGAGATTCTTATAAAAGCTTATTTAGAGAATTTATAATTTTTCAGGGTAACATAACTTTCACAGTAAAATCCAATAACATTACCAAAAAATTGGTCCACGTTGCACTAGAAGTCCTGGCCAAAATAAGAAGACAAGATAAAGAAATGACAGGACTTCCAGTCAAGATGGTGGCATAGGTAAACTTGACACTCTCATCCTCTCACAACCACATCAAAATTACAACTAAAATACAGAACAACCATCATTCAGAACCACCTGAAAGCTGACTGAATGGAGGTTCTACAACTAGAGAAGTAAAGAAGAAGCCACACATGGAACAGGCTGGTCTGACACCTATGTGTGGTGTTTTTCTAATTGGAAGAAATATCTTGGCTGAGGAGACCTTCCATGTTCTTTCTTGAACAACCCTCGACCCAGGGTTCCAGTGCCAGGAAGAGAAGTCCCCATAACTTTGGCCTATAAAAGTCAGCAGGAATAGTGTCTGAATGACACAGAGGCTGCTGGAGACCCAGGTGTTTCTCTTAAAGGGCCAGCACACAGCCTTACATGGACTCACTCCCTCTGAGATCCAGCATGGGGGCAGCAGCTTGAACGGATCTCCACCACCACCACAGAGCCAACTGGCAGGTTCCATATCTGAGTTTCCATCAATCTGCCTCACACTTTTCATCTGCACCTGGTAATTCCCTGAGACCCCACCATCACCCAATTGGCAGCCCCACCCAAGCTGTTTGCAATGATCTTTTCATGGCTCAGACTTGAGACTTTTCTAAAATCTCTCAAATAAGCAGCAGTTGACTTCAGTGTGCCCCATACATTTCAATAAGAAGCCCCGGGCACAGCACTAGCAGCAGCCTGCCTTGGTTCACAGCGTGGCCTCTCCTGGGCACCTCCAAGCCCAAAACAAGAAGCAGCCAGCTACAGATCACTCTATAGCTCGTGTAGAGTGGCTCCAGGAAGGTCACAAGCAGTAGCTGACTTTGTATCTCCCTGGAGGCCCCAGAGCCAGTGCACCCAGTGGTCAGCTTCAAATTATGCCAGATTATAACCCTACCACATGCATGAGCAACACACTCAAGGGGCAGACTTGGAAAGCACCAAAGCCCCACTGAAGTAAGCCCTGCTCCATAAGGTCATCTGATGCACAGCAGCTCTTCCACTATAGTTGTAGCTGGTCTTCACAGCCAATTGGCCAGGGGTAAATCCCTCCCAGTGATGCCAACCACAAGCAAGGCTCAGCTACACCAGGACAGTGCACACAGCCCACACAGGGGTGCACCTAGAGTGCCCAGCTTAGGTGACTAGGCCCTACAGGACACCTACTACACAAGGCCACTATACCAATTCCAGGAGACATAGCAGCTCTACCTAATACATAGAAACTAACACATGGAAGAAGCCAAAATGCAGAGACAAAGAAACATGTCACAAACACAAGAACAGAAATCTCCAGGAAAAAGAACTAAATAGTGCTTTAGGTGATTTCCCTGAAGGTCTCACACATCTTTTGTTAGATTTATTCCTAGATACTTTAACTTTTCTAATTTTTTGTTCTAAATGGTTTTGTATTATAATTCCTGATTGGTTATCATTGATACTAAGGAACTTATCTTTATATATTAGTTTTATATCCAACAAACTGCTAGGAAGAGCTTTCTAGTTCTCATGGTTATGACAGTCCTTTGGATTTCAATGGAAGACACAAATCATGTCATCTGATGCTAAGGAAAGGTTTGTATCTTCCTCTCCTAATTCAAATTCTTGTTATTTCTTTTTCTTTTAAAAAAAAATTTTTTTACTGTTGGGAGTATTACAGATGTTTCCTCTTTTATCCCCCATTGCCCCCTGATCCCAGATCCTGCTTCACCCCAAGTCTTTACCACCCTATTATTTGTGTACATGCATTATGCATATATGAATATGTATAATCTGCCTCCTCAATTCTGGGCAATTCCAGTTCTTATTCTTGATGACTGCTCTCAAGGACCTAAGCCTTCTGAGATTGGAACGGCATCAGCAGGGGAGTCAGACTCTCCTGGTCCTGGGTGACCTTCCTCCCAGCCCTTCCCGGTTTCCTTGCACCTGCTGGCTCTGTGGTGTCTGATCTTTACAAATATGCAGGATCTACCTGACCATTTTCCTCCCACGGTTAGACTTTTCTAAAAGAACATTGCCAGATGACTAGGAGAAACAATAATGAAACTAAAATGTGAACGGATAAAACAAATTTTCAGGGCACAAAGTCCAAGAACCTAATAAAACTTAAAGACTATGGACTCTCTGGCAGAACCCATCAGACAACACTGAGGGGGGTCCCTTCCTGCCACCCTCTCGGGGGAGGGTCTCTGGTCTCCAGCTCTGCTCTGTCTTAGGCCCTCACCCACCTTGTCAGATCACGTGTCCTTCACGAAGCACCCACCACGCATTGGCCACCTTTACACGCACCAAGGGCAATGAGTCTGTTCTGATCTTCTTCACCTCTTGTGCTGCATTGTCCATGACGTCTGTCCCTAAACTCCGTTCTTAGCACTGTGGCCCTCACCCAGAAGAGGAGGAGCTACCCGTGTAGACCCTCTTCCCAGCTGCTTCTAACCCCAGGTCTCCAGCTTCCTGCTGGACACTTTCACTCAAATCTCCCACCACTGCTTTTCATCCACACAGTCACCAAACCAAAGTTCTCATCTCCCCTTGCAATCTCAAATTCGCACTCCTCCCCCACGTCCTTCTCTTTGAATCCCCCCATAACTTTCCTGCTCACCAGGCTCAGGCATGTAAGACTCTTCTTTCACTCCTACCTCTCTCATCTCTGGCTCTGCTCAGAAACTACACACTGCTTTATTTTCGTCTTCAGAAAGTCTCTCTTCTCTGTCCTTCCTCTTTTCCATTTGCCCTTCCTGTCATCCAGCCTGGCCTTCAACACTCACTCCAAGGTCACCACACCCTTCCTGAGTCCCAGCGGGCTGTAGGTGGGCACTTTCTTTCTTGAACAACACTTCAGCATCTCTCTCCCCTCTCTGAGTGGGTTAATGGCTCTCTAGTCCTTCGGTTCATGTGCACCACCAGTGCTTACTGAATGCCTACTGTATGCAAACATGGCCCCAGCCTAGCTCCATGTGCACAAGGTGCCATCGAATTCACTGCTTTCTAATCCAACGCCCTGTGTCAGTCACGTATTCCCACCACACAGGAACCTCGCTCTGTTCTTAAAAGGTACTCCCTTCACTCTCCCTTCTATCCAAAGCCATGTCTCCTTAAGCCCAGTTCCAGTTCCACTCCTCCCCAGCTATACCTTTTCATATTAGTACACTTCTTCTCTGCCCTTATAGAGCTCCATATTCTCCTGAATTTTCCCATCGCCACAAATAGATCTCAAGATTGAGACCATGTTTAAGTTGAAGACACAGCATGTGCTAATGCACAAAGGTCGTGTTTCAGGGCCCACAGGAAGTTTGGTGCCCAGAGTGCTGGACCAGGTCCTCCTGGGGGGTGCACACTGGCCATGGCTCTTGTCCTGTGTCCCAGAGGCAGCTGTCCAACAGGGTGGAGGGAGGGGCTAGGGCCAAGGGCAGAGTTAGGGGTCTTGTGACAGTCTGGGGCTGATGGCATTCCTCCAAGCTCAGTGGGATGGCTGTGGGGGTCTGTGTAGGAGTCAGGATTGATAGCTTGGAGGAGAAGCAGGATGTAACCTAGAATAATTCCCTGACTCCTGACATCCTTCATTGGAGAGTGGGTTGTTTCATGTTCAATAATTAAGTTTCTCAGTGAAAACTTGTTAATGTCTAAAAACATGCAGAGTAGAACAGATGGCAGTTATAATATGGGACAAGGAGTCTGGTAGGATACATGAAGACTAAGATTTCTCTATGGAGCTCAAATGACCAAAACAAAGCATTGGAAGCATTGTACTCAAAAAGAAGACTGACATTTGCCTATTTATTTTTAGATCACGGGGAGTAAAGTTTTGTTTCTTTATTTGCCTTCAAACCAATTCCTAAAAATTAGTATTGTTAAGCATTTTAAGATTCAACATGATAGAGTTTTCTTTATTCTTGTGTGTATACTCACAGCCTAGCCCATGTTCCTTACTGCACAGACTGATCATGGGAACAGTGGTGCTGTGTTTGGTTCCAGTTTGGAGCATCTGACCTGTTTGAGCAGAGGCCACAAGGAGGACACCTTGTAGGCTTGGTCCCCGGCGTCCAAGGAGCACTGTCACCTTCACAAAGTGGGCCCATGGGTCTCACTTCCCTCTACCCGAGAGGCAATTCACTGTCTATGACCATGGGCCACACCTTACGGTCAGAGACACAGGCTCCTGCCCAAGGACGTGCAGAGACTGAACCATTTATGTAACATTTGCAAAGAGGAAGATTCACAAGGAAAGTAAAAAACAGAGAAGGTAACAGATGAATGCGGCAGAAGGTATGAAGGTGGAATGAGCACGGCACAATTTGGGAGAACATTGCTCTAACCTCACGTGAGCAGGACAGGTGAGATTAGGAACTGGCCATCTGCACAGGAAGCCTCAGAGACAGGCCTGGAAGAGCCCAGGGTGGAGCTAGGAGGCTGGGAGAGGTCCGTGTCCCTTAGGAAAGCCATTTGTCTTTCTTGCTCAGTTTCCTCATCTCTGAAGTGACTGAGGTAACCTGTGTTTGTCTCATTTAATCCATGCTTTTGTAGGGTGACTACAATGCTATATTCGTGCTGTAGGCTGCCGGGGTTCTTGTCCCAGCCTTACAAAGGGTTCAGCATTCTGGAGAAAGGGGCTGCGCATAGATGATTAAAGAGTCCGGAGACGAAAGATAATTTTGAAAGGCATTGGGGGTCAGAGGATCTTCAGCTGAAGGAGCTAAAGACTCTCTCCTTGACCAAGGGCCCGTGCTTTTATTAAACACAATTTTTCCCAAGGCAAGGTGAAAATATACACTTCAAAGGGTAAGGTATCAAAGGGTATACAGAAGCATTATCAGTTTGGGGAACAGCCTACAGCTGTTCAGGTGTTTGGCCAACAGGAGGCAATAAAATGCCCTGAGCTGTCTGGCAGCTAACAATCCTATTCAGGTTTGGGAGAAGTGCCGGTTAGCAATTTCCAACAGGTAAACTACATATGTGGCTCACCCTTGTTGAGCCCCCCAGGCTACATACATGAAAAATGTACACACAGAGACATGTGCACACAGATTACAATGTGCTTATGTACACACACTTATGAAAGCATTGTGCATGTATGTTCACGTGAACTTTGTACACATAACATGCAACACACATGCACTGTAAAATGTATACAAGTGCAGTACCTGCACTCACACAGAGGCAGGTATGCACACACACGTACATGTAACCACTCAAATGTATGCACACGTTTTCACTGACATGTATATGTATACACAGATATGAATACACGTATAGATGTGCACATGTGTGTATACAGCTGCACATAGGTTCATGTGCATGTACATGTGCACACAAACTTATTCACACACATGAACATACAGGGCTGTGGAGAGCTCTGCAGCACATGCCACGTAGGGAAGTGTTTCGACAGCCAGCCAATGACATATTCCATCCCCCTGGGACAATGACACCTGCCCCTTTGGCAGCTGGACGACAGCTCACCTGTCCTACCCGATTATTAACAAGCATGTTCCCTTACAGGCTGGCAGTCCGAAGCAATGGGAGACTGGAGCTTCCTGGGTAGACTATTGGAGAATGCACAGGAGCACTCCACGGTTATAGGTAAGGTCTGGCTGACGGTCCTGTTCATCTTCCGAATCCTGGTGCTGGGAGCTGCGGTGGAGGAGGTGTGGGGAGATGAGCAGTCAGACTTCACCTGCAACACGCAGCAGCCGGGCTGCGAGAACGTGTGCTACGACAAAGCCTTCCCCATCTCCCACACCCGCTTCTGGGTGCTGCAGATCATCTTCGTGTCCACGCCCACCCTCATCTACCTGGGGCACGTGCTGCACATCATGCGCATGGAAGAGAAGAAGAAAGGCAGGGAGGAAGAGAAGTTGAAGGGGGGTAACCTACACCTCAGACCCGATGGACAGTGTGGGCCCAGCAACCACAGCCAGAAGGACAAACTCATTCTGCGGGACGACCGGGGCAAGGTCCGAATTGCAGGGGCCCTGCTCCGGACCTACATATTCAACATCATCTTTAAGACGCTGTTTGAAGTGGGTTTTATTGCTGGACAGTACTTTCTGTATGGCTTTGAGCTAAAGCCACTCTACCACTGTGACCGGTGGCCCTGCCCCAACATCGTGGACTGCTTCATCTCCAGGCCCACAGAGAAGACCGTCTTCATCATCTTCATGCTGGTCGTCGCCTGCCTGTCCCTCTTACTCAACGTGCTAGAGATATACCACCTGGGCTGGAAGAAGCTGAAACAGGGCATGACCAACCACTACGGCCCAGACACTGCTGAACCCAGGGTGGGGGCCATACTCTCTGGGGATGAGCTCCCCCTGCCCTGCCACTAGGCCACAGACACCGGCACTCTGGGGCGCCCTTCTACTGCACGCACTGTCTCTCCCCTGGGATGGGCAACAGTCATTATTATTCCAGGGCCCCCCACCAGCCACAGACTTCAACATGGCAGCTCTTTCCCAGACACAGAGAAGGGCCACCCTGACAAATTCCACAATAGCAACCACCACCTGATAATGCCAGAGCAGAACTGGGCCACCAGGAGCCTGGGCAGCAGGTTCCGTGAGGAAGGTCCCCCCTGTGTCCACATCTTCCTCCTTTGCCCCTCCAGGCAGCCGCCTGCAAACCCCTCAGGAGGGCAGAGAAGGCAGCAAGGAACTTGTCGTGTTGGAGAATGTGGACAGCAGCGTCCTGGGAGAGGGCGGATGGAAGTGACTCCTGATGAGCGGCAGCAGGCAGCGACCCCGCTGTGGAGATGCACATGCCGCCTTTGCTCCCCACAGACCCCAGACGGTCAGGCAAGGCCAGTAAGGCCGGCCACAGTCAGGCCAGACCCAATGCCTTGGCCATCTAGTGGTGGTCTCCCAGATAGCTTTATGATGACCACTTTTCTAGCATCAAAACCAAAGTGCACTTCAATTGAGCAGCTGGAGAGCCTAGAGTGACAGAGAGCACTGGCGTGGGGGGAAGACCACCGAGAGGTCAGGTTCCTGTGTCAGTGCTCGCTGTCCTTAATGCTGGAGGTGGCGTGGGAAGGGCGACAATGCTTTCTACGGGGGATGGGGCAAAGTGGCTGATGCCCTTTAAAGACATTCATGGTACCCAGGAGCCCGGAGCCAGGAGACCTTCTCAGGTGTTTCTGTCTCTGTGGCGGACTGTCCTGCGATGATAAAGAGGCAGGTGTCCGCAGTCACTTCAGTTTGGGGCCGTTGGGTTTTCTGTCCTGAGCTCTCCGGAGCCTCTGGGCAGCCCAGAAGGCCTCAGCTGCACTTGGCCCTATCTCTGTTTGGTACTTTTAACTCAGAGTTGAAGTTCATTTCAGATATTTGCCAAACTGCACTAAACGGAGACTTAGAGCAAGCCTATGTAGTGTCATTTGAGATTCTGAAATTGCATGTGAAGCCCAGGATATCCAAGCGCAGGCTTCATGACAAGTAACAACGAACAGTTCCCCCAGAAGCAGAGATTTGTGGGTGATGGCACAGAGGTGGCTGGGAAGAAAGCAGGTGGAATGCAGCCACACTTGAGATCACTTTGAACAACTGAGGACACGGAAACAGTAATGTGGCAGGCACTCCTTTGAGTGGTTGTTTTTTTATTTTTTGTTGTTGTTGTTATTTTCTGCTTTGAATTGTATGGATAGGTCTATTTATTCCACTTTCTCTTTTTCTAAAAAAATATAAAAAATGTATTACTATTGCATGGATACTGACCAAAATAGTGATTATTTGTCCCTTTTCCCACCAGTAAAGATTTGAAATTTCTTTTAAAATAAATGCTTTGCCTTCATGAGTCAGTTCATTGCTATGAGAAGGTACAAAATGAAATGAAAGCAGGGAAAAGCTTAAGTGCCTTTAAATACTTGAAGTTCTAAAATGGGAGGTTCAAAGTAACTGCTGCTGCCAGGAAAATTGTTTATACAGGTGAATGAATAAACTACCCCTTTTTAACAGTGCAAATGAACTTCATATTTCCTAACCATTCTTTGTGGGCAGCCCAGTCGCTTTCTAACGTGTAAATAAAAGTCTGTGCATTCACTCCCTGTGTAAGTGCATGTGTCATTTTGTGCGAGTGCCGGATCTGTCATCCACCCGGGTGGCTGCTGTGACAGGGAAGGCTCTTGGTGGGTGAGTGTGGCTAGAAGATGACAGGATTTCCTGTCCTGCACACACGCTGTCCTGTCTCAGCCAGTGTCTGAGCCGAAGAGCAGTGGTGGTGCTGAGTGTGGTCCTCATCACACTCTTCACCTCCAACAGCCACGGCTTGTAGTTCTTGTTCAGCAGAACACGGTCCACTGTCAATGTGATCTGTTTCTTTTTATGAATTCCTTTTCTTTTCTGATTATTCTTTTTGACCCTCTAAACGTCTGTTTGAAGAGTCTGTGATTTCTGTCTTCAGATTAGTTCAAGCAGCTGGTTCATTCGTGCATTCAGCTGGCTGTGCTATGGGCTGGACCACCTCCCCAGCTTGAACAACGCTCACTTCCCATACATGGCCTGTAGACTTCCTCAAATGGTGCATCTCAGTACTCTTGAGGAAAGTGTGCCATTTGTGTGGTATGAGTTATGCCCTTAAACAGGGTATCACCTCTTTCATATCAAAAGGGTACACCATAACATCCTCAGCAATAATATACATTTCCATTATAAGGAATTTTAAATACAGTACATTTGACAAAATTGATTTATAATCAAGCATTTCTCTTTTCATGAATTCTGGAGTCTGAGAAGCAATTTTAACATTACAGAAAGCATTAATAAATGAATTCTTTAACTACAAAAGCAAGATCACTATATTGTTGGCTGCAAGACTGTATTTTTTATTACTGCCTTTATTAGACAGAGGCATGGCTAGCTGGGATAAGACCTAAAACAGCTGACAAGAATACTAACAATTTGGAACTTATCCATTTGCCAAATCCAGCTAAAGCTGATAAGAATTCTGTCCTATTCATTTGCATTGAAGACCTCACGCAATTTAAGTCTATTTTTAAATGCCCTTTCAAAATTGTCTTGGGAAGCATTTCCAAATGAAAAACTACTTGGAGTTTAAACTGCTTTTCTGGGCTTGCACTTGTGCAAACCGAAATAGTGGCTCCAGAGTTTTTATGTTAAATGTGGAAACCAAGCTCCACTCAGACATCCAGGCAGTTGTATTTGAGAAAATATGAGGTTGACTGGTATAAAACCAAAAGCCAAGAATATGCCAAGTTCTGATACCAGCCCAGCCTCTAACTTGCCATGTCAGCTCTAGAATGAGTCACTTATGGAGAGAAGAAGAGGAAGGGTGAGAAGAGTTGGTGTTACTGCCTAGAAGTAAGATAGAAGACTGCTCCTCATGTCCCCTCTGTGCCTCAAATAAGCTGGGATCAAATCTACCTGGATCATGGTTTGGCACATAGTAGGCACCTCATAGTGACCCAATGACTGAGTGAATGAATGAATGAATGAATGAAGCTTGGATTCTGCTTGGCCATCTAAACTTCATTTGAAGCATCAATGTATATGATATCAGAGAAGGGTGTCCCCTTGCCAGGCTGGCTAATTCTGTCTGTAAAACAACTTTATTGAGATATAATTTGTGTTTGCCACATGGATATGCCAAAAGTGTATCACCACAGTCAAGAACATTCCCATCACCCTAAAAGGCCCTTGTGCTTCTTCTAATCAATTCTCCTTCACCACCAACTTCATGCAATCACTAATCTGCTATCTGACATTATTGATTAGTCTTTTCTAGAATTTCATGTAAATGGAAGCATACAATATGAACTCTTCTCTATTTGTTCTTTTCACTTAACATAATGTTTTCAATGTTCTTATTCATGGTTGTGGGTTTTAGTAGTGTTTCTTTTATTGCTGAGAATACCATTATTCGTCCCTTCACCTGTTGATGAACTTTTGGGTGGTGTATTAGGGTTCTCCAGAGGAGATGGAAATATACATACATACAGTTGGTCCGTGAACAACACAAGTTTGAACAGTGCAGGTCCACTTATATGTGGATTTTTTGCAATAAATACTGAAAATGTATTTTCTCTTCCTTATGATTTTTAAATAATTTTTTCTCTAGCTGACTTTATTGTAAGAATACAATATATAATACATATAACTTACAAGATATGTGTGAATTGACTGTTTATATTATCAATAAGACTTCTGGTCAACAGTAGATTATTTGTAGTTAAGTTTGGGGGGAGTAAAAGTTATACAAGGATTTTCAACTGCACGGGGAATAGATACCACTAACTCCCATGTTGTTCAAGAGTGAACTGTTTGAGGAGATCGAAGATGGCTGCCGATGAGAAGGCAGGCTGCAAGATAGTGTGTGAGTGAGAGAATGAAAGGAGAGTGTGTGGACGTACAGGGAGTGTCTATTTGTGAGTGAGGGACAGCTATATTCCAAGGAACTGTTGGGGACTGCCGGACAGGGCTCCCCTGACCGGGCAGCCTCCACTGCTGCTGCAATCTCTCTCAGAGCAACCGGCTCTGCCGCAGAGACCGCACCATCTTGAAGGGGAGAGTGGCTGTGATAGGAAGCCTAGCCTTACCTTCAAATAGGAAGAATCGGATACCTCCCACAACCAGCTGGGACCCAGGGACCAGCTGCGAACTCACAAACACCGGGTCTCAAGCAACATGAATACACAGACATGGACAAGCTCTGTACCTTCTAATGGAAAGGTCAGATTTCACCCAGAGAAAGGTGAGGTCTGTGATCCGGGCTGGAGGGAAAAACGCACACAGTGGGATCTAGAGGTTCAGAGGAAGTCTGCACCCCACAAAATCCGCGGCCCTTGGGGCCAGCATAGTCTGCAAATGTGGAAGGGGGTCCACAGGGCTGCTGGCAGAAGGGAACTCTAGAAATCAACCCATAGCTGGGCTGGGCACAAAAAGGCAGCCTGAAGCTTTACCAGTAAACCAGCTGTGCAGTGCCAGGGGAAAAGCTGTGCTCAGAGACATGAGCAGAGTCACACACAGTGCCGGGGCGAAAAAGTCACGAGTTCACGCACTTACTCTGGCTCTTTTTTCTCTTTAAATCCTTGCTTTTGATTACTAAGCCCAGTACATAGGATCACCCAATTAAAAACACTCTCAGAGACTGCAGGGGAAAGTTGTTTTTGTGGAAGCTGGGGATCAGAGCAGGGAGAAACGATCAGAAAACCAGCTCTGGGGCAGTCCATATCCCCAAACCAGTATTAAGTGTGTCAGGGAAAACAAATTCTAAATACTGGCTAGAGAGGACTTATAGCCCCGGAGGTCAATACAGAAACACTGCCACCCAGGGGTTGAATCATAAACTGACTCTTGTGTAAATACAACCACAGGCAGGCTGAGAAACAAAGAAATACTGCCTGCTTGAAACAGGATAGTAGCTTATGACACAGAGGAGCTGTGGAATGCAGGGAACTTCAATAATGTCCTGACTACCTGACAGGAAACAGACATGCCAAACAGAACAGTAGAGGAAGTAAATAACCTTCACTACTACACATTTTTATATTTTACCTAAAAAATCTAATTTTTTTCTTTTTTTCTCACTTGATTTTACCTTTTGATTATTGTATTTTTATTTTTAATCAGTATTAATACTACTATTATTTTACCTTTTTTAAAAGTTTCATTTTATTTTCTCTTTATTTTATTTTATTTCATTCTGGGATTAGTGTTCTACTTTCTATTTTCATTTTTCCTTTAGCATCATTTTACTCTATCTCAACTTTACCTTTATGCCAATACTTTCTTCCTCATTTTTCCCCTTTTGTTGTCCTGTTTCATTTACCTTATTCCTGCTTTAGATTTTCCCTATTCCTTCTTTATACCCCATGTTAAAAATTCATCCTACTTATATATCTAATTTCCGATCCCCTGCTCCAAGTCCATACACACTTCTCTCTTCTCTTTCTTCACTATCCAAATTTTTTTCTCTCTTCCCCTTTTTTTTGTTTTGTTTGTTTTTTATTTATTTATGTTTTTTGTTTTATTGTGTTTTCTTTGCCCTTCTTTCACTCTGCCCTATTGTTGTTTTAGTTTGATTAGATTGTTTTTTGTTTGTTTGTTTGTTTGTTTCTCTTTATTTTTGCTTCTGTTTTTCCTCTCCTCAATTGTTATTAGTTGTTATTTGTAACTTGCATTCATATCAGGGTGTTAGTTCTTTGCATTTTTTTTGGATTAGTTGTTGTTCTATTGGAGTTTTCTCCCCATATACATAGTTTTTCCCCTTATGTTTTATTCTCTTTCTTTTCTCTCAATTTTTTTCCTTTTCTCAATATCATTTTTGCACTTTTTAAAATATTTTTATTGATTTCAGAGAGGAAGTTAAAGGGGGAGAGAGAGAGAGAGAGAAACATCACTGATGAGAGAGAATCATTGATTGGTTACCTCCTGCATGCCCCCTACTGGGGATTGATCCCGTAACCTAGGCTTGTGCCCTTGACCGGAATGGATCTCAGGACCCTTCAGTCCACAGGCCGATGCTCTATCCACTGAGTCAAATCAGCTAGGGCTTGCACTTTTTAAAAAATCTCCTAATTCTTTTTTCTCTGGTGGTCACCTTTATTTGGGGTTATTAGTATCGTGAATACATTTGTGTTCAGTGCCTTGTGTGTTGTGCATTGTTCTGTTGTATTTTGTGCCTTTAAGTCAACGCAGGAGAGAGAGAACTACATAACAAGACACCCAGAGAAGAGAGATCATGGGGAGACAAAGAAACAGCCTGCATATGAAAGAAAAAAAGGCATCACCAGAAAAGGAAGTAAATGAAATGGAGGCAAGAATATGTCAGAGAAAGAATTCAGAGAAATGGTCATAAGGTCACTGAAAAGGTTGGAAGACAAATTCAACAATATATGTAAGAACCAAGAGGAAATGAAGAAGAACCAAGAAGAAATGAAAAATGACATCACTGCAATAAAGAACTCAAAAGAAAGCATCAACAGTAGACTAGAAGAAGCAGAGGACCACATCAGTGAGCTAGAAGACAAGGTAGGAAAAAATACCCAAGTAGAGCAGCATCTAGAAAAAAAAAAACTTAAAAAACAAGAGGAGAACCTAAGGAAACTTTGGGACAAGATGAAACAAAACAACATCCGCATAATAGGGGTGCCAGAAGGAAAGGAAACTGAGCAAGGAATAGAAAACCTGTTTGAAGAAATACTGACAGAAAACTTCCCTGATATAGGGGGGGGGAAAACTCACACAAATCCAAGAAGCTCACAGAGTCCCAAACAAAATGAACTTCAAAAGACCAATGCCAAGGCACATTATAATTAAGTTGGCAAACACCAGTGACAAAGTAAGAATCTTAAAAGTGGCCAGGGAGTGACAGAAAGTTACCTACAAAGGATCCCCCATCAGAGTAGTGACTGATTTCTCAACAGAAACACATCGGGCCAGAAGGGAACGGAATGAAATATACAAAGTCATGCAAAGGAAGGGTCTGAATCCAAGAATACTGTACCCAGCAAGGCTATCAATTAAAATTGAGGGTGAAATCAGGAGTGTCACAGACAAAAAAAAAAGGACTAAGGGAGTTTATCACCACCAAACCAGCAATGCAAGAAATGCTAAAGGGTCTGCTGTAAAAAGAAGAAATAAGAAGCGAAGAAGGAACACATAAAAAATAAAAATGGTGACAAACAAGTACCTATCAATAATAACTTTAAATGTAAATGGATTAAATGCACCAATAAAAAGACATAGGGCAGCTGAGTGGATAAGAAAACATGACCATATATCTGCTGTCTACAAGAAAACCAACTCAGAAAAAAGGACTCACACAGACTGAGGGTGAAGGGATGGAAAAAGGTATTTCAGTGAATGGAAATGAACAAAAAGCTGGGGTAGCAATACCTATATCTGACAAATTAGATCTCAAAGTGAAGGACATAACAAGAGATAAGGAAGGCCACTACATAATACTAAAGAGAGCAATCCAACAAGAAGAAATAACTCTGATAAACATATACACACCCAATACAGGAGCACCCAAATACATAAAAAAAATTCTGGAGAATATCAAGAGAGAGATTGACAGCAATACAGTCATAGTAGGGGACTTTAATGCCCCCACTAACACCATGGGCAAATCCTGTAAACAAAAATTCAGCAAGGAAATATCAATCCTAAATGACACACTAGATCAGATGGAATTAATTGACATCTTCAGAACATTTCACGCCAAAGCTACAGAATATACATTCTTCTCAAGTGCACATGGGTCATTTTGAAAGATAGACCATATGTTGGGACACAGGCAAAGTCTCTTCAAATTCAAGAAGATAGAAATCATATCAAGCATCTTCTCAGATCACAATGGCATAAAACTGGAAATCAACTACAATAAAAACAATAAACAAAATAAAACACCTGGAGGCTAAATAGCATGCTATTAAATAATGACTGGGTTACCAGAGAGATCAAAGAAGAAATAAAAAAACATCATGGCAACAAATGACAATGAAAACACAACAATCCAAAATCTATGGGACACAGTGAAAGCAGTCTTGAGAGGGAAGTTCATTGCTCTACAGCCTACCTCAAAAAATAAAAAACAATGATAATAAATTATCTAACCCTACAACTCAAAGAGTTAGAAAGAGAGCAACGAGAAAAGCCCAGTGTAAGCAAAAGGAAGGAAATAATGAAGATCAGAGCAGAGATAAATGACATAGAGACCAAAAAAAATACAAAAGATCAACAAAACCAAGAGCTGGTTTTTGAAAGGATAAACAATATTGATGAACCTCTTGCCAGGCTCACCAAGAAGCAAACAGAGAGGACCCAAATAAACAAAATCAGAAATGAAAGAGATGAAGTAACAACCCATCCCACAGAATTATAAAAGATTATGAAAAAATATTATGAACAACTATTCCAACAAAATGGACAAGCTAGATGGAATTGACATATTCCTAGAGAAATACAAGCTCCCAAAACTCAACCAAGAAGAATCAAAAAACCTGAATAGGCTGATAACTACTGAAGAAATTGAAACAGCGATCAAAAATCTTCCAGCAAACAAAAGCCCTGGTCCAGACAGCTTTACAGGGGAGTTCTACCAAGCATTCAAAGAACTAAAATCTATCCTCCTCAGACTATTCCAAAAAATTCAAGAGGAAGGCACACTTTCAAGCTCTTTCTATGAAGCCAGAATTATCCTAATCCCAAAACCAGATAAAGACACTGAAAAAAAGAGAACTACAGGCCAATATCCTAGATGAACATAGATGTTAAAATCCTCAACAAAATTCTAGCAAATCGGATTCAACAATACATTAGAAAGATCATACACCATGACCAAGTGGGATTTATTCTGGGGATGCAAGGATGGTACAATATTTGAAAATCAATAAATGTGATACATCACATAAACAAACTGAGAGACAAAAATCACATAATCATATCAATTGATGCAGAAAAAAACATTTGACAAGATCCAACACCCTTTCTTGATAAAAACTTTCAGGAAAGTGGGAATATAGGGATTATACTTCAACATAATAAAAACCCTATATGACAAACCTACAGCCAACATCATACTCAACAGGAAAAAACTAAACCCATTTCTCCTAAGAACAGAAACAGGACAAGGATGCCCACTTTCACCACTCCTGTTTGACATAGTACTAGAAGTACTAGCCATAGTGATCAGACAAGAAGAAGAAATAAAAGGCATCCAAATTGGAAAAGAAGAAGTAAAACTGTCCTTATTCGCAGATGACATGATAGTATACATAGAAAACCCCAAAGACTCCATCAAAAAACTACTAGACCTAATAAATGAATTTGGCAATGTAGCAGAATACAAAATTAACACCCAGAAATCTATGGCAATGTAGCAGAATACAAAATTAACACCCAGAAATCTATGGCCTTTTTATACACCAACTAGGGGCCCAGTGCATGAATTCATGCACCTTGAAAGGAACTGTGGGCCATGAGGCTGCAGTGGGTACAGGGGCAGGTCTCAGACCATACTCTGCGCCCCCACCTGTCCCCTCCCACCACAGCCCCCAGTCCCCTGTCTGCCAGCAGCCCTGCTCCCGCTGCCACCACTCACAACTACTGACACTGTGGAGCAATTAGGGCTGGCACCAGCAGCGGGTGCGAGCAGGGCCAGCGCCATCAGTGGATGCGAGCAGCAGCTGCTGCCCCCATCACCCTTCAGGAGCAGGGGGGAGTGGAGAAGCCTTCAGGGGTGATCAGTGCTGACAGCTGCTGCTCACACCCTCTGACAGCGCCAAGCAATTGGGAACAGTGCCAAGCACTGGCAGTGGGTACGAGCGGGGCTATTGCTGGCAGCGGGTTCTAGAGGCAGCTGCTGGCCCCATCACCCCTCGGGGCTTCAGCCCCGATCACCCCGCAGGAGCAGGAGGAGGTGGAGAAGCCCTGAGGGGCGATCGAGGATGGCAGCTGCCTCTTACCCCCGCTGACAGCGCCCAGTGATTGGGGCCGGCACTGGGCGCTGGGCGCCGGGGTGCTGGCAGCAGGTGCAAGAGGTGACTCCAGTGCCAGCAGCGGGTGTGAGTGGGGCTGGCGTGGGCACCAGGTGTGAGCGTTGGGCAGGACCGTGGTGCACAGGAGCAAAGAATTTTCAGTAACTACCAGAGGCTTGCCCCGATGACAGTGACCGGCGCCCCGCCTTGGTCTGGCGCCCCCGCTCACCTGCTCCAACATCTCACTGTGGCCGAGGCCCACCATATTCCACACTCTGCCACCTGCTGCCGATGCCCACTTTGTTCCACGCGCGCCCCCTGGTGGTCAGCTCACGTCATAGCAACCAGTTCTTCGTTTGTTCTGCCGTTCAGTCTATTTGCGTATTAGGGTTTTATATATATAGATAATGAACTCACAGAAAGAGAAATGGGGGGGGGGGGAATACCATTTACCATTGCACGAAAAAAATTAAGATACCTAGGAATAAGCTTAACTAAGGATGTAAAAGACCTGTAGTCAGAAGACTACAGGACATTCAAAAAAGAGACAGAGGAAGACATAAACAAATGGAAGTACATACCATGTTCATGGATTGGTAGAATCAACATCATTAAAATGTCCATACTACCTAAAGCAATCTATAGATTCAATGCAATAACTATTAAAATACCAATGGCATATTTCAAAGATCTAGAACAAACTCTACAAAAATTCATCTGGAATAAAAAAAGACCCCAAATAGCCACAGCTATCCTGAGAAAGAACACAGTTGGAGGGATCACAATACCACACATCAAGCTATATTACCAAGCCACGGTTTTCGAAACTGCCTGGTACTGGCATAAGAACAGACATATAGACCAATGGAACAGAATAGAGAACCCAGAAATTGACCCAAGCCATTATACTCAATTAATATTTGACAAAGGAGGCAAGAGCATACAATGGAGTCAAAACAGTATCTTTAATAAATGGTGCTGGGAAATTTGGTCAGATACATGCAAAAAAAATGAAACTAGATCACCAACTTACACCATACGCAAAAACAAACTCAAAATGGCTAAAGGACTTGAATGTAAGATGGGAAATCATAAAATTCCTACAAGACTCCATAGGCAGCAAAATTGCAGACATATGTCGTAGCAATATCTTTACAGACACAGATCCTAGAGCAAGAGAGACTATGGAGAAAATAAACAAATGGGACTACATCAAAATAAAAATCTTCTGCACAGCAAAAGAAACCATCAACAAAACAACAAGAAAGCCCACTTATGGGAGAACATATTTGCCAATGTTATCACCAATAAGGGTTTAATCTCCAACATTTTCAGGGAATTCAGACAACTTAACAAAAGATAAACAATCCAATAAAAAAAATGGGCATAGGATCTAAATAGACACTTTTCAAAAGAGGACATTCAGAAAGCCAAGAGATATATGAAAACATGCTCAAAGTCACTAATCATCTGAGAGATGCAAATCAAAACAACAATGAGGTACCACCTCACACCTGTCAGAATGGCTATCATTAACAAATCAACAAATGACAAGTGCTGGAGAGGATGCAGAGAAAAAGGAACCCTCCTTCACTGTGGAGGGAATGTAAACTGGTGCAGCCATTGTAAAAACAGTATAGCATTTCCTCAAAAATTTAAAAATGGAACTGCCATTTGACCCAGTAATACCACTTCTAGGAATATATCCTAAGAAAACAGAAACAGCAATCAGAAAGGATATATGCACCCCTATGTTCATAGCAGCACAATTCACCATAGCTAATATTTGGAAACAGCCTAAATGCCCATCAGCAAATGAGTGGATTAGAAAACTATGGTACATCTACACAATGGAATACTATGCTGCTATAAAAAAGAAGGAATTCTTACCATTTGCAGCAGCATGGATGGAACTGGAGAGCATTATGCTAAGTGAAATAAGTCAGTCAGTGAAAGAAAAATACCACATGATCTCACTCATTTATGGAAAATAAAGAACATTATAACCTGATGAACAAAAAGATAGATACAGAGGCAGGAAGCATCGAACAGACTGTCAAAGTACAGCAGGAAGGCTGAGGGGTGGGGGAGGTAAGAGATCAACCAAAGGACTTGTATGCATGCATATAAGCACAACCAATGGACACAAGACACTGGGGGTGGGGTGGGGTGGGGTGGGGTGAGGGCATGTGCAGGGGGGTAGGAGAGGCCGGGGGAAGGTCAATGGGGGGAAAAAGGAGAGATATGTACTACTATTTGTAATACTTTAGACAATAAAAAAAAATACAAAATGTATTAAACTGTATTTTAAAAAAAGAGTGAACTGTTTGTATATTTATGAAAAATAAGGAATTTCCTCATATGAGAGAGGCCAACAAGTCCCAAGATCTGCAGGCAGGAGAACCAGTGGTGTAAGTTCCAATTCAAAGGCCAGTAGGTTTGAAACCCAGGTAGACCAGTTGTATTAGTTTGAGTCTTAAGGCAAGGGAAAAAACAATGTCCCATTTCAAAAACCATTAGGCAAGAGAATTTTCTCTTATAGGAAAGTCAGCTATATTTTGTTCTCTTCAGGCCTTCAACTGATTGGGGACCACACACATTAGGGAGGACAATCTGCTTGACTCGGTCTACCAATTCAAATGTTAATCTCATTCAGACATACCTAGAACCATGTAAGATCAGATATCTGGGAACCTCATGGCCCAGTCAATTTATCACATAAAATTAACCAACCCAAATGGTGTCCAGGGTATGGACATTTGTGCACAAGTTTTTATGGAGACATATTTCCAGTTCTAAGAATGCAATGGCTGAGCTTTACAGTGAGTGCCTATTTAACTTTCTAAAGGAGCTGTAAAGTGTTTGCCAAAGTGGTAAATAATAGATGGGGAAACACCACTAATAGAATAAAAGAGTTTAGGTAGAGCTGCCTAATTCTTTTCAGATAAAGATACATAGAAGAGAAATATTTTTTAATGTACTTCTTTTTATTGATTCCAGAGAGGAAAGGAGAGGGAGAGAGAGAGATAGAAACATCAATGATGAGAGAGAATCATTGATCGGCTGCCTCCTGCATGCTCCACACTGGGGATCAAGCCCACAACCTGGAAATCAAACCATGACTTCCTGGTTCATAGGTCGACGCTCAACCACTGAGCCATGCTGGCTGGACAGAAGATAAATACTTATATTGAAAATAGAAGAATCATGAAATATACACAAAAATATCTGAGTTTTTTACATGCTGTTTTTATATGATTACTTAGTGATTCTATCTTTTGGCCATTAATTCAGTGGAAAAGAAAAGTCCAGAGTTACCTTTCAGGAGCCTGGGTGTGCCAGGTATTTATGCCATAGCAATGCTGCCTAACAAACAGTGGTGTACAACAATAAACATTTGCTTCATTTATAAGGCTACAGGGTCCATCTTATCTGGGATGAACTGTTTGTGTCCATTGGGACTGTGGTCACCTGGGGGTTGGCCAGTTGCCAAGGCAGTCTTTTTATTCTTCTTTTTTTAAATCCTCACCTGAGGATATGTTTTTCATTGATTCTAAAGAGAGAGGACAGAGAGAAACATTGATGTGAGAGAGAAACATTGATCGGCTTCCTCACGCACACGCCATCTGAGATCAAACCTAGGTCTCCAGTGCAGAGGATAATGCTCTAACCACTGAGCACACCAACCAGGGCTCCAGGCAGCCTTTTTATCCTGACCAAGCTCACACAGAAATTTAACAAGTTGCTGACATATCACTGGCGGAAACTTGTGCAGCTCTGCTCTATTCCACGTGCTCCATCTCCCAGCAGACTGACCAAGCCATGCTCTTGAGGCCTTGGGAGGGGAGGAGTGGGAATGGAGACACACCAGCCCTTTTCCAAGTTTCTGCTTGTTTCACATGTGCTAACACCCATAGCCAAAGCAAGTCACACATGCCACCAAAATCAGAATCAAGGGGTAGGGAACTAGCATCATTTCTTTCTTCAGTGAGAACTGCAGACTCACATGGTAATGAACACAGCTGCAGGCAAGGATCATTAATGAAATCAAACTACCACACTGGATATAATACATTTACTATAATATCAAAACATCAAAAGTCCTTCGAGAAAACGAAGTCAAGAGGCCAGCTGCTAGGATACAGAGGAGGGACTTCTCCCTCTGTGTCTCTGTCAATGCAGCTGGTTATCCCAAGAACTAGATCAGCAGTTCTAGAAATTTAACCTGCACTAGAGTTGCTGAAGGTGCTGCTTCTTTTCTTAACATTTGTTTTGTTCAATATTTTAAACACTTGGAAGAGTCTATGTCAGATCTGTCTATCCAATGTAAAGAATAATAAAAGCTGAAAACTCAAGTATCCCCCATCTGGATTAAAAAATAAATATTACTGCCCTAACCGGTTTGGCTCAGTGGATAGAGCGTCGGCCTGGGGGCTAAGGGGTCCTGGGTTTGATTCACATTCAGGGCACATGCCCAGGTTGCGGGCTCTATCCCCAGTAGGGGGCATACAGGAGATAGCCAATCAATTATTCTCTCTCATCATTGATGTTTCTATCTCTCTCCTCCTCTCCCTTCCTCTCTGAAATCAATAAAAAGATATTTAATAAATAAATAAATAAATAAATAAATAAATAAATAAATAAATAAATAAATAAATATTACTAATACCTACAAAGCTCCCATTTGCCTCTTTGTCATCACAACACACTTCCTCCACATCAGAGGTAACTTGTATCCTAAAATTTCATGTCAATAATGCTCTTGTGGGTTTTTTATGGTTTATATATGCATGTATTCCTAAATAGTAAATATTGTTTAGTTTTCTTTTTACAGTTGACCTTTTACCAACACAGGGGTTGCAACTCCCCACCCTGTACAGTCAAAACTCCACATGTAACTTTTGATTACCCAAAACTTAACTACTAATAGCCTATTGTTGACCAAAAGCCTTATTGATAACATATACAGTTAATTAACACTCATTTTATACTACAGGCCCAGTGCATGAAACTCGTGCACGGGGGGCGGGGGGGGGGGAGGGGGGGAGGAGGGGTGTCCCTCAGCCCAGCCTGCACCCTCTCCAATTTGGGACCCAGGACTGCTGGCTCCCAACCACTCACCTGCCTGCCTGCCTGATTGTCCCTAACCGCTTCTGCCTGCCAGCCTGATCACCCCCTAACCACTCCCCTGCCAGCCTGATTGATGCCTAACTGCTCCCCTGCTGGCCCGATTGCCCCTAACTGCCCTCCCCTGCTGGCCTGGTCATCCCTAACATCCCTCCCCTGCTGACCTGGTTGCCCCTAAATGTCCTGCCCTGCAGGCCTGGTTGCCCCCAACTGCCCTCTCCTGCTGGCCCAGTCACCCCTAACTGCCCTTCCTTGACAGCCTGGTCTCCCCTAACTGCCCTCCCCTGCCAGCCTGGTAGCCCACAGTTGCCCTCCTCTGCAGGCCTGGTTCCAACTGCCCTCCCCTGCAGGCCTGGTCCCCCCACAACTGTCCTCCCCTGCAGGCCTGGGTTCCCCCCCAACTGTCCTCCCCTGCAGGACTAGTCGCCCCCAACTGCCCTCCCTTGCAGGGGGTGATCAGGTCTGGTCCCTCCTAACTGCCCTCCCCTGCTGGCCATCTTGTGTCCACATGGGGGCGGCCATCTTTGACCATATGGAGGTGGCCATCTTGTGTGTTAAAGTAATGGTCAATTTGCATATTACCTTTTTATTATACAGGCTGTTACATGTATAATTTGCTGTATTTTTATAATAAAGTAGCTAGAGAAAAGAAAATGGTAAGAAAATCATAAAGAAGAGAAATACATTTACAATGCTGTATGTATTTATTGAAAAAATTGTATGTATAAGTGGACCCATGAAGTTCAAACACATGTTGTTCAAGAGCTAACTGTATTTTGGACTTTATGTATATAGAATGAGTGCATATTCAATCATGCGCTGCTTACCGATGGGATATGTTCTGAGAAACGTGTCAGTAGGCAATCTTGTCATTGTGTGAACACACAGAGGGCACTTACACAAACCTAGACAGTATAGCTTACTACAAACCTAGGCTATCTGGTCTAGCCAATTTCTCCTGGGCTACAACCTGTATAGCACATTACTATATAAAAAAAAACACAAGATTAAATCAAGGACAAGATAAAATGCAATCAAGAGACATGGTAAACACAAGATGTATGAAGCTGCTCCTGGTATAACACAGCTACTGTTTTACAGCAAACTTTTTTTTAAATATATTTTATTGATTTTTTTACAGAGAGGAAGAGAGAAGGATAGAGAGTTAGAAACATTGATGAGAGAGAAACATCAATCAGCTGCCTCCTGCACACCCCCTACTGGTGATATGCCCACAACCAAGGTACATGCCCTTGACCGGAATTGAAACTGGGACCCTTCAGTCCACAGACCAATGCTCTATCCACTGAGCCAAACTGGTTAGGGCAGCAAACTTTTTTATATGTAGAAAGAGCGCACTCTAAACTAAAAATTAAAAGTATAGTATAGTAAATACATAAACCAGTAACATGTCTTTTTTTTAATTATTATACAAGAGGCCCAATGCACAAAATTTGTGCAAGAGTAGGCCTTCTTTCCCCTGGCTGCTGACACTGGCTTCACTCTGGCACCCAGGACCCAGGCTTCCCTCCAGCACCCGGGACCCGGGCTTCCTTCACAGCCCCGGCTTCATCTGGAAGGTTGTCCAGAAGGATGTCTGGGCTAATTAGCATATTAGGCTTTTATTGTTATAGAAAGTACTAGAGGCCCAGCGCACGGATTTGTGCATGGGTGGGGTCCGGCTGGCCTGGCCCCAATCGGGGAGGATCGGGGCTGAGCCTGTCAGGAGGAGAAGACAGCAGGAGGTTGGCCAGCCGGCCCGCCCCTATCAGGGCCCAATCAGGGCCAGACTGGCTGGGGGGAGGGGCCACGGGTGATTGGCCGGTAGCCAACCTCCTGCAGCTCGTCTCCCCACCCGGTCCCACCTCCCTTTGGGGTAGGGGCGGGTGATCAGGGGAAGCTGATTTCTCAACAGAAACTTTGCAGGCCAGAAGGGAGTGGCAAGAAATATTCAAAGTGATGAAAAGCAAAGACCTACAACCAAGATTACTCTACCAAGCAAAGCTATCATTTAGCATTGAAAGTCAGATAAAGAGCTTCACAGACAAGAAAAAGCTAAAGGAGTTCATCACCACAAAACCAGTATTACATGAAATGTTGAAGGGTCTTAAGAAGAAGAAGAAGGAGGAGGAGGAGGAGGAGGAGGAGGAGGAGGAGGAGGGGGAGGAGGAGGAGGAGGAGAAAAGAAAAGAAAGATCAAAATATGAACAATAACATGGCAAGGAATACATATCTATCAACAATTGAATCTAAAAATCAAAATAAATGAACAAGGAATGTAATGAAGAAAATAAACTGGTGAATAAAATAGAACCAGAGGCAGGGAAACATACAACAGACTGATGAATCTCAAGGGGAAGGGGAGAGGAGGGTGTCTATTTCTTTCACCAGTGGGGGAAGTTTTCTGTCATTATTTCTTCAAATAGGTTTTCAATTTCTTGCTCCCTCCCTTCTCCTTCACCCCCATGATGCAAATGTTGGTTGCTTGAGGTTGTCCCAGAGGCTCCTTACACTATCTTCATATTTTTGGATTCTTTTTTCTTTTTACTCTTCTGATTGGGTGTGTTTTGCTCCCTCATATTGTAAACTGCTGATTTGACTCAGCATTTTCTCATCTACTGGGATTCCCTGTAAATTATTTTTCATTTTACTTAATGTATCCTTCACTTATGACTGGTTCCTTTTCATGTTTGATGTTCTCAATGATTTCCTTGAAATTCTCACTAAGTTCCTTGATATTCTCACTAAGTTCCTTGAAGCTCTCATTAATGTCCTTGAGCATCCTTACAACCATTGTTTTGAAATCTGTATCTAGTAGTTTCCTTGATTCCATTTCAGTTAGTTCTTTCTCTGGAGATTTCTTCTGTTCTTTCATTTATGACATGTTTCTTTGTCTCCGCATTTTGGCTGTTTCCCTGTGTTTGTTTCTATGTATTAGATAGAGCTGCCATGTCTCCTGAGATTGGTAGAGTGGCCTTGTGTAGCATGTTTCCTATAGGCCCAGTGGCTCAGTCTCCCCAGTCACCTGAGATGGGCATTCTGGGTGCACCCTTGTTTAGGCTGTGTGGACTATCCCGCTGTAGTTGAGCCTTGATTGCTATTGATGTCACAGGGAGGAATTGACCCCCAGGCTAATTGGCTGTGAGGACCAGCTGCACCTGCTGTGGAAGAGCTGTTGTGCAGAAGACACCCCTATGGAGCAAGACTTGCTTCAGTGGGGCTTTGGTGCTCACCCAGTCTGCCCCTTGAGTGTGTTGCTCTTGCATATGGTAGGGTTGTAATCTGGTGTGGTCTGATACTGAACACTGGGTACATTGGCTCTGGGGCCTCCAGGAAGGTGCAAAGTCAGTCACTGCCAGTGCCCTGCATGGGACCACCTGGCACCAGCTATAGAGTGATCTGCAGATGGCTGCTGTGTTAGGCTTGGATGTTCCCAGGAGAGGCCAAGCTGTGAACCTTGGTAAGTTGCTGCTAGTGCTGGGCCTGGGGCCACTTATTAGAGAAAGAACTAACTGAAATGGAATTAAGGAAACTACTAGATACAGATTTCAAAACAATGGTTGTAAGGATGCTCAAGGACATTAATGAGAGCTTCAAGGAACTTAGTGAGAATGTCAAGGAACTTAGTGAGAATTTCAAGGAGATCAATGAGAACATCAAAGACATGAAAAGGAACCAGTCATAAGTGAAGGATGCATTAAGTAAAATGAAAAATAATTTACAGGGAATCCCAGTCGAGGAGAGAATGCTGAGAGTCAAATCAGCAGTTTGGAATATGAGGGAGCAAAACACACCCAATCAGAAGAGCAAAAGAAAAAAGAATCCAAAAGTATGAAGATAGTGTAAGAAGCCTCTGGGACAACCTCAAGCAACCAACATTTGCATCATGGGGGTGCTGAAGGAGAAGAGAGGGAGCAAGAAATTGAAAACCTATTTGAAGAAATAATGACAGAAAACTTCCCCTACCTGGTGAAAGAAATAGACTTACAAGTCCAGGAAGCACAGAGAGTCCCAAACAAGATGAGCCCAGACAGGCGCACACCAAGACACATCATAATTAAAATGTAAAAGGTTAAAGACAAAGAGAGAATCTTAAAAGCAGCAAGAGAAAAGCAGTTAGCTACCTACACAGTAGCACCCATACAACTGTCAGCTGACTTCTCAACAGAAACTTTGCAGGCCAGAAGGGAGTGGCAAGAAATATTCAAAGTAATGAATAGCAAGAACCTACAACCAAGATTACTCTACCCAGCAAAGCTATCATTCAGAATTGAATGTCAGATAAAGAGCTTCACAGACAAGAAAAAGCTAAAGGAGTTCATCACCACCAAACCAGTATTACATGAAATGTTGAAGGGTCTTCTTTTTAAATGGCAATAAATACATATCTATCAACAATTGATCTTAAAATCAAAATAAATGGACAAGGAATCTAATGAACAAAATAAACTGGTGAATAAAATAGAACCAGAGGCATGGAAACATGGAAAGACTGATGAACCTCAGAGAAAAGGGGTTAAGGGAAGTGGGAAGAGATTAACCAAAGAATTTATATGCATATTTGCATTACCCATGGACATAAACAATA
Organism: Cnephaeus nilssonii; assembly: GCF_951640355.1. Classification (NCBI taxonomy): domain Eukaryota; kingdom Metazoa; phylum Chordata; class Mammalia; order Chiroptera; family Vespertilionidae; genus Cnephaeus; species Cnephaeus nilssonii. The sequence goes on from NC_137077.1 coordinate 100,684,401, forward strand.
GGGTGGTGAAGGTCTGGGGTGGGTTGGGTTCTGGGTGGAGGAGGGAAAAGTAGAAAAAAAAGTGGGGATATCTATAATACTCTCAACAATAAAGATATAATCATCATCATCATCATGCCATACATGGGTGTTGGACCAGCCCGTTCCACACCTCTGCCCCTCCTACCAATCTCAATGTGCTTTCTTCTTGAATTCTCTAGTTGTAGGACTTCCATTCAGCCAGATTTCAGGCAATTCTGAATGATGGTTGTTCTGTTGTTTAGTTGTAATTTTAATGTGGTTGTGGGAGAATGAGAGTATCTGTGTTTACCTATGCTGCCATCTTTGTTCCCCTTGGTTCTATATTTTGACTTATTTTTTCTCAGACCACTCAAATTGTATAAATTCTGACCACACAGCATGTGAATGAGGGTTTTTTGTTTGTATTTCTCGGAAGAGAATGAAACAAAGACCCTTACCCTTAAATCTAGTGGGGTGAGATGAATAATTTTTTAAAAAGATAAAAATGAGAAAATTAAAATAGTTAGAATCTGATAAGTGCTTGCAAAGAAAAGATAAAGGTACAGGCTAGGAAGGGGAAGGTTTGCAATATTTAATAGATTCAACACAGTAGAAAAAATTAAATTTGAGCGAAGCATTAAAAGAGGTGACAGATATCTAAGTGAAGAGAGAGCCTTCATGGCTAAGTCAACACTAAGGAGGTCATGTGGTTTGAGCAGCATGAGCCAGGGGGTGGTAGCAAGTAATAAGGTTGGAGAGATAAGGGGTCAAATAGAACACTGGAATAAGTTTGTTTTGCTCTAAGTGAAATGAGGAAATATTTCAGGGTTTGGGTAGAGGAATGATATGACTTACAAGTAGCCATTCTTACTGCTGAGAGAAGACAAGGGGGAAGCAAGAAGGTGGCAGTTATGTGGCTATTACAGAAATCCAGGCTAGAGATAATGGTGGCTCAGACCAGAAGTGATCATTAAAGTGATGGGGTGTGGTCAGATTCTAGACAAACTTATATCCATTATATAAGATAGAGCCATTATTATATCCTGTCAGAGTCACTGTGCAAAATGGACAGAAAAAAGGGGGACTCAAGGATTAATTTGAGCCTCAGTTTCCATGGCATTATGAAGGGCACTGGGGTTAAGGGTAAAGTCTAGGGCCCATTCAAGTAGTCTAATAGGCTGGCACCCCAAAGAACTACAACTCAGATTTAAAATTAGGAGGAAAAATAAAATAAATTCCTTCCCCCTACAAAGACTGCAAAAAACTTCTGTTTTAATCCTTGGTGCTAAGTGGACAGGAGCCCCGATAACCATGACCACAGTTAGTTTTCATGCAGATTTGTAGCCTGAATTCACACTACCAGTTCAGCAAAATCTCTTCTTATTGAGAATTGGGTTTGAAGTGTCTCCAAATTTGGAAAAGCACCTGTAAATTCTCTCTAGAGAAAACCATTTCATCCTTCATCTCAAAAGAACTCACAAATTATTTTCTAGTGAGTAAACTATGGGAGAAGTAATGGTCTTTTCCCTTCCAGGAGCATGAAAAATTCATTTTTTATTTACCCTTACACAGATCACAGATAAAACTTATCATATGCATAAAAGAAATGAGGCTAGATAAGTGAGAAAAGAAACAACAAACAGCACAAATAGACCTACCAAGCCTTCTAATTTTAGAATTATCAGACAGAATATAAAATAACTATGTTTAAAGAACTAAAAGACAAGACTGAAAATACAGAGAACAAGAGATCCTCCAGCTCCATTTTCTCCATCAGGGGTCCAGGATCTCCTGGGGGTGGGGGTTGGGACAGCCAATACCCCTGACCTCCCTTCAGGGCCAGGTGAACGCCCCCCTCCTCCCCGGGACATGGGTAAGGGTTGGAGTAGAGAAAACAGTGGCTTCTATGAGTATGGGGGGTGGGGTACTCAGGTGGAGGGTTCAGGACAGGGAGGGGGCCCACCCCGAACTATAGACGTGGCTGCTAGGGCCTGGGATTAGTGGGTGGAGAGCCTGGGAGCCTGGCAAGCCTCTCAGTGGTGGAGACTCCAGTGGGATTGGGGGTGGGGATCCCAGGAGGCCAAAGGAAGCAAGATATCAGGGACATTGTGCAGAATATAACGACCATCACCAACCAGAGCCAGGAGGAGGTGCAAGAAACATGTCCTGTGTGAGATAGAGCATTGGAAACCCACAGGAGGAGGGGCTGCAGATTCTCAGCTGGTGGGCATCGGCACATGCTTCTGGCTGCGACAGGCCCGAGGAGGGAGCAGCATGTTCTCCAACAACACCATGGAACACTTGGACTGCTGAAGGAAACTTGCCCAGGTGCACCATGTCCCGCACCGGGAACTGGGGGTGAATGAGTGGGATGAGTTCACTAGGCACCAGCACCCAGGGACACCGAGAGCACATGGCGAACAGCATCAGGGGAACAGCAGTGCTACCCGGACACGGCTTAGGTGGAGCCCCTGCTGTGTGGAGGCCAAGCCAACAGGTCACGAGTCAGCAAGCAGGTCACCAAGGTCCACCTGACACAGGATGGGGCCAGGGCTATGGGATTAGCTTTGGAGGAGGCCAGATGTCCAGCCCTCCGGAAGTAAGGAGGCTGTGACCCAACAGAGGGACCAGACAGCATTCATGCTGACACTTTTAACTGATCTCGCCCCTCAGGGCACAAGGTGACTCTTGAAGAGGATACAGGTATCCAGAGGACAAACTCCAGACATAGGAGAAGCACAGACAGAAGGGCAAATGGAATCGCCCATCCCCCACCAGACTCAGTCCTGGGCCTGCTGATGACATGGCAGAGAGGATGGGGTCCCCTCAGGGAAAGTGGGATCTGTCTCCCCCTTTTTCCTTTTTTCAGTCTTTTTTTCTCTCTTCCCCTTTTCTACACAAAAGCACACACACCCAAAATCCTATTTTTCAGAACCTTTCTCTCTCATACACATATGTAAATTATTCTGTTCTCTCTCTTCTCTTCTCTCTCTCTCTCTCTCTCTCTCTCTCTCTCTCTCTCTCCCCCCCCACTCTCCCCCACTCTCCTCTACCCCTTAGAATTCCCTAGGTGGACTGCAGATGACAGTGGGTAGATGGGAATGTCTGACTCGAATATCTACCTCAAACGGAGTTTCTGCTCCTTTAGATTCAGAATTGTTGACTGGGCTTCTTTTTTTCTTTTTCTTTTTTAAGAAAAAGAAACCCTGGAATTCATCTTATTTTTTGTTTTTGTTGTTGTGGTGGTGGTGGTTGGTTGGTTCTTAATTTTTAATCTAGTTTGGGGAAGTAGATATTTCAATACATTTGTTGAGTTTTTTCTTTTTTAATTTCTCACTTCCCCATATTATGGGGTGATAAACAAAAGGATCATGATAACAGAAAGGGGAACAAATAGAATGGATGAAGAGGCCCATCTGGCTCTAATTCTACCCATCAGGAGGTACTTTTAGCAGGACACCAAGCCTTCACCCATAAAAATCTCTTAGGTATTCTTCTTTGCTTGCAAAATCCCAGGTGTTCTTTGCTTATTCAGGCAGCTTCCTGCTGTATTTGGTGTGGAGGCAGTCGGGGGCTTGCTTGGCTGGCTTATTCTCCATCTTCCCACAACCCTTGGGCAGGGCTAGACTAAGTAATTTTGAAGAAATGCCACCTTCCCTGTAACATGTCCTTAAATCTTTTTTAAAAACTACTATTTACACATTGAAGGGGAAAGAATGGGGAGGGGCTTATTGCAAAATGTATTAAGTAAAGGCTGGGGTGCTTGTGTATGTACTTTCCTCAATTTCCCCAGAAATTAGGTATCTTTTTTCTCACTCCAAAATCAAGAGGGTGGGGAGATGAGGAAGGTTGTTGGGATTGTGATGGGTGGGGGGCTGGAGGCACAGGTTGGGGGCAGTTCTCTCCTCCCTTGTAAACTTGTAGTTACACAGAAGAAAAAAAAGAGGCAGTTTTAAATAAAGAAATCTATTTTTCCCCTGAGGAAAAAAATAGAACAAGAAATTGTAATGACCAAAGGAAAGTTCTAGAAATTTAAAAAATAATCATTGCAATTTAAAACCCAATGGATAGACTTAATACACAGCTAAAGAATTGATTATCTGAACAATATAGATATAGCTGAGGAAGTTATCTAGTATGTTGCATGAAGAGTCAAAAAATGACAGTATGAAAAAGAGGTTCTGAAACATGAAGAACACAGAGGGAAGGTCTCATGGACCTCAAATCAATATGCTAAAAGAGTTTTTAAAATCTTCACCCGAGGAGGGAGAAACCAAGACGGTGGCATAGGCGAACACCTAAACTGCTGCCTCGCACAACAATTTCAAAACTACAGATAAAAGAGAGAATGGACATCATCCAGAACCACAGGAAAGCTGGCTGAGAGGAAATTATACAACTAGAAGGAAAGAGAGGGGCACACGGAGACTCAGAGGAGCTGCAAAAGGCTGAGGTACGGAGACACGCGCATGGAGAGGACGGGCGGCTAAGTGCATGGCTGGCTTTCTCTAGCGGGAGGGAGATGGAAGCTCCCGACTGCACTGAACCCCAGTTCCGACTGCACTGAACCCCAGTTTCGGGTGAGACCCTGGGGACCCAGACTCATACAGGGGGAGTCTGGACTGTCGGGAAAAGAGAGGAGCGCACAGAAACTCAGGGGAGCCGCGAAAGGCAGAGGTCTGGAGGCGCGCGCAAGTGCATGCAGAGAGGACTTCAGGGATTACCGAGGCACACTGAGACCCAGGGGCTTCATAGGGCAGGGCTGACGGGAAGCCAAGGCTGTCTGCTCAGCCCTGAGACTCCGCCCCATCCAAGCTGAGCACAGAGGCTTTTGCAATTTTGCAAATCTTATCTCATAAGGCTGTCTCCAGCACAGAAGTTCTCGCGGCATAGACAAAGCTGATCCTCACAGCCAATTGGCCTGGAGGTCAATTCCTCCCAGTGATACCAACAACAATCAAGACTTAACTACAACAAGGCTGTACACACAGTCCACAAAGGGGTGCACCAAGAGTGTCCACCTCAGGTAACTGTGGAGGCTGAGCCACTGGGCCATATAGGACACCTAGCACACAAAGCTACTCTACCAACTCAGGGAAGCAGCGAAAATGTGGAGACAAAGAAACAGATCACAAACGAAAGAAATGGAGGAAAGCAAACTACTGGATATTGAGTTCAAAACCATGGTTATAAGGTTTTTCAAGAATTTCCTAGAAAAGGCCAATAAATTTAGCAAGAACCTCAAGGATATAAAAAAAGGACCAACTAGAAATTAAACATACACTGACTGAAATAAAAAATATTATACAGAGACCTAACAGCAGACTAGAGAAACGCAAGAATCAAGTCAAAGATTTGAAATACAAAGAAGCAGAAAACACTCAACCGGAAAAGCAAAAGGAAAAAAGAATACAAAAATTTGAAGCTAGTGTCAGGAGCCTCTGGGACAACTTCAAGCATACCAACATCCAAATTATGGGGATGCCAGAAGAAGAGAGAGAACAAGATACGGAAAACCTATTTGAAGAAATAATAACAGAACACTTCCCCCACCTGGTGAAAGAAATAGACTTACAAGTCCAGGAAGCGCAGAGAACCCCGAACAAAAGGAATCCAAAGATGACCACACCAAGACACATCATAATTAAAATGCCAAGGGCAAAAGACAAAGAGAGAATATTAAAAGCAGCAAGAGAAAAACAGTTAGTTACCTACAAGGGAGCACCCATACGATTGTCAGCTGATTTCTCAACAGAAACTATGCAGGCCAGACGGGAGTGGCAAGAAATATTCAAAGTGATGAATAGCAAGAACCTACAACCAAGATTACTCTACCCAGAAAAGCTATCATTCAGAATTGAAGGGCAGCTAAAGAGCTTCACAGATAAGAAAAAGCTAAAGGAGTTCATCAACACCAAACCAGTATTATATGAAATGCTGAAAGGTACTCTTTAAGAAGAGGAAGAAGAAGAAAAAGGTAAAGATAAAAATTATGAACAATAAATACATATCTATCAACAAGTGAATCTAAAAATCAAGTGAATTAAAAATCTGATGAACAGAATAAACTGGTGAATATAATAGAATCAGGGGCATAGAAAGGGAGTAGACTGACAATTCTCAAGGGGAAAAGGGTGTGGGGGGTGCGGGAAGAGACTGGACAAAAATCGTACACCTATGTATGAGGATTGTGGGGGGGAGGTAAGGGCAAAGGGTGGGGTGGGAACCGGTGGAGGGGAGCTATGGGGGGAAAAAAGAGGAACAATTGTAATAATCTGAACAATAAAGATTTATTAAATTAAATATATATACACACACACACACACACACACACACACACACACATATCCTACCTAATAATAGACAAATATGCAAATTGAGCGTACCTTCGCTATGCCCGCGATTGGCCAGGAGGCGCGGAGGGGGCGGGACTCGGGGTGGCCGGGGTGGCCGATTGGGCTGGCGGGACGCTGAGCTCGCGTCGCCAGCGGCGGCTCGAGCTCAGCGTCTGAGCCATGGCTGTTCTGCGGCACAGAAGGGGCCTCTGGGGCAGTGAGCTCACGTCCCACCACGGACCATCAAAAGCGGGGGAGCTGGGTGCCTGTCCGCTCAGGCACCAGGCCTTTCAGAAGCCTTCACCGCGCTGGAGGCTTCTGAAAGGCCTGGTGCACCAGCGATCAAAAGCAAAAGCGTGGGAGCTGGGTGCCTGTCTGCTCAGGCACCAGGCCTTTCAGAAGCCTTCGCCGCGCCGGAGGCTTCTGAAAGGCCTGGTGCACCAGCAGACAGGCACCCAGCTCCCCCGTGATCGAAAGCGAAAGCGTATAGGGGACCCTACACGTGCATGATTCAATCATGCACTGGGCCTCTAGTATATATACTAAAAGAAAGGAAACAGGGACAAAGCAGCGACAATACTTGAAAATATTACAGCTGAAGATTTGCCAGGATTAATGAAAGAGCTTATGCATAAATTCAAAAGCCCAATAAATTTCAAGTTATAAAAAAATCTACACCAAGATACATTATAATGAAAGTACAAACACAAAAGCATGAAGAAAACATAAAAGACATTTAAAATCTCACCACCCGATTTAAAAAAAAAATCTCACCACCTATAGATACTCCTTGCTAACATTTTGAGGCTTTTTCTTTGAGGTATTTTCTAAGTGTATGCATATACAAAACTAGGATCAGACTGTGTGTTTATTATGATACTTTTTATTTAATATATTATAAACATTTCTGCATGTTATTATGATTTTCTTTAAAATCATAATTTTAAAGCTCCATAATGGTCCACCATATAAACATACAACAATTTCTTTAAGCAGATATGAATTGCTGGACATATATTTCCAATTTGAGTCTATCTATACTAATAAAAGGGTAATGTGCAAATTGGTCACTACACTCTCACGGTAACAACCCAACACCAGGCTGCATATGGCGACAAGGCTGGCAGGGGGGTTAGCGAGGGATGACCAAACGACTGACCAGCAGGCTGCGTAGGGCGACCAGGTCGGCAGGGGGAACAGTGAGCGACCAGGCTGGCAAGGGGAGCCGTTAGAGGCAACCAGGCTGGCAGGGGCAGCAGTAAGGGGTGATCAGGCTGGCAGGGGGGGCAGTTGGGAGCAACCAGGCTGGCAGGGGGGCAGTTGGGGGTGACCAGGCCAATAGGCGGGAAGTTGGGGTGACCAGGCCAGCAGAGGGGAGCAGTTGGGGGTGACCAGGCCGGTGGGGGGGGGGCAGTTAGGGGCAATCAGGCAGGCAGGCAGGTGAGCAGTTAGGAGCCAGCAGTCCCAGATTGTGAGAGGGATGCCTAACTGTCGGTTTCCGACAGTCAAACATCCCCTGAGGGGTCCCGGATTGGAGGGGTCCAGGCTGGGCTGAGGGGACCCCCCTGCCCCTGTGCACGAATTTCATGCACCAGGCCTCTAGTTTTAAATAATGCTTGTTGTACATAAATCTTTTCCACATTTCTGATTGCTTTAGGACAAATTTCTAAAAGTGGAATTGTTGGGTAAAAGGATAAACTCCATTCAGACTTTTCGATGCATATTGCCAAGCTGCTTCCCAAGAAGATTATATTGATTTAGTACCCTATCCACAGCCCAGCGACGCATGTCTCACCACTTGGAAGGACTTCTCACTTCTCTTTACTCCAGTAAATGCATGATAGTTTGGTGGACTTTCTAACCAAATGTTAGATAACTTTCATTTTTGCACCTATCCCAAAACAAAAGACTCGGATGCTCACAAACTATCAGAAGAGCATCGTGTCACATCCAACTAAAGAAAATAAAGTTTATTTTTAGCTATTTTCCAGCTTAGCCTCCCTGTTTTCCAAAATGGCTGTGCTTCATTTGCTTGAACAAAACATGTTAAAAAGCACTGTCATCAATTCTGTGCCTCCAAGAGCTGGGCAATGTGTTTTCTAATACACAGTACTCTGAGCTCAGACCATGTAACCATGAAAGGGCATTGAGCACACGCGCCTGCCTCTAATTGCAGCCCCTAATCTGGCTTTCACATTACTCTCCTGTGTGCCCTACTTGCCCTGCTTAGTGCAGCACTCTTATTGTGCCAGTTCAAAGAGCCAGGGATTGAGCAGAAACAAGTCAGGTCTGAGAATTGTTTTTATGCCATGTGCCCAGTCCAGCTCAACAGCCAAATGAATAGACACTATCTGGAATCCAGCCAAAGCCACTGGATGGAAAATTCTGACTTCCAAAAAGTATTCCTGATGCTTTTTAAAAGCATCACACTTTGCCCAGGTTGAAAAAAGTCCATAGGTGGCCAGCGCTAAAACCCAGGTTTTCTCAAGCTTTCTGTAAAGAACTGGACAATAAATAATTTAGATTTTGCAAGCCACATGGTGTCTGATGCAGCTACTCAATTCTGCCATCATCTCTGGAAAGCAGTCATAGGTAACATGTGAGCCAGAAAAAGCTTTAACTCAAAAAAGGTCAGGGCAGGTCTTGACTGCCAATCCCTGTTTATAATCCAACAGTGAACTCTAAGGTCCCTTTCAATTCTGAAATTCTTTAAATCAGTCACTAGGCTTAGGCCTTCGGAGCGTTTTGGACTTAGGTTGTCCAACACTGGCTGATGTTTGGAAAGAATAGGAGGAAAGGGAATTCTGCTAACTTCCACATGCAAACAGATTTAGCCTGTGAGACCCACCATTCTGAGAAGGTTAAATGTAACAGGATTTTCTCCCTTTCTCTTTTGGCTTAGGTGTTAACAATGAGTTTTGTTTTGTTTTTAACTCAATTCCTGTTAAATTCCCTCTATCAGGGGTAAACCTTCCAGTTCTACAGATGTATTGAATCTGTTCCTAGACTGTATTGTGACAAGAGGCAACCAATGTTGCCTTCTCAGGATAGAGAAGAACCAGTGGGTGCCAAGGCCCACTGCTCCATGGACTCTTCCAAGGAGTAGGAATCAGAACGCACTGCCCTCTGACAAAGGAAGTGCTTACTTCCAGGCTAGCCTTGAAAAGGAAATGAACCTCTTATCTCCTCTCCCTTCCATCAGCAAATTCTCAAAAGGAGGCAATGTTACTTTATCAAAAGTAAAAAGTTTTTAACTCACACCTTCATTTGCCCCCATGCATCTAGCACCCTAGACCTGTCCCTTTTTTTCAGCCCCTACTCCTACCCCACAGGAATATATTTGCTGACCATCTGGCTTCTGGTTGTACCCTATTTTTTTTTCATCTTTCTCTTTTGAAATGTGGTCATTCCCAAAATTTCCGTACTTTATTCTTTTCCCTTTAAGTTCTCCTTCTGAGATCTCACCCATTTCTAAGTCTGTATTTCTTTGTGATCAAACTCCAGTCTCTCCCCACCTTACCCTTTAGCTTATTACACCTGAATCCCAAACTCACCATGTCCAAAGGTGTATTGAGGATCTGCCTAGAACTAGGTATTTCCCCCTACTCGTCCTCTTTCAGTGTGTGACATCTCTCATCATCCCAAACTCAAATCCTCAGAATAACCATTCATATCTTCCTCTCCTTCCGTTCCAAAGTGTATCCATCCTTTTGCCCCAGTTCTTCTGCCTAGCAACCCTCACTTCCTATTTCTGCCACCCACTCCCTGGCCATTGAACTGTGTTCTCTGCCTACAGACTGGCTCAGGTTCAGATCTTGAACAAAACCACTCAAATTAATAGTTTAAAGCTCTGTTTTGAAGTCACTCATCTATTTAAAAACTATCTATGGCTTTCCATGTAAATAAAGCTTTGGGGCTCTCCATAACCCCTGCTGTTGGCTGTTCCAAGGCCACTTCCCCAGGTGAACTCTGTGATTCAAAGAATGTGGACCACCCATTGCTGTAACATGCCTGATGGGTCCCTTCCGCAGTGACTTTGCTTTTGTCAATCTCTGATATATAGAATGTCTTCGGCCTTTCCCTATCCATTTCTCAACCCCAATTTGAAATCCACTCCCTCCATACTATCTCCCCAAGTCACTGTGGCCCAAAATAGTTCCTTTATCCTGCAGACCCCATGAGACTTAGTTTGTGTCCCTCCCATCCCACATGACACCCAAGGTTGGGGGCAGGAACTGACTGTTCTAGAATATTTCTCACACAATGCCTTGACCACTGCAGGTATCCAGTTAATATCAGTCAATTGAATAAGGCTGAATGACAAAGAGGTATTGTTCTTACCATTCCTGAAGAAAAGAGTCACCAAAGTCTTTTGGAGGGGTTCCTTTTTTTGTATGTTTTTATCCATTTCACAGACTAGTCTAGACAGGTGTTTCATTAGTGGGTATTAATAAATATGTTCATCTTAACAACAGCAATGGGTAAAACAGAATGGCCACTGCTTCCCAATAACCTTATGGTTTAAAACATTTTTAAGGGTATCATGGTAAACTACAGAAATATTTCATATATTTAAAACTACTCTAAGAAACTATATAAAAACCTCAATGTGATACATCAATGAAAAGGTGGAATGTAAATATAATTATACTTATATATAAATAATATGTTGGAATGTAAATATAATTATATTTATATATAAATAATATGAACATATGGATAATTACCCATGGGGTAATTTTTGATGTACTATGAGGGTGAAATGCCAGATATATTTGTTGTATTAAAATGTTTCCTTCGAGATGTAAGAAAAATGGCAGCCGAATAGGCAGACGTGTTGTGCACCTCGTCCCAGGGCCAGACTGGAAATACAAAGCTTTGGGGCCCTCCATAATCCACCTGGAATTAAAAAAATTAGGCCAAGCTGAGAAGGCAACTTATAGCAAGGAAGACAAAAAATGCCTGGAGACCAGTAGGAAGGGTGGCTCAAGAGAGGCAGCAGGCCAGCAGGCCAAGAGGGAGCTGGAGGAAGCTGCTTTATGGGAGTATCAGTTCCCTCAGAAAAATAGAAGCCCGGCCCAGGCTGAACATTAGAGCCATGTCCCATGGCGGCAGACATAGCATCCAACTGTGAAAAAGAAAAGATGCAGGACTGCTGGCTGCTGGGGAGTCTGGACCTGAGACCACAACCAGAAAAGGCTGCACCACAAAAAGCAGCACCATGAGGGGAAAGCAGCGAGGCACTGGTGGGAGAGAAAGCTACGGTTTCATTATTGTTTTTGTTTTGTTTTGTTTTGTCTTTGTTTTTATACTCCAAACCCAGAACACGGGACTTTTCTATTGCAATCACTCACCCAAGGCTTTGCAGAGAGGGAGGCATGGACTTGAGGTGCCTGAGGAGAGGCTGAGGAGGAAAGCAGGGCAGGGAGACATGGCCAGGAGTCCTTCATTGGGACATTCTTAGGTTTCCAAACCTAAGTGGCCCCAGAGAAGCTAGCCCCTCCCAGTAGCTTCAGGACAGGTGATACAGCCTACCACATCTTGTATTTTGAACTTTACAGAGGGAACAAAGGCAGAGACCAAGCTTACAGTCAGAATAGTTTCAAGTAACCCGAAGTGACTGGATTGGAAAAGGGGTCATCCTCCCCACTATTCTGGGAATGAGACTGATAAAAACTCCAGGTTGCCAGCCAACCCCATTGGTCTCCATACAAGGAGCTCTGTCCAACCAAGGGCAGAGTAATATTTGGGTCACTCACGGAGGAGTAGCTCTAGGACAAGATAAAACACCCACCAGAGAAACCAAGATGGCCACATAGATAAACACCTAAACTGCTGCCTCGCACAACAATTTCAAAACTACAACTAAAGGACAAAATGGACATCATCCAGAACCACAGGAAAGCTGGCTGAGTGGAAATTCTACAACTAGAAGGAAAGAAAAAAGCACACGGAGACTCAGAGGAGCTGCAAAAGGCTGAGGTACGGAGACACGCACGTGGAGAGGAAGGGCGGCTGAGTGCGTGGCTAGCTTTCTCTAGCGGGAGGGAGACAGAAGCTCCCGACTGCACTGAACCCCAGTTCTGACTGCACTGAACCTCAGTTCCGGGCGAGACCCTGGGGACCGAGACTCATACAGGGGGAGTCTGGACTGTCAGGAAAAGAAAAAAGCACACGGAAACTCAGGGGAGCCACGAAAGGCAGAGGTCTGGAGGCGCGCGCGCAAGTGCATGCAGAGAGGACTGACTGCTGAGTGTGCTGCTGACTTTCTATAGTGGGAGGAAGACAGAAGCTTCCGACTGCGCTGAACTCCAGTTCCGACTACACTAAACCCCAGTTTCGGGCGAGACCCTGGGGACCCAGACTCATACGGGGGGAGTCTGGACTGTCGGGAAAAGAGAGGAGCGCACAGAAACTCAGGGGAGCCGCAAAAGGCAGAGGTCTGGAGGCGCGCGCAAGTGCGCGCAGAGAGGACTGCAGGGATTACTGAGGCACACTGAGACCCAGGGGCCTCATAGGGCAGGGCTGACGGGAAGCCAAGGCTGTCTGCTCAGCCCTGAGACTCCGCCCCATCCAAGCTGAGCACAGAGGCTTTTGCAATTTTGCAAGTCTTGTCTCATAAGGCTGTCTCCAGCACAGAAGTTCTCGCGGCATAGACAAAGCTGATCCTCACAGCCAATTGGCCTGGAGGTCAATTCCTCCCAGTGATACCAACAACAATCAAGACTTAACTACAACAATGCTGTACACACAGTCCACAAAGGGGTGCACCAAGAGTGTCCACCTCAGGTAACTGTGGAGGCTGAGCCACTGGGCCATATAGGAAACCTAGCACACAAAGCTACTCTACCAACTCAGGGAAGCAGCGAAAATGTGGAGACAAAGAAACAGATCACAAACGAAAGAAATGGAGGAAAGCAAACTACTGGATATAGAGTTCAAAACCACGGTTATAAGGTTTTTCAAGAATTTCCTAGAAAAGGCCGATAAATTTAGCAAGAACCTCAAGGGTATGAAAAAGGACCAACTAGAAATTAAACATACACTGACTGAAATAAAAAATATTATACAGAGACCTAACAGCAGACTAGAGGAATGCAAGAATCAAGTCAAAGATTTGAAATACAAAGAAGCAAAAAACACTCAACCGGAAAAGCAAAAGGAAAAAAGAATGCAAAAATTTGAAGCTAGTGTAAGGAGCCTCTGGGACAACTTCAAGCGTACCAACATCTGAATTATGGGGGTGCCAGAAGAAGAGAGAGAGCAAGATACGGAAAACCTATTTGAAGAAATAATGACAGAACACTTCCCCCACCTGGTGAAAGAAATAGACTTACAAGTCCAGGAAGCGCAGAGAACCCCGAACAAAAGGAATCCAAAGAGGACCACACCAAGCCACATCATAATTAAAATGCCAAGGGCAAAAGACAAAGAGAGAATATTAAAAGCAGCAAGAGAAAAACAGTTAGCTACCTACAAGGGAGCACCCATACAATTGTCAGCTGATTTCTCAACAGAAACTATGCAGGCTTGATGGGAGTGGCAAGAAATATTCAAAGTGATGAATAGCAAGAACCTACAACCAAGATTACTCTACCCAGAAAAGCTATCATTCAGAATTGAAGGTCAGATAAAGAGCTTCACAGATAAGAAAAAGCTAAAGGAGTTCATCAACACCAAACCAGTATTATATGAAATGCTGAAAGGTATTCTTTAAGAAGAGGAAGAAGAAGATAAAGATAAAAATTATGAACAACAAATAGGTAACTATCAACAAGTGAATCTAAAAACCAAGGGAATAAAAAATCTGATGAACAGTACTAACTGGTGAATATAATAGAATCAGGGGCATAGAAAGGGAGTGGACTGACAATTCTCGGGGGAAAAGGGGAGTGGGGTTGCGGGAAGAGACTGAACAAAAAGCGTACACCTATGTAGGACAATGGGGGGGAGTAATGGCAGAGGGGGGGTAGGAACCTGGTGGAGGGGAGCTATGGGTGGAAAAAAGAGGAACAATTGTAATAATCTGAACAATAAAGATTTATTTTTAAAAAAAGAAAAAAAAACACTAAATAAGCAATCCCATTTGCCATTGCAACAAAATTTTTAAAAAATATTTAGGAATAAACTTAATCAAGGAGGTAAAAGACCTGTATTCAGAAAACAACAGGATGTTGAAAAAAGAGATAAGAGAAGATATAAACAAATGGAAGAATATACCGTGTTCATGGATTAGTAGAATCAACATCATTAAAATGTCCATCCTATCCAAGGTAATCTACAGATTCAATGCAATTTATATTAAAACACCAACAGCATATTTCACAGATCTAGAACAAATACTCCAAAAATTGATATGGAATTAAAAAGACCCCAAATAGCTGCAGCAATCTTGAGAAAGAAAAACATAGTTGGAGGATTCAATAAAGCCAGATTTCAAGTTATGCTACAAAGCCACAGTAATCAAAACAGCCTGGTACCGGCACAAAAATAGGCATATAGGTCAATGGAACAGAACAGAGACCCCAGAAATCGACTCAAGTCATTAGACTCCATTAATATTTGTCAAAGGAGGCAAAAGCATACAATGGAGTCAAGACAGTCTCTTCAATAAATGGTCTTGGGATAATTGGACAGATACATGCAAAAAAATGAAACTAGACCACCAACTCACATATGGAAGAAATAACTCAAAAGGGATAAAAGACTAAATATAAGTAATGGAACTATAAAAATCCTAGAAGAAACCATAGGCAGCAAAATCTCAGACATCTCTTGTAGCAATATTCTTACGGATACTTCTCCTAGGGCAAAGAAAACTAAGAAGAAAATAAACAAATGGGACTACATCAAAATAAAAATCTGCACAGCAAAAGAAACCATCAACGAAATGAAAAGGAAGCCCATTGTAAGGGAGAACATATTTGGCAATGATTCATCCTATAAAGAGTTAATATCCAAAATATATAAGGAACTCATACAGCTTAACAGAAGGAAGACAAACAATCCAATTAAAAAATGGGCAAAGGACCTAAATAGATACTTCGCCAAAGTGGACATACAGATGGCCAAGAGACATATGAGAAAATGCTCAAAGTCACTAATCATCAGAGAGATGCAAATTAAAATGACAATGAGGTATTACCTCACACCTGTCAAAATTGCTATCATAAACAAATCAACAAATGACAAGTGCTGATGAGGATGTGGAGAAAAGAGAACCCTAGTTCTGGTGGGAATGTAGACTGGTGCACCATTATGAAAAACAGTATGGAGATTCCTCAAAAGAATAAATATGGAATTGCCATTTGACCCAGTGATCCCACTTCTGGAAATATATCCTAAGAAACCTGAAATACCAATCAGAAAAAATGTATGCACTCCTATGTTCATAGCAGCACAATTTATAATAGCTAAGACTAAGAAACAGCCTAAGTGCCCATCAGCAGATGAGTGGATAAAAAAAACTATGGTACATTTACACAATGGAATACAATGCAGCAATAAAAAAGAAAGAACTCTTACCACTTGCAACAGTATGGATGGACCTGTAGAGTATTATACTGAGAAAAATAATACAAACAGAGAAAGATAAGTATCACATGATCTCACTCATATGTGGAATCTAATGAACTAAATAAACTGATGATCAAAAATAGTCCCAGAGACACAGAAGCATGAACAGACTGTTGAACCTCAGAGGGAAGGCAGGGGAGGTTGGGTGGGAAGAGTCAACCAATGAACTTGTATGCATACATACATAACCCATAGACACAGACAATGGGATGGTGAGGCCCTGAGGTGGGGGGGGAGGGAGTGGGCTGGAAGAAGTTAATGGGGGGAAAAGGAGGACCTATGTAATATTTTCAACAATAAAGATATTTTTTGTAATGTTTCCCCTTATGGTTACAATTTAATATTTTTTTTTACCACTTTTACAAAATAATCTGACAGGCACATGCCCAGGTTGCAGGCTCAATCCCCACTAGGGAGCTTGCAGGAGGCAGCCAATCAATGGTTCTCTCTCATCATTGTTGTTTCTATCTCTCTCTTCCTCTCCCTTCCTCTGTGAAATCAATAAAAAATGAAAAACTTAAAAAAATAAATATAAAAATAAAGTAGAGGAGGGAAGATGGTGGCCAGCAGGACGAAGGTGAGGGAAAAGAAGTGAGTGAGTGAGGGGATGAAAGGAGTGTGTGTGGATGTGTGTGGTGAGTGTGTGAGGGAGGGAGGGACAGTTAAATCCCTGTAGGAGCAGCAGGGGCTGGCAGACCAAGCTCTCTTGGACAGGGAGAGACTGCCACCACTGCGGGCACTCCCCAGACTGCAGGACTCCAGCACGGAGCCCACGCCATCTTGAAGGGAAGAACGGCCTTTTTTAGGAACTCATCAGCACCACCACCCAGATAGGCCTTTGACACTGCCCACAACCCAGCAGCCACCCCAGCCAAAATCCTGCTGCCCCAGCTGCAGACCCGTGGACCCGTGGACCCTGGGACCTCCACCTCCAAAGGTGCACCGTTCAGCAGCAGTAAGTGCATCTTCCCCCTCCCCAGCAGCAGAACTCCAGACACCACATTAGCGGTTTCCAGCACGTAGGCATCCAGGACACATCACTCCTTAGGCAGCGCCTGGGAGCCACTGGGAGCCCCCGAGGGTGTGATTCTGCACAGACAAGGGCGCGCTGCCCCGCAGTAGAAATTCTGAACTCCCTCTTCCTGAATAACTGCCCACAGACACCCCAGCTGTGCAACTTCAGTACGAGGACCCCTCAGAGTGCGTCGGAGCTCTGCGCAGGCAATGGCACCTTCACTCTTGCGCATTTCCAATGAGCAGGCCCCCTGAGCCATATATCCACAGCGCACTCTGGGCAACAGCTGTGAGACTCTGCTGGGTGTGATTCTGCACAGACAAGGGTGCGCTGCCCCGCAGTAGAAATTCTGAATTCCCTCTTCCGGAATAACTGCCCACAGCCACGCCAGCTGCTCAACCTCAGTGCCAGGGCACCTCAGAGTGCTTCAGAGCTCTGCGCTGGCAAATGCACCTCCACAGATGAGCATTTCCAACAGGCAGGCACCATGAGCCCATCTATCCACAGGGCGCTCTTGGGAGCCACTGTGAGCTCTCCGTAGGTGTAATCTTGGACAAACAGGGGCGCACTCTCCCCCAGCAGTAGAAATTCGAAATTCACTCATCCTGGAAACCTGCCCACAGACACCTCAATTATGTGGCTACACTGCCAGGGCCCTTCAGAAGGCTTCAGTGTGCCTCGCTGACAAACATACCGCAGGTGCCCCTGTGAGCCGCCACTGGGAGCGAGCGCCTAGCCACCACAGGTGCAGCAGCAAAAGCTGAGTCTGCCCACCCTACAACTACAGAACTCTGAACACCACAGTCACGCCTTTCCAGAGCGCAGGCCCCATGAGCCCCGTCACCCCAACAGACGGTTTCTGGGTGCCACTGTGAGTCCCCGCTGGGCACGCATGATTTCAATCAAGGGTGCAAGACAGCAAAAATAGGCACACCCCCCTGCACGGCTGCTGACTTCTAGACACCGCAGTTGTGCCTCTCTAGCTCGCAGGCCTACATCAAGAGAACCCAAATAGCTCAAGTAGGGAACTACACTAGATTACCAAGCTAAGGAGACCTTAGAGATCACACCAGTAGCACCATCCCCAAAAGAACCTTGGTAGCAAAGCAATTGGATCTACAATTAAAAATTTACAGGAAAACATGGGAAGACAAAAAATCAATCCCCAAAGGAAAGAAAAAGAGGAATCACCAGAAAGGGAGTTAAATGAAATTGAGGCTAACAACATATCAGAGAAAGAATTCAGAGTAATGGTTCTAAGGATGCTCAAATGGCTGGATGACAAATACACACAGCTCAATGAGAATTAAAGAGCTGAATGAGAATGTCGCCAACATAAAAATGAACCAAGAGGAGATGAAGAACAATATAGCTGCAATAAAGAACACAATGGAAGGCTTAAACAGTAGACTAGAAGAGGCTGAGGGCCGCATCAGTGAATTAGAAGACAAGTTAGGAAAAAACACAAACACAGCAGCAACTGGAAAGAAGACTTAAAAAGCAAGAGAAGACCCTAAGGGAGCTTTGGGACAACACAAAATGAAACAACACTTGCATAATAGGGGTACCAGAAGGAGAGGAAGAGAAGCAATGAATAGAAAACCTGTTTGAAGAAATAATGACAGAAAACTTCCCTAATATTGGCAAGAAAAGCCATGCAAGTCCAAGAAGCACATAGAGTCCCAAACAAGATGAACCCTAAAAGACAGACACCAAGACACATCATAATTAAATTGGCAAACACCAACGACAAAGAATCTTAAAGGCTGCCAGAGAGACAGAAAGTTACCTACAAGGGATCTCCTATTAGAATATCAACTGATTTCTCAACAGAAACACACCAGGCCAGAAGGGAATGAAATGAAATTTACAAAGTGATGCAAAGCAAGGAACTGAACCCAAGAATACTATACCCAGCAAGGCTATCATTCAAAATTGAAGGTGTTATCAGGAGCTTCACAGACAAAAAAGGGCTAAGAGAGTTTATCACTACCAAGCCAGCAATGCAAGAAATGCTAAAGGGACTACTGTAATAAGAAGAGAAAGGTAAGAAGAAACACAAACATTAAGGAAAAATATGACAACAAACTTATCAATAATAACTTATCAATAATAATGTACTTATCAATAATAACATTAAACGTAAATGGATTAAATGCACCAAACAAAAGACATAGGGTAGCTGAATGTATAAGAAAGCATGACCCTTATATTTGCTGTCTGCAAGAGACCCACCTGAGAACAAAGGATTCACACAGACTGAGAGTGAAGGGATGGAAAAACATTTTTCAGGTAAATGGAAATGCAAAAAAAGCTGGGGTTTCGATACTTATATCTGACAAAATAGACCTCAAAGTAAAGGCCATAACAAGAGATAAGGAAGGCCACTACATAATACTAAAGGGAGCAATTCAACAAGAAGATATAATTCTGATAAACATATATGCACCCAATACAGGAGCACCCAAATACATAAAAAACTGCTGGAAGACAACAAGGGAGAGATTTATAGCAATACAGTCATAGTATTTAATACCCCACTAACACCACTGGATAAATCAACTAAACAAAAAATCAGCAAAGAAACAGCAATCCTAAATGACTCACTAGATCAGATGGACTTAATTGACATGTTTAGAACATTTCACCCCAAAGCTACAGAATATACATTCTTCTCCAGTGCACACAGAACATTTTCAAGGATAGACCACATATTAGGATACAGGCAAAGTGTCTTCAAATTCAAGAAGATAGAAATCATATCAAGCATCTTCTCAGATCACAATGGCATAAACCTGGAAATCAACTACAATAAAAACAATCCAAAAAAAATTAAACACCTGGAGACTAAATAGTATGCTATTAAACAATGACTGGGTTACCAGAGAGATCAAAGAAGAAATAAAAAACATCATGGCAACAAATGATAATGAAAACACAACAATCCAAAATCTATGGGACACAGCGAAAGCAGTCTTGAGAGGGAAGTTCATAGCTCTGCAAGACTACTGCAAAAAATAAGAAACAATGGTAATAAATTATCTAATCCTACAACTCAAAGAGTTAGAAAGAGAGCAACAAGAAAAGCCCAGTGTAAGCAGAAGGAAGGAAATAATGAAGAGCAGAGCAGAGATAAATGACATAGAGACCAAAAGATCAACAAAACCAAGAGCTGGTTTTTGAAAGGATAAACAATATTGATTAACCTCTTGCCAGGCTCACCAAGAAGCAAAGAGAGAGGACCCAAATAAACAAAATTAGAAATGAAAGAGGTGAAGTAACAACCGATCCCACAGAAATACAAATGATTATGAAAAAATACTATGAACAACTCTATTCCAACAAACTGGACTACCTGGAGGAAATGGACATATTCCTAGAAAAATACAACCTTCCAAAACTCAATCAGAAAGAATCTAAAAATCTCAATAGGACAATAACGATGGAAGAAATTGAAGCAGTCATTAAAAGCTTCCAGCAAACAAAACCCGGGGCCAGATGGCTTCACAGGAGAGTTATACCAAACATTCAAGGAAGAACTAAAACCTATCCTCCTCAGACTATTCCAAAAAATTCAAGAGGAAGGAACACTTCCAAGCTCCTGCTATGAAGCCAGCATCACCCTAATACCAAAAACAGATAGAGACAACACAATAAAAGAGAATTACAAGCCAATATCCCTCATGAACATAGATGCCAAAATCCTCAACAAACAAATCGGATCCAGCAGTACATCAGAAAGATCATACACTATGGCCAAGTAGGATTTATCCCGGGAATGCAAGGATGGTACAATATTCACAAATCAATAAACGTGATACATCACATAAACAAATTGAGAGATAAAAATCACATAGTCATATCAGTTGATGCAGAAAAAGCATTTGACAAAATCCTACAGCCTTTCTTGATAAAAACTCTCAGAAGGTGGGAACAGAAGGATCATACCTCAACATAATAAAAGCCATATATGACAAACCCACAGCCAACATCATACTCAATGGGCAAAAACTAAAACCAATTCCCTTAAGAACAGGAACAAGACAAGGATGCCCACTCTCACGACTCGTGTTCGACATAGTGCTGGAAGTACTAGCCATTGAGATTAGACAAGAAGAAATAAAAGGCATCCAAATTGGAAAAAGAAGAAGTAAAACTATCCTTATTTGCAGATGACATGATACTGTACATAGAAAACCCTAAAGACTCCATCAAAAAATCATTAGACTTAATAAATGAATTCGGCAATGTAGCAGAATACAAAATTAACACCAAGAAATCTATGGCATTTCTATACACCAATAGTGAACTTACAGAAAGAGAGACTAAAAAAGCAACCCCATTTACCATCACACCAAAAAAATTAAGATACCTAGGAATAAACTTAACTAAGGAGGTAAAAGACCTATACGCAGAAAACTACAGGACACTGAAAAAAGAGATAGAGGAAGACATAAACAGATGGAAGAACATACCATGTTCATGGATAGGTAGAATCAACATCATCAAAATGTCTATACTACCCAAAGCAATCTATAAATTCTATGCACTTCCCATTAAAATACCAACGGCATATTTCACAGACCTAGAACAAACTTTCCAAAAATTCATCTGGAATAAAAAAAGAACCCGAATAGCCACAGCAACCCTGAGAAAGAAGAACAAAGTAGGTGGGATATAAATACCAGATATCAAGCTGTATTACAAAGCCACTATTTTCAAAACTGCCTGATACTGGCACAAGAACAGACATATAGACCAATGGAACCGAACAGAGAACCCAGAAATCGACCCAAACCACTATGCTCAATTATATTTGACAAAGGAGGCATGAACATACAATGGAGTTAAGAGAGTCTCTTCAATAAATGGTGTTGGGAAAATTGGACAGATACATGCAAAAAAATGAAACTAGACCACCAACTTACACCATACACAAAAATAAACTCAAAATGGATCAAGGACTTAAACATATGACGGGAAACCATAAAAATACTAGAGGAATCCACAGGCAGAGAAATCTCAGACATATGCCAAAGCAATTTCTTTACTGATACCGCCCCTAGGACAATGGAAACTAAAGAGAAAATAAACAAATGGGACTACATCAAAATAAAAAGCAAAGGAAACCATCAACAAAACAACAAGAAAGCCCACTGCATGGGAAAACATATTTGCCAATGATATCAACGATAAGGGTTTAATCTCCAACATTACAGGGAACTCATACAACTGAACAAAAGGAAGATAAACAACCCAATTAAAAAATGGGCAACAGACCTAAATAGATACTTTTCGAAAGAAGACATAAGGAAGGCCAAGAGACATATGAAAACATGCTCAAAGTCACTAATCATCTGAGAGATGCAAATCAAAACAACAATTCGGTACCATCTCACACCTGTCAGAATGGCTATCATCAACAAATCAACAAATGACAAGTGCTGGCGAGGATGAGGAGAAAAAGGAACCTTCATGCACTGCTGTTGGGAATGCAGACTGGTGCAGCCACTGTGGAGAACAGTATGGAGTTTCCTCAAAAAACTAAAAATGGAACTCACATTTGACCCAGTAATACCACTTCTAGGAATATGTTCCAATAAACTAGAAACACGAATCAGAAAGGATATATGCACCCCTATGTTCGTAGCAGCACAATTTACAATAGCTAAGATTTGGAAACAGCCTAAGTGCCCATCAGCAGATGACTGGATTAAAAAACTGTGGTACACAATGGAATACTATGCTGTGGTAAAAAAGAAGGAGTTCTTAAAATTTGCAACAACATGGATGGAGATGGAGAGCATTATGCTAAGTGAAATAAGCCAGTCAGGGAAAGATAAATATCACATGATCTCACTCATTTATGGAATATAATGAACAACATAAACTGATGAAAAAAAAGATCCAGAGACAGAGAAACATTGATCAGAACCTCAAACCTCAGGGAAGGTAGGGGAGGGCGGGGGGAAGGGGGAGAGATCAACCAAAGGACTTACATGCATGTATATAAGCCTAATCAATGGACACAGACAACAGGGGGGTGAGGGCATGCATTGGGGGGGGGAGCAGTGGGGGGTAATGAGGGAATAAGGACACATATGTAATACCTTAATCAATAAAGAAATTTAAAAAAAATAAAGTAGAATATTTCACAGAGAATGAGAATTGTCCAAAAATGTTATTTAAAAAATCCTAGCTCTAAAAACTGATTAATCCCTTTCTACTTTCTATGATATAAAAACTCTTTAGTATATTTTCTGCTTCACATGCTGATCTTCTGCAGTTCACCAGAATGTGTGCCCATCAGCCCTCACTTCAATCGAACAGCATCAGTGTCTGGCTGCAGGGCTTGACCACATGATTCTCTCAGACCTGTAATTCAAGCATTTCTATAAAGAAGTTTCTGGTCCACATCATCAGACTCAGAGAGAGAAGAGGAAAAAGAATGAGAATTTAAACAATTTATGCTTGTTGCAGAAGGTTTGTTTTTCCTCATAGAAAAGTCTTTATGCAACACTCAGCAAGGTTTTTGAGGACTTCCAGGAGCTACTCCAGATGTGAGATTTCAGTTGTAAAATAAACCCATTTCCTTTTTTGTTGGTGCTCTTTCGTGTCACTATCTGACTGGGTCACTCAAACACAGCAATCCATCACAAAGCCTTTCTTTTACACATTGGGGAAAAATAGTTGTAAATGATGCTACAAATGCGCACAAGTCATTTGAAATATGAGGATGTGGAGCTGCTTGAATACCTACCAATGTAAAGTCAAAACTACTGTTTCTTAACCTAAGGAGCAAGCTCAGGAAAACCCAGACAGGTTCAGGGGCCAACAAATACTCCATTGTATGGATAGAGCACATTTTGTGCCATGGACACTTGGGTTGCTTCCACCTCTTGGCTGTTGTAAGTAAGTTTAAAAACTTTAATATATTTAAATTTTAAAATAAAGCAGTACTAAGAGGCATATAACAAAAGGAGCAGTCTTCTGTTCTACTCGATTCTGTCCTGTTACTCCCCTGTCATATCATTTAGCTTTCTTCTGGTTGTTCAAACCATATTTCTAAACACTTTTCTTTTAGTGCATTTTCTTGGATTTTTACATTTTTAATGTAATGCACTGAGTCCCGCCATAGAAGAGCTAGCTCTCCTACTGCACACCTTCATATATCCACCCAGAGCTGTCTCCCTTTATCATTGTCCCAATATAGCCCCCCCTCGCATTTGATGAAATGTTTATGGTACTGTTTGTGTCCGTCAGGGCCCAGCAGGAGACAGAAACAACACCAGAATATGAATGA
Source organism: Cnephaeus nilssonii (assembly GCF_951640355.1). Lineage (NCBI taxonomy): Eukaryota > Metazoa > Chordata > Mammalia > Chiroptera > Vespertilionidae > Cnephaeus > Cnephaeus nilssonii. The sequence continues at coordinate 100,708,630 of NC_137077.1, forward strand.
AATTTAACAGAAAGAATTATCAACTAATAATTGGGAAATTGACTACTAAGAGAAAGGGACAGAGACTTCTGAAGAATACAGAAATATCAGGTGTAGGGAGAAGTTACTATGTCTAGGATGGGAGGAGAGTGCCAAGAAAGGGCCCACTTGGAAGAGCCCCCTCCTCAAGGCAAAGAAGGTGTGGCGGTGGCCTGCTGGGTGGTAGAAGAGTTGGAGGAAGTGCTGAGGCTGGACCAGGAAGCCACAGCTGAGGTGCCAGTGACACTCAAGTTGCCCACTGAGGATCTGCTGATTTGCCAGGAAAACAAGAAAATCAAAGCCTGAAACCCAAGAAAAGCCCCTTCCTCTTCCAACGTCCTTCTGTACCCTCCACTGACAAGGCTTGACCACGTGACATGGGTGAAGGAAATGTTCCTAGGGCCCAGGACCAAAATCACAAAGCAGGGCAGAGAGGGGTGGGTGCAAAGCTGAGGAGCAGGACAAGGACAAACCGTGCACTGCGGTTGGGAACACAGCTGTCCCACGATGACTCTCCACTAGGTGGGATGTCTAATTCCTAGAGCCAGATCTTCCTCTCTCCTCATCTATAACCTCTTTTTGGTGGAGAGTGGCTTCTGGACAAAGGCATGGAAAAGGCAAGCTTTCTGAGAATTTGCATATCTAAAAATGCCCTTACTCTACCTCATCATTTGACTGCATCTAGGATTCTAAACTGGAGACCATTTCCCCCAGAACTTTAAAGGCATTGTGCCTTCGTTTCTAACTTCTAACACTGCTTTTAGAAAGCCCGATGATCTTATGATTCCTGATCTTTTCTAGTGATGTTTTTGGATTTTTTTTCCCCCTCTGTGGAACCCTTTGGGATCTTTTCTTCATATCCCAATCTTAGAAATTTCACAATGATGCATCTGGGTCTGAGTCAATGTATATATGTACGTATGTATATTGTTTATCCTCACCCAAGGATATTTTTCCATTGATTTTCCCCCTTTTTTAGAGACAGTGGAAGGGAGGGAGACAGAAAGAGGGAGAGGGAGAGAGATCAAACCTGCAACCCAGGTATGTGCCCTTGACCGGGAATCAAATCCAAGACCCTTCGGTGCTGGGGCAGGTGCTCTAACCACTGAGCACACCGGCCAGGGCTGAGCCTTTTTAAATGAGTTACTCTGGACATCTGTGCCCTTTTGATCTGGGTAACCCTATTCTCCAGTTCTTGGAACTTTACCATGTTATGTTTCTGCCATTTCCCTCCCCTGCACTTTCTCTGCTCTCTTTCTAAACTTAGTTGTTGGATGTTGCACCTCCTGGGTTGAACCTTGAGATTCCTTCTTTTCTCTCATACTTTGCCCCTTTTCATCTTTTTGCTTGACTTTATGCACATTTTCCCAACCTTGTTATCCAGTCGTTCTACTGAATATTTTAATTTTCAATCTTTCTTGTTTAATATTCCTTTTACATAATCGCTGATTGCTTCCTGTATGTTTACCATTAAGCAGCATTTCTACTGTTTCTCTTGCTTCTTATATTGTAGCTTTCGCTCCCACCTTCCCTTTTGATATCCACCTTTCATGTTGAAAGCATTTCTGAAATGTATAGTCAGTTCTTATTCAAGCGAGAAAGCACCTGAAGAGAAATTCTGTGGGATGAGTAGTATTCCTGTCAAAGTTCAGTGTAGATTCACTGTGCAGGTGATGATGTCAGCAACTGCAGGCACCTATGTCCTTGGTCTTGGCTGGTCTTTTTACCCAGAAAGGGGTCCTTAGATCTTTTGCCAGGTTGTCTAGAAGCTGAGCCTCAAGCATCCTGGACTCCAAGAACCAGGGTTCTCACTTTCAATCCTTACATTTCCAGAGCAGCCTTTCACTCCTACCTCCACCATGGGTGGTATCCAAGACCCAGGCCCCTCTCTCTCAGACTCCAGATTCCTACAGGTGTGGGAAGGGCTACATAGGTTGGGGAGAGGAATCTGGAATGGCTAAATGGTTTCTTTCATACAGACTTTTATTTATTTTTTATTGATTTCAGAGAGGAAGGGAGGGAGACACATCAATGATGAGAATCATTAATCAGCTGCCACCGGATGAGCCCATAACCCGGGCCCCAACCAGGAATCGAACTGTGACCTCCTGGTTCATAGGTCAACACTCAACCACTGAACCACACCAGCCAGGCTATTTATTTTTAAAATATATTTTTATTGATTTCAGAGAGGGAGAGGGAGAGATAGAAATATCAATGATGAGAGAGAATCATTGACTGGCTGCCTCCTGCAACCCAGACATGTGCCCTTGACCAGAATCAAACCTGGAACCCTTCAGTCCACAGGTCAATGCTCTATCCACTGAGCCAAACCAGCTAGGGCCATCCATAGACTTTTAAACAATTGCCCAGCTGGCGTGGCTCAGCGCGGGGGGGGGAGGAGGGTGTAATGGTCAGAAAAATTAAAAATCTTAAAATGGAATATCTCATTCCAACAGAATTTCCTCACAAAAAAATGAACATTCAAATGAAGCTGCAATCAAAATAAGTTTCCAAGGGGCTCATTTTGTCAGCTGAGCAGGCCATTACTGGTGATAAATGCACTAAGTCATATTTGATTGCAGCAGCCAAAGAAACATACCCAGAGAAAATAAGCTTAACCTTTTGGCAAAAAGAGTTGCTCAAAGTTGAGTCACTTAAAAGTTTTAAAAAAAAGACAATTGTTTTCAAGTGGTTTTTCTTAGCTCTTGATGGGTCAAGAGTTACTTACCTATATTTCTTGGTTGTCTTTTCAGTCAGTGCCATGTTTGAAGTGACTGAGAGTTAATCTCTATAAATAGAATGGTTAACAACTACAGGCAAGTATATTTTCAAAGAAATGGAGAAAACACGAATTCAGTAGAACCTGAAAAGTTCTGTGAAGATGGGTGGCAAAAATATGTAGAAAGTAGACAAAGTCTTCATTGAAATGTAATGTTCATGATGTTATTCATCAGTAGGTACTTTGTGTAAATTTTTCAATCTATCACATGTGAACCAGTAGTATCAAGGGTGAATTTCAGTCCCGTAGACTTAACCATCATTGGTTCTATGAATATGTCAGATAAATGGAATATCCTGAGTTGTCCTACCAAATGAGTCTGACAGCACAGCAGTCAGAAGTTAAGCACTGTGATGTTTTGAATTCAGAGCCAAGATGACATTTTTCTGAATGAGGAGAACCACGCTCAACTATTATTGTTCAACACTGATTAACTTTGGAAATTAGCTTTTGTTGCAGGCTTCTTCATGGTTCTTGATAAAGTCAACCTAAAATTACAAAGCAGAGCAGTGCTTACATATAAGACATATTTTAGTAATTCCCAACAACTGTTGCTTGAGCTGCTCACGCATGTCTCCTGCTGTCGGATAAAAGCAGCACCTCCATACCCACATGCATTTGTAGCATATTTTCCAAGCTCAAACTACAATCAGGAATGTTTTCCAAAAGTCAGTGTAGGTGTGAAGGAAATTTCCATATTTCAAAATTCTTTTAATAGTGCAGTTGATGAGATTTCATCTATCTTCAATTGGAAGTGATCCATGTGCAATGTGACATGCTGAAAGGCAAATATCCAGGGAAGAATCTAATAGAACCAAGTGATGATTGTTTGACTAAAATCATACACTCATGGATTGACAACAGTATTTATGTTTGAAGAGATATTTTCAGACAAAATACATAAAATCTAATAAATGAACATTTGCAATCAATTTTGAGGATAGTGAACTTTGAATTCCAGTTACGCATTGGATAATCCCCCCACCCCCTGAAAGCATTCCATCCATCCTTATTAGACCAGTATTAGAAAAAGTTATACTCCATTATCATTTTGACTTTTGTCAAAAATGAAAATTTGTTTTCTAAGTACCTACATAATCCTCCATGTTGCCTAAAATACTGGCTCTGTACAGAAAAGGTTTGCTGAGCTTAAAGATGAAGTATTAGAGATTTGAGGAGAGAGTTAAAGGTATGGAATAGGAATCTAGGAGAACAAGACAATGAGTGGACTAGAGCAGAGCGGACCGTTGGCCTGTCTTTGGCACATCCAACAGCAGATGTGCAGATGAGGGGCAGGCAGAGTAAGGGCTCCAGGGGTGGCTGTTATGGCCTCGCTAAATCCATCTCCACTTAGCCATCTGCTATCTTCAAAAATTTTGCTGCGTTCTCACCAATTACTTTTCTCTTGGCATTTTCGCATGGAAAAGCAGTTCATGAATGGGGGGGGGGGGGGGCGGGCAAATTGGAAGGAGTACCCATTCCATGTTGTTAACAGTAAGCAGACAGTAAATGGGTTAAGGAGCACACATGAGCACACTAGGCATCTACTAACCTTAAAGATGGGACAATGCCAGCAATACCGCATGGGTTTTCACACAGAAATAACTGAACTATTGATTTTATTCCCATAACCACTCTTGAAGAAAAAAAAAAAAAGCCTGAAACTTAAGGAAAACGAACAGAGAAAGAAGTCTATCTAAAAAATCCACATTAGTTTTGACTAGCCACTTACTTATGGCAAAATGAAAAGCATGTGTGTCCATAGTTAACTCTCTGGAGCTCAACGTACCTAAAATTAAGGAGGTGGTATTTGAAAACAAAATGGGAGGTTCAAATTAACAATAAATCCTTCCATAGATGTGAGGTTTCTCTTAGTGAATGTGACCAAAAAGCCTAAGGAATATATATTTGCCACCAAATACAAGAGAATAAAACAAGTTTCATGAGAAAAATCTTTATTATGTTCTATTCCATTCAATTCTAGTTCATTTTTTTTTAAGTTGTGGGCCGATTTTTTTGACTGTATGTTTTTAATTCAGGTGTTAAAAATGCAGCTCTCAGGGACCCACCCCAGATCTACTAAATCAATCTCCAGGGAAAATATCAGAAATCTGCATTTTAAAAAACTTCACAAGTGATTTTTTTTTTTTTTTTTTGGTTAATCCTCATCCAAGGACATTTTTTTCATTGACTGTCAGCGAGAGGAGGGAGGGATGGAGGCAGGATGGAGGAGGCAGGGAGAGGAAGGGAAGAGAGAGAGAAAACATTGATGTGAGAGAGACACATCGATTGGTTGCCTCCTGCATGTGACAGGGGCTGGGGACAGAACCCAGGTATGTGCCGTTGACCAGGAATCGAACCCGAGAACCTCTGGAGTGCAGGCTGACACTCTAACCAGTGAGTAACACCGGCCAGGGCCACAAGTGATTTTTAAGTGCTTATACTTTGTATACTATACAAGTCGTCAAGCCCTATATCTAGGTCCCCTTGGTTCTCATAAGGGGAAGGTGATAGGAACAAATCAGACACACACACACACACACACACACACAGAAACACAAGTGTTCAAAGACACACCAAAAATCAGGTGCTACTTCATGGGTCATAGATCCTTATTTTCAGTGGTTTCTTTATTTTCAAAATTCTTGAACTTGAAAGTACTTATAATCATTAATTCACTCAACAAACATTTATTAATATCTAGTATGTGCCAGGACCTTTTCTAGGTGCCTGGGACACAGCAGGGAAAGCAGTCCTTACCCTATGAGCTTTACATTCTGGTGAACTAACTCTGCCCTTGGAGCATGATGACGGATTAAAAACTGCATTGAGAACACTAACAACCTTTGAGAGCCTTCAGTGTGGACGATGGTCACTATTATTTTTCATTTGCATGTATCTCTGCATCCTCAAATAGTTGGCACCTATTCCTCTCCAGAAGCAGATCGATGTAATAAAAATCTGAACAGCATTAGGGTCAGAGTTGGGCTCACAAGTGGGCCTTGTACTTGACCTGAGTATTGGTTTCTTTATAATGCAAGGGACTGTGTGCAACAAGGCCTAAGTCCCTACCTCACTCTGAGGTCCCATCTCCCCAGTAGAATAAAGTCTTTTCAAAGAGGGCTATCTATCCTACTGTGTAACCAGCACCTGGCTTAGTGTGCCTGGAATAATCGCTCAAGTATTTCTTGGAATGAATAAATGACTGGTTCCATGATATGACTGCAGCTAGTCATAAAGGTGGCCCAGCCCTGTTGAGGGTATTATGTAATTTATTTTTGAAAAGGGGAAATTTTTGAATTCTAAAACCCCCAAGGGTTTCTGATAAAGGATTATGGTATACTTATAACAGCATAAAACAAGAAAAAGGCAATTGTGCTATGTACTACTGCCATCTGCTGATACCAACTTAGAACTACAAAAATGCATATAACAGAAAGGTTTAACCTTGCTTATGAGGGCTAAGAGCACCACACCCATGACTTAAATATATAAAAAATACGGCCAATGCGGCTCAGTGGTTGAGCAACAACCTATGAACCAAACGGTCACGGTTCGATTCCCGGTAAGGCACATGCCTGGGTTGTGGGCTCGATCCCCAGTGTGAGGCATGCAGGAGGCAGCCAGTCAATGATTTTCTCTCATCATTGATGTTGCTTTCTCTCTCTCCCTCACTAAAACCAATTTTTAAAAAAATGACCTGGACAGGTGGCTCAGTTGGTTGGAGCATCGTCCCAAACACTAAAGGTTGTGGGTTCAATTCCCTGTTAGGGCATATACCTAGGTTGTGGATTTTGATCCCTGCATGGGGAACGTACAGGAGGCGATCAATTAATGTTTCTCTCTCTCATCAGTGTATGTTTCTCCCCCCCCCCCCCCACCCCTTCCTCTCTCTCTAAAACCAATAAAAACATATCCTCAGGTGAGAATTAAGAAATATGTATGGATATATTGAATCTTGTGTGTTCCATCCCACAACATAACCCAGAAGTTGAATTACACACCTTCATTTGATGTAACGTAATACCTTTTGGAATTATCTCTAATCCCAGAGATGAGCACTGATGCCATCAAAACAGAACCCTTAATATAATCAGAAATTGCTCCATTGACCATTTCTAACAGAGCTGAAAGCAGTGATGTCAAGATTATAGGAATCTGTTTTATATAAATACAGATGGCAGTAAATCTATGAATCCTACTCTAGACCACAATAGCCCTTTAGGGTATTCCTGCATGTTCACAATCTTCCCTATTGTGAACTACCATGAATATATTCTCTATATGTTCACGCAAAAGTGTATCTTGTTTACCACCCCTAGGTATAAGCTTTGAAACATAATGTCTTCTTAATCTTTTATTTTCCCTTCCTCCTTAACTACTACCATTGGCAGTAGAGAAAATAAGTTAACAAAGATTTGTTGTTTAAGTTTTGTGTTAATTAATTTGCATGACTTTACTTCTGAGTAGTTATCTGAATAGCACTTATAAAGTGTTAAGGCTATTTTAGGAAAGATCATCCCCCTCTCCAATGTACTTCTAAATAAAAGGATTCAAACATAAATCTGTAAAATTTTCTACTAATTCTCTAAGTACAATACCAACCATACTTAATTTGAATCTCCAGATTCAGAAATCAAGGCAATGCCTTCATTTCACAGATAAAGAAATTGAAGCCCAGATAGAATAAAGCAACTAATGTTTCAAAAAGAGCTGTTCTTTTCACTGTGCTACAACAGAAAATATGCTGTTAGGATTTACACCTGTCCTCGATGACACAGTGACCTCCCATCCCATGGTAGACTCACATGGTTTGTGGCCCTCTCTTTGGTTCTATTCTTGATTAAATCTTAGCTTCTCTTTGGTTCCTTTTTTTTTTTTTTCCCTCAAAAGGCCTAAATTTGTGAATTTGTTTAACCTGCCCAGATTTTAGGAACAACTTTCTCTTATCCAGTTCATTATAAGGCAGAGGACCACAGCGGCTTATTTGAAGTGTCCCTCTAATATCTAGCTTCTAAGTAAAGAAAAAAGCACAATGAGGCATCACTCTAGGTGTTTCTACTCTCAGACTCAGACTAATGCAGTTAAACTGTTCTAAACACCAACTTCTAAATTGATAACATTTGTTAGTAGTAGTATTTTCAAGTATGATATACCCGGAAACAACAAAAAAGTACTTAATACTGGAAAACACATTAAAAAGTCTATTCCTAAGAAAACAGCAGGATGGAATAACTGAAATTCAAAGAACTACTCTAAAAATAACTAAGGGGGTAAACCCCAAAATACTGTAATTTAGTTAAAGAAATTTATTCTTTAAAAATATTTTCATGTACACTTCTATGACTTTTGTTTGAGGGAAACAAACAGATTATCCTACAGTGAAAGTTAACTTAGAACATACGTGGCATTATGTATAACAATACATTTTGGAAATAACTGGCAAAAAATAGTGTAAATTTTTATAGTGATTTAAGACTGCAAGTTATTTAAGATCTCAGATGAAACGAACCCACATTAGAGTAGCACAAATCAAAAATTTGTAATTTTATGACTTCTCCAATACTGTCATACTTAATACTATGCATAAACAAGTTACCCCATTCCCAAATTACAATTGGCCAGGACAAAGGGAAATTCCATGAGAAAAAGTGACAAAAGTTTGAATGCACAGCACAATATGCATCCTCTTCCTATATGAATATGTTTAACACACTGGTAACAACTCCATGTAATAAAAGAAAAACCATGAACTATTTAAACAAAATGTATTCTTGCCCCCCCCCCCCGAAAATACTTCTTGTCTAGAAAAATCCTTTAATATATTACCTAATACAGTTAAAAGCCTTAAAAATGTGTTAATGAAGATTTAATTTGCATGCAAAATTCACTTCTCTCAATATGTATAAAAACTTTTTCATCAGTTCAATTTAAATGGCAAAATCTTCAGAACAGAAAAATATAGCATCTCTAATAGACATCTAAAGGCAATAAAGTTATATTTATAGGATGCTATAATCAGTAATTACTAAGAAGCAGAAAGAAACTGCTATCCTTTTTCTCAGCAGTCAGCTATGACCACACAAAATAGGGAGATCCAGAAACCAATGAATGCATTCTAGGTAAAATAAAGGTTCACAGAATAAACAATTCTCATTAAATAGTTTGTTTTTTTCTTTTCACCTGAGAGTAAAGTTTTCAATCATTGGATTGCAATAAAAACAAGCCAGGAGCTCTAAATCCTCAATCATATCAAGATCAAAAGTATATAGACATTTCTGGTTTAGAAAAGCTAAAACATACAAAAAAGGAAATGTAAATAGCAAGACAGGGTGCTTAATAGTAGAACCATGGCAGAAATTTGTGGTATTTGGTAAAATACACATTGACATTTGGGAGAAAGTTTATTGCTCTGAGGGACTACAGCACCACTTTCAAGAAGGAAAGACGATTAGGGTTAACCACCTTTCTATCAGCAAGATGCGTTTATAGGAAAATTCTTAAAGAAGCAGAGATGAAGAAAGTTTTGTATTACCGTACTACATATTTTTAAAATGTTACCCTTTTTTCTTCATCCAATAGACAATGAGCAATATATTTTAGTAAAGTATTATCAGATTTGTTACTATCTAACCATCAAGTTAACAATATAAAATAGCGGACAGAAACATTACTCAAACTTGTAAGACAAGAGTATTATGAAGTAATTTTTATGCCAAAATATTTCTGATAACTATTACTTAAATATACAGTGATTACACTTATAAATTTTTCCAAATCGTGACTACGAAAATTACTTCCGAATGCTAACATTTATCCTAAGGAAAAGAGCAGTATCTAAGGGATGTGAGACATAACCTAACCACTGTGGAATAGAGCCCAATGCCACATGCCTGCCCCAACAATTTTAGAAAACTAATGTCACTGTGGTGATTGGGGAATTAGAAACAAGAAATTATGACTATGTGCATGCCATATGAATTTGGCCAAAGGATTTCTTTCTGACAATCTGCAGCTAGCACTCTGCTTAGTCTCTAGAAGGCAGGATTTTAAGTAAACATTGTTCTGAAAGAAAAGGTCTGAATGGGTAAGTTGCTATGCAGAGCACAAAGTTTTTTAATGCAATCTTCTATAAGAAGTAATTAAAATTTAAAAGCCAAACAGTCTAACAACAAATGTGATTTCTTTTGAGATAAACTTCATCTATCAGTTTCTTCCTCTGTTTATCAATCATCTCAAACATCAGAATCACTACACTGGTAATCTTTATGGTGACATGTGATACTATCTTTTGAAACTAGTCTGACTTTCTATAACAACTATTTTAGGAGTGGCATTTCTAAAAATAATTTTATCCAATGTATGCATCAGTCATATTTGAGGACAGACACAAGAATTCTAATAAAATTGGTAAAGTTTTAGAGCACTACACAGGTATTAAAACATGATCTGTACCCATAGGGGAGAAAACAGAAAAATCAAACTTCTATAAATGAAGGAGATTTTGGATACTTATAGTTGGCATAAAAAAAGAAAACCAAATTTTACACTTTCATCAGACATTTTTACAAAGAAAATGCCTCAATTATCATGTCTTCAATGTCATTATTCTCATACATATATATATATAAATTAACTGAAGTGATGCAGAAAGCCACAAATGAGAAAAGGACACTAAGGTTTTAATAAGGGAACAAAAGTTCTTTTCACCAGTATAGATTCACATTACAGTACACCAATATTGACAGCATTCTCTTGTCTATTTTTGGTACAGAAGATGGTCTCTCTCTACATAACCTTGTAAGGCTTCGGTAACTAAAACATAAAATAAAACAAACAAAACTCCCTCCCCCCACCCCCCCCCCCCAAAAAAAAACCCAAAAAATAAAACAAACCAACAAACAAAAAAAACAGCCTATTAGTTTACAGTTTATTTTAAAAATTCTGAAAGACACTGCAAATTCTAAACTTTTAGTAGTGCTACCCATACACAACCATGTGGTCAAGAACCCAGTAAAAGAGCCAGCCCCCTTCAAGGAAGCGGTGCAACAGTAGAATTGTGCAATATGGATGTTTCTTACTACAAGGAAAAATTATACATGGCACATTCTCATTCATATTTTGTAATGTAAAAAGTTACAAACATACCTAATCAAATAAATAATAAAAAAATTTGAATGTATTTATTAAGTATACTAAAACAACTACATAGAATAATGGCAACTTTCACTCACAGATTATTTACATGGTAATACCCAGTGTGGGTACACTGCTACAAAACTCAAAACAGAAGAAGTAAACTTGAAATGTTTTCCATAGTAAAGATCTAGCAGCACGACTATCTAATGCTGTTTTATCCCGAATGCTTCTGAAATGTTCTTTTTTTAGTCTGTGTCTTCATCCAGTTCATAATAGTCTTTATCATAAATATCTTTTACTAAAAGAACCCGTACAAGCATATTTTCCAAGGTGTTTCGGTCCAGTGAAGTCGATGTGTACCAGACAGGGCTATCTGTAGAACTAGAGCATTCTGGTTGCAAATAAAAAACATCCATTCTCTGATTAAGATTCTGTGGACTTTGGGAGAAAGGAGAAAGTCAATTTTACAGTGTATGTACAAAATTCCCCACAACTTTCTGTTCTTCTTTCGGGAATATTTCCATGACCACTAACCACATTATGTGGTCTGAACATATGCACCTCATTACCTACGTTAAATACACTATCCTTCAGATATTTTGAAAGTTAATTTCTGTGACAAAAGATTATTTTCCATCATAATTTAAATCATGTTCTTCACTGAATCCAAGGCACCATTAATTGAAATATTATTTTAATATTTCCACCAAACAAGTAAAACACTGCCAATTATAATTTTTAAATGCATCAATTGTAACATGCAGCCGAGTTTCAGAGATGGTAAAATGTGAAAAATGTTTCTTAGAATTGAAATATGGTAGCACATAAAATAAAAATACCAGCATTATACAATAGAGCTTAATTTTGAAAATACCAACAAGATAACACTCAAATAGGAATTTCTGATTAACAAATAGTTACTACCACTGGAAGATCGTGATTCTGTTGCAGCCAAATAGGGCCACCCCCAAACCATCACCAGAAGTATTACCATCATGCTATGGGTAACATTACTATTTCTATGGGTTCTTGAGAGCTAACCTGGGGACCAAACAATTTATAATAATAAAAACGTAATATGCTAATTAGACCTGATAAGCCAAACGACCTTCCAGACGTCATTCCAGACGTCCTTCCAGACAGACGAAGCCGTGGCAGCAGGGGCTGAGGCAGAGACAGTTAGGGGCGATCAGGCAGGCAGGCAGAGACAGTTAGGGGCGATCAGGCAGGCAGGCAGAGGCAGTTAGGGGTGATCACGCAGGCAGGCGAGTGCTTAGGGGCGATCAGGCAGGCAGGCGAGTGGTTAGGGGCAATCAGGCAGGCAGGGGGACATCCCCCGAGGGATCCCGGATTGTGAGAGGGTGCGAGCCGAGCTGAGGGACCTACCACCCCATCCCCATGCACGAATTTTGTGCACCGGGCCTCTAGTAATTTATAAAACTGATTATACAAGAAAATATATTCATGCTAACCTTTTGAAAAACAGAATGCATATTTAATGGACAAGTATAAAATAATTTATGGTCTCTAAACATATCATTGGTTTAAAATATTTTTAAATGTCTGTTGGTATCAGATTAGGGGGAAAATAGTGGTATAGCTGAAAAGCATAGTGCTTTCAGAACACTTTTATCTTTCAGACCTTCTTAAAGGGCAATTTTCTCTTAAATGTATATATTTCATTTTCCTCTCCCCCTATTTATTCTACCTTTGAACTTACCTTTTGTCCATAGCATGGCAAACTATAGCCCATCACTTTTTGTGTAAAGTTTTATTGTAACACACTCATGACTGTTACTTATATACTAGAGACCTGGTGCACAGATTCGTGCACCAGTGGGGTCCCTTGGCCTGGCCTGCGGGATCGAGCCAAAACCAGCTCTCCAACATCCCTGAAGGGTCCCAGATTACAAGAGGGTGGTTCTGGGGTGAATTGGGCTCCCTCCTCTCTGGTTTCACCCGAGAACCACAGCTGCCAAGTCACCTCAGCTCAGCAGCCCCTGTGTTGAGCGTCTGCCCCCTGGTGGTCAGTGCACATCATAGCTACCAATCAGATGGTCACTTAGGCTTTTATATATGTATATAGATAGTATATGGCTGCTTTCTAGCTATAAAAGCAGAATTGACAAGCTGCAATAATTCTGTAGCCCAAAAAATGCCTAAAATATTTACCTGATCCTTTGCAAAAAAGATTTGTGCCCCCTACTTTACAGTCATTAGAAGTGCTATAATTTAAAAGTTTACAGGATTATGAAAAGACAGTAAGTAGTAATTTCATTAGTAGAGAACTATTTTTTAACATATGCTTGAATCCTAAAGTATGAAATATAAACTGGTATTTTATAATATTGGGATTAAAAATGTTATAATTAAATGGACTTAGATATAAGTGAGAAATCTAAAGAAGGATCAGTGGGAAGTGTCACTTCTTGTTAATTTTAAATTCAAGGCAGCTAACAAATGATTTTAAAAATTAAATATCATTAACACTTACCTTTTAGACAAGTAGCATTCAAACATTTTCACAGGACATCTAGAAGGATTGGCTGTATTTTCAATTTGTTCAAATACTGGCTCATCATCTTCATGTTTTCTTTTTCCAGTAGTAATTTTATCTTAAAAAATGAAAATTATATGAACTTCCTAAGCCCAATCTTGAAGAAAGATAGTACTACCTACTCTATTCAGTCCTAGTATCTGTTTTACCAAAGAATGGGACTAGGTATCCTTCAGAGACCTAAGTGTGGCTTCTGGTAATTCACAATTTTTCAAACAAAATGAACTGAGATGTTTTAAGGAGACATAGTCTGTCTTATTTTTATGAAAATGACAGTCCTAGGGTTCTTAACAAGTGGCCTAAGTAGTCTTTAGTAAGGCAAAGTTTGGCTATCTCTGTCACAGACAATCCCAAATAAAAATCTGTTATATACCTTCATTATCTGTTCCACATAAGGAAGACACTTGATATCGAAGACATGCTTTGTTTTCCATTGTTAAAGGATTTTTTTTCCAATGCCTAAACACAGTGCCAAAGGAAAGTCTTAAGTGTTGTTCCACTGTTTTCAGGCCAAAATACTTAGTGTTAAAGTAGAACAGGGTATTCAGAAGAGCTACTGGAGAATGTGAGCCTAGTTGTTTTATCCTCCAGAGATAATCTTCTTCAACTCGAGAAAATATTGACCCTTAAATAGAGAAAAATATTTTTTAAAAGTTATAATAAAGAAAATAGTTTTCATTTACCAGCTAGACAGAGTTCATTTAAGAACAAACCTATTGCCATCTTCCATTCACACCAGGTCAACTGGAATGAATTTCAGAATTTTCTATGCAGCTCATTAGCAATACGGAGGCTAGGGAACACAAGAGACTGGAACTAGCACCTCTGCTGTAAGGGTCTGGATGTTTACTTCTATTCCATAGGATAAGTAGACAATGGTCAGAAAGGAATTTAAATCTGTAGAATTCCTGAGAAACATAGGTGATTCCATTCATAAACATTTTTACTTCACACATCTAAAACAGAGGTTTATTTACATCATACTCTCCACTTGGGCTTAAGAAGTAAATATCCAGTTTCTTACTCCAGAGAAAGAAGGCCACATTTATTACAAAGCTCTTCATAAACACTAGTTATCAACCACATTCATTTCTAATTCCTCAAAAGATGAACCATTGAGTTCACAAATAAATACTCTGAAAAATATGCTAATTTAAATTATTTCCTTATTATATTTAACTAGAGGCCCAGCACGTGAAATTGCGCATGGTAGCCAGCCGCTGATTGCAGCCCCACCCACCACTGTACACCACGTTCACCACCCCACCCGCCTGCCGCCCGCCTTGCTGCAATCGGAGCCTGTGGGCCGCGGTGAAGGGACCAAGAGGTGCTCAATGCACCTCTTGGTGACCGGTTGTTTGGTCGTCCTGGACACTGGCCTTTTATATATATATATATGTGTGTGTGTGTGTGTGTATACATATATATGTATATATATATGTATATATATTTATGAACATTCTGTAAAATTAAAAATCCCAGTAGCAAATTAGCAACAGTTTTATTTCAAAAGAGCATTACCATCTGGAAGTATGCTTGGTTGCCAACTTCGGAGGATTTTATTCAATTCTTGCTCAAATGTCTGGTATCCTGGATCGATAAATATGTTGTCTTTTCGATTACTACCACACAAGTACTAAAAAAAAAAAAAAAAAATCTTGAAGGAAAACCAGCTAATTATAAATAGTGACTATATTATTTGTATTCTATATTATTTAAGAAAAAATAAACAAATGTTATAAGAGAAACAAGCACACTAATAAAACCTGAGAGGTTACTGACTTTTACTACATATCTAGAAATCATAAAGAATCATAAGTTGCCAATTACTGTTGTTATTAAAAAACTCAAAGTTGAAATACACACCCAAGAATCCAGAGTGTAAGAACTGGATGAGAATCTATGGTCTGTCAGATAAAATACAGAATTTCTGGCTCCAGTATTCATTACATAGCACATAGAGAAAACAAAATTACATTTGAAAGTAAGAGTAATTAAATTATCAATGACTAAAGAAAAATTCTGAATGGTGAGGTCGGGATGAAAGGTTACTCTGCAGCAATGTGAGGGTCTCCTCCCGCACTGACTCTGTTAGGCTAAGCAATGCTTTTTCCTGACTGCCTCTCTATACTTCACTCTCCTGAGTCAGAACAAATTCATGAATCTTATAATTTACCATGACAAACCTTAACAGTGAAGGTTGTTCAGGGATGATTTAAATGAAGTTAAGATCATCTCCAATGGGATTTTAAAATGATATAATATCAAAGTAAAATGTATGACAAAAATAGCACAAACAACGGGAGACAGGAATTAGTACTACACTGTTGTAAGGTTCTTACATCAAACAGTAAGGGGTACTATAATATTTGAAAGTAAATAATGATTAACTGTAGGTGAGTATTTTAAATATTAGGACACCACTAAAAACAAATTTAAGTATGAAAGGAGACTGTGTGGATGTGTGTGAGTGAGTGAGGGACAGTTAAATCCGGCAGGAGCAGCAGGGGATAGCAGACCAGGCTCTCTTGAACAGGGAGAGAATACCACTGCTGCAGGCACTCACCGGCCTGTGGGACTCAGGCCCGGAGCCCACGCCATCTTGAAGGGGAGAGTGGCCTTTTCTAGGAACTCATCAGCACTACCACCCAGACAGGCCTTGAACACTGCCCACGACCCAGCAGCCACTCCAGCCAAAATCCTGCTGCCCCACCTGCAGACCCGCGGACCCTGGGACCTCCACCTCCAAAGGTGCACCACCCCTGCAGCAGTAAGTGCAACTTCCCCCTTCCCCAGCAGAACTCCATACACCACATTCGCGTGTTTCCACTGTGCAGGCATCCAGGACATACCACACCATAGGCAGCGCCTGGGAGCCACTGGGAGCCCCTGCTGGGTGTGATTTTGTACAGACAAGGGCGCGCTGCCCCGCAGTAGAAATTCTGAATTCCCTCTTCCTAAATAACTGCCCATAGACACCCCAGCTGCACAACTTCAGCACCAGGGCCCCTCAGAGTGTGTCAGAGCTCTGCGCCGACAAACGCACCACCACAGTCACGCATTTCCAAAGGGCAGGCACCCTGAGCCCATCTATCCACAGGGCGCTTGTGGGAGCTGCTGTGAGCCCCACTGGGTGGGATCTTGGACAAACAGGGAGGCACTCCCCCCAGCAGTAGAAATTCTGAATTCACTCATCCTGGATACCTGCCCACAGAGGACTCAATTCCGCGGTTTTAGTGCCAGGACCCTTCAGAGTGCCAGGGCCCTTCAGAGTGCTTAGTGCACCTCGCTGGCAAACGCACCGCGGGTGCCCCTGTAAGCCGCCACTGGGAGTGCGCACCTATCCACCATAGGTGCAGCAGCAAAAACTGCGTCTTCCCACCCCACAGCTGCAGAACTCTGGACACTACAGTTGCACGCTTTTCCAGCATGCAGGCCTCCTAAGCCCACCACTCCACAGGCAGCCCTTGGGCGCCTCTGTGAGCCCGCGCTGGGCATGCACTTATACAAACAGCGGCGCATTGCTGGGCTGTAGAAACACTGAATTCCCTCTTCTGGTATACCTTCCCACAGACACCGCAATCCCATGGCTTCAGCGCCAGGGCCCTTCAGAGTGCGTCAGTACACCCTGCTGGCAAATGCACCATGGGTGCCCTTGTGAGCCGCCACTGGGGACACTTGTATCCAACCACAGAGGCAGCAGCAAAAGCTGAGTCTGCCCATCCTAAAACTACAGAACTCTGAAAACCACAGTCACGCCTTTCCAGAGCGTAGGCTCCATGAGCCCCACCACCCCAACAGAAGGTTCATGGGTACCACTATGAGTTCCCTATGGACATGCACAATTTCAACCAAGGGCGCAAGACAACAAAAATTGGGACACCCCCCTCCACGGCTGCTGACTTCTAGACACCACAATTGCACCTTTCCAGCTCGCAGGCCTACATCAAGAGAACCCAAAAAGCTCAAGTAGGGAGCTACGCTAGATTACCAAGCCCAGGAGACTGAGAGATCACACACCAGTAGCACCATCCCCAAAAGAACCTGGGTAGCAAAGCAATCGGATCTACAATTAAAACGTTACAGAAAAACATGGGAAGACAAAAAATCAATCCCCAAAGGAAAGAAAAAGAGGAATCACCAGAAAGGGAGTTAAATGAAATTGAGGCTAACAACATATCAGAGAAAGAATTCAGATTAATGGTTATAAGAATGCTCAAATGGCTGGATGACAAATACATACATCTCAATGAGAATTAAGGAGCTAAATGAGAATGTCACCAACATGAAAAGGAACCAAGAGGAGATGAAGAACGACATAGCTGCAATAAAGAACACAATGGAAGGCTTAAACAGTAGACTAGAAGAGGCTGAGGACTGCATCAGTGAATTAGAAGACAATGTAGGAAAAAACACACAAACACATCAGGAACTGGAAAGAAGATTTAAAAAGCAAGAGAAGAGCATAAGGGAGCTTTGGGACAACACAAAATGAAACAACACTTGCATAACAGGGGTACCAGAAGGAGAGGAAGAGAAGCAATGAATAGAAAACCTGTTTGAAGAAATAATGACAGAAAACTTCCCTGATATTGGCAAGAAAAAAACTATGCAAGTCCAAGGAGCACAGAGTCCCAAACAAGATGAACCCCAAAAGATTAACACCAAGACACATCATAATTAAATTGACAAACACCAACGACAAAGTAAAAATCTTAAAGGCTGCCAGAGAGACAGAAAGTTACCTACAAGGGATCTCCTATTAGAATATCAACTGATTTCTCAACAGAAACACACCAGGCCAGAAAGGAATGGAATGAAATATACACAGTGACCCAAAGCAAGGGACTGAATCTAAGAATACTACACCCAGCAAGGCTATCATTCAAAACTGAAGGTGTTATCAGGAGCTTCACAGACAAAAAAGGGCTAAGATAGTTTATTATTACGAAGCCAGGAATGCAAGAAATGCTAAAGGGACTGCTGTAAAAATAAGAAACAGTAAGGCAAGAAGAAATACAAACATTAAGAATAAAAATGACAACTAACAAGTACTTATCAATAATAACATTAAACGTAAATGGATTAAATGCACCAAACAAAAGACATAGGGTAGCTGAATGGATAAGAAAACATGACCCATATATTTACTGTCTGCAAGAGACCCACCTGAGAACAAAGGATTCACACAGACTGAAAGTGAAGGGAAGGTAAAACATTTTTCAGGTAAATGGAAATGCAAAAAAAAGCTGGGGTTTCGATACTTATATCTGACAAAATAGACCTCAAAGTAAAGGCCATAACAAGAGATAAGGAAGGCCACTACATAATACTAAAGGGAGCAATTCAACAAGAAGATATAACTCTGGTAAACATTTATGCACCCAATACAGGAGCACGCAAATACATAAAACAACTTCTGGAAGATATCAAGGGAGAGATCGATAGCAAGACAGTCATAGTAGGAGACTTCAATACCCCACTAACACCACTGGATAAATCCTCTAAACGAAAAATCATCAAAGAAACAGCAATCCTAAATGACTCACTAGATCAGATGGACTTAATTGACATCTTCAGAACATTTGACCCCAAAGCTACAGAATATACATTCTTCTCCAGTGCACACGGAACATTTTCAAAGGTAGACCACATATTAAGACACAGGCAAAGTCTCTTCAAATTCAAGAAGACTGAAATCATATCAAGCATCTTCTCAGACCATAATGGCATAAAATTAGAAATCAACTACAATAAAAACAATGGGGAAAAAAATCCAACACTTGGAGGCTAAATAGCATGCTATTAAACAATGACTGGGTTACCAACGAGATCAAAGTAGAAATTAAAGTCATCCTGGAAACAAATGACAATGAAAACACAACAATCCAAAATCTATGGGACACAATGAAAACAGTCCTGAGAGCAAAGTTCATAGCTCTACAGGCCTACCTCAAAAAAACAAGAAAAAATGTTAATAAATGATCTAACCTTGAAATTTAAAGAACTAGAAAGCGAGCAACAAGAAAAGCCCACAGTAACCAGAAGAAGATAATGAAAATCAGAGCAGAAATAAATGACATAGAGACCAAAAAAACAATACATAACATCAATGAAACCAAGAGCTGGTTCTTTGAAAGGATAAACAAGATTGATGAACCTCTAGCCAGGCTCACCAAGAAACAAAGAGAGCGGGCCCAAATAAACAAAATCAGAAATGAAAGAGGTGATGTAACAAGTGACCCCACAGATATACAAAGGATAGTAAAAAAATACTATGAATAACTCTACTCCAACAAACTGGACAACCTCGACGAAATGGACACATTCCTAAAAAAATACAAGCTTCCAAAACTCAATCAGGAAGATTCAAGAAGCCTGAATAGGCCAATAACTACTGATGAAATTGAAACAATAATCAAAAAGCTTCCAGCAAACAAAAGCCTGGACCAGATGGCTTCACAGGGAAATTTTACCAAACATTCAAAGAAGAACTAAAACCAATCCTTCTCAGACTATTCCAAAAAATTCAAGAGGAAGGCACATTTCCAAACTCTTTCTATGAAGCCAGCATTACCCTATTCCTAAAACCAGATAAAGACACCACAAAAAGGAGATATACCGGCCAATATCCCTGCTGAACATAGATGCTAAAATCCTCAACAGAATTCTAGCAAATTGGATCCAGCATTACATTAGAAAGATCATACACCATGACCAAGTGGGATTTATTCCAGGGATGCAAGGCTGGTACAATATCCTTAAATCAATAAACGTGATACAACACATAAATTGAGACAAAAATCTCATCATCATATCAGTTGATTCAGAAAAGGCATTTGACAAAGTCCAACAACCTTTTCTGATAAAAACGCTCAGCAAAGTGGGAATAGAGGGATCATACCTCAACATAATAAAAGTCTTATGACAAACCTACAGCCAACATCATACTCAATGGGCAAAAACTAAAACCATTTTCCATAAGAACAGGAACAAGACAGGGATGCACACTTTCACCCCTCCTGTTCAACATAGTACTGGAAGTGCTAGCCAAAGCAATCAGACAAGAAGAAGAAATAAAAGGCATCCAAATTGGAAAAAAAGAAGTAAAATGGTCATTATTCGCAGATGACATCATACTGTACATAGAAAACCCTAAAGACTCCATCAAAAAATTATTAGACTTAATAAATGAATTTGGCAATATAGCAGGATACAAAATTAACGCCAAGAAATCTATGGCAGTTCTATACACCAACAATGAACTTACAAAAAGAGAGACTAAGAAAACAATCCTATTTACCATCCCACCAAAAAAATTAAGATACCTAGGAATAAACCTAACTAAGGAGGTAAAAGACCTATTCGCAGAAAACTACACAACACTGAAAAAAGAGATAGAGGAAGACATAAACAGATGGAAGAACATACCATGTTCATGAATTGGTAGAATCAACATCATTAAAATGTCCATACTACCCAAAGATATCTATAGATTCAATGCACTCCGCATTAAAATACCAACAGCATATTTCACAGACCTAGGACGAACTCTCCAAAAATTCATCTGGAAACAAAAAAGACCTCAAATAGCTGCAACAATCCTGAGAAAGAATAACAATGTAGGTTGGATCTCAATACCAGATATCAAGCTGTATTACAAAGCCACTGTTCTCAAAACTGCCTGGTACTGGCATAAGCATAGACATATAGATCAATGGAATAGAATAGGGAACTCAGAAATCGACCCAAACCACTATGCTCAATTAATATTTGACAAAGGAGGCAAGAGCATACAATGGAGTCAAGACAGTCTCTTCAATAAATGGTGTTGGGAAAATTGGACAGATACATGCAAAAAAATGAAACTAGACCACCAACTTACACCATACACAAAAATAAACTCAAAATGGATAAAGGACTTAAATATAAGACGGGAAACCATAAAAATATTAGAGGGATCTACAGGCAGCAAAATCTCAGACATATGCCAAAGCTGTATCTTCACCAATACAGCTCTTAGGGCAATAGAAACTAAAGAGAAAATAAACAAATGGGACCACATCAAAATAAAAAGCTTCTGCACAGCAAAAGAAACCATCAACAAAACAACAAGAAAGCCCACTGCATGGGAGAACGTATTTGCCAGTGTTATCACTGATAAGGGTTTAATCTCCAACATTTACAGGGAACTCATACAACTTAACAAAAGGAAGATAAACAACCCAATAAAAAAATGGGCAATGGACCTAAATAGATACTTTTCAAAAGAGGACATAAGGAAGGCCAAGAGACATATGAAAACATGCTCTAAGTCACTAATCATCCAAGAGATGCAAATCAAAACAACAATGCAGTACCATCTCACACCTGTCAGAATGGCTATCATTAACAAATCAACAAATGACAAGTGCTGGCGAGGATGAGGAGAAAAAGGAACCCTCGTGCACTGCTGGTGGGAATGCAGACTGGTGCAGCCACTGTGGAGAACAGTATGGAGTTTCCTCAAAAAACTAAAAATGGAACTCCCATTTGAACCAGTGATTCCACTTCTAGGAATATATCCCAAGAAACTAGAAACACCAATCAGAAAGGATATATGCACCCCTATGTTCAAAGCAGCACAATTTACAATAGCTAAGATTTGGAAACAGCCTAAGTGCCCATCAGCAGATGAGTGGATTAGAAAACTATGGCACATCTACACAATGGAATACTACAATGCTTTAAAAAAGAAGGAATTCTTACCATTTGCAGCAGCATGGATGGAACTGGAGAACATTATGCGAAGTGAAATAAGCCAGTCAGTGAAAGAAAAATACCACATGATCTCACTCATTTATGGGTAATAAAGAACATTATAACCTGATGAACAAAAAGATAGATACAGAAGCAGAGAAGCATCGAACAGACTGTCAAATTACAGCAGGAAGGCTGGGGGAGGGAGGGGAGGTAAGAGATCAACCAAAGGACTTGTATGCATGCATATAAGCATAACCAATGGACGCAAGACACTGGGGGGGGGGGTGGTGAGGGCATGCATGGGAGTGGGGTGGGGGGGCAATGGGAGGATATGCACACATATAATTCTTTAATCAATAAAAAAAATTGGGGGAAAAAACAAATTTAAGAGGCATAAATAATAAACCAATAGTAGAGACAAGATGGAATCACAAAAAAATAACGCAAAAAAAGCAGAAAAACACATAAAATAAAGAATAGACATAACAAATACAAAACAACCAGCAGGATGATAGATTTTAATCCAATGATATCAGTAATTACAATAAAACCTTAATATAACAGACCAATCCAGGCAAGGAGATGTCTGTTAAAGTAGGTTTTCCAAAGCGTATGTTAACAAAGTGACAAGTTCATTTGTTTTTACTTACGTAGATACATTTATGTGATTAAAATCAAGTATGTATGAAAAGTTTAATTTCACAGAAAATTTTTCTATATGTATTACTGTAATTTTAAATGTACACTGAACAGGTCTAGTTAATTTGTGTACCTGGCTGGGGCATGGTTTAGTGCATTCAGAACATCTGCTGGCTCTCCTTAAAATTGCTGCAGAGCCCTAGCCTTTTTGGCTCAGTGGACAGAGCATCAGCGTGTGGACTGAAGGGTCCTGGGTTCAATTCCAGTCAAGGGCACATACCTCGATTACAGGCTCTAGGGCAAGTGCAAGAGGCAACCAATCAATGTTTCTCTCACATCGATATTTCTGCCTTTCCCTCTCTTTTCCACTCTCTCTAAAAATCAATGGAAAAATATCCTCAGGTGAGGATTTTAAAAAATGATGTTGAAAAACAAACATATAAATAATAAATAAAATAAAATAAATAAAAACTGCTGCAGAAAGTCATACCACTGGACAATAGAACCAATTACTGCATGCAATGTGGTGTGATCACACGCTAATCATTCATCAAACACTGTTTATGATTTAACTATAACTGTAGACATATATTTATTTATCAGTGAAATTACTAGTGTTTTTTCCAACATAGAGCCTATTTGCTAAAATTTGTTAAAATTAACAGTGAATTAATAACAACAAAAATAACCTGTTAATTATAAGCAAATATGGGTTAAAAGTTTTAAAATTAACAGGGTGTTAATTTTCACTTATGAGATATGGACAGAAATTTTGTTCATTAAATCCAAAGTCTGTTAAATCAAGTCTGCAAAATTGAGAATTTACTGTACATCGAACATGTTTAAATAAACAAGGCATGCGGCCCGCCAGCCGAGAGTTTGACATGCTTGCTGTACAATAAATGTAAAAGGTCTAAGCTAGGATCAGCAAACTAGTGTTCTTGAGCCAAATCTGGCCCACTGTCTATTTCTGTAAATCAAGTTTCCTTGAAACACAGAAACACTCATCATTTGCATATTGTCCAAGAATGCTTTCATACTTCAATGACAGAGCTGAATGGTTGCATAGCAGACTATGGCCTGCAAAGCCTAAAACATTTACTCTCTTGTCCTTTAAATTTTTAAGGGTGTTTTCTATATATATATATATATAGTTTCTATTGTTTTCAGAAAGATAGGAACATCAATGAGAGAGAATCATTGAGTGGCTGTCTCCTACAGGACCCCTACTGGGGATTGAGCCCAATACCAGGGGAATTGAACCACACAGGCCAGGCCTCTGGTCCTTTATTTTTAAAGTTTGTTGGTCTAAAAATACCAAGACAAATACTGTCAAATTTTATTAAAGAAAAAAAAGTAAGGCCCAACAATATGCTGTCTACAAAACATCTACTTTAAATATGGAGACACAGATAAGTAAAAAGTAAGTGAATGAAAAAATATATGCCATGTATATATAGTAAACAAAAATAAGACTAGTCCCAGCCCGGTGACTTAGTTGGTTGGGGCATTGTCCCATACACCAAAAAGGTTGTGGGCTCGATTCCTAGTCAGGGCATGTACAGGAGATAACTAATCGATGTTTCTCTCTCTATCTCCCCCTTCCTCTCTCTCTCAAATCAATAATATATCCTCAGGTGAGGATTAAAAATAAGAAGACTGAAGTACTATCATCTGAGTTGGCCAGTTGTTACTCCTACCTGTCAGAAGGAAAGTTAGCCAGCATAATTTCAAAATGGTAGTATAAAAATTCCTATCACCTTTCAAAAAGGATGACAGACCAATTAATTGCCTGCCAATCAATGAAGTGACAATGATAACAAGCCAAAAACTACTAAGTTCCCAACTCAGCTCTGAAAAGGCTTCTTCAGGCAGTCTATGATAAATTCAAAGTTCTGCTGCCTTTATTACTAGAATGATGACAATAAGCTTTGTTAGTCATTGTTGTAGTATGGAAAGCAATACTATATTACCATTATTATTGTTAATTCCCATTGAAAGCAGTCCCAACTTATAAATACCTCACCTGCCCCACCACCAGAGCCTTGAGACCAATGGGAATTTGGTGAAGAAAAAAACAAAGCTGTGATTCCAGAAGCAAAGCAAAGAGAAGCTGTCAAGATAGCAGCACCTTTTGGGAAGGAACTGCAGAGAAAATGCTCTGACAGCATAGGCCTGTCGGATTAGCAACAAGCTTAATTAAAAACTAACCTTCACAGAAAGTCTTCAATCTGATGTTACTTAAACTGCTTTGAAACAATATTTGACAGAACTAGAAATACATAGATCATTTTAGAATCACTATACAGAACAGCATTAAAAAATAAAAACAGTGATCCAACCATGTAATTTTAAATTTTCCAGTAGCCACATTTATAATTAAATATAATTAAATATTTTAACCCAATATATCTAAAACATGTAATTTCAACAAATAACAAAAATTAATGAGATATTTTACATTTTTAAAAACTTGAATTCTTTAGAAATCTGTGTGTGTTTTACACTCAGAGCACTTCTTATTGTCAAACTAGCTACTTCCCAAGGGCCCGTTTGTTATGGGTTAGTATTAGTAGATATCTAGCTACTTAAGCAGAAATTCTGGTACTAGTATCTGAAAAGTAGAATTAACGTCCCATACAACATAATTAATAGGCAATTGAAAAGCATGTATTTTAGAGAATATGTTCAGAACATTAACATGTTTCTTTAAACATGTATTTGTCAGTAATATAGGAAATAAATATTGTCAAAGAATGTTTTGAAAAGCTAGTTAAGCAAGAAACCTATTACATATAACAATATGCATAATAATTTATAAAATGTTGAGACTGTAAGACACTCATACGGTAATTTGAGGAATATTGGATATATTTAAGAGATTCTACTATCATATCCTAAAATTGGTAGTCTTATTAAACGCTATTTGTAAAAAGTTTCATTAAGAAGAATGTAAACTAACCCACCATTAATTTAGCTACCAGTCAGTAGTTTTACACAATAATTTATGTTTCAGTAATAATATTTCAACTTTCAGCTGCCTATTTCCAAGGGGAAAAAAATGTTAAATGTGATCTTTAAAAATGCTTAAAAGCTTTTCATGTTTTACCCTGGCTAAAAAATGAAGTCTACACATTTTATCAAGGAATACAGGCCCTTTGTGACATGACTGTTATCCACTTCATACTTCACCCATCCTCAGAGACCTCCACACTTCTGCATTCCAGCCATGCCAAGCTGCTCCTGGAAAACGGTGACCTTATGTATTTTTCTCTATCTGTGGAATGCCATTGTTCTTCCATCATCCTGTCTGCCTAGTGAATTTGTATGTATTCTTCAAATTTCAATTTAAAGGTCTTCTCCACTGTTTTATGTTCTCTGATTACATACTTAGGTAGACTCAAGTAGTCCCAGTTCTGTGCTATGACCATACCATGAGTACAGGACTATTTGAATATGATATAGTTGTGTGTTTCAAATCCTTGAGCGGCACATATTACAGTGACTTAAGTCCAACTGCTTACCAATTTAGACTCAAAATGTATAAGCTATATAACCTCAGCTGAGCTGCTTTTCTCTATTTCCTCATCAAAAAATGATGATAATAAGAGTAGAGTTATTGAGAGAATTAAGTGACATGCCAAGCACTTAGCACAGTGCATGGAAAGCAGTAAATAGTTTAAAAAAAAAAAAAAGTCATCTCCAGAGTATACTCCAATGTTCAGCATAAAGTAGGACTTTTAACTACTGTTTCCTGAATGAAGCAATGAACATCGGATTAGCAAAACTCTGAATCCACCACATCATTGCTGGGAAACATAAGGCAAATTCTTAAGGCTCTTCTAGGTCAAAGAAAGATTAAGCAAGTTAAAAAATGTTATATATATTTCAATAGAATTTAATTATCAGGGAACTATCTATTTACACAGAACTCAAATTAATGAGCCATGAAAGTGAGTTTATATATTTTTTAATTTAGTAAATGGAGTTAACACTCTCTTAAAAAAACAATTTCCTCCAGATAAAAGACTTAGCGTGTTAAAATAAAACATTTTGGGAAAGTGACAAATAATTACTGTCTATAACAAGAAATTCTCATTAACTGAAAGGGATAAGCAACCCAAAAGACAAAGGAACAATTAACAGAAAAGCAAATCCAAATAGCCAATAAACATAAAAAGATCCACACAATCCTTTTGTAAAGAAATCTGGTGACATGTTTTAGACTAAAAAATACACGTTATCTTGTGATCCAATAATATCCTTTCAGGAATTATATCTCATAGAAATAAAAAAACCAGTTCTTCAGGATAATTATGTAAGATTTGGGGGAGAAGGGAAAGGAAGTGTACACTGTTTATCTCTAATAGAAAAATTTTATGAAACAAAGGGAATGATCATCATTGTTGAAATGAGTATGTTAACTGTCTTATGAATTATAATACATATAGTTGAAAGTCTGCTCTGGCTGACTTAGAGAGATAGCCACCAACATATAGAGAAATAGAGGGAAGGAAAGTAATATTCAAAAGTGTATAATATGGTTCCCCATTCTTAGTTGATCGTAACTTCTATATATCTTCTTCCATGTTCATAAAAAGCAAAGCTGCATACACACCTAGCTAACCATATGGGGTGGAGATAATTAGGAAGAAAGGACATCCACAATTCTACTTACGATGAATTTGGTGAGAGGCATGTGTTCACATATGTAAGAAAGTATATGAAAGAATGATCATGATGACTACAGTATTTCATATAATTTTGCTTTCTTCCTCAAACATTTCCATATGACAATGCTGAGTGTAGACAAGTGTGTAGAGCAACAGAATCCACATACACTGCTCATGGGAATATAAAGCAGGAAACTTTGGGAAATTGTTTGACAATTTATAAGAAACATAAGTATACCCTATACTCATAAATTCCACTCCTAGACTTTTTGTCCAAAGAAAAAGGAAATGTGTAAATGACTTGTACAATAATGTTCGTAGCAGCTTTATTCACAACTAGAGGCCAGTGCATGAATTCGTGCACCAGTGGGGTCCCTTGGCCTGGCCTGTGGGATTGGGCTGAAACTGGCTCTCTGACATCCCCCCGAGGGGTTCCAGATTGCAAGAGGGCGCAGGCCAGGCCAAGGGACCCCACGGGTGCATGATCAGGGCTGGGGAGGGATGCGGGAGGTTGGCCAGCCAGGGAGGGACCACGGGAGGGCTCCAGGGCATGTCCAGCCCGTCTCACTCAGTCCCGATCGGCCGGACCCCAGCAGCAAGCTAACCTACTGGTCGGAGCGTCTGCCCCCTGGTGGTCAGTGCACGTCATAGCGACTGGTCGACCAGTCAACTGTCTGCCCGCCTGGTGGTCAGTGCATGTCATAGTGAGCGGTTGAGCGGCCTTAGCTTATCATTAGCGTATTACGCCTTGATTGGTTGAACGACCAACCGGCCGACAGGACACTTAGCACATTAGGCTTTTGTTATATAGGACTATATAAACTTTTAACAACCATCATTCCTTATACAATCAGGAGAAAAATCAGCTATTTATTTATGAAGGAGAAAAAATGGTACATCCCCTTCCACAAATATCAGTTCAATATCCACAATTATATTTAATTTCTCATTATATAATGCAGAAGTGGCTATGTACTTCTGGAAACATTCACAAAACTTAGTCCTTACAACTAAAGATGTTATTCTTTCTACAGACCTATTCAGAGAAAGGATACTTCTTCAACATTAACTTATTTTTATTGTCACATGTGAACAAAACCAATTAAGTACAACAAACAAAAATATGTACTCTTCTAAAATAGCTTCTATTTCTGAACACATCCTTGAAGGAACATTAAACAGCAATGGTTTCTGGAAATTATATTTTAGATAATTTATCTTTGCACTGAATTTTCAGATTATTTTCAAAGTTTATAATACCATATAGTCCTTTCTCCAAAGGTGTGAAAATATGTCCAATGATGAGAACAAATTACCGTATTTTCCGGCGTATAAGACGACTGGGCGTGTAAGATTTTCCTGGTTAAAAAGTCGTCTTATACGCCGGAAAATACGGTAGTCCAATATATCTAATCCCATCAATATAGTCCAATATACTGTATTTTCCGGCATATAAGATGACTTTTTAACCCAGAAAAATCTTGTACGCCCAGTTGTCTTATATGCCGGAAAATACGGTATAAAACTTTTTCAAATTGTGGTAAAAATACACAAAACATAAAATTTAGCATCTTAATCATTTTTCAATGTACATTTCAGTAGTAAAAATTTTTTTCGCCCAACCAGCCTGGCTCAATGGTTGAGTGTCAACCTAAGAACCAGGAGGTCATTGTTTGATTCCCATGCCCAGGTTGTGGGCTCAATCCCCAGTGTGGGGTGTGCAGGAGGCAGCCAATCAATGATTCTCTCTCATCACTGATGTTTCTATCTCTCCCTCTCCGTTCCTCTCAGAAATCGATAAAAATATATTTTAAAAAAAATTTTTTGAGGAAACAAATTTCAGTCATAAAGAACCAATTTTATTTTATTTACTTTTGTAAAAAAAAGTTTTGATTGAGAGAGAAAGAAACATCGAGAAACATTAATCAGCTGTCTCCTGCAACTCAGGCATGTGGTCTGACCAGGAATTGAACCTCCTGGTGCATAGGACAATGCTCAGCTAACTGAGCAACACCAGCCAGACCATAAAGAACCAACTTTAAAAAGGAAGAAAATTCTGACATACGCTGTAACACTGATGACCTCTGAGGACACTCACTATACTCAGTGCAACAGGCCAGTCACAGAGAGAGATATTGTACGATTCCCCTTAATTGAGATCCCTAGGTACTAAGACAGAAAATAAGATGGTGGTTGCCAGGTGACAATGGGGAGTTATTGTCTAATGGATGTAGTTTCAGTTTTATAAGATAAAAACAGTTATGGGGATGGATCGTGGTGTTGTTTACACAAGATTGTGTATGTAGTTAATACCACTGAACTGTGGTATTAAAAATAGTGAAGATGGTAAATTTATTTTTTTAAGATGGTAAATTTTATGTTACCTGTGTTTTACAATTTAAAAATTTTTTAAAGTTTAAAAACATAATTTATTATCATTCTTTAAGCAATAATCCATTTAGCTCAACTCTCTATTGATATTTGGAGAGCTAATATTTAAATAATCCACCAAATAAAAAGCAATCCAAAGAGAGATTCAACTTCCTGTAAAGGATTATGAGGTCAGCTAATGCCCTTTACTTAAGGAAAATGAAAATACAATATACAAAAATTTCTGGAATGCAGGTAGAGTAGTTCATACAGGAAAATTTATAAGTTTAAATGCTTTACTGGAAAAGAAAAAAGATCTAAAATCAACAATATTAAAAAGCTAGAAAAAAATTTTTTTAAAAAGAGGGGTCAGAGACTCAATTAAAAAAGAAAACAGAAAAACATAAAAATCAATGATACCAAAAGCTGGTTCTCTGAGTAAATCAATAAAACTGATAATCCTTTAGCTGGATCAGCATACCACCACCCTAGCCCCACTGGACCCAATCCCACCAAAGATGTTTGGCCTGAACCAAAGATGTTTCACAGCCTGCAAACAAAGAAGTAACTTGTAACAATGGTTATATTTGGGTCACTCTTCCCATTTTCCAGAACCAACCCTAACTGTCACCTTCCCCTCAAGTGAGATCCAGTAGCACCACCCTCCAAACTCCCAGCAGCCCACCTTGTTGAGCTCAGACTCCTAGCAGAATCCTGAACAGACTGAGTTGGGTGGCTCTAGGACAGGGACCATTTTTCCCTAACACACCCAACCAATGCAAAACCCTCCCTTCACATGGCTAACTCTTGGTCTGTTTGAACCTGGTAAATTCTGCTGGCCTCACCCTAAAGATTCCCCGAGGCACCACCGAAAAGAAGTGCAGACAGCCAGGGGTGGTATACCCTGGGGCAGTGG
Organism: Cnephaeus nilssonii; assembly: GCF_951640355.1. Classification (NCBI taxonomy): domain Eukaryota; kingdom Metazoa; phylum Chordata; class Mammalia; order Chiroptera; family Vespertilionidae; genus Cnephaeus; species Cnephaeus nilssonii. The sequence goes on from NC_137077.1 coordinate 100,739,466, forward strand.
TCCGCAAACTCATTAGTCAACAGAGCCAAATATCAACAGTACAACGATTGAAATTTCTTTTGAGAGCCGAGCTTCTGCGCATGGGCCACGAAGTTTCAATCACACTGTACGTGCGCCCGCACGTGGTATTTTGTGGAAGAGCCACACTCAAGGGGCCAAAGAGCCGCATGTGGCTCTCGAGCAGCAGTTTGCCGACCACTGCCCTGGGGCATTTATAGAGTGGTCTCAGACTTAGCACTGGCAACTGAGTTTGAACCTGTATCAGTCTGGTGAACACCACATACTACTTCCTAGTGACTCACTGAGAAACTACCTCATGCAACTCAGGTACCACTGAGCCTATCAGGTGGGTGGGTGGATTTCAGGGTGCGTTGGGACTTTTGCTGACCAGAACCTGGGCCTTGGACTAATAAAAGCTGGACTTGTTGTGAACCCTGGTCCTTCCCATCGACACCCAGGCCAAACAGAGGCAGTCACAAACTGTGATCACTTTATGGCTCCAAAAAAGCGACCCAGGGCCAGTCACAGGCAGCTTCTGACTTTGGCCTGAACCAGAGTCCCTCTCAATAGGCCCCAAAGCTAACACAGGCAATGGCCAGCTTCAGATAATATCACAGCAGTATCCAATTGGCTTCACCAGCAGCATATCCAAAGGGAGATCTCGGCAGGCACCAGACCCTTCTGTGCTTCATGTGGCCAGCACCTGCACAGCAGCTTGTACACTGTAGTCAGGGTCAATCGTCACAGTCAGCCACCCTGAGGGTGAACCCCACATAAGAATGGGCCAATTGCTATAAACACTCAATTACAACAGGAGGGCCCACATATTCCACACAAGGGACAGTCCTGGTAATCAAAGAGACTGCACCACTGGGTCATTTGCCTTCTTTCATAATTGAAAGGTAATTAAAATAAATGTAAGAACCTTACATGTATCAAAATCTATTAATATTAGAATGGCAATGGAGTAACTGGAAGCAACACTGACACTCTCACAGGACCTAACTTTAATTACAATTAAATTACACAAAAACCATCCTGAATAATCAACTGAAGACTAGCTGAAGAGAACCCTGATAACCAAGGACTGAAAGTGGAGACTGCATAGAGAATGATAGGAAGTGTGGAGGAGCAAGAGGGCTGGCTAGGCAACCACAGACAGCAGCTGAAATTTCAGAGGAATATCTCAGCTGTGGGGAGTTCCCACTGAGAACTCTGGGGTATAAACACCAAGTTAGGTTCCCCAGCCCAGAGAACCAGAACTGAGAAAGCTGCCCACATAACATCTGGCTGTGAAAAACAGCAGGGTTGCTGTTTGCCAGGAAGAGACAGCTAGAAATGCAGGCACCTTCTTAAAGGACCAACAGACAAAATTTTGTGTGCAGCCACTCACCTTGGGCTCCAGCAGAGAGGACTAGAGTTGGGGTCTAGTGTTGGAGTCTCTGGGGTTAGAGCTCGGACCACAGCCACCCTGGTTTTCTGTGCTGATACATTCCCTCATACTGCAGAGGACATCTTTCTCAGGCAGACCTCATAATGCAGGCATCTCTAATTTAGGGGGGGTGGGGGGGAAGCAATTGCCCCACCCTGCTGGAAAACTTCTTGCCCCACCCTGTGGACTATATTTCCTTGCTGTCGTCAATAGCCTGAGGCTAATTAAGACTGATATTAACAATCAGACTGCAAGTAGAGGAGGATCTCTGGAGACTTTGAGTCTTTGCTGTGGATTGCTATTACTTTCAAACAGTTCGCAGGGCCAGTCACAAACAGCATTTGACATTGTCCTGCACCAAAGACTGGGAGTCATAGCAGATTTACTTAATAGATAGACACAAACCCAAATAGGCAGCCAAATGATACAAGAGAATTATCCAGAAGAGCAAAATGAAATGGAGATAAGAAATTTATCAGATATAGAATTCATAGTAATGATTATAAGGATGCTTAACAGCATGACAAAAAATATAGGAACTGTTAAAAATGACCAGTTAGAAATGAAGAATGGCACAGCAGTAATAAAGAACACACTGGAAGAAATACACAGTGCACACCGATCAGGACCTGGGCCAGGGAGGAGCCTGCAACTGAGGTATGTGCCCTTGACCAGAATGGAACCTGGGACCCTCCGGTCCTGCTCTCTCCACTGAGCCAAACCAGCTAGGGTTATATTGTTTTTTTTAGTCTCTATATGTCATTTATTCTCTTCTGATCTTTATTATTTTCTTTCTTCTACTTACTCTGGGCTTTACTTCTTATTCTCTTTCTAATTCTTTAAGTTGTAGTGTCTGATACTTATTGAAAGTTTTTCTTCTTTTTTAAGGTTGGTCAGTAGTGCTATGAACTTCCCTCTCAGGACCGCTTTTGCTGTGTCCCAGAGACTTTTGGTTGTTGTGTTCATTTTCACTTGTTTCCAGGAAGTTTTTGATTTCTTGCTTGATCTCATTGTTAACCCATTAATTGTTTAATAGCATGCTATTTAGCCTCCTTGTGCTTAAATATTTTGAGTTTTTTACTGTAGTTGGTTTTTAATTTCATGCCATTGCAATCCAAGAAGATTCTTGATATGATTTCAATCTTCCTGAAGTTGTAGAAACTTGTTTTGTGTCCTAACATGTGGTCTATTTTTGTGAATGATCCATGTGCACTAGAGAATGTATATTCTGCAGTTCTGGGGTGAAAATTTTTGTAATTGTCATTTAAAACCATCTAATCTAGCGTGTCATTTAGAGTCACTGTTTCCTTCTTGATTTTTTTGTCTGGAAGATCTATCCAGTAACGTCAGTGGCACTTTAAAGTCCCCCACATTGCTGTCAATCTCTCCCTTAAAGCTCTCCAGAAGTTTTCTTTATATATTAGGTGCTCCCATATTGGGTGCATATATGTTTACCAGGGTTTATATCCACTTGTTGGATCGATCTCTTTAATATTATACAGTGACCTTTATTGTCTCTTGTGATGGCCTTCATTTAAAAGTCTTTTTTGTCAAGATATGAATATTGTTAAAACAGGTGTGTTTTTTCTTTTCCATTTGCACGCAAAATATTTTCCAACCCTTCATTCTCATCCCGTGTGATTCTTTTGTTCTGAGGTGGGTCTCGTGTAGAGAGTTCCTGCATATATTTGGTCATGTTTTTGTAACCATTCAGCTCCATTTACATTTAAGGTTATTATTGACAAGTACTGCCATTTAAATTCTTTATATCTCTCTCTCTCTGTCTCTCTCTCTCTCTCTCTCTCAAATTCTTTGTGTATCTCTCTCTCTCTCTCTCTTTTAAATTCTTTATGTGTCTCTCTCTCTCTCTCTAATTCTTATTATTACAGCAGTCCCTTTAGCAGTTCTTGCAATGCTGGTTTGGTGGGGATAAACTCCTTTAGCCTTTTTTTTGGGTGGTCTGGGAAGCTCTTTGTTTCACCATCTATTGTGAATTATAGCCTTGCTGGGTAGAGTAGTCATGGTTTTACACCCTTGCTTTTCATTACCTTGAATGCCATTCCCTTCTGGCCTGTGGAGTTTCTGATGGGAAATCAGTTAACAGCCTTATGGCAGCTCCTTTGTAGGTAACAAATTGCTTTTTCCTTTCTGCCTTTAAGATTCTATCTTTGTCTTTCATTTTTGGCATTTTAATTATGTGTCTGGGCATGGGCCTGTTTGGGTTCTGGCTTGTGACTCTCTGTGCCTCCTGAACTTATTGTGAATTTTTCCATCACCAGATTAAGGAAGTTTTCTGCCATTATTTCTTCAAACAGGTTCTCTTTTCCTTGCTCACTTTCTTCCCCTTTTGGTAGTCCTCTGATGTGAATATTGTGGACTTTCATGGTGTCCCACAGCTCCCTTAAGCTGTCTTCCTGTTTTTTCATTTTAGTTCTCTAAGTGTTTTTTTCCTATCCTGTCTTTGTAATTCACTGATCCAATCCTAGGCCTCACCTAACCTGCTGTGTATTCTTTCTAATGTGTTCTTTATTAGTGCTGTGTCATTCTTCTTTTCTAACTGGTCAGTTTCTCTCACATCAATATTTCTCTCTGTCTTTCCCTCTCTCTGGAAAAATGTCCTCAGGTGATGATTAAAAATAAGATTTAAAAACATACAAAAGATCAATGAAACAAATAGCTGGTTCTTTGAAAAGGTAAACAAAATTGATGAACCTTTAGCCAGACTCATCAAGAAACAAAGAGAGGACCCAAATAAAATCAGTGAAGTGACAACTGACACCACAGAAATACAAAGGATTGTAAGAAAATACTATGAACATCTAGATGCCAACAAGCTCAACAATGTGGATGAAATGGAAAATGCCTAGAAAAATACAATCTTCCCAACTCAATCAGGAAGAATAAAAAAATAAAAAACCCTAAATAGGCCAATAACAACTCATAAAATTGAAGCAGTAATAAAAAAAAAATCAAAACAAACAAAGCCCTGGTATGGACACCTTCATATGGGAGATTTACCAAACATTCAAAGAAAAATTAATACCTATCCTCCTCAAACTATTCCAAAAAATACAAGAGCAAGGAACACTTCCAAGCTCTTCTTATGAGGCCAGCATTATCCTAATTCCAAAACCAGATAAAGACATTAAAAAGCAAGAGAATTACAGGGCAATATCCATGATGAACACAAATGCTAACATCCTCAAAAAAATATTAGCAAATTGGACCCAGCAATAAAATAAAAAGATCATACACCATGACTAACTGGGATTTATTCCAGTAATACAAGGCTAGAACAAATCAATAAATGTGATACTTCACATAAACAAACTGAAAGACAAAAATCACATTATTATACCAATAGACACTGAAAAAGCATTTGACAATATCCAACAACCTATTTTTTTTTTTTATTAATCCTCACCCGAGAATATTTTTCCATTGATTTTGAGAGTGGAACGGAGGGGGATAGTCAGGGAGAGAAACATCAGTGTGAAAGATACATATCAATTGGTTGCCTCTGGCAACCAAGGTTAAGTATCCTTGTCTGGAATCAAACCTGGGACCCTTTGGTCCACAGACCAGCACTTTATCCACTAAGCCAAACCAGCCAGGGCTCCAACATTTTTTATAAGAACTCTCAGCAAAGTGGGAATAGAGTTCATACCTCAACACAACAAAGGCCAAATATGACCTACAACCAACATCATATTCAATGGGCAAAAACTAAAAGCACTTCCCCAAAGAACAGGAACAAGACAGGGATGTCCGCTTTCACCACTCTTATTCAACACAGTACTGGAAGTCTTACCCACAGCAATCAGACAAGAATAATAAATAAAAGGCATCCATATTGAAAAGGAGGATGTAAAACTCTCATTATTCGCAGATGACACAATATCATACACAGAAAACCCTAAAGACTCCACCAAAATACTAATAAATTAATAAATTTGGCAATATAGCAGGATACAAAATTAACACCCAGAAATCCATGACATTTCTATATATCAATAATGATCTCTCAGAAAGAGAAACTAAAAATACAATTCCATTTACCATTGCAACAAAAATATTAAAACATTTAGGAATAAACATAACCAAGGAGGTAAAAGACTTGTACTCAGAAAATAAAAGGACAATGAAAAAAGAGATGAAAAAATATATAAACAAGTAGAATATCCCATGTACATGGATTGATAGAATTAATACCATTAAAATGTCCATACTACCCAAAGCAATCTATAGATTCAACACAATCCCTATTAAATCACAGATCTAGAATCACAAAAAGACTCAGAATAGCCACAGCAATCTTAAGAAGAATAAAGTTAGAGTAAAGAAGAATACCAGATATCAAGTTATATTACAAAGCCACTGTAATTAAAACAAGCTGGTACTGGCACAAAAACAGGCATAAAGACCAATGGAACAGAACAGAGAACCAATGAATTGGCCCAAGCCATTACATTCAATTAATATGTGACAAAGGAGGCAAGAGTATACCTGGTACTATGGAGTAAAGACAATCTCTTCAATAAATGGTGTTGGGAAAATTGACAGATACATGCAGAAAAATGAAATTAGACGACCAACTTACACAAGAATAAACTCAAAATGGATAGAAGACTTAAATGTAAATTGTAAAACCATAAAAATGCTAGAAAAAACCATAGGCAGCAAAATCTCAGACATCTCTTATAGCAATACATTTGCTGATACATTTCCTAGGGCAGTCGTCGGCAAACTCATTAGTCAACAGTGCCAAATATCAACAGTACAACGATTGAAATTTCTTTTGAGAGCCAAATTTTTTAAACTTAAACTTCTTCTAATGCCACTTCTTCAAAATAGACTCGCCCAGGCCGTGGTATTTTGTGGAAGAGCCACACTCAAGGGGCCAAAGAGCCGCATGTGACTCGCGAGCCGCAGTTTGCCGACCATGGTCCTAGGGCAAAGGAAACTAGGGAGAAAATAAATAAATAAATGAGACTACATCAAAATAAAAAGCTTTTGCACAGCAAAAAAAACGATCAACAAAATTAAAAGGGTGCCCACTGTACGGGATAATATATCTGCCAATGATACATCTGATATGGGGTTGTTATCCAAAGTATATAAGTAACTCATAAAACTTAAAGGGAAGATAAACAATCCAATTTAAAAAATGGATAAAGTACCTAAATGGATACTTCTCCAATGTGGACAAACAGATGGCCAAGAGAGATTTGAAAAAATGCTCAAAGTCACTGATCATCAGATGCAAATTAAAACGACAATGAGTTATCACCTCACACCTGTTAGAATGGCTACACCAACAAATCAACAAAAGACCAGTGCTGGCAAGGATATGGAGAAAAGGGAACCCTGGTACACTGCTGGTGGGAATGCAGACTGGTGCAATCATTATGGAAAACAGTATGGAGGTTCCTCAAAACATTAAATCTGGAACTGCCTTTTGACCCAGTGATCCCACTTCTAGGAATATATCCTAAAAAATGTGAAACACCAATCAGAAAGAATGTATGCACCCTTATGTTCATAGCAGCACAATTTACAATAGCTGAGATCTGGAAACAGCCTAAGTGCCCTTCAGTAGATGAGTGGATACAAAAAAGCTGTGGTATGTTTATACTATGGAATATTATGCAGCAGTAAAAGAGAAGGATCTTGCCTAGCCGGTTTGGCTCAGTGGATAGAGCGTCAGCCTGCTGACCAAAGCATCCTGGGTTCGATTCTGGTCAAGGGCATGTACCTTGGTTGCAGGCTCTTCGCCGGCTCAGGCACTGGTCAGGGCTCGTGCGGGAGGCAACCAATCAATGTGTTTCTCTCACATTGATGTTTCTCTCTCTTTCCCTCTCTCTTCCACTCTCCCTAAAAATCAATGGAAAAAATGTCATTGGGTGAGGATTTTAAAAAAAAAGAAGGATCTCTTACCCTTTGAGACAGCATGGAGGGACCTGGAGAGTATTATGCTAAGTGAAATAAGCCAGTCAGAGAAAGATAAGTACCACATAATCTCACTTATATATGGAATCTAATGAACAAACTAAACAGACAAACAAAATAGATCCAAAGACATAGAAGCATGGCACAAACTGTAGAATCTCAGAGGGAAGGCTTGGGTGGGTCAGTGGATGGCAGTAGATCAACCAAAGATCTTACGTGCATACATGCACAACCAATGGACAGACAATGAATGGTGTGATGAAGATCTAGGGATAAGGAGTGGGTTAGAGGAGGTCAATGGGGAAAAAAGGAGGCATATGTAATACTTTCAATAATAAAGACAAATTTTAAAACAAATTGTAAAAACAAATAAATTTTAGCCCTAGCCAATTTGGCTCAGTAAATACAGCATGAAGGGTCCCAGGTTGGATTTCAGTCAAGGGCACATGCCCGAGTTGCAGGCTGGATCCCTAGTTGGGGGCGTGCAGGAGGCAGCCGATCCATGATTCTCTCTCATCATTGATGTTTCTATCTCTCTCTCCCTCTCCCTTCCTCTCTGAAATCAATAAAAATATATTTTAAAAAAAATAGAAGGAAATTTTGTATGAGGCAGGTATTATCTCAATACTAAAGTCAGGGAGGCATCATAAGAAAACTATGGACTAAATCCTTCATAAACAGCTGCACTAATCAATAACAATAAGTTAGCAATCCAATAGGCAATATATATAAAGTACAACGTATCATAAAATGGAGTCTACTCCAGGAACCTAAGGTTGGTTTACCATGTTAAATTAATTGATGTACCATTATTAATAGAATAAGAAAGAAAAATTATATCATTGTCTCAATCGATGCAAAAAAGAGGTTAACAAAATTCAATGACCATTTGTGATAAAAACGCTCAACAAAGTAAAAAGTTAAAGCAAGTCCTCAAGCCTAGAGGATAAAATGGCAGCCGAATAGGCAAATCTGTCAGGCACCTCATTCCACGGCCAGACTAGAAATACAACTAAGTTGGAGAACATCCACCCAGAATTAACAAATGAGGCCCAGCTAAGGAGGCAACTTATAGCAAGGAAGGACAGAAAACACCTGGAGACCAGTAGGAAGGGCAGAAAGAGGTCTAGAGAGGTTGGAAGGCCTGTGGGCAGAGAGGGAGAGGAGGAAGCTGACTTACGGGAGGAAAATCGAAGCCCAGCCCAGGCTGAGCACCAGAGCCAAGTGCCTCAGCAGTAGGTGTAACATCCAACTGTGGAAAAGCCACATGGCTGCTGGCTGCCTGGGAAGCTGGATTTGAGACACCAGCCTCCAAAGGCAGACCCCTTCGAAATGGGGATGCAGCCTGGTGCTAGTGGGAGAGAAAGCCACAGTTTCATTGTTGTTTTTGTTTTGACTCTCTAAACCCAAAACATAGGACTTTTCACTTGCAACCACTCACCCAAGGCTTTTTTGCAGAGAGGGAGGCGCGCACTTGAGGTGACTGAGGAGAGGCAGGGGTGGGAAGCAGGGCAGGGAGACATGGAACCCCAGTAGCCAAGAGTCCTGCATAGGAAAGTTCTTGGCTTTCGAACCTAAATGGCATTTTTCCCCAGAGAAGCTAGCTCTTCCCAGTAGCTTCAGGGCAGGGGATAAAGCCTGCCACACCCTGCATTTTAAGCTTTACAGAGGAAACATCGGCAGAGGCCAAGCTTACAGGTCTGAATAGTCTCAAGAAGCCCTCAGTGACTGGATTGGAAGAAGGGCCATCTGCCCAGCTATTCTAGAAACAAGATGATAAAAACTCCAGGTTACCAGCCAACTCCAATTGGCTCCATACAAGGATCTCTGTCCAACTAGGGGCAGAGTAAGATTTTGGGGCCACTCTCGGAGGAGTAGATCTGGGACAGAAAAAAACACTCACCATATTCCCTGAAAGCAAAACAGCACCAACCCTGGCAGGCTCTTGAGTGATTAAGATTGACAGCTGGCAGACAGGCAAAAAGGGCAGATTGGCCCTGGCTGCTTGCAGCCAAGGCCTGTGGAGACAGACACAAGCAGTGGACCTGTGGATCGCTTGGAGTTTCAAGGAGGGTGCTAAAAGCAAAAGCAGTGCCTGACAGTGGTTAGCACTTAACTATCTAAAAGGAAGTCCAGAATTGGCAGACTAAGCCAGCTCCCATGGGGCATTAAAACTCAGCTGAAGGGAACAACACTTCACTTTATTTTTTTCATTTTTGTCTTATTTTTTCCACCATTTCCTTCCTCTCTTTTTTCCTCGTTCTTCTTCTCCTTTCTTCTTCTTAATTTTTCTTTCCTTTCTTTTTTCCCTTTTAAAGTTTATCTTCTTTATCAATCTGCTTTATTGATTTACTAGTGGCCCAGTACACGAAATTCATGCACAGGTGGGGCGGGGGGGGGGGGGGCGGGGAGGGAGGGATGTTCCTCAGCCCGACCTGCACCCTCTCCAATCTGGGATCCCTCTCACAATCCGGGACCACTGGCTCCTAACCGCTCACCTGCCTGCCTGATCGCCCCTAACCATTCTGCCTACCAGCCTACTCACCCCCAACTGCCCCCCCACTGGCCTTCTCACCCCCAACTGCCCCCCCTGCAGGCCTGCTTGCCCCCAACTGCCCCCCACTGCCAGCGTGATCACCCCCAACTGCCCCCCACTGCCAGCATGCTCACCCCCAACTGCCCTCCCCTCCTGGCCTGATCGCCCCTAACTGTCTCTGCCTCAGCCCCGCCACCATGGCTTTGTCCAGAAGGTCTCCCAGAAGGTCTCCTGGTCTAATTAGCACATTACCCTTTTATTAGTGTGTGTGTGTGTGTGTGTGTGTGTGTGTATAAATATATTGATTTCAGAGAGGAAGGGAGAGGGGGAGAGAGAAACATCAATGATAGAGAATGGATCTGCTGCCTCCTGCACACACCCTACTGGGGATCTAGCCCACAACCCGGGCATGTGCCCTTGACCAGAATTGAACTCGGGACCCTGCAGTCTGCAGGCTGATGCTCTATCCACTGAGCCAAACCAGTCAGGGCACCACCAGTCACTTTCAGAATGTTGTATTGCTTCTAGAAGAAACCCCGTGCCACCTTCCCCATCTAGCTGCCTGCCCCACCCAGCCATCTGCACACTGCTGTTCAGACATTTTATGGGAATGGGACCATACACAATGGGCGTTTTGTGACCGGCTGCCGCGCTTGGGTGTGTACCTCGGAGTGGCGGGTTGCAGGGTCCTATGTGACTGACATTAATCATTTGAGGAGCGGCCGCACCATTTCCATTCCGACAGCAGCGTGTGAGGCTCGGATCTGTCCACAGCCTCGCCAACACTTGCTATCATGTAACTTTTGGTTCTAGCCTCCAAGGTGAGCTCGGGGTCCGCCAAAGCATTGCTCTCTAGAGCAACAATCCATGCTTTTCAATTCAGTTTTAAAGTGGAAGTTGTTTAAAGTGTCTGCACAGACATCCCTGTGGGTGAGTTCTCGCTGCTCAGGATCCGCTGTGACACAGCTTGCAGGGGCTACGTCTGTCTCAGGCCAACCTCACCCCCTGCTGCCTGGTCCTGTCTGGTACTGGGGGGCCCTGGGGAGGGCGCTGGGGGCACCAGCCAACCCTCTGCGGGGCTGGCCACAGGCTGCGTTGGGCTTTGGGAGCCGCGGGGGGAAGAGGTGGTTCAGGAGCAGCTTTGGGGCCGTGCCTGTCGCGGTGACTGTGCTGCTCCCCGCAGGCCCAGGTGAGCGGTGGGGGTGGGGGGGTGGGGAGGGAAACCTTCTCTGAATGAAGCCATCGGAGCCGAGGAACTCCTGGGTGCCCGTCTGTGGGCTCCACTGGGCCTACCGTCCTGGCTTCTACACCTCAGAAGGCAAAGGTCCAATCAGTGGGCTCCACCTCCGAGTGGCTCAGACACGGTTCACGGTCCCACGTGGGACTGCAGACACCAGTGGGTGTGGGCAGTGGCCACGTGGGCCCGGCATGGCCCTCTGGCAGGGCCCGAGTACAGGGAGGAGCCGGAGCTTCGTTGGGAGAGAAAGTTCATGGGGCTGAAGGCTCCCTCTTCAAACACTGATCACTGGTCACGGTCTGCCCCCCAACTCCCACCCACGGGGCCCTCCTTGCGGAGTAAAGGGCGCCAGGCGAGGCCTCTTCCTGGCCATCCCCATGGACACTTTGGTTCTCCTGAGTCTGTGGGGACAGAATGTGGGGCTCCCCACTGGGCAGCGCAGCCACAGCTGCAGCCCTGAGGCCAGGCTCTGGGCTCGGGGCTGGGGTCCCCAGTGCCGTAGCCCCCTGATCTGCAGCCCCCCTAATCTGCAGCTCCCCCCAAACAGCAGCCCCCCCAATTCACAGCCCCCCTGATCTACAGCCCCCTGTGCAGTGACTGGGCTCATTGTGAATGCGTCATTATTCCAGGCCCGAGGGTGTGTGGGCACGCAGGGGTTGGCGGCACTGGGAGCCTGCAGCTGCTCAGGTCCCTGCTGTTCGGTCGTCGCATTACAGCGTCTGGGCTAATTTGCATATTTCTCTATTATATATACAGTATATAGATTATTCTAGTCTCCGTTAGTTGATTCATATCTAATTTCCTCTTCACTGCTCCTACTCAATTTCCCTTTCTTTTTCTTCACTACTCGATTTTTTTCCTCTCTTCCTCTTGCTCTTTTCTTCTTCTCCTAATTTTTTAACTTGTTTCACTTACTAAATTTAGGCTCTTTCCTCTTCAAAAAAAATTTTTTTCTTGTCTTCTCAATTCTTTTCTACCCTCCTCTACTCCAAACTATAGTCCTTCCCCTATTCATCCACTTCCATAACCTTATTTTCTTTATTTAAGCTCTGCATTTAGAGATTCTGCCCCCACCTCTCCTTTTCTAGGTGGTTTGTTTGTGCCATTTGGTTTCTTTGTTTTATTGTGTTTTCTCCTCATATTTGTTCTTTTTTTCTATTTGTTCTCTTTTCTCTTTCCTAATACTTTTTTCTCTGGTGGTCACTTTTGTTGAGGTTATAGAGGTCTTTTGTACACTCGTATTCTGTACTTTCTGTGTCGTGTCTTGTCTTGTTGTATTTTGTGCTGTTCAGTCAGCATGTGCACACCAGCTGGCACGATGTGGTAGGGAGCAAGCCACATAATCAAACACCCTGAGAGAAGATTCCATCTATGAATGGGACAGTAACATTCAAACCTAACTACATCAGTAGAACCCAAATATCCCCAAGAGACTGCACCACTGCATCCCACAAAACATCTACTACCTAAGACCAACCCAAAAAATCTGGGTGGCATAGCAGTTTGATCTAATACATAGAAACAAATACAAAGGAACAGCGAAAATGGAGAGACAAAAAACCAACTCCCAAATGAATGAAAAGGAGGTACCACATGATCTCACTCATGTGTAATCTAATGAATCAAATAAACTAATGATCAAAAATATGCCCTAACCCGTTTGGCTCAGTGGATAGAGCGTTGGCCTATGGACTGAAGGGTCCCAGGTTCGATTCCGGTCAAGAGCATGTACCTTGGTTGCGGGCACATCCCCAGTATGTGCAGGAGGCAGCTGATGGATGTTTCTCTCTCATTGATATTTCTAACTCTCTATCCCTCTCCCTTCCTCTCTGCAAAAAATCAATAAAATATATATATTTTTAAAAATAGACCCAGAGACATGGAAGCATGAACAGACCATTGAACCTCAGAGAGAAGGCAGGGGAGGGTGGGTGGGAAAAGGTCAACCAATGAACTTGTATGCATATATGCATAACTTGTGGACACAATGTGGTGGTGAGGGCTGGGAGGGAGAGGGGGGCCAAGGGGGAATGGAAACAGGCTGGAAGAGGTTAATGGGGGGAGGGGGCGGGGGAAGGAGGACCTATGTTATACTTCAACAATAAAGATTATTTAAAAAGAAAAGTCCTCAACCAACTTAGGCAACAATTTTCAATCTTTTCCACTTGGCATATACAATCTAATTACTAAAATTCTGTGGCACACCAAAAAGTACATTTTTTGCCAATCTGACAAAAAATATAGGTATAATTTTTGCTCCAAAGTGACTTTTTGAAAAATCAAATGCCTATAGTTGTGTGTAAGGAATTCTGGTAACAAAAATTAATCAATCAGGCATAATCTTATTATGTGATGTGACCAATATGATGCAATTCTATTACATGACCTACAATACATATTTATGGATAAAGACAGGCCACTTACACCAGATGGCTATTATTGTATTGGCTGTTGTTATTTTTTTCATTTGACAATATTAGGGAAACTAAGTCAGTGCCCCTGACTAAATAATCAGGTATTACATGTTTTAAAAATTCTTGTGACACACCAGTTGAAAATCACTGAACTAAAGAATAGATAAAAACTTCCTTGATCAAGTCCCACGAAGCTATAAAAAACCTACAGGAAACATCCTACTTAAAAACCAAAAAAGGAAGGAAGGAAGGAAGGAAGGAAGGAAGGAAGGAAGGAAGGAAGGAAGGAAAGAAGGGAGGAAGGGAGGGAGGGAGGGAGGGAGGGAGGGAGGGAGGGAGGGAGGAAGGAAGGAAGGAAGGAAGGAAGGAAGGAAGGAAGGAAGGAAGGAAGGAAGGAAGGAAGGAAGGAAGGAGAAAAACCTTCCCCAAAGGATTAGGTGCAAAGCAAATGTTTCTACTCTCACCACTTACACTCATCTTTTTGTGGAACCAAAACAACTAATGTAATATGGCAAGAAAAAGAAGTACAAGACATGCAGATTGGGACGAAAGAGGTAAACTGTTTTTATTCATACATGACATGATTTTGTATGTAGAAAATAGTATGAGGGAAAAAAAAACACCTTATCTACTGAAACTAATAGTGAACTGGTACATATACAGTATCAGATGAATATATAAAAGTCGATTGTATTCCTATATGCAAATTTATCAGAAGAAATAACTAACAGAGCAATAACTATTTGACTAGTGAGAAGAACTAAATAGACTAGAGATGGGTAGGGTAGAAACCCCCATTGTGCTATCTTTCTCTTATTACTGTTTGATTTAAAGTTATATTATGTAGATATTAGTTTTTAAGTTTAATTACAAGTAGAAGCCATTTTAAAGAAAATTTTATAGAAAACACCAAAACATACCATAAACTAGAGTTGAATTAAAACAAGAAGAACAAGAGCTTGGAACTCAATCTCTCTCCTTCCAAGTTAACATGCAGAACTCTATTGCTCTTTCAATACTTCTAAAGTTGGTTGAACTAGGCTGTCAAGAGGGTGCATAAGTAATCTCTATCCTCTTATCCTACCACAACCACATCAAAACTACAACAAAGCAACCCCTGTGAGATTTATAGGAGGGGCAGAGACTCCGAAGAGGCTGGTCCCACAGCCACATGTGGCGGTTTAAAATGAGAAGAGATATCCCAGCTGCAGATGACCCCCTAAGGAGCAAGAAGTCTCAGGCCCACACTAGGGCCCGCAGCCCAGGGTTCCAGTTCCGAGAAGAGAAGTCCCCATAACTGTTGGCTGAGGAAAGCAGCTGGACTGTGGCTAAGACAGAGGGCTCTTGGAGTCCCAGGCAATCCCAGAAAGGGTCTGCACAAGGACTTACTCGGACTCACTGGCTCTGAGCTCCAGCACTGGGGGAGCAGCTAGAAAGGCATATCAAGACATACAGGGAGAAAATGAATTTTCTGGCTTCAGTATGAAGGGCCAACTTTCTCCCAGTCAGAAGTGCTAGCAGAGACCATTTTTCCTGTGCTGAGGACTCCCTCCACAGACTGTTGCAGGCTAGCACCATACCTAAATCTCCATCAACCTGGTTAACTTCAATCCACCCTAGTGATTCTCTGAGACCCCAACCCACCTAACTTTCAGACGCACCAAAGCTGTTTTCAATGGCTTTTCCATACAAAGGCCAGCCTTGGCTCAAGCTACAGAATTTCCTAAAATCTCTACAAGATTCACAAACCTCCAAGTAGCATCTGGCCTCATCATGCCCTGAACAAGAGCTTACTAAGCTAAGTGGCCCCAGGCCCACACTAGTGATAGTTGGCCTCTGTTTGCAGGTTGGCCCTCCTGGGCCCTCCAAGCCTAGTACAAGTAGCAGCCCTGTGCACACTGCTTTGTAGTTCATGTCAGCTCATTTTGGCCTGCACTTCCTGGGAGGCCCTGTAAGTGGCCAGCTTCAGAGCACACCAGAGCCCACACAACCACATTACTAGCTACACACTCAATGGGTAGACTAATCAGGTACCAGAATCCTTTTGAAGTGCTATTTAGGGTAGGCCTCTGCACAGCAGCTCCTGCACTGTGGTCACAGCCAGTTCTCTAAGCTGATCAGTCTGGAGGCAAATCCCTCCCAATGACATGCCAACAGCAATCAAGGCTTAACTATAACAGGAGGGTGCACACAATCCACACTAAGTAGTAGCCGGAGTGCCCAGATCAGGTGACAGGGAGTCTATGCAACACCTACAGGGTACTTACTACAAAAGTCCATTCTACCAAGACTGGGTGATATAGCAGCTCTACCTAATTCACAAAAACAAACACAGGGGAGCAGCTAAAATGAGGAGACAGAGAAACACATCACAAAGGAAAAGAACATAACAAAACTCCCAAAAATGAACTAAATTAAATGGAGGCAAACAATCTACCAGATGCAGAATTCAAAACACTGGTTATAAGGAAATGATAGAACCTCAGTGAGAACTTCAACCAAGTGATAAGAAACACAAAAATTGAGATAGAAACATAAAAAAGAACCACTCAAAAATAAAGATATTAATTGATATAAGAATTACAGGAAATCAACAGAATCAAATCAGCAGTCCTATATAATAAAAGAGAAACATGTAAATTGAACGTACATCTGCTATGCTCACCAGCCAATCAGGAGTATGCACATTAACCCGACAAAGACGGCAGGTTAATTTTCATACACAGGCACCAGACGGAGAGCAGAGCGGGAGAGCCAGCGGAGAGTGGAGCGGCTTGGGAAACTTGGCTCCCCAAGCCGCCAGACGGAGAGCAGAGAGGGAGAGCTGGCGGCTTGGAGAACTTGGCAGAGCGGGAGGCTATGGGACTGAGACAGAGCAGGAAGGGAAATCCAAGAGCGCGGGGAGCACCAGGAATTCTGGGAATAGTAGTTCTGGTGGCAGACAGATCTCCTAGACACTAGAGTAAAGTGAGTCTGGAGCAAATTACTGATGCGGTGGGGGATGGAGGAAAAGCAAAGGTGAGAGACATAAGTAAAATCAGAGTGCCTAGGAAAAATTAAAGGGAAGATATCCTAAAACTTCCAGGAAATCTCCACCAATAAAACAAAGAAGAAAAAAACCCTCTATTATTCTGTGAGCAACAAATCAAATTGGGTTGGGGTCTCAGACAATTCACTCATATGATTGCAAAGACAGACAGAAACTCCCGGATTAGAGAGGGCTCACCTGAGGGCTCCCAGATTGGAGAGGGTACAGGTTGGGCTGAGGATCTCCATCACCCCCCATGCATAAGACTTCATGCACTGGGCCCCTAGTATGGAATAAAAGGAAATAGAAAACACCCAATCTACAGAGCAAAAAGAAAAAAATCCAAAAAAAATGAGGATAGCCCTAGCTGGTTTGGCTCAGCAGATAGAGCGTCAGCCTGCGGACTAAAGGGCCTCAGGTTCACTTCTGGTCAAGGGCACATGCCTGGGTTGCAGGCTCAATTTCCAGTAGGGGGCATGCAGGAGGCAGCTGATCAATGATTCTTTCTCATCGGTGATGTTTCTATCTCTCCCTTCCTCTCTTTAAAGAAAAAGGAAAAAAAAAAAGATAGTGTAATGAGCCTCTGAGACAACTTCAAGTGTACCAACATTCACATCATATTGAAAAAATAATGATGGAAAACTTCCTTAACCTGGTGGAGGAAATAGACATTTAAGTCCAGAAAGTTCAGAGTCCCAAATAATATTAACTCAAAGAGGCCCACAAAAAGACACATCATAATTAAAAGGCCAAAGGTTAAAAACAAAGACAGACTTTTAAAAGCAGAAAGAGAAAAGCAGGTAGTTACCTACAATGGAGGAGATTCCCCTAAGATTGTCAGATGATTTCTCAACAGAAACTTTGCAGGCTGAAGAGATTGGCACAAAATATTCAAAGTGTAAGGACCCTTCTACCAAGATTATGCAGCAAAGCTAAAATTTAAAATCAAAGGTCAGATAAACAGCTTCCAAGACAAAAAAAAAATAAAAAAGTTAAAGGAGTTCATTATCATCAAATCAATATTTCAAGAAATGTGAAAGGGTCTGGTCTTCTTTAAAAACAGAAAAGAAAAAAAAAAGAGAGAAAAAAATCTGAATAAAATGGCAATAAGTAAGTTATCTATCAACAATTACTTTAAATGCAAATGGATTAAATGCTCTAATACAAAAACATAGGGTGGCTGAATGGACAACAGAACAAGACCCTTACATATGCTATCTACAAGAGACTCCCTTCAAATCAAAAGAAACACACAGAGACTGAAATAAAGGGATGAAAAAAGATATTTCGTTCAAATGAAAACAAACAAACAAAAAGAACTGTGGTAGCAATACCAGACAAAACAGACTTTAAAACAAAAGGCCATAAAAAGAACAATCTAGCAATTTTGTTTCTGGGTATTTATCTGAAGAAACCCAAAACACTAAATTGAAAAGACATATGTCCCATATATTCATTGCAGCATTATTTACAATAGCCAATATAATTAAAAGTGGTGCATACATAAAATATGACTCAGCCATAAAAAGAAAAAAAATTGAAATCTTGCCATGTGCAAAAACATAGATGAAACTACATGGTATTATGCTAAAGGAAATAAGTCAGAAAAAGAATGACAAATGTCAGATGATTGCACTAATATGTGGAATCTATAAAATAAAATAAACAGACTTTTTTTTTTTACTCATAGATACAGAGAACATTTTGACAGTTACCAAATAGGAGGGGGTCGGGGTATAGGTGAAAAAGATGAAAGGATTTAAAGTACAAATTGGTAGTTCCAGAATAGTCATGGGATATAAAGTATAGCATAGGGAATATAGTCAAGAATATTGTAATAACTATGTATACTATCAGATGAGTAATAGATTTATCAGAGTAATCACTTTGTAAGTTATATAAATATCTAATCACTATGTTATACGCCTGAAACTAAGAAAATGTACATCAACTACAATTAAAAAATTTTTTAAATTGCCCTGGACGGTTTGGCTCAGTGGATAGAACATCGGTCTGCAGACCAAAGGGTCCCAGGTTCGATTCCGGTCAAGGGCACATCCTCAGTTGCATGCTTCTCCCCAGCCCTGGCCCTGGTCAGGATGCATGCAGGAGGCAATTTAATCTCTCTTCCACTGTCTCTAGAAATCAATGGAAAAATATCCTCAGGTGAGGATTTAAAAAAAAATTTTTTTTAATTAGTAAAAATGGTTGAAACTACTTCTAAAATGATGACATATATGTTCTCTTTTTTAAAAATTACCTTAAATAAGTATACACACAGTTGATATATAGGACTATTGTATAATAGTCATAGCAATCACCCAGGTCAGTGAGTGCGAACTACGTGGACAGCATGGTACAAACACAAAGTAATACCCATCTCCTGTTTGCTCCCAAGGAGAATTATATGTAATAAACTAGAGGCCCGGTGCACGAAATTAGTGCACTGGGGGGGAGAGGGGGGAGACACACATGTCCCTCAGCCCAGCCTGCACCCTATCCAGTCTGGGACCCCTTGGGGGATGTCCGACTGCCAGTTTTGGCCCAATCCTCCTAACCACTCACCTGCCTGCCTGCCTGCCTGATTGCCCCTAACCACTCTGCCTGCCAGCCTGATCACCCCTAACCGCTCCCCTACCGGCCTGACTGATGCCTAACTGCTACCCTGCCAGCATGATTGACACCTAACAGCTCCCCTGCTGGCCCAATCACCCCCAACTACCCTCCCCTGCTGGCCTGATCACCCCCAACTGCCCTCCCCTGCAGGCCTTGTCCCTCCCAACTGCCCTCCCATGCAGGCCCGATCATCCCCAACTACCCTCCTCTGCAGGCCTGGTCGCCCCCAACTGCCCTCCCCTGCCGGCCACCTTGTGACAATGTGGGGGAGGCCATCTTGTGGTGGCCATCTTGTGATGACGTGGGGCAGCCATCTTGTGGTGGCCATCTTATGATGATGTGGGGGTGGCCATCTTGTGACACAAGGGTGTGAGGGTCAATTTGCATATTACCTCTTTATTATATAGGATAACTTGTTCTGACACCAGAAGATTGAGATGTTTTCACCTACACCGGTTAGCCTATTTACAAATGCTATGCCTATTCTTTTTTACTACAAAACATAATAAAAGTGGGAGGGAAAACATATACACAGTTCTAAAACCCTGGGCCACAGTCACTGAAGCCAGATATGTTTCAGAATTCAAAATTTTTGGACTTCTACAGAGGAAACACAGACCATGTACATAATTACACAACATTCCTAGAGTGGTCTAGGGAAGCACACTACACTTGTTTAGAAACATTAACAATTCTACAATGAAGTCTACAATTAATATTCTAAGACGGAATTTTTAAAAATATATATTTTCATTGATTTCAGAGAGGAAGGGAGAGGGAGAAACAGAAACATCAATTACAAGAGAGAATCATCAATCAGCTGCCTCCTGCACCCCCACAATGCAAGATCGAGCCAGCAACCCAGGCAGGTGCCCTGACCAGGAATCAAACTGTGACCTCCTGGCTCATATCCCATGCTCAACTACTGAGCCACACTGGCTGGGTTAAGATGGAATATTTTTTGAAAGTATAATAAAGAAAACAGCATCACAACTCTTCAAGTCAGGTTTTACTGTCAAAAGAGTTTCCATGAAAATCTTAGTTCTCAGGTTTTGGGATTTTAGAATGGTGAACCTAGTATCACCATATAAATATGAAGCTCAAAGTACATGTAAATCTATCAAGTCGGAATAAGAAGAAACAAAACCTCTGTATTTCTTTTAGATTGTTACTACAAAATATGTGATGGCCTTTGAACACACAGTAATGTATAGCTATGTGTTAATTCCCCACACCACTTTCATAATCTTTGGAAATTATCTATCCTGAAGAGAATATAAATAAAATGCAAATTAAGATAATTCCAGTTTTTTTTCAGTAACTTATTTCAATATGCTGTTAGCAGCTTAACATTAAATTTTAGGTCAATAAACAACACCCTGCATAAGAAGATCTGCTTCCATTATTTACTACATTTACATACACACAGGATGTGAAGCGAGAATCCTTTCTGATCTCTAGGTTCAAACCTATACAATTTTTTCAGAAACAGAAGTTATTGCCTCCGAAGGAAAACGAAGTCACTCTAGATTCAGACATGCAGCTGAAGTTTGTTAAAATCCCTAAAGAATGGTCTCATTTTGTAAGATGATTCCAAAGAACTAATGTTTCTAACATGTTAGAAAAACATGACTAGTCTATACTGAAACAGACCAACTATGTGGAGAAACCAGACATTTTCTGTTCACATGCATATCAGCAGCATGGACCTATGTATATCTGCATCATGCCTCAGAGTATTAATTCATATACCTGGGACTGTAGTAGGGAATGTCATTATCTTACGTATGGTAACAAACATACAACTTTGTCAGGCGTATTACAAAAGATACAGACGTTGAGTGGCCTGTTTTTTTTTTTGTTTTTGTACTGAGTTTTGAAGAATGTGGTAATTTTTAAGAACATATCACATTATAGCAGAAACACCTAATTACAAAGAAGCTCAGAAAATCCTTTAAAATATCCTAGTTTTTGTCATAGATTAAATTTTTTTATCTTTCTTGATAAAGCAATGAATCATTATGTTCCATAAAGTTATGTTTAATATTCTTGAAGCATAACATTTTTCTGTCTAAAACTACCACAACAACCTTTCTTATTAACATTATATTCAAAATTTGCCTGCAAATTACTAACCTCCTGTATTCCAAGGCAAAGATAATAGATGCTGTCAGGTGCATAACTCTCTCCATTTGGCCGGCGGATCTCATTGACAAAATGGGCTAGCCCATAATTAAGCTCAGCCGTGGTGTGAGACAGCAGATCCTCTTTTAACTTTACTAATTTAGCTAAAAAGAAATAAAAAATTAGTAATTGTTATTACTTACTGTCTTAAGATTAAGGAAGCCCCTGAAATTTATTCTATGTAAGAACTTAAAAGTAAAATAAAAGCTACATTTTTCAAAAGTTAATAACAAAAATCTTGCTTTTAAATAGGACATAGGGAAAACAAAATCAGATCACTTACGAGATTTTAGCTCATCTAATACCAGAAGATCTTCATCAAGTTGCCTAGTTTTGACCCAGTGTTTCCATGCGTTTACACCATACGTATACTTGAAAGGAAAACTGCATTCTGAATTGTCAGAACTATCATCATGAGACTGGTATCCTGATACAGCTTTTCTCTTGGCTCCCTATTAGTAAAACACCACTGTAAATCTCCTTTTTTAAAAAAAGTCTATATTATTTCATGACTTTATGTAAGCCATCAATCAAAAAATGCAAATTAAAGAGAATATACTTATATTCTTAGAATTGACTGGTATTCTTGAATGTGAGAATAGTCACCTATATCATGTGTTGAAATAAATCTGCAGGAATGCCATATTTCTACATAAACCATTGTGTACAATAACATTTTATTAACTTTTGCTGTGAGTCACTGATGAGAAAATAAATATATGACATGAACTAATAATCTGAAATAAAAGGATAATAAATATTAAGAGATAAATTGAAGAACTTTATAATAATTCCACCATAAAGGAAATGACCACTCAACTCCTTTTCACTTTCTTGATGACACTGTTTGCTGTACAAAAGTTTTAAATTTTGACATAATCCAATTCATCTTTTTTCCTTTTGTTCATTGTGCTTTTTCTGTTATATCTAAGAAACCCAAGGTAATGAAGATTGTGGCCTATGTTTTCTTCTAAGAGTTTTTTGTTTTTTTTCTAAGAGATTTTTAGTTCTTACATTTAGGTCTGTGACTCATTTTGAGTTAATTTTTGTGGTGTGAAGTAAAAGTTCAACTACATTCTCCTGCAGGGTACTCCTTTTTCATTTTCTTTCTTTTTTTGGGGGGGTGGGGGGAGAATTTGTGAAAGTTTTCATTTCCCCTTTGGATCTTAATTTATGTTGGAAATCAAAAATAAAGTTGATGTTAAAATATTTAAAACTAGTATCCCATTTGCAGGAAGAATCCTGCAAGCGGCTGCTGCGGCCTCATGCGCTGCCGCTGCCGCCAGCATTGCGGCCACCGCGCCTGCGGCCGCCGCGCCTGTACCTATGCGCCGCTGCAGCCCGCCCTGCTCCGCCCCATTCCACCCCGCCCCGCCCTGCCCCGCCTGGGCTTTCCCTCTGGCAGCCACCTTGCTTTCTGCTTTTCCTCCCTCTTCCTTCTAGGTTGTCTTCAGTCTTCACTCCTCCCTCCCTCAGCGTATGCAAATTAGCCGCCATCTTTGTTGGGTAATTTGCATACTTGCCCTGATTGGCTGGTGGGCGTGGCTTGGGCGTGGCAAAGGTGCGGTCAATTTGCATATTACTATTTTATTAGGTAGGACCATTACACCTGTTAATTTGGTCTACCTGAATCTATTAGTGTCTGAGATGTCTTCCTATGTGTTGATATGCTTAAATGAAACAGGATATAATCAACTGTATATTCCAACATCACTGATTAGTCTCACCAAAAAATGTTGGAGCCCAGCTGGTGTTGCTCAGTGGTTGAGCATCAACCTATGAACCAGGAAGGTCACAATTCAATTCCCAGTTGGGGCACATGCTCCATCCCCAGTAAGGGGTGTGCAGGACGTAGTCAATGATTCTCTCTTATCATTAACTAGAGGCCCGGTGCACGAAATTTGTGCACGTGTGTGTGTGTGTGTGTGTGTGTGTGTGTGTGTGTGTCCCTCAGCCCCGCCTGCACCCTCTCCAATCTGGGACATCCCTCTCACAATCCAGGACTGTTGGCTCCCAACTGCTCGCCTGCCTGCCTGCCTGATTGCCCCTAACTGCTTCTGCCTGCCAGCCTGATCACCCCCACCCCTGCCAGCCTGATCAACGCCTAACTGCTCCCCTGCCGGCCCAATTGCCCCTAACTGTGCTCCCCTGCCGGCCTGGTCGCCCCCAACTGCCCTCCCCTACTGGCCCGGTCAGCCCTAACTTCCTTCCCTTGCCAACCTGGTCGCCCCTAACTGCCCTCCCCTGCAGGCCTGTTCACCCCCAACTGCCCTACCCTGCTGTCCCAATCACCCCTAACTGCCCTCCCTTGCCAGCCTAGTCGCCTCTAACTGCCCTCCCCTGCAAGCCTGGTCACCCCCCAACTGCCCGCCCCTGCAGGCCTGGTCCCCCGCAACTGTCCTCCCCTGCTGGCCTGGTCGCCCCCAACTGCCCTCCTCTACCAGCCCCGTCACCCATAACTGCCCTCCCCTGCAGGCCTGATCACCCCCAACTGCCCTCCCCTGCCGGCCATCTTGTGTCCACATGAGGGCGGCTATCTTGTGTGTTATAGTGATGGTCAATTTGCATATTACCTCTTTATTATATAGGATGTTTCTATTTCTCCCTATTCCTTCCTCTCTGAAATTAATAAAAATATATTTTAAAAATAATGATGATGACGGAAAAAACAACTCCCTAGAAAATAGTCTCAATTCTTGTCAAAGAATTGAATTTACTTGCAACTATGTCAACTTTTTATCTAAGTCAACCATTTATCAAGATAAAACTGAAAATAAAAAATAAGTGGCAATAATAATTACTCTTCCTCTATGAAGTTACAATTATATCTGAGACATTTTTATTACCTAAAAATGAAGTAATAAAGACTTTACCTCTTAAATCTAGAAAACAAAATATCTTCCCATATTCCCAGTCACAAGTGAGCACCACTGTATCCTTATTCTATAGCTATATAGAGATATTACTATATAGAGATATTAACCAAATGCAAAAATACTATTAATTTTATACCTTTTTTTTAGATCGAGGTCTAGGCTGTTCCTCATATTCTTCTCCAAAAACAGGTGGTAATAAAAATTCGTTTTCCATATCAAGCTCCTCAGCAGCTGACAAACAAACCAGAACTTTTATTCCAAATGTAATAGCAGAGGTTTATGTTATATAACACAGCCAACAAAGAAATAGCCAAAGGATGTAAACAGGCACCTGTATATGGGAACAACCTGTGCTGGGGTGGAGAACAAATGATCTTCTGTACCTAACATGGCCTATGAGTTCTGATAAAACCTGTTCAGACTCTTAACAAATATGTACAATGAATATCAACATGAAATTTTCATGTTAATTGGTATCAGAAAAATTATTATAACCTGAAATTCAACTGTAAGATCTAAATGACCTCAGTACAAATCTATTCCAATCTATTAAATCTTTCCTAAAATAAAATGCTTTACATTCAATTCAATGTGCTTATTTGTCATCAATAGATTAAGAAAATAGTGAAAATAGAACACATTTCTTTTATAACAAAGACCTGAAAATACTTTTTCCCTTTGAAGGTCAACTTAATTTTCAAAAGGATCTTAAGAAAATTACTACTGATATTTTATTTAAATTTTTAAAAAATACACAAACACTTCTTTATCCTTTTCTCTATCTTCAAAATTTTATA
Organism: Cnephaeus nilssonii; assembly: GCF_951640355.1. Lineage (NCBI taxonomy): Eukaryota > Metazoa > Chordata > Mammalia > Chiroptera > Vespertilionidae > Cnephaeus > Cnephaeus nilssonii. The sequence continues at coordinate 100,764,535 of NC_137077.1, forward strand.
TAATGAATTACTTTGACAAAGTTTCTTTTTAAGGCTCTAAAAATTCTTAAGTCCCTACAAAGCAATCCTATGAGTCATTTTAGAAGTTAACTGTTGCCCTAACTGGTGTGGCTTAGTGGATAGAGCGTCGGCCTGCAGACTGAAGAGTTCCGGGTTCGATTCTGGTCAGGGGCACATGCCTGGGTTGTGTGCTCGATCCCCAGTAGGGGGCATGCAGGAAGCAGCCCATCAATGGTTCTCTCTCATCATTGATGTTTTAATCTCTCTCTCTCTCTCCCTTCCTCTCTAAAATCAATAAAAAAATATATTTTTTAAAAGTTAACTGTTGAGTTTTATCTGGGTATAAAAGACAAAAATGAACAGTAAAGGCAATGACATGAACACTAAATGCCTAACGATCATAACCACAATTATGACTCCGTAACTAAATTCCATAACCATAGATCACATTAAAAGAATAAAATAGCACTTTGAGTACCTCTGGGAAAATCTATTTCAATATCCAAGTCTGGTTCATATGGTACATCAGGCATGCTGGACTGTGTCTCTAGGTCAGAGTCCTTCAAGAGATCTGAACCAATTATGTCAGGCTCGATAATTACACCTGTAATCAATCCACACTGTCATTAGAAATCAAAAAAGACCTCAACGATACCTACACCTGGTAAAAGAAAGTCAGTTAATTGTAAATGCAAAACAAGAATACTTATTTAATGTCATAAAAAGAAAAGGTATATATATATATATATATAGCTATCTTGCAATTAACTACTATAAACTTTATAATTATTAGATAATCTTGAGTACACAAAAACTTTTACTCCTGTAAGTTTTTGACTGGCCCTCTTCAAAAGTTAATAGGCATGCTTTGCTAGTAAAACATCTCTGATATTGACAGTATTTGTAAAATCAATTTTTTTCTAAAGTAAAATAATGATGGATAACTGCAATTTTTCAACATTTTTCCTGAATTGTGGCCTAGGTTTTTCATGTCATTCAATATATACTTATATACAACTGTCTTCTAATAATTTGATCAGTTGTTTTCAAGCATTTTTTGTATTGCAGCCCTCAATAAGAAATGCATTTTATCTAGGTTCAGGATGGTAGTGGAAGACAGAAAGACAGACAAGCATTCATGCGCACCCACACAGGAAACAAAGGTTTCACAAAATACTACCCTTTCTATAAGGGAATTTAAGCTGACATTTTGGGTGTTCATTAAAAAAAATAAAAACCTGGACCCTAGCTGGATGGGCTCAGTGGATAGAGCGTCATCCTGCAGACTAAAGAGTCCGGGTTCGATTCTGATCAAGGGCAAATGACCAGGTTTCAGGCTTGATCCCCAGTAGGGGGCGTGCAAGAGGCAACCGATCAATGATTCTCATCACTGATGTTTCTATCTCTCTCCCTCTCCCTTCTTCTCTGAATTCAATAAAAATATATATTTTAAAACAATTTTTAAATTAAAAAAATAAAAAAACTGATTTCAATCCACAAAATTCATTTTTAACTCCCTAACAAAGTGCTTCAAAAATATTGTCACATTGTAAAATACATAGAATTTATAGTGTTTCTATTGTACTCTAAAGGGATTTAGCTCATGATTGAAACAGTACTCTGTTGTCACCAGAGGACTAAGGGGAAGAAATATTCCAAGAGACAAAAACACCCACAACACACTCATTGTGCTGTACGTTTAGAATCACTGCCCTAATAGAAGTTACAACAAACCCTGGTTTACATCATGCAAATGACATTAGTATTATCGATAAAACAAAATTGGGGATAACTATTACAAAATAAGAGTCTGGATTATTAAAGTCTACTACAAATTAGTTTTGTATCTGACCTAGTCCATGAAAACAAGAACAATTTTTAGTTGATCATGCAAGTCAAATCCTTTTACAATTTAAAAAAGGACCCTACAAATTTCTTCTTGAAATTTGACTTCCCATAATAGAGCACCTGTCAAGATATAACTTGGCTCTCTTAACATAAAATACACTTTTGTTACAATCTTCCCCCACTCCTACACCAAGGATTAAAATGCCCTGGAACATACTATAACAATTACAGCACTTAGTAAAAACCAACAACACACTCATCCACAAGGTGTAATACAATGTAGCTCACTGTTGATGTTAGCAGCATTTGTTTTCCCCTCCTCTTCAGTCATCATGTCTGTCATTGTGAGCAATTCGGTATCAAGAGGATCTGAAGAAACTTTGCTTTTTAGCTCTTCAGCTACTGCAGGGTTCTTCTCGCTGCTGTCCACCCGGGCCGGCAGAAAAACAGGGACTGGCACCTAATTCACCAAAGTATTTACTGTTAGGTTTGCTCAACATTAAAAGGTATTTTTCTAGCCCTGGCTGGTGTGGCTCAGTTGGTTATGCGCCATCCCATGCACCAGAAGGTCACCAGTTCAATTCCCGGTCACAGCACATGCGTGGGTTGCAAGATCAATTCCCAGCAGGGCGTATGCAGGAGGGAGCTAATTGATGTTTCTCTTTCACTTCAATGTTTCTGTCTCTCTCTCTCTCTCTCCCTCTCCCTTCCTCTCTCTCTATAATCAGTTTTTTAAAAATTTTTAAAAGGTATTTTTCTAAAGTAAAAATTATTCTGACACATGGTCTACTTTATCATTCTATCTATAATAATAAAAGCATAATATGCTAATTAGACCAGACATCCTTCCGGATGACCTTCCGGACAAAGTCGGGGCTATGAGGGAAGCCCGGGTCCCGGTTGCCAGCGGCTGGAGGGAAGCCCGGGTCCCAAGTGCCAGACAGAAGCTGGTGCCAGCAGCCAGAGGAAGGAAGCCCTACTCTTGCACGAAGTTCGTGCATAGGGCCTCTAGTACTGGATAAAAACCTTGCAAAGAACACCTATCAAAACTAAGATGCTGCCCTAGCCGGTTTGGCTCAGTAGATAAGCATCAGCACAAAGACTGAAGGGTCCCAGGTTGAATTCCGGTCAAGGGCATGTACCTCGGTTGCAGGCTTGATCCCTGGCCCCAGTTGGGGAGTCTGCAGGAGGCAACCAATCGATGTGTCTCTCTCTCACATTGATATTTCTCGCTCCCCCTTCTCCTTTCCACTCTAATCAATGGAAAAATATCCTCAGGTGAGGATCAAAACAACAACAACAAAAGCATGACTAAGATGTCACCTGTGAAAAAGAAAGCTCAGAATGCAAGCAACTGCCTTTTGAAAAAAGAAAAATAACTTTTGAGTTATCATCAACGCATCATTTCATGCAAGGATTATCAATCAGAGTTGGCAAGAATTTATGGCCTGCTTATCTGCCAAGTTCTGCATTAAAATTTGAAGATATATAGATGAACAGGCAGTAATTCTTGCACTCAAAGAATTCAGAGTACAGTTACAAAGGCAAATATGAACCAGCAACAGTGATGAAGTATGACTGATGTTATAACAGTAATCCTAACTAATAAAATGGCAATATGTAAATTACCATCACTCTGCTACGCCCACGATTGGGCCACAGGGAGGCGCAGGGGGCGGGACTCGGGGTGGCTGGGGTGGCCGATTGGGCCGGCAGGACGCTGAGCTCGCGTCGCCAGTGGCGGCACGAGCTCAGTGTCTGCGCCATGGCTGTGCTGCAGAACAGAAGGGGCCTCTGGGGCAGCGAGCTCACGTCCCGCCGCGAACCATCAAAAGCAGAGGAGCTGGGTGCCTGTCTGCTCCTCTGAAAGGCCTGTTGCACCAGCGGACAGGCACCCAGCTCCCCCGCAATCGAAAGCGAAAGCGTTTAGGGGACCCTACACGTGCATGATTCAATCATACACTGGGCCTCTAATATATATAAAAGTACTATGGGAGTATAGAAGCTAGAACCAGTACTCTGTTTGGGGAATAACAATGATTATAAGAAAAATATTTAAAATTTATTAAGCACCCAGCATTGAGTAATGCAGACACGCTGACAGGGAGAAATGAAGGCACCCTGCTTCTCCCACCATGTATATGTGTTTAATAGAGGCCCAGTGCATGAAATTCATGCACTGGTGGGGAGGGGTGGGGAGTCCCTCAGCCCAGCCTGCACCCTCTTCAATCTGGGATCCCTCTTACAATCTGGAACTACTTGGCTCCCAACTACTCGCCTGCCTGCCTGCCTGCCTGCCTGATTGCCCCTAACCACTTCTGCCTGCCTGCCAGCCTGATCACCCCCTAACTGCTCCCCTGCCAGCCTGATCAATGCCTAACTGCTTCCCTGCTGGCCCGATTGCCCTTAACTGCCCTCTCCTGCAGGCCCAGTCCCCTCCAACAGCCCTTCCCTGCAGGCCTGGTCCCCCACAACTGCCCTCCCCTGCTGGTCTGGTCACCCCTAACTGCCCTTCCCTGCAGGCCCGGTCCCCCCCAACTGCCCTTCCCTGCTGGCCTGATCGCCCACAACTGCCCTCCCCTGCCAGGCATCTTGTGGCGGCCATCTTGTGACCACATGGGGGTGGCCATCTTGTGCAAGGGTGTGACAGTCAATTTGCATATTACCTCTTTATTATATAGGCTAATTTATGATATGTAAAATATCCTACCTAATAATAGACAAATATGCAAATTGACCGTACCTTCGCTATGCCCGCGATTGGCCAGGAGGCACAAGGGGGCGGGACTCCGGGTGGCCGGGGTGGCCGATTGGGCCGGCAGAACGCTGAGCTCCCGTCGCCAGTGGCGGCTCCAGCTCAGCGTCTGCGCCATGGTTGTGCTGCGGCACAGAAGGGGCCTCTGGGGCAGCGAGCTCATGTCCCGCTGCACGGACCATCAAAAGCGGGGGAGCTGGGTGCCTGTCCGCTCAGGCACCAGGCCTTTCAGAAGCCTCCGCCCCGCCGGAGGGTTCTGAAAGGCCTGGTGCACCAGCGGACAGGCACCCAGCTCCCCCGCGGTCAAAAGCAAAAGTGTGGGAGCTGGGTGCCTGTCCACTCAGGCACCAGGCCTTTCAGAAGCCTTCACGGCGCTGGAGGCTTCTGAAAGGCCTGGTGCACCAGCAGACAGGCACCCAGCTCCCCCGTGATCGAAAGCAAAAGCATGTAGGGGACCCTACACGTGCATGATTCAATCATGCACTGGGCCTCTAGTTCAATATAATAAAAGCCTAATATGCAAATTGTCCCCTCGACCGGGAGTTCAACCACTCGCTATGATGTGTGCTGACCACCAGAGGGCGGCACGGAACATGGAGGGCATCAGCGACGAGGCGCTGGCAGCGGGCGGCAGTGGAGGCACTGCCGGCCCCAATGGGCTTCCAGGTGGCTATTGGAGGCACTGCCGGCCCCAATAGCCACCAGGACTGCAGGGGGTGGTCCGGCTCCCCGTGGGTTTACGAAGGAGCTGGTCTGCGAGGCCGGCTGGGAGAGAGCGTGCTGCCTGGCTGGCTTCCGTGCAGCACTGCTAGGCAGCCCAGAGACCCACAATGCATCCCGGCCCACAACATCTGGCCACGCTCACTGCATCACCACGTGGAGACTCTGGTACCATGACTCAGGTGGAGGGGGGCACACAGGGGCCTGGGGGCCCAGGTGCTGCCCAGGACCCAGAGGTCAGCTAGAAACTGCCCTACCACGCCAGATGCTCGCGCTTCGATCGCCGGCCAGGCCTAGGGACCACACCCTTGCCCAAATTTGGTGCACCAGGCCTCTAGTATGACATATAAGCACAGAGTAACCACCTGGAAAAATCTCCAACAGTGTTCATGTTTGGAGTACAGATTAATAATCTAATATGTTATTAACTGATATATTATATTTAAAAACTACCAGCAATTTTAGAGCTGGAATAACATTACAGATAATTTATTTCTACATCTTAATTTTAATGAAACCAATAGCTGTCCCCCAGGAGGCTACAATAGACAAGCCCTGACATAAGAGTACTAAGTATTGCAAATGATTTATAATAAAGTATAATAATATTTGGTATACAACTCTAACCCACGTTTCAGTTCTAAGCCTAAAACAGCATCACAAATATTTTTATTTAATATGAACCAATATAAAATACAATGGAAATAAAGCAAACATAGACATCTGCTGAACTTCACTCTCAAAGATGAACATATACCCAATTCTATACAGCGTCATCACCAAGAGAGATTCAAGCACACACCTATATCTAACTGTTGAAGAAAAGCCGGCTCAACCCCGTTTGCTAGCTTCACTGAAGCAGTAACTGCAACAACACTGTTCTCCCACCCATGCCTCATAAATCTCACAATGGAAAATAAGTTGAAATCCAACTTACAGGAACAGGAACTGTAGTGGGGACAGGAATATTCTGGCTGTACATGTGCATAGGCACTGGAATATATACAGGCACAGGGATAGGCACTGGGACATACTCTGTCTTCCAATTGTCATCTGCAAATGCAACATGCGATGAGGTAGCTCGTTAACTAGCACTGATACAAAGTGTTCAGTGTTAAAATAATGTGGTAACAAAGAAAAACTTAAGTGTCTCAGTCCCCATTTAAAATAAATTCCCACTTTTCGCAAAATTAGTTAATTTAAAAAAAAACTGAATGAAGTAGCTGTTCTCTTATAGGGAATACAAACAGAATTAAGAACTTTATTTTAATAGAAAGAAAACAACCTTTAAAAAACAATATATAGTTTCTGACACCTTACAAATTTCCCTCACCTTCCCCACAAAAAGATTTATTTAATCTAAAAATCAGTATATACCTAACATTTAAATTTGATGAAAATATATATTTGAATTATTTCATCTCATTCTGAGAAGGAAACAGCATTGCTGTTATTATAGATCACACTTAGAGATGATGGTCAGAGGGAGTGCTATAACTTTAGTATGTCTTAGCCAAAAAATTTTGCCATGACATTATTTCACTGTTAACGTTAATTTGTATCGTAGGCCTTTATCAGAGATTAATTTTCATAAATGATTTTAAATAATATGTTATATTCTCAAGGTAATGTCTAAAATTAAACAGGCAAAATCAACAGAAAATAATAAAGTAAATTTATTCATAGCCTACTATTTGAGAAAACCTGGAATTTCATTAAGAGAGGTATAAATACAGGGAAGTTTATAAGTCAAATTCCCCCCCCAAAGTTACCTGTCTGACAAGATTTGGTCTGCATGTGAGGTTTACAGTAAGTAGCTTTTGTCATCGTTAAAGGTTTGCAAAGAACCGCTTTATTCTTCATCTCTTTGTTGGGTGTTGGAGAAGGGGGTGGTGCTGAACCCTACAGAGAGGCAAAGAGAAACATTTTATTTTTATTACTTCTTGCTGGGAATAGATACTGGGTTTTAGTGCCTGTGAAGGGAACACAGTAAGAGTATAACCAAATTATGCTGTTAATATTATGTTTACCACAGCCTTAATCTGGTAGAATCAGTTAGGATAGAAGGAATCTATCCTGGCCACTGGAAAAGCAGTAGTAATTGGTCATTCTACAGATCTGTGTTACCTTGAAAGGATATCATCAGCATGTCTTTTAAAAACATAACACAAGCCCTAGCCGGTTTGGCTCAGTGGATAGTGTTGGCCTACAGACTGAAGGGTCCTAAGTTCAATTCCAGTCAAGGGCATATGCCTGGGTTGCGGGCTCGATCCCCAGTAGGGGGCGTGCAGGAGGCAGCCAATCAATGATTCTCTCTCATCATTGATGTTTCTCTCTCTCTCTCTCTCTCCCCCTCTAACTTCCTCTCTGAAATCAATAAAAAATTTATTTTAAAAAACATAACACACCTCATTTTTAGGTGCAAAACCAAGGTTATGAGTCAGAATTTTTAAAATATCTTGGCTCTTTTAAATTTATTTGAGAAAGGAAAAAAGTTCCTGTAGTTAGTATGTCTATGTGATACTCTAGCTCCCTCTGTTGGATAAACAGCTTATACATGGTACTAACTTTGAAAGGATTAAGAACAATGATTTAAAAAATTACCAAACTTTAAGTCATATATTTCCCATGTCACAACAAATGTAATTATTTTTTAAATATATTTTATTGATTTTTACAGAGAGGAAGGGAGAGAGATAGAAAGTTAGAAACATCAATGAGAGAGAATCATTGATCAGCTGCCTCTTGCACACTCCCTACTGGGGATGTGCCCGCAACCAAGGTACATGCCCTTGACCGGAATCGAACCTGGGAACCTTCAGTCCACAGGCCGACACTCTATCCACTGAGCAAAACCAGTTAGGGCACAAATGTAATTTTAGAAACTTATAGTCTCTCAAATGTTTTCGCTATGTTCACTGTAGCATTATTTGCAAATGGGAAAACACAAAATTGAAAACAAGCTGAAGCTCTGTGCAAAAGGAACTAAAGATAAGGTGCTCTCCATATCACCCAATGACGGGGAAAACACAGAATATTAACACACTCAGTTCACTTGTAGTTCTGTTTTACAGTCACCATGAACACTAAACCTTTGCTCTAAAAAGAAATACAGGGGTAGGTTCCTGCCAACCTCTGGTCATATTTTTAACAGATCAATACATAATCTTGTTTCTGTTGAAACACTTTATTTAATACATATTTCTTACACTTAATGATATGCAGCATTTCTTTTTAACATTATGATTATAGCATCTATATATACAAAAAACCCTAATATGCAAATAGACCAAACGGCAGAACAACCAAACAACCAGTCACTATGATGTGCGCTGACCACCAAGGGGCACATGTGGACCATGGTGGGTGTCAGCAGCAGGCAGCAGAGCGCAGAACATGGTGGGCACTGGCCGCAGCAGGATGGTGGAGGTAAGCGGGGGCCGCCAGACCAAGACGGGGCCCCTGTCGCTGTCATCGGGGTAAGCCTCTGGTGGTTACTGAAAATTCTTTGCTCCCACACACCACGGTCCCACACGGTGCTGGCACCTGCTGCCAGCACCGGCACCGCTCATACCCGCTGCTGACACCCAGCGCCAGCCCCGATTGCTCGGCGCCATCAGCAGGTTTGAGTGGCAGCTGCCGGTTCCAATCACCCATCAGGGATTCTCCACCACCCCCCTGCTACTGAGTGGCAATCAGGGCTGGCAGCCACCTCTCCCACCCACTGCCAGAAACAGCCCCACTCGCACCAGCAGCCGGCACCGGAGCCACTGCTCGCACCCGCTGCTAGCACCTGGCGCTGGTCCCGATCACTCAGCGCCGTTAGTGGGTGCGAGCAGCTGCTGCCAACCCCAATCACCTGAGAGCTTCTCCACCTCGACCTGCTACTGAAGGATCATCAGGGCAGCAGCCACTGTCGCACCTGCTGACAGTGCCAGCCCCACTTGCACTGACTGCTGGCACTGACCCCAATCGCTCTTCCGTCAGAAGGTGCAAGGGTGGCCGGCGCCATCAGCGCGTGGAAGCGATGGTGGTATGAGTAGGGTTGCCGGCAGACAGGAGACCAGGGGCCAGGTGGAGGCACGGAGGATGGGCCAAGACCCGCCCCTGTGCCCACTGCAGCCTAGCAGCCCACAGTTTCTTTTACGGTGCACAAATAAATGCATTGGGCCCCTAATCCTACCTAATAAAAAGGTAATATGCAAATTGACCGTACCATCGACACGCCCACAAGCCACGCCCACAACCCAATCAGAGAAAGTATGCAAATTAACCCAACCAAGATGGCTACAACCACAGAGAGCAAGGTTTCCCAGGTAACAGAGCAAGCCAAGCTTTCTGCGAGCTGTTGCAGGCCTAAGCCTCCACTCAAGCTACAAAGTTTCAATTATAGAAGGTAAACAAATTCAAACAAATGGCGGCAGAATGGAGCTTGAGGAGCAGGCCAGGGTTGCCGGCGGCAACAGGGGAAGCAAAGCTTTCCGCACACCCTGTCCGGGCCCAGCCTCCGCTTAAGGCTACAAAGTTTCAATTATAAAAGGTGAATTTACTGCAACAGAAATGGCTGCCGGCCGCGGAGGGAGCAGCAGGCTTGGCTCCGCTCCAGGCTACAAAGTTTCAATTGTAGAAGGAAAACAAATTCCAGATACCAGGGCCTCCGCTTGAGTTGCCAGGGGGCGTGGCCAGCCTGCAAACCACCACAGGCCCCTTGCCCAGGCTGCCCCACGTCCCAAGGGAACCCCCACCTGATCCTGGACGCCCTTCAGGGCAAACCAGCTGGCCCCCACCTGTGCACCAGGCCTCTATCCTATCTAATAAAAAAATAATATGCAGATTGACCATCATTCCAACACACAATATGTCTGCCCCCATGTGGTCAAAGATCCTGTCCCCATGTGGACACAGGATGGCAACTACAAGATGGAGAGGGCAGTTGGGAGGCACCAGGCCTGCAAGGGAGAGCAGTTGAGAGGGACCAGGCCTGCAAGGGAGGGCAGTTGGAGGTGATCAACCCTGCAGGAGAGGGCAGTTAGGGGTAAACAGGCTGGCAGGGGAGCAGTTAAGCATCAACCAGGCTGGCAGCGGAGTGGTTAGGTGGGTGATCAGGCTGGCAGGCAGAAGCAGTTAGGGGCAATCAGGAAGGCAGGCAGGCAAGCAGTTGGAAGCCAGCAGTCCTGGATTGTGAGAGGGATGTCCGACTGCCCGTTTAGGCCCCTTTTCCCCCCTGGGATCGGGCCTAAACGGGCAGTCGGACATCCCTCTAAGGGTCCCAGATTGGAGAGGATACAGGCTGGGCTGAGGGACAAGCCCCCTCTGTGCATGAATTTCGTGCACCGGGCTTCTAGTTGCTATGTAATTGCTCCAGTGGTCATCAACTCTCAACAAACATGTATACATGCAGTACACACATACTGGACAGTAGTACTTGTACTCATTAATGTGAGTACATATGTACACAGTGATGTAAATCAGGTTTGATGTAAATCAGATTCAGCATTTAACTTTTTATAAGAACACTAGGGACCCGGTGCACAAAATTCATGCACGGGGTGTGTGTGTGTGTGTGTGTACCTCAGCCCAGCCTGCACCCTCTCCAATCAGGGACTCCTTGGGGGATGTCCAACCACCGGTTTAGACCCTGTGGGACATGAGGTTGGACATCCCTCTTGCAATCTGAGACTGCTGGCTGCTAACAACTCACCTGCCTGCCTGCCTGATCACCCCTAACTGCTCTCCCCTGCCAGCCTGATCTTGCCCCCAACTGCCTCTGCCTGCCTGATCTCCTCTCCAACGGCCCTCCCATGCCAGCCTGATCTCGCCCCTAACTGCCTCTGCCTCTGCCCCCACCACGATGGCTTTGTCTGGAAAGAAGTCGGGCGTCCAGAAGATGGCCGGTCGACCCAGTCTAATTAGGATATTACCCTTTTAGTAGTATAGATAGATTATATAGGATAGGGTTGCTTAAATGATGGGGCGGGAGAGCCTTTTTCAGCAGAAGGAGATGCTCTTGGCAGACAGAAACACATAATCTCTATATCTGGACTGACACCAGCCATATGCACTATACTACCAAACCGGTCATGAAAAAATTGAACCGCTTTCTTACACCTTATACCAAACAGCTGTTGCCCTTAAATCCCCTCCTCAGCCCCCACCTTAGGTTCTGCCTTTACAGTTCAACCAGATTAGGTTCTGACTGGTCAGTTTCTATGCCAGTCAGCGTCTCCGGGTCTATCTCTGGGACTGATCTAAGAGGCGAGGTTGATCAGCAGCCCCCAAGGAGGCCCAGAGAGAAACAAAGGCACGGCTACTGGCAAAGCCAGGAGAGAGGCAACAGCTGATTAACAGCTGCCATGGAGGCTGGAGATCAGACCCTGCCTCTCTCTCTGCAGGCCTCTCTCTGGGCCTGATCCGAAGCCCCCTCGGTAATCAGTGCTGGGTTGCTGCGCTGACACTGGCTGCTGTCAGTGCTGGGTCACCACAGCAACCCAGCACTGACTTCCAGTATTCGGTCAAGCCTTGGTCATTACGGACGCTGGCTCTTTATATATATAGATTAGCACCTTACTGTTGGCAGAGCTGCAGGATGTATACCAGGCAATGCACTGTGGGGTGTGAGCTCTTGACCATGGCACACCCCACAGACAATAAAGGAGAAGTGATGACGTTTATTCTGCAGACAAGGAAGACATCAATGAGGGTGGCAGGGTGACATCTACCTCAGAAGCTGGGCTCTGGCAACTTGCCATGTCAGCAATTTTCTCTCCAAGAACAGCTTCACATTTTAACTAAGTCTTGTCTGGTGGGTTTTCACCTCACATCTTTTAAATGTCTTCATGTAAGGTGTAAAAACAGTGGTGCTTCAATTGAAGGCTTTGCTCAGGCATAGGGTCACATGCTTCTGTGTCATTAGCAAATTTCCCCAAGGCAAAATTCCATTCTAATATTTTGGCTGCTGTTGGGAGTGTTAAGCTGACTTTCATCATTTAATCTGATGCCTTGTTTTGCCATCTTGTCCAGGTCTTCATTAGTAGGCTCTACTGCTTTCTCTGTCAAAACTTACTCCACATCTTCCTTCATGTCCCCAAAGCCTTCTCCACTTATTCGTGTATAATAGGCATTGTTTTTTGGGTTTTTTAAAATATATTTTATTGATTTTTTACAGAGAGGAAAGGAGAGGGATAGAGAGTTAGAAACATCGGTGAGAGAGAAACATCAGTCAGCTGCCTCCTGCACACCCCCCTACTGGGGATGTGCCCGCAACCAAGGTATATGCCCTTGACCGGAATCGAACCTGGGACCCTTCAGTCCGCAGGCCGACGCTCTATCCACTGAGGCAAACCAGCTAGGGCGGCATTGTTTTTTTAACACTGTTCTTTTATTGTCTGTAACACCTTCAAAGACTGAAATTTTTTACACAGAGTCTGGTCAAATTTCCCAACAGTTATTCACAAAAGCCTACTGATGCTGTCCTGGGCTGTACCAACATAATCAACTAGAGGCCCAGTGCATGATTGAATCATGCACGTGTAGGGTTCCCTACACGCTTTCGCTTTTCGCGGTGGAGCTGGGTGCCTGTATGCTCCGGCACCAGGCCTTTCAGAAACCTCCAGCTCGTCGGAGGCTTCTGAAAGGCCTGGTGCCTGAGCAGATAGGCACCCAGCTCCCCCACTTTTGATGGTCCGCAGCCGCTGAGGGGGGCTGCCGCGGACACCTGGCTACCCTGCCGTTGAGAGGCGCAGCCGGGTGTCCGCAGCAGGCCCCCTCAGCAGCTGCGGATCTGGCCGTTGAGAGGCACAGGGGGCGGGAGTCCCGCCCCCTGCGCCTCTCAACAGCAGGATAGCCCCCCTCAGTGGCAGCGGATCCGTGCCTCTCAATGGCCGGATAGGCCACCCCGAGTCCCGTCCCCCAGCCTCACGCCGCCCAATCGTGAGCATAGCAGAGTGATGGTAATTTACATGTTACGCTATTATTAGATAGGATAATGTCATATACAGTGATTTCCAGAAGACCAACATAGCATTTTCCTTATTGGTGTTGAGAGCCTCCTTTCAAGCTCTCATGAAGTGGGCCTTGAAAACTTTCAATATGCCCTGATCAAGGAGCTGGATGAGAAAGAGTGTTTGGGGGCATAAAAAGAACTAAATTAAAAATGGGCATTTTTTAGTTCTTCATGGCAAAATATATTATCCAATAAGAATACCTTGAAAGCAAGGTTTTCATTTTAGAGGTAGTGTTCAACTTCTAGAATAAAGCAGTTGTAGAATCTCAGAAAACATTTCAAGTTTTTTTGGTCCCATCTCCAGTTAATAGCAGATGATTCAGCTTTTCCTCTTTGAAGTGCTCATGGACTGTGTGTGGGCTCTGTACACTGTGAGGGGTTTGAGCTTAAAATTAACCTTAGCATTAGCACACAATAGCACAATCTCTGAATGATTTAAAGTCAGGAACTTTGGCAGTCACTTGTATTATATAGATTCGTTTGTCAATGACTTACAAACAGCCAGCCTTACCAGTGCTGAAAACCTGCTTGCCCATATAACTCTTTTCCTGCACAACACATAGGTCTTCTCCTACAGCATCCTGATATGCAGAACCCACCTTGCCTCCAGTTTAACAGTTTCACTCCATATAGTCTTAAAATGTGTAAGAGAGCACTAGGCAGGATGAAGTTAACATCTTCCTGCCCTGGGTAACATGTGAGCTAGTCTCAACAGTGATGCTCACTATGCTTCTGAAATCAGGTGTAAGCTCATGAACCCACAAGTCATCACTACTCGACCACTTCCACAGCTTCACTACACACTCACTATACACTACAGACTTGACTTTAGCACTTAGAGATGCTAAAGTCCTATACAGACTGATGAATTTCTTGTTCCTCTCTCTGGGTGTACCATATTGTTGACTCATGAACCCTCAACTCACAGCTAACTGACTGAAGCTCAAATAACAACATAGGAATCTCCTCTAAAAGGCACATCACAGCATTTTGGTACATAGGCCCAATAGTCAGCACTTCAGTGCTATGATCAGAGGAACTTGTAAACAGCCAAATCAACAACAAAAAGCAGAAAATTTGAAAAACATGCACTAATCATAGACTGTGAAAAGGACACTGGTGTACTATGGAATGAGAAAGACAAGAAGGTAAAGCCTCGCCTTGTTCAACCTGGCGAAGGATGCATTTACACAAGTCACATTTTTCATCACTCTGCACAAGTCTGCAAGTGACCTCGAAAGTGCCATGGGGCCCTAGCAGGTTTGGCTTAGTGGATAGAGCAGCACCTGCAAACTGAAAGCTCCCAGGTTCCAGTTAAGGGCACATGCCCTGGTTGTGGGCTAATCCCCAGTAGGGGGTGTGCAGCAGGCAGCCAATCAATGATTCTCTCTCATCATTGATGTTTCCATCTTGCTCACCCTCTCCCTACCTCTCTCAAATAAATTTTAAAAAATATTTTTTAAAAAAAACATAGCCTATCTAATAAAAAGGGAATATGCTAACTGACTGTCATGCCCTCAAAGATGGCGGCACCCACAGCCACCAGATGGCAGCACCCAGTCCCTTCAGCCCCGCCGAGGCAGCAGGAGTGCGGCACGGCTGGGTCCTTGCCCAGGTGGGTCCGACCGTGCCACACACCTGCCTTTGGAGTCCCCCAGTCCCTTCAGCCCCCCAGCCACCCAGGGCCAGCCCAAGGCACAGGCAAGTCTCGGATGGCTGCTACCCAGCCACCCGGGCCAAGCCCGAGATGCAGGCAAGCCTCACATGGCAGCTGCCCAGGGGCCCAGGGCAAGCCCTAGGCGCAGGCAAGCCTCAGATGGCGGCTGCCCAGACACCCAGGGCCGCCGCAGGCTCAGGTAACCAGGGCCGGCCGAGGCTTGCGCTGCGGGCAGTGGCAGCAGCAGAGGTGTGATGGGAGCGTCACCTTCCCCTGATCGCCGGGTCACCTCCCGCCCCTGAAGGCTCCCAGACTGTGAGAGGGGGAAGGCTGGGCTGCAGGACCCCACCTCCAGTGCATGAATTTTCATAAATAAGGTTGGGAAGTTGCCTCATAGCTGCACAAAGATAACAAAACAGGGAATGAACACCTTTATGTTCCTCAGCATAAATCAAAGTTCCTGATATTAAAATCAGATAATTCAGTCCTGGCCAAGGGGCTCAGTTGGTTGGAGGGTCATCCCATAAACCAAAAGGTTGTGGGTTTGATTCTGGTCAGGGCACATACCTAGGTTTTGGGTTCAATTCCCAGTCAGGGTGGGTGTGGGAGGCAACCGATAGATAGTTCTCTTTCACATCTTTCTCCCTCTCTCTCTCAAATCAATAAAAACTCACAAGGCCTAGCTCCAACATACATCTTCACATTCCTATTTCGGAAATAAATGCACAAAGCCATTAATGAGCTGGCCCAGCCCTTCCTTTTACCATTATTTCCCAGGATTCCACCACAGGTTCCCCTTTAAGCTTGGACCTAAAAAACCTGTTTTGCCAAATATGCTTGCCCTTTGCATATTATCATTCCTTTTCATCCAGTCTATCTTCTACGCAACTGTTTAGAAGCTTTCTTACAGCTGCCAGGAACAGACACAGGCAATCATTTCAAACATCTTTTGCTACTGTCTTAAAGATGCATCTATTATGAGTGCTTCACAAGGTGGGGAGGGGCCATAATTATTAACCTTTATATTCCTTAGCATGTATGAAAGTACCTGTTTTAGTATCAGGTAATTCAACTGAATACTTCAACTGTCCCAACCGAGTAAAGTAAAGAATCTTTTATTATTACAATCACATTAAATTGAACTGATTATTTTTTTATATCTCCACATTAAAATTATCAATAGTTATCACTTTACTTAAGCAATACTTACCATCATTTTGGATCGGGACATCTGACAACCCTGATCTAAAAATAAAAAAATGTAAACAAATTTTAAATGAGACAAATATCACTTTCTTCAGAATTTCCTACATCTATTTTTGTCATTAAATTTTAATGTTTTAAAATAATTACTAAAGAAATATTTTAAACTATTTTCATTAAAGAATATTATATTTGAGAGCTGAAATACAGAGCTAAATGAGTGGAGTTAACTCTTTTCCCATTTTGTCCCTGCAGAAAACCACACACAACTTTGGAAGTAACATTCCCTTCGAGATTTAACTCTTAAGTAATGCACAGCTCCTAAAGGGCTTTTGTTGCTCCTCCCAACCTACCCTAAGGTACATACAATTTGTTAAAAATGGGTTTCATTTAAAATTTCAGGTGACACATAATAGGTGGATGAATCTTGTAGAATTTTTTGTTATAATTCTGTCTAGCTTCTCTGCAACCCAACTAGACTATATTTCTTCAACTAACATTAAAAATTTTAAAGAGAATTAAATAAAAAGAAACACATCATATAGGACACTTTCACACAGAGAAACTATGGAAGTTGCTATTAAACTATCTCCAAAATCAACTATTCGTTTATAATTATGTACTTTGAATTCAGATCTGTAAAACTAAAGATTATTGTACAGGTTTTTCAAGTTGCACAGCACTCTAAATTATGACATACCGTAATGCAAGTTTTCAGGTCCTTTCTGAGTCGTCATGTTAGGCTCATTCTGCTGGCAGTAGAAGCGCAATAAGCAATGCTGGTCACAGAAATGCTTCATTTCCCCACGCCACTGCACACGCTCTTTAAGAGTTCCTTGAGATTTACAACAGTCACACCTTGCAGCCTTAATAAAAAAAGGAAGGTACCAGAGATTTGAAATACAAGGTTTAAAAAGTCATGTATGTTTTTTAAAAGATTTCTAAAACTTTGTCAGTAATCATTGCCAAATGTGATAAAACAATGTTTAATAAAGAAAAAACTAATATAAATCATAAATATCCACAAAAGTGAAAAAAAAGTAGCCATTTTCCTCATTGTCAAAATCCTTTTCTACACTTACCAAAAGTCAAAGACCAGAATTACAAAGATATGATAACCAAAAGGAGTGAAAATAGTAAGCCAAATTGACACAATATATGGTAATATTTTAAAATAATTTTGAGGGACATAAATATACTGGCAGAAGTCTCCTACAATCATAATACATTGAAATCTCTGATTAGTGAACAGACAATAAATCAATGTAAAGAAGTTGCACAAGACCAGATAAATTTTGAAGCTCTTCTGTTAAGAAAATCATGGATATTGCCTTGAAGTATTTTTGTTTCTCAAGAGTTTAATATAACAAATTTGAAGAGCTTTAATAAATACACTGATTTAATTTTAATAAGAACTTTAAGTTCATGTTTTAAAACACTCAATGTTTAAATAATTAAAAAACAATTATATTTTAAGACAACTAATATGACCTACATCTAGGAAAACAATCACCCCTAAATGGTCTATAATTTCATATACAAAATAAAACCAATTAAAATTCATAAAAAAAAAATAAACTTTATTATGGTGAATAAACATGGATTTTTATATTTTTAGTGATCCCATTTTACCAAGCATTTGCCCATTTTCACTTTTTGTTAATTTTTTTATTATAATAAATCTTTATTTTTGTATTACATAAGTCCCCTTTTTTCCCCCCCACTGACTCCTACTATAACCTCCTCCTTTCCCCCTTCACCCAGGCCTTCACCAACCTACTGTCTGTGTCCACGGGTTACACATACATCCCATCTACCCACCTCCAGACCTTCCCTCTAAGATTCCACAGTCTATTCTATGCTTCTATGTCTCTGGATCAATTTTGTTCATCAGCTTATTTTGTTCCCGAGATTCCACATGAGTGAGATCGTGTGATACTTGCCTTTCTCTGGTTAGCTTATCTCACTTAACATAATACTCTCCAGGTCCCTCTGTTACAGGACTCCAAGGCAGGAGGATTAGGGAAACTGATACTCTCATCCTATGTGAGTCTTTTGTTCTGAGGTGGATCTCTTGTAGACAGCATATATATGGGTCATGTTTTCTTATCCATCCAGTTATAGTTATCCTAAGTCTTTTGCTTGAAACATTAACATGTAAAGTTATTATTGATATGTACTAATTTATTGCCATTTTAATTCTGTGTGCCTAGGTTGCTAGCTCTCTGTATTTCTTCTTCTCATTATAGCAGTCCCTTTAGCATTTCTTACAGTGCTGGTTTTATTGTGATACTCCTTTAGTCTTTTTTTTTGGTCTTGGAAGATCTTTATTTCGCCATCTATTTTGAATCTAGCCTTGCTAGATATAGTGATTTTGGTTTAAATCCTTGTTTTTCATTATCTTGGATCCTTCATGTCACTTCATATCTTTCTCTTTTGGCCTGCAGAATTCCTGATGAGAAATCAGCTGAAAGCCTTCTGGGAGCAACATTATAGGTAACAATTTGCTTTGCTACATATAATGAAAGATTCTGTCTTTCATTTTTGCCATTTTAAATATGTGTCTAGGTATGGGCCTATTTGAGTTCCTCTTTCTTGGAGTTCTCTGTGGCCCCCCTGAATTGGTGTGACTTTTTCCTTCACCACGTTATGGATGTTTTCTGTCATTATTTCTTCAAACATGTTCTCAATTCCTTGCTCACTTTCTTCTCCTTGTGGCACACCAATTATGCAAATATTGTTACGTTTCATATAGTCCCATAGCTTCCTTAAGCTGTCCTGTTTTCTAGTTGTTGTTGTTTTTTGTTTGTTTTTGGTTCTCTGAGTTTTATTTTTCTATCCTACCGTCCACTTTACTGGCCCAATCCTCAGCTTTCCCTAATCTGCTGTGTATTCCTTACACTGTGTTCTTTATTAGTACTATATCATTCTTCAGTTACTATATCTTTTCTCAAGCTGTTGAGCATCTTTGCCATCATTATTTTAAACTCTATGTCTGATTTCTTATCTCCATTTCATTTAGCTCTTCTGCATAATTCTCTTGTTCTTTCATTTGGGGCTTTTTTTTTTTTTTTTTGTCTCCATATTTGGCTGCCTGTATGGGTTTGTGACTATGTTCTGGGTAGATCTGCTATGCCTCCCAATCTCTAGTGCAGGACAGCGTCAAATACTGTTTCTGACTAATTAGATCAGGCTAAGACTCAAAGACTCCAGAGATCAGCCTCTGCCTGCAGAATGATTGGATTCAATCTTGAGTAGCCTCAGAGAATCATCTACAGGTGGAATGAGATGTTTTCCAACAGTGTGGGGAAAATGCTTCTGCCTGGAGGCTGTTATTCTCAGTCTCTTAATGGAACTCAGGAACTCCACAGGATGGGGCAACTGTATTACCTCCAGGCAAAAACTGCCTAGGTAGCAAAGATCTGCCCGAGAAAGATGTACTCCGCAGCTTGAGGGAATGACCCAGCACAGCAAACTGGGGTGTCTGCCCTTTGAGTCCCAACCTCAGTGGCCCCAACTTTAGCTTCTGCCCACACATCTCCAGTCCACTCCACCAGCCCTCTGCCAGAACCCAAGGTGAGTGGCTGCACACGAAATTTTGTGTGCCCTCTAAGAGGATGCCTGCATTTCCAGCCCTCTGTCCCAGATAAGACAGCAACCCTGCTGCTTTTCACAGCTAGATGTTAAGTGGGCACCTTTCTCAGTTCTGGTGCTCTTTGCAGGGTGGCCCAGCTTGGGGTTATACCCCAGAGTTCTCAGTAGCAAACCCCATGCCCCAGCTGAGATATCTCTCCAGAACTTCAGCTGTTGTCTGTGAGATCCTGGCCATCCCTTTCCCACCTCCACCCTTTCTACCAGTCTCTGTGCAGTGTCTTCTTTCAATCCTTGGTTATCAGGGTTCTCTCCAGCTAATTTTCAGTTGTTTATTCAGGGTGTTTCGTTTTGTATTTTAGTTGTAATTACAGTTGGTTCCTGGAAGCATGTCTGTGTAGCATCCACTTACTCCACCACCATTTTTAAACTCCCACTCTTTCTTAAATCTTAATCAATGAGTGGATCAGAAGCTTAAAATGATTAGTTTCTAACAGTCATTTTCACAATTAAGAAATTTTATAATTTCCAATCTAATTACAGTACAAAGTTACTATAATTTTTAATTACCCTTTCATTTAAACTACTTGGAATTTTTTATAAAAAATAAATATTAAGTATTTTGTAGTTCATAATAATCATGGCTGAAGTTTTTCCTCATTATTCTAAATTATCTAGAGTTTTACACTGTGGCTCATGAAATTTCTCAATTTATGTCTCAACAGGAATTCCACAAATAAATACTATGTCAAAATTACTAGTCAGGAATACAATGAATGATTTTGTTGGTAAGCAGGTTTTATATTACACAAATACTCCGAAGTTAGAACATGGGCTCTTTTTTTCCTCCAAGTAAGGTATTTCACCTGCTGAATAAATGTTAAATGAATGAAGAGCTATAGTATAAGTTATGACTATTAAGTGACACCAATATCCTATCTCTTGTCCAAAATCTTGTGAGCTCAAATTTTATAATGCTGGTAATAAATATTATGTTGTAATCTCAATAACATTAGCACTTTATATCAACCAGGTCATATTTTACTCAATAATGAAAAACATCCCTATATTATATTCTCAACAGCCAAAGACTGTTCTTACTTTTATTATTATTGATTTTAGAAAGTGGGGAGGGAGAGAGTGAGAAAGAGTGCAGGAGAGATAGAAAGACAGATACACACATCAATTTGTTGTTCCACTTAATTATGCATTTATTGGTTGCTTCTTATATGTACCCTGACTGGAGATAGAACATGCAACTTTGGGATACCACAATGCTCTAACCAACTGAGCTACCCAGCCAGGGACAAATACTATTGTTTAAAATAACCATTCAAGTGGTCCAGACTTTATTTTTCCACCCTTTTTATACTTTACTAGAGGCCCAGTGCACGAAATTTGTGCATGGGGGGGGGGGGGTGTCCCCTCAGCCCAGCCTGCACCCTCTCCAACCTGTGATCCCTCTCACAATCCAGTCCGACTGCTGGCTCCCAACCACTCGCCTGTCTGCCTGATTGCCCCTAACCGCTTCTGCCTGCCAGCCAGATTGCCCCTAACTGTCCTCCCCTGCCGGCCTGGTTGCCACTAACTGACCTCCCCTGCAGGCCTGGTCATCCTCAACTGCCCTCCCCTGAAGGCCTGGTCACCCCCAACTGCCCACCCCTGCAGGCCTGGTCTCCCCCCAACTGCCATCCCATGCAGGCCTGGTCTAACCCAACTGCCCTCCCCTGCAGGCCTGATCGTCCCAACTTCCCTCCCTTTCAGGCCTGGTCCCTCCTAACTGCCTTCCCCTGCTGGCCTGAATGCCCACAACTGCCTTCCCCTGCCAACAATCTTGTGGTGGCCATCTTTGACCACAAGGGGGCGGCCATCTTGTGTGTTGGAGTGATGGTCAATTTGCATATTACCTCTTTATTATATAGGGTTATTATATAGGATACTCAAAGAAAGATGAAGGAATTGAAAGCTTAACATTCTATTCATTCAGTCTAAACAGTGCAAGATGACAAAAGTGAAGTTGTAGCAGGCTATCTCAGTCATTGAGTACCTGAAACATAAAAGCTCATCATCATACCTAATAATAGAAAAACATGTAAATTGACCGTACCTCCACCACGCCCACAGCCAATCAGAGTGAGTATGCAAATTAACACAACAAAGATGGCAGTTAATTGGCATATGTAGGCACCCAGCAGCCTGGGTACTGGGAACTTTCTCGGCACCCAGGTCACTCCGAGGTAGGCCCCGCGTGGGTCCTGAGCAACCTGGGAAGGGCCTGAGCCAGGGGGCTCCTGGGCAGGGGCAGAGCCGGGAATCAAAGGCGATCAGCGATTGGTTTGAACTACAGAGGAAACACCTTTTCTGACTGCTTATTGGCTAAGCTCCCTGTATGGCACTGGTAATATTCATAGTAACTTGGGTATAAGAATCCAAAAAGGTGATTTAGGGTTTTTCCACCACACTCCTGGAAAAAAAAAACGAAGGTCCACTGCTGGAGAGCTAAGAAATGTCATATCCTGCCCTAGCCGGTTTGGGTCAGTGGATAATGCCTAGGCCTGCCGACCGCAGGGTCCAGGTTCGATTCTGATCAAGGGCATGTACCTAGGTTGCCGGCTCCTCCCTGGCTGGGGCCCAGGTCAGGGCTCATGCAGGAGGCAACCAATCAAAGTGTTCCTCTCACTTTGATGTTTCTCTGTCTTTCCCTTTCTCTTCCACATTCTCTAAAAATCAATAGAAACATATCCTCAGGTGAGGATAAAAAAAAAGAAAGAAAGAAAGAAATGTCATATTCTATGAAAGACACATCTTGAAAATGCCTAAAGAAAGTTGTCATTTTTTCATGGTGAAGGGACTGGAGTCCGTGTTGATAAAAACACCTTGGTGGCTGCAGTGGCTGGCAGTGGCTGCAGCAGCGGGGTGAAGGGGCTGGTGCCTTCCCCTGATCAGCCCAGTTGCCTCCCACAAAGGGAGGCCAGACTGCGGCTTAGGACATTCCCTGAGGGCTCCCAGTATGTGAGAGGGGGCAGGCTGGGCTGAGGGACCGCCCCCCCCCGCAGTGCACAAATTTCGTGCACCAGGCCCCTAGTGTTATATACTCTCTGTAATCCTTACTACAGTCCTGGAAACTAAGGTCTAAGTAGAAGAATTAACTTGCGTAAGGAAAATATTAAAAATGTAGATACGGATTCAAAGCAGACTATCCATCAAGTTATAAAGACAATGGAACCCAAGTCAGTGTGGCTCAGTGGATGTAGCATCACCCTGTGGACCAAAGGGTCCTGGGATCAATTCCAGTCAGGGGAATGTACCTTGGTTGCAGGCTCGATCCCCAGCCTTGAGCATGCAAGAGGCTACCAATCGATGTGAGATACATCGATGTTTCTCTTTTTCATTCACCCTCTCTTCCACTATCTCTTTTAAAAAAACACACAACACAATGGCAAAATATCCTCAGGTAAGCATATTTCATAGATCTAGAACAAACTCTCCAAAAATTCATATGGAATTTAAAAAGACTCCAAATAGCTGTAGCAATCCTGAGAAAGAAGAACAAAGTATGAGGGGTCACAAGACCAGATATCAAGCTATATTACAAAGCCACTGTTCTCAAAACTGCCTTGTACTGGCATAAGAACAGACATATAGACCAATGGAACCGAACAGAGAACCCAGAAATCAACCCAAGCCAATATGCTCAGTTAATATTTGACAAAAGAGGCAAGATCATACAATGGAGTCAAAACAGTCTAAATGGTGTTTGGAAAATTGGTCAGATACATGCAAAAAAATGAAACTAGACCACCAACTTACAACATACACAAAAATAAACTCAAAATGGATAAAGGACTTAGACATAAGACAGGAAACCATAAAAATACTAGAAGAATCCACATGCAGCAAAATCTCAGACATATGCCAAAGCAATTTCTTCACCTATACCGCTCCTAGGACAATGGAAACTAAGAAGAAAATAAACAAATGAAACTACATCAAAATAAAAAGCTTCTGCATAGCAAAAGAAACCATCAACAAAACAATAAGAAAGCCCACTGCATGGGAAAATGTATTTGCCAATGTTATCTCCGATAAGGGTTTAATCTCCAACATTTACAGGGAACTCACACAACTTAACAAAAGGAAGATAAACAATCCAATTAAAAAATGGGCAAAGGACCTAAATAGACACTTTTCAAAAGAGGACATTCAGAAGGCCAATAGACACATGAAAACATGCTCAAAATCGCTAATCATCCAGAGATGCAAATCAAAACAACAATGCGGTATCATCTCACACCTGTCAGAATGGCTATCATCAACAAATCAACAAACGACAAGTGCTGGTGAGGATGTGAAGAAAAAGGAACCCTCATGCACTGCTGATGGGAATGCAGATTGGTGCAGCCACTGTGGAAAACTTAATGGCGTTTCCTCAAAAAATTAAAATGGATATCCCATTTGACCTTGCGATCCCACTTCTAGGAATATATCCCACGAAATCAAAAACACCCATCAGAAAGGACATATGCACCCCTATGTTCATAGCAGCACAATTTACAATAGCTAAGATTTGGAAACAGCCTAAGTGCTCATCAGCAGATGAGTAGATTAAAAAGCTGTGATACATCTATACAATGGAATACTACGCTGCTATAAAAAAGAAGGAACTTTTACCATTTGCAACAACATGGATGGACCTGGAGAGCATTATGATAAGTGAAATAAGCCAGTGTAGAAAGATAAATATCACATGATCTCACTCATATGTGGAATATGATGAACAACATAGGCTGATGAACAAAAATGGATCCAAAAACAGAGAAGCACCAAACGTACTATCAAGCCTCAGAGGGAAAGCAAGGGAGGCAGGGGGGGATGTAAAAGATCAACCAAAGGACTTCTATGCATGCATATTAGCATAACCAATGGACACGGACACTGGGGTGGTGGAGGCTTGTGCTGGACGGTGGGAGGGGGGAGTGGCCAGGGAGGGGTCAATGGGGGAAAAGGAGACATATAATACTTTAAACAATAAAAAAAGAAATTAATAAAAATAATAAATATAGATAAGTATTTTTTACACTTCAAAAAAAGCAATGGAAAAATATCCTCAGGTGAGGATTGAAAATAAATTAATTTAAAAAATAATTTTTTAAAAAATAAAGACAATGGAAAGACAAAATGAGTTAATGTGAATAACCAGAGAATCAAAATCCTAATGTAAAATGCTGGATGAAGGTTCTCAATTTAACATCTAAAAGCCAAATCCATTTGTATAAAATACTCCAAGTATTTCATTGACTCTTAGTGATTTCCTTCACACATTTCTCCTTTGTAAGATTACAAAAGGTTTCATTTTTTTCAGGAGATAATTGATACTGCTAATAACCTGGTTATTATTAATAGGAAAGGAGTAAAGGAGAGACTAGATAATATATTCATGCCCTTTATATAGCTTTGCCAAGAAGCTGGAGTTAACACTCTCCAGGTGTTAACTGGGGAAGGGACTGGACAATAGCCACATGCCCAGTAAGGTCTGGGTGATGTGGCAGGATGCTTATCTGTCAGTCACACATGGGATGAAGTCTGTGCCCAGAATAGGTGTAGCCACTGCAAGGATGAGAAAATTTGTTATTTAAACTCCTAAACAAAGAGAGTTCACTCTCTTGCCCTCTTAAAGCTGTTGGCTCCCTTGCTGCTCAAGCCTGATTCCTGCTTTGTGGGGCTCAAACTCACCCACGTGGCTCATGACAATGTGGGACCCACACAATGGACTGATGGGACTTAATCTAGCCTGATGTTCTGCGGGACTCAACTTCACAATGGAATGGAAACTCTGGACACTGGCTTTGCTTCTAGCTCTACTAAAGCCCCAGGTGCAGCTTTCTCAGGACTGGGTTAAGGGACATGGGACTTTACAATCCAAGGAATGTAACTCCATGAAAATAAAGCCTTTACCACATCCTATCCTCCCGTGGGAGCCTCCAGAAGTGCTCATTCCAGAAGCACCCCAAGAACACTACTCCTACTAGTGATGGAGAAATCAGGTTCTCTGGCAACGTAAGTATATGGGAATATTGCCATTTACACAATAATTTAGAAGATCAGAGGCCCAAGAACATTCCACCCAAACAATCTCAACAATTAAATCACTTCATTCTTTTGTTCATTATAGACAGTTGGATTTTATAATGGCAACACTTGAAGTCCCTTTCTTCCAGAAGGTTCAAAACAAATTTAGGTGATTCTATCCAAAGAAAATAAAAGGAACAAGATTAATGACAATTTGCAATGGGAAACAAAATTGGTATACACTGAGTGGCCAGATTATTATGATCTCTGAATGCATAATAATCTGGCCACTCAGTGTATATCCTATATAATAAAAGGCTAATATGCAAATTGTCCCCTTGACCAGGAGTTCTACCAGCAGGCAGGCAGGCCGGCCAAGTGCCCATGTCCCCTCCCCCTGGCCAGGCTGGCCGGACTCCACCCATGCACGAATTCATGCACTGGGCCTCTAACATACATACACACACACACACACACACACACACACACACACACACTGTGTGGCCAGATTATTATGCGCCCAGAGATTATAATAATCTGGCCACTCAGATTATTTTCTCAGGATAAAAGAATAACAGAACTCAATACTAATTCCAAGTTTAATGCCATAATAAAAAATTCAACGGTGGTGAACCTCTTTTTGTTGTTGTTTTGTTCTTTTACATTCATTCATGCACACTCGAGGTATTGTGTTTGGAACTGAACTAAAAATAGGATGGCTAATTTGAAAACATCATTAATGATCATTCCTTACCAACACCAACACCACTACCTCCCAATCACAAGAGAAATCTTAGGAAAGCTTAACATTTATATAGCACAAAAACTAAAGTATGACTTAGCTCTCTTGTTTAAAAAATACTTTTTAGCCCTAGCCGGTTTGGCTCCGTGTATAGAGGGTCAGCCTGAGGACTCAAGGGTCCCGGGTTCGATTCCAGTCAAGGGCACATGCCCGGGTTGTGGGCTTGGTCCCCAGTAGGGGGCGTGAAACATCTCATCATTGTTGTTTCTATCTCTCTCTTCTGCTCCCTTCCTCTCTGAAATCAATAAAAAAAAATTTTTTTTTAAATACTTTTTACAATTATTTTCTTTAGTTAGTGGTTTTCCTGTCACTGTGAAAAATCAGGAACTATATGATATTTGGGGGGGTAAGGGGATGGACAGTCACAGATTCAAACAATCTAAATAATAGGCAGATACTAACTAAACTCTTAATTACAAAACCTCTCAGCTACTACAGGAATCTCTTCTTCAATAACTAACAAAAGGTCATTCAACCTATATTATACTGATGTAGTATTTTACATTTATTGGACAGTTTCAACTGCTCGGTTTTTGGTTGATATATATACATCCACTGTTCCCCATTATAAAAATCAAACCGAGTTTTGCAGGGGGCAGGGGAAGTAAACCATGAACATAAATGAAATAGAGAATTTTATAGTCATTTTAAAAAGAAATTCTTTGACTCCCCAATATATCTTTCTGAATACAATAGAGTGATTCATTTTTTAAAATGAAGTGATAAAAGAGTAGGTGATTGGTTAATGCAAAGAATTAAGTAATAGGAATTATTCAGTTACTCAAAAAGCACAATATTAAAGCAAGAATATTAGTCCCTTTCTAAAAGTTACTTCAAAAACAAAGAATAATTGTACTGTGGGGGTGATCAATATTTTTAGCAGTTCAGACGAAAAAGAAAAAAAACTTTAAAGTCCAATAATATTTTCATTCAGTTAACATTGTGATTTACTACAATGTTAGTTATTCATTTGATTAAAGCCCATAACTTGCACTGGTAAAACATTACAGGCCCTACGAATGGAAGAATTTAGTATTGCCACCACTTACTACTAGTTTGTGAAACAAAGCAAAATCTGTGTAAAAAAAAAAAAAAACTTTAATTTGAAGTAAAAGTTTAAGAAAAGCTTATGATTCTCTTAGAAATACTGTGTAGTATTCTTGGAAACAGTTACTTGAGGAAAAGTAAAATCTACGTCCTTCTAAAAAATAAACACAGTTTTATTTATTTTGATATATCTTCACTACATATCAACCACCTAGCTATTATTTAGTTATAATACTAAATCCTTTTTCTCCAAAAATTTTAAACTTAAGAGAACAAAAGAACTATGTTCCCACCTGGTTTCATAATAAGCCTGGAAACAGTTACTTTGAGGAAAAGTAAAATCTACTTCTTTCTAAAGAATAATCTGGGAGAAGACACAATTTTATTCTCAGTATTTTTTGGTTACATGATTTCAATAGATTTTCTATTCCAATCTAGAAGAGACAGTATACAATGAACCACTATTTTAACCCAAAATCAAACCATTATATAGACCAGATCATTCAAAATGTCTTGTTTGGGGGAGAGGGGACAAAGAAAGAAACGTAATAGAAATTTTAAAAGTATATTAAATATTTAAATTAAAACAAATAAAAAATGTAGAGTTATCTATATTCTAGATAGCTCTCAAATTTAAGCACAAAGATAACAGAAAGTGAAAACTCAATGTGTGTTCCTCTATTTAGGCAACAAATGCTCGTGGCTAAAGGTGAGTTGACAACTTGATTGGTTAGTTACAGTTTTCAAAGATTCCTTGATGAGGCACCATTTGGGGGGAGGGAATCATTTTTCTAATAAAAGCTGGATTGACTAACAAGGGTCACACTAGTAAATAAACTAAAAATCTAAATTTTTGAGTTCTTATATTAAAAAGGTGGAAGAAGAAAGGTCAAAAAACCGTAATTTGGTTGGGACTCAACCACATTTTCAAAATGACAGAGAGTACAAGGGAGCAGTAAATAGAAGGGACTCAGGACAGGTGAAGGAAACAGTCTGATTCAAATAGAAAGCACTAAGGAGAAAGTTATTCTTTCATTATCCTACTGGCTGCCTCTGGAGAGGCCAATGATGAAGCAGGAGGGGCAACTCCGTTCTCATTTCTAAGGTTGTATTCCTATTGATATTATAGAAAAATCATCATTGTTACTTGCTTTACAAATTGCTGCCATATGACAAAACACTCAATTTAGTACAATATGTAATAATGTGCATATTACCCAAAAATGTTTTGTATTATCAGGAACATCAATAAAAACATATTTAATGTATAGAATACTGACATTAAACATAAACAGATAGCCCAACTGGTGTGGCTCAGTGGTTGAGTATCCACCTAAATACCAGGAGATCACGGTTTGATTCCTGATCCAGGGACATGCCCAGGTTTCAGGCTTGATCCCCCGTAGGGGACATGCAGGAGGCAGCCAATCAGTGATTCTCATCATTTAATGTTTCTATCTCTCTCTCCCTCTTCTTTCCTCTCTAAAATCAATAAAAATACACTTTTTTAAAAAGATAATTATCCGTGGTTATTTCAGTAACATAATCTTATGTATTCTGAAATGCACCACCTCACTGAAATTTAATCATTAAACACTGCATAAAATAAAAATATTAGATACAATTATCCTTTAAAATAAATAGCAAAATGTAACAAATGGCAACATCTATAACAGTGTGGTCTTTTGCCAAACTTTTTTTGCTTCCCAAAACAGAAAAGAAACCAATAGATTTCTCTGTTTTAATTATAGGCAGTCCCCGGGTTACGTCGGACTCGATGTATGTCTTTTCATGGTCGTTCATCTCCCATTTATTTATAAAAAAAAAAAAAAACAGTTCCGTCATTTCGACGTATATACATATATGCTCTATGTTTTATATCATTTATTTACCACAAGTAAAGGCCAGGAATTATATTTCTTTTAAATTGTTTTTTTACTGTTTCACTTCATATTACTGCTGTGTATGTGCTCCACATGAGTGACATAGGTGCTTATGTACGTGGGTTCCGACTTACGGCAAAATTGCATTACGAGGCGCCGTAGGAACTGATCTGCGACGTAACCCGAGGACCTACTGTATAATGCAAAAGAAAACGGGAAGAATTCATCGTATCCTTTCAATGTGAAATTCTCCAAAGACCCACAATTAAAAAGGCAAAAGAGAACAAACTGTTGTAAAACACACTGTAAGTATCTAAAACAATTACCTGCTAATGTTCAACACTGATTATTAAGTAGTCACCAAAACTATTTCTATTTAGTAAAATAAAGACAACAAATTTTAGAGAAATCCATTTTGTTAAGCTACTCTACTGAAAATACAGGTATACCCTAGTTTTAGGTAATGCCTAAGTTATAAAACAAGTACAAATGCCACTTTGGTATAAAGAACAAACTACAATGACAAAAATTTTAATGTATTGTATAATCTGGGCTAAGCTAAATATGTGTACATTTTTTTAAAATAAGTAAGTTACCATACTTATCATGGTAATAATTACAATGTTTTCTTAAAGAATGGTTGAAGTCATGATTGTCATAAAAATGTTGAATTACTTGCCTTGTAGTACCAATCCTGAAATTTTTTACAGCAGTCCTCACTACAAAAATCTCTTATGACACCATCCAATTCTTTAGTTGCTCCCTTCTTACACAGTTGAGAGCAATAGTTGCAAGTAACACATCTCAATCCTAAACGTCTTGCAAAATCCTGTTTGTACAACAGTTTGCAGCCTGAAAAATAAAAGTTTTAATATTAAAAAAAAACTACTACTTTTGAAAGTGAGAACGAGCTTATGGCAAATAGATCATTAGCTTTAAAATTTTTCTATAAATTCGCATATAAAGTCCTTTTTCTCTCCTGATAAAAATTATGAAATCTCCTGTGATCAACACCAACCTGTAAAAATTCGAACAAGACATGGAATATTATGTTGGATACCATGTGGGTTCAAATTATTAATGTTCTAAGACATTCAAATCTAGAAATGTCTCAGAACTGATTTATAGGCTTTCTTTAAATATAACCTTAAGTATCATAAACTCCCCACAAATTGGCATTTTAGTAAATGAAATAGTGTAGACTATTGAGAGTAAAAGATGACTAACATTTTCACTCAAAAGCAAACTTAAGGATATAATTCAGGTAAGTGGGCATTTTAGTGGAATTTTCTAGGCTATTTGTCTGCCACCCTACAAAGACCTTCAGAGATGTAAAACTGGGTTTATTGACTTGTAAAGAGAAAACATTTTTTTATTCCATTCCTTCAGTAAAATATTTATTTTACCTACTATGTAAATGCATTATTTTATTTTTTTACATATCAATCTTATTTATATCTCTCTGAGGATTAAATAATCTTCTGTACTTGACTTATGCTGTGCCACATAAGAATGACCTTCCACTCCTTATCTGAAATCCTCCACAAACTCTGTCCTCATCAACCTAGCTTTAAATAAGCTTTCCAAACTGTGAAGTTGAATTACAAATATTTTCTATATAATATTTTTGGAAATTAATTATTCTTATATAATTTATTTAGCAATTCATCTATAATTTGTTACTTTCAACTATATTTACAAATATTTTTAATATTTCACCTTTATTTGCTTCATTTTTCTAACAAGATTTTGATAGTAATACCAGATGGTATATTTCATTATTTCTGACAGGTTCCAATAGAAAATTAGATGCAGTTAAAAGCAAAAATATATATATATATTAAACAGGAAAAAGACAAAAATCCTTTTTTTTAAGCTTTTATTGCCCATCTACAGTGATTAAGTCCCTCTGATTATATCCCTCTGATTGAAAATTATGTTCTTAAACACCAATTATCTACTTGCTGCTACTTATCTGTTCATTTTAGTAAAATCCACATAATCCCAAGGGCACAAGATCACCGGTATGTATGTTAGCCATTAATACCAATACACTCAGATTTAGGAATCACTAAGAATGTCACTACACAAAAATTCAGGTGTAAAAAGAGTTATATTAATTCCAAATTAATCTTTTCAATTTTTCATCATAGCTG
Organism: Cnephaeus nilssonii; assembly: GCF_951640355.1. NCBI lineage: Eukaryota > Metazoa > Chordata > Mammalia > Chiroptera > Vespertilionidae > Cnephaeus > Cnephaeus nilssonii. The sequence continues at coordinate 100,796,268 of NC_137077.1, forward strand.
TAATCTTAACAATAAACATAGTACCCTTTCATTCCAGATGAACTGTGCCAAATAAACCTATAAAATTGGGATACTTTCTTTTATAAGCAGTCCTTTCTTACATATACAAACTTCTATGTAAAATGTATAATACTGAAAGAACTGGCAATCTTTTGGTACTGTTGGAATTTAGGATTTTCCAACTGTGTGTTTTTTATTTATTTTTTTTATTTTTATTTTTGTGTGTGTGTGTGTGTGTGTGTGTGTGTGTGTGTGTGTTTTTAAACAATACAGAGGTCTTTTATGTTTTTACACTTATCATGCCATAGCTTCATAGGAAGTGGGTTTCAGCAGCTCAGGCTTCTTTCCATTGGTTCTCACAAAATGTGCTTCTCTGGGTGGATCAGGGTGACGCTTCTGTTGAACCTTTCTCTTTGGTTTCCTTCTTTTTCTGATCATTTCCCTTCACACATTTCAGAAAGCTATCTCAGCTCCTAAGAGTGCTTAATATACTCAATACATACATTAATTCTCCTGGCAAGAATCTTACAACAATGCCCATCATATGCTGGGTGACGTAGACTCTTGTAGTTTTGCCATGGTAACATATGTAGGGCATTCCTTTTTGAACAATGACCACTCCCTTGATGTCTACAATATCACCTTTCTTATAGATCTGTATTTATGTGAACAAAGGAGTAACTCCATGTTTTCTAAAAGGCCTAGAGAACATATAGCAGGTGCTTCTCCACTTTCCCTTTGTGTTAATCATTTTTGCCAATTACAGGGAGATGGTGGTTCTGGACAAAAAGAAGCTCCAATCTTTTCCTTGGCCCTAACTAGAAATAGAAATCCTTAGAAAAAGTGGATCCAGGAAAAGAAAAAAATAACTAACTGGAAAATAATAGATGAGGATAGCAGATAGGAAAGGTGGGAGTTCAGTGTTTGGGACCATAGAAAGTGAAAGCCAACTTCAAGCCAGAATGTGACACTTGGGGAAAAGTAATAAGCACAGGGTGAGAGGAAAGAGAATTTCAAAATGCATTATTAACCAAAGTCAGTGTTTCTCTGGCATCCCAAATTGAAAACCTGAGTATTTCCCCATTATAGGAATGCCACAGGTAGTTTTCTTTCCAGAATATTGAAAACCTCTGTAGGCTAAGCAGTATGCTGGACAGAAAAATGGATCCAATAAAAAAGAATTCTTGTCCACTTGGAAAGTCATTTTTCAGGTCACAATTCACATGTTTAAAAATGACATGGTATAATAATGATTTGATTTTATTATAGAAACTTCCCAGAAATGGTAAACAGGTTACCAAATTTTTTACAAACCAAGTCAATAGAAAAGCAAACTCAATTTTTTATGTTCAGCTGCACTAAAATTGTACAGCTCTTCTGGACATGTACACTTAACAGTTTGAAAATATTTGGGCAAAAGAATTAATATTAAATATTAATACGTTATGAACAACACTGTATATACACTTGCCTTCACTACAGAAGGGTCTCTTAACGCCAGAGAAATTTACTGTTTCATGAAGAGTCTTCTCCTCTTGACAGTACTCGCAATATGTAACTATGCAATGCAGCTTCTTATAGTCGTCTGAGCAGGTTCTGCTGCAGAATTGATGTACTTTATTCTAAATGCACAATGGGAACCTTGTAAGCAGAGGACAACCATCTCGAGAACAAGTTTAAGAAATAAACAAGCCATGTTTACAGAAACTAAGTTAAATCATTTACCTACGTAATGTTATCTTCCTTGGGGATACATTTCTAATAGACCATAGACACCTAGTTTAACTAATTCACTGCTATATTTAGACAAAACTCCACAAAATTCAATACCATTAACTAACCAAAAATTATAGTGAAATAGTACAAGCATCACCAAAGCAATACAGCAATCTGATGTTGCTAACTGAACTGGAGATATGGGAAGAAAACAATGGAAGATATAACAAAAAGATGAAAATTATGACATTTTTCACTCAAAAATAATTTTGTTAAGTATACTCAAGTAGCCTCAATCCCTTCTTATCACAGCTTAACAGTAACAGACCTATTGTGGGTAAGATATTCAATTTGGAGCCATCACCCATTGTGCTGCTAAGCTCAAGGCTGAGTGCAGTGGGCTCCCTAGAATAGAGCAAGGTTAGTAATTATTTAGTTACTTCTCCTGGCCTCAAACCCATAAGAGCCAGTGATTTTTCAAGTATGCAGTCAAGTCAGGAACAAGTTAAAACCTCCAGGGCAGCAGTGTTTCCCAGGATGTAGACAGACTAGGCCTAAATTATCTCACACTAGCAAAGATACCTGAAGACCCAGACAAGGAAAGTGAAAGAACCTAGGAAGTAACTAAAGTGGTAAGGCGATCATCAGTGGAAAGGTACCCCATCATGGACGTGTAACTCTAAAGAAAAAGCAACAAAGAAACTGCAACTGCAAGAAGCAATCACCTGAGAGTCAGGTGCAGTTCCCATTCAATTTGATGGTGTTTCCTAATTCCTTCCAATACTTGCCCGCCAAATAAATAAAAGCAACACAGCACAAGACTGCCAAGGCAGGGTGGTGCTCACATGGAGAGGGTAAAAAGAACCTCATTTTCATCTAGTATTATCAGGACAGTTTATGCAGGACTTTCATCTCCTGTATGATACTATTCTTATGTGCTTGCTCATGAGCTCATTTCCTCATTCCCCACCAATCCTTTGTCCTTTCTTATTGGACCTTCAACATTCTTCCTGCTAAGATCTAAAAAGGGTTTTAGTCACTAAAAATCATCACTGAGTGCCATCAACAGTCTCAAAGAATGATTGGTTAAAATGTTCTTAAGATTAAACCAATTAAATTAACAAACTAGAAAATTTTCTAGGGATTTAAGTGTTAAAATAATGAAATTTCATATATCCAAAGTACTTTAAAAATTGTGTAGTTTGGTTCTGGGAATCACTTTTCACCTAAGACTTGCCAACAGTCACTAATAAGTCTTGGCTCAGGAGCTATTGTCAGTACCGCACTTTGTATCATTTTATATACTACACGCTCTCAAAAAAAAAAAGGTGAAAGAAAGAAGGGCCAAAGATAAGCAGTGCTCAAAAAGCGATGTTCAACCAGGGCCACCTTGTCCATCCATCCATCCACTATTACTGCCCCTTAATGAGAGAAAAATTAGTAATCAAAGTTTTTGCTAATGACAAAAAAGATATGGCAAAGTAAATTAATAAATTGGTGAAGGTAAGAATGATGAAAAGGGAAAATAAATTTATATTAGGAGTCTTTTATTAAAACAAATTGTAAAATGTTAAATGACAACATGGTAAATGATTACCAAATTTTATTTTACAGGTAGCGGGTAATACAAGATATTAGAGTTCACAGAAAATAATTATTAGGATGGATGGGCAGGTAGAGAAGAGATAAGGGAGAGATGGAGAAAATACTGCACAGATATTTATTCCAGGTACATAGCTAAACAAAGTGACACACTATACACTGTTATGAACATAATATATAGTGACTATGACTTCAATAACTTTATGTTTTACATTGAAGAAAAAAAACAGATCCTTTGTTAGTGCCGCTCCCACATAAGTAAATAATTCAAAAACGATGATGCATCATATTTAATGACAGCATCTTTTTTTTCTTAATGGTACACAAAATCTGAAAAACTGATCCTTATCCACTAGGAAACAACTTCTCAGATGGATATGCCATAATTATTTTACTACATAATATACATAACAAAATATGACTTGCCTCCCATTCCAGGATTTCTGGCTTTGAACAAAAGGAATTTTTGCAATAGTTGCATTTCAACTGAATATCACTCGGAGTTACAAACTGGCCATTTGGAGATGACTGCATACTTAGAGCCTTAAACAAAACAAAGAACAAAATATACTGAGTCTGATATGGATTTTGGAATTTTTATGTATGACAACTGTCAAATATTGACAATGTCCAGAAAACAGTATGTATTTTGCTTAAGTATTTCAATACATAAAATTACATTTCTGAATTTTGTCCTTAAGAAGTATACTACTATATTAAGTATGTCTTATAAAAACTAAAATTCATTTATCACAGGATTACTAATTTTAAAAATACATGAAAAAGGGGGGGGGGGGGAGGAATCATACCAATCCTGATTTTTTTTTCCTCTTTAAGAAAAGGTAAAAAAAAAAAAAGGAAATGTAAGCAGCCCTAGCCAGTTTGGCTCAGTGGATAGAGCGTCCGCCTGCGGACTGAAGGGTCCCAGGTTCGATTCTGGTCAAGGGCATGTACCCCAACAGTCTCTTCTTCTCTCTTCCATTCTCTCTAAAAATCAATGGAAAAATATCCTCGGTTGAGGATTAAATAAAAAATAAAAAGTAAAAAAAAAAAAAAAAAAAACACCAGGAAAATAAAAAAGAAAATGTAAGCAAATAATAGTGAAGTTGTTTAACCAAGTTCTGAATTAGTAAATAAAAATTTAAACCCTAGGCCCTGGCCAGGTAGCTCAGTTGGTTAGAGCATTGTCTGATATGCTAGGGCTGCAGGTTTGATCCCGTCAGGGCATACAGGAATCAACCAATGAATGCATGAATGAGCGGAACAACAAAATCAATGTTTCTCTCTCTCTCTTCCACCCACTTCCTCTCTCTGTCTCTAAAATCAATCAATCAATAAAATTTTTCATTTAAAACCTAGCCCTAACAGGTGACAGAGCTGACCAGTCCCACTTGCACTGCTGCCATCTTTGTCATCCTAAGTCCATCAATGAAAAACTGTCTATGTTACTTTTTTATTATTATTATTGATTTTTAGAGGAAGGGAAAGGGAGGGAGGGAGGGAGAGAGAGATAAGAGAAACATCAACCAGCTGCCTCCAGCATGCCCCCTACCAGGATCAAGCCCAAAACCTAGGTATGTGCCACAACAAGGAATCAAACCAGTGACCTCTAGGTGCAAGGATGACGAGCTCACTAACTGAGCCACACCAGTCAGGGCCAGCCTATATTACGTTTAAAAGTGCATCGTTTCATATACAAAGTTAGAGAAAAAAGATTTATAGACTGGCACTGATATCAGGAATTTATTTTTATATTTATTTTACAAGTTAAAACCATTTACAGCATAGAGTAAGATATAAGGATACATGGGCTTTAAAAGTTTTAATCTAGCCAGGACCGGTTTGGCTCAGTGGATAGAGCGTCGGCCTGCGGACTGGAGGGTCACGGGTTCGATTCCGGTCAGGGGCATGTACCTTGGTTGCGGGCGCATCCCCGGTGGGGGGTGTGCAGGAGGCAGCTGATCGATGGTTCTCTCTCATCGATGTTTCTGGCTCTCTATCCCTCTCTCTTCCTCTCTGTGAAAAATCAATAAAATATTTTAAAAAAAAAAAAGTTTTAATCTAATCTGAGTGAGGGAGTACACTGATATTTAATTTTCATTCTTTAATCCATATTACGTAAGTATCTTGTGAATGTAGGAAATAGTTAATACAATTTTTTTCAATGTGGCAGTGGAGAGAAAACCACCTACATCATTTTTATTCTTTTTGTAACCTTTATCATTTTTAAAACTTCTGCGTTGTTCTACACAATTAAAATTTATAAAAATTAAAACATGCAGATTTAAGGCAGTAACTATCAGATGAATAAAATTTTTAAATAAAAACTGCCATTGTCCTTAACTATTTTCAAGAAAATTCAAGTCCATTAAAATTATTTATTCACAACTTTTCTTAAAATATATTTTTCCTCACCCAAGGATATTTTTTATTGATTTTAGAGAGAAAGTGGGAGAAACATCTACCCGTTGCTTCCTGTAGGTATCACAACTGGGATCCAAACAACCTCCTAGATATGTGCCTTGACCGAGAATCGAACCCACAACCTTTTGGAGTACAGGATAAAGCTCAACCAACTGAGCCACTGGTCAGGGCTATTTTTTCAAAATTTAGAATGGAAAACCATCTAATCAAGACATATAGTTCAAAATCTATGATTTGCTTTAAAATAAAGAGAAAGTAAAAAACACTGCCCTTCTATGTGTCAACCCTAGCACTACTTTTATAGAGTCACAAAGCAATGAGGCTGCCTGCAGGCTTATTTGCATGCATCCCTCAGAAGTCAAAGTCTAAATTCAGTGTTTCTTTAAAATATACAATGTACTATTTACATTGGTCTCATCAAATCCTGGGCAATATAAGTTTCCATTAAAAGAAAAAAATAGTTAAAACATTTTCCATTAACATTTCAGTTTACCCAACATCAAAAAGGAATAAAGAAAGTTATAACAAGCAGCATGTCAAAGACACTGGCTTTCACTCACCAAATTACTCCTTATTCCTTAACGTCTACTTTATGGACAAGCCAACAAGTCAGAAGCAGTACTTGCCACTCTAAGAGTATCAATGGCTATAATCTCAACTTCCAAAATGAAAGTTTAATTTTGAATATGGTTAATACCTAAGCTCAGATGAGGATCTAACTACTAACAAAAATAACTCTCACCCAGCTGAATTCAAAACCACTTCAACTTAAAATGCAGTAACTGTTTACTACAACATATATGAGACTGCATTTTCATTTTAAATAAATTAACACAGAGCACAATGCCTGCAACTCAGAACTGTTGATCAAATGAACTCATGATGCACAGCTTTGTGCACTGGTGAGAAATTTTGTGCAATACCCTAAAGTTTTCACAGCAGGTAGTGAACCTATTCCGACCACTTAACTAATGCTAAATCCTCTCTAAACTATCCTTCCTAATCAACAGGCTTAACTTTGAATACTTCCAGAAATACTATCTTCTGAGACTATCCATATGCCAAAATTTACAATTTTCCAAAATAAAATGACCTTTACATTTAACAAAATGAAAAATGTCTCCCTTGCCGAAACCGGTTTGGCTCAGTGGATAGAGCGTCGGCCTGCGGACTGAGGGGTCCCAGGTTCGATTCCGGTCAAGGGCACGTACCTTGGTTGCGGGCACATCCCCAGTGGGGGGTGTGCAGGAGGCAGCTGATCGATGTTTCTCTCTCATCGATGTTTCTAACTCTCTGTCCCTCTCCCTTCCTCTCTGTAAAAAATCAATAAAATATATTTAAAAAAAAAAATGTCTCCCTGAAACTGATCTTGTATTAAAATCCAATCCCCTTTATACCTGCCACATTTTTAATATATGAAGAAAACATTTATGCTTATTACTTCCAAGCTAAATATACTACCTACGTCCTTCATAAAACAGAATTCCCCAATAAGAATCACATGATGTTATTCAAACCATCTACTAAGAAAATACATCAGACATGGAGCTAAATTTTGGTGTGTTTTTTTCCTACAATGTCTGTCATACATACAATTAAAAAGTCAATTAGGCCCTGATCAGTGAGTACAATGGTTAGAGCATCAATCCCAGGCCCTGGTCAGGGCGCCCGAGGCAAATGTAGGAGGCAACCAGTTGATGTGTCTCTCACATTGATCTTGATCTTTCTCTCTGCCCCCCACTCCTCCCACCCCTCCGTTCCACTATCTCTTAAAGTCAATGGAAAAAATAGCCTCTGGTGAAGATTAACAAAAAAGTTCTCAGTAGAGAGCTGGGGGCAGCCATGTCTGCTGTGACTCTAGAATATCAACCTACCAATGTGACCCTCAACAAACTAAAAAGATTGGCCGGCCTTTGTGGCTCAATGGTTGAGCATGAACTTATAAACCAGGAAGTCACGGTTTAATTCCAGGTTTCAGGCTCAACGACCAGTTTGGGGCATGCAGGAGGCAGGCAATCAATGATTCTCTCTCATCATTTATGTTTCTATCCCTCTCTCCTTCTCCCTTCTTCTCTGAAGTAAATAAAAATATATTTTTAAAAAACTAACTAAAAAATTAGCACATTAAATAAAGACAAAGCATATTACACTGTTTATTTTCTAGGTCTATTTTATTAGGGTAAGGGTTATGCAAAATAAACAACAAACCTGAAATTTAGCCACACAACTGGAATTGCAAAAGTTATACAGTTTTCCATCAGGCATTGTGGCTTGATATTGAGGTAAAGAGTTGCGCTTACAAAAATGGCAAATAATTCCCAAACCTAGGAGAGAAAAGGTACATACATAACTGATTTCTTTATAAAGTAATAAGTCTTTTTTTAATGTATCTTAATTAACCTCAGAACAGCTTAATAGAACCTTCTGTAAACTATCCTTTAATTTCCAAAATTATTTATTTATACCTTGAAAAGTACTGTCCTAAAAGAGTCTATTATGTCTCTAAAACACACAATCTCAGTTTTAGATGTTTAGATGGAAAAAGTTTTAGCTAAGAACACAGGCATGGATAGAACTTCAATAATTTAAAAAGTAAAAGAAATATGGAATGATCAAAACATTAATAATTAAAGTTTCCAGTAATATAGTTTAGTGTGATAATAAAAAATAAAAATTTATGTAATTACCACAAGCACAAGAATCAAGTTAAAGGAAAGTAGTTAGAAAATTAGTCTTGTTATTAAAGTTTTTTAACTGCCCAAATCCCTGAAACTTACTTTGTGATTTTGCATATTTTGTCTTGTGACTGTTCATGCAAGCAGTGGAACAGTATGGCTCCATATATCCATTAGGACCTATACACTGAGTCATATCAAAAAACCTGCACTGTGTTCGGCAACCAGTACAAGTGGTCAGTTTTCCATATTTCTAAAATTTGAAACATAAAAAGATAATTAAGAAAACCATAATTTAACTAAAAAAATTACTGTATTTTTTCATTATACCTTTTCTCTCTGCAAAACAATTCTATTAATCTCTAATCGGGGTTAGTGGGTCAGAAATCTTCATCTGGATGCAAGCTGTTAAGTGCAATGCAGCTAAATCAGATTCAAACAAAAGTAATGACCTCAGATAACTTTCCTTCAAAAATAGTGTTTTCTCTATTAATTTAACAAAATCCCTACAGAGAGGTAAATAACAATTGAAAAGCAAAGCACAGTGTTTTCTGTTTACAATAAAGACACACTTCTTTGTCCTGTGACAGAAGAAAGTAAATGGACATAAAAATGTAAGCCTTAATAATCAAATGAATACAGTCTTTCAGAGAAAATAATTTGAAGATGTTAAATAGTTATTCTATTGAGCTGCTGATGTGCAAGCACTTTTGAAATGTCTCTTAAAACTGATTTACCACCTATCTACTACATTTATAACCTTATTCAACCACAATAAAATAAAATTTTTAATTTTTAGATTAAAAAACTTTCAAAATGATTTTTGGCTATTAACTAAAGTTAATAATTAGTTAATAGATAATAATGAAGTCAATCCTTCGGCCAAGGATGAATTATTTGCCAACACTGATATAATTCAGAGAAATGAGATAGAATATATGAAGATAAAGGAGGTACACTTTGAGAACTGCTAGACAAAAGCAATATTGTTGATATATAGTCTTATAAAAATACAGTTTGGATGAACTGGTGTATTTCTATTAAAACATTTACTTGCTAGTCACAATTAGACAACAAAGATGGGGGGAAGCCTTTTAGAGCAACTTTTATCTGATCTCTTCTGAGCAGTTACAGAACTGTCACAATCAGTTAAATCAAATATTATAGATCATGTTGCAAAATTAACTGTATCCACCTTTCCACCTGATGTGGAGATTATCTCACTCATCTGAATACCCAACATAGTCTAGTACAATATGATGATATAAGAAAAAATCAAAATGTTCCACAAATGGTTAAGTAACAGATGTCAGGGCCCTGACAAGGTGGTTCTTGGATGGAGCTTTGACTGTACACCAAAAAGGGTTGCAGGTTTAATTCTCAGACAGGGCATGTATCTAGGTTGCAATTTCATCCCTTCAGAGCACAGACAGGAGGCAACCAACTGGTGTTTGTCATGTCGATGTTTCTCTCTTTCCTTCCTTACCTCCCTCCTTCCCTACCCCCTCCCTCCCCTCCCCTCTCTCCTCTCTCTCTCTCTCTCTCTCTCTCTTCATCTCTCTCTAAAATCAATAGGAAAAAACATATCCTTGGGTGAGGATTTTAAAAAAAAAGTAACAAATGTCAGGAAACAGGACAATCAGGCCAAAAATAAAATAAAATGGATAAATTTCACAAGCACAAAAATAGTTTAGACAATAAAGTAATAATTTGGAGGTAAAAACAATAACAAAAACAAGTAAATAACATCAACATCAAAAAAAGAAATAAAAAAGACTTCCTCAGCATACAATAAATAGAACAGGTATGAGAAAACATAACTCTTGATGTGCCAGGAAGGTATGTTACATTCATTCTGGTACCATAAAATATAATCCATGCTGCCTATTTCCCATTTACTCAAGTATCTCTTAAAGGAAGCCCTAAGTTTTACTTTTCAAAGTGGAAATCAACTCTTTCTTCAATTTCTCATATGCTCCAGAAAGAAATACTTATCAATAACAAAATAATAGTAATAAGATATCAGAAAAGCTGTAAACCTATTAAATCTAATTATTAGCTCTCCCAGTATTTAAAAGGCAACATGTTTTCTTGAGGCCTATATAATAATTTAGATAGTTATATTGGGGGTGGGGGGAATCAAAGAAAACAAATCAAAAATGGAAAATAAAAGAATGTTTAAAACCTGATAACACTTGCCGAAACCGGTTTGGCTCAGTGGATAGAGCATCGGCCTGCGGACTCAAGGGTCCCAGGTTCGATTCCGGTCAAGGGCACGTGCCTTGGTTGCGGGCACATCCCCGGTAGGGAGTGTGCAGGAGGCAGCTGGTCAATGTTTCTCTCTCATCGATGTTTCTAACTCTCTGTCCCTCTCCCTTCCTCTCTGTAAGAAATCAACAAAATATATTTTTTTAAAAAAATCTGATACCACAGTACAAATTACGAATACTAAAAACATCAGGACACCTGTCATTGTATCTCAGGATCACTCCCAGTAGATGTATGCATAAGACTTCCATGTAACAGCACCTGTGAGGAATTCCTTTACCAATCTATGATTCAATAAATGAAGTTCAAATGTCTAATCTAATTTTGGTTTGAATTTTTTTAACTTATTAGAAACATTCTTCAAGTTGACAATGATTTTATTGGCAGAATAGTTAAGTAATTAGTAAGTTTGAAGACGTAATAAAATAAAAGTAGACCAGGTGAACTGGGTGAAGTAAACAAGGAGCTAATAAGCAAGTGGTCCACACTGACAAAATACTTTTATTTGAAAAGAATGTGAAGATACTATCAGATAGATAGAATCATTAATATTGAAAATATTTCAACAAAGATACTTTCATAACTACCTCTACTACTTTAAAAACAAAAGGTCCCATTTAATAGAAGAACATCAGCAAAAAAAAGAAAGAAAGGTTTATGCCATGTCTTCTCTGCTTGATATGTAATAGCCCAAGCCAGTTTAACTCAGTGGATAGAGCCTGTGGACTGAAGGGTCTTGGGTTTGCAAGGGCCTGCCGGTTGCAAGCTCCATCCCTGGCACTGGTCAGGGCCCGGGCGGGAGGCAATCAAATCAATGTGTCTCTCTGTCTCTCCCCATTCCTTCTACTCTCTCTAAAATTTGATGGAAAAATATCCTCAGGTGAGGATTAACAACAACAACAAAAAATCATATTTAAATTTCAAGTGTCCTATAAATATGCATTATGTAATTTAAATGAATGAAATTAAATAGAACAAATTCACAAATAATATATTTAGACAAAGGAGGGAAAATAAACCTACTTAGGGGAAAAGAATGAGGTAGAACTGATTGAAACAAGATATCAGTAAGGTAAATATAATGAGAATTTATAGCAAATTGGCTCACTTTCAGGCTACTGAGAAAAGGTGCCTTACATTTTAATTTTAACCAATTCCACATGAATATCAAAATTAGCAACCATCACAAGATTTTTAAATTTCCCCTAATTTTTCCTTTTACATGTAAGTAATACATTTCATTTAGGACATTTTGACCAAGCAAGTGGGCAACATGGGTAGATGCTCACAAGAGATAAAGGTTTCATGTACTTGTTGCTACAAATCTAATCTAGGAAATCGGTACCAAGCTATATCCAGCACAGAACCTACTTCCTAACCACATTCAACTACAACTTAACTTTGCTCCACAGTGTTAGATGGGAAAAATGTATTATCTTTACATTCAATAATATCTACTGCAATGTGGCATTCTCCTTCATTTTAATTGGAGGCAACAAACTACAATAGTTTTAACAGAACCTGTAACTTCATCAAAAATAAAAATCCCCAGCTTTTTCCATAATACTGGCAGATAGCTCAATATATTATTACTAGTGAGACCCAGTGCACAAATACATGCACGGGTGGGGTTCCTAGGCTTGGCCAGTGATCAGGGCCAATTAGGGCCTGTCAGCCAGGGGGAAAGATGGGGGAGGGACTGCAGGAGGCTGGCTGCCAGCCCCAAGGAGGGAGCCGGCCCTCGGCCTGCCTGGGAAAGGGGCCACGTCCGCCGCCACCCACCCCCATTTTCCCCGTCCCAGCCCAGGGCCTGAAGGCCCCGGCGGGGTCAGGAGAGAAGGCAACGGTCACCAGGCCAGGCACAGAAGGAACGAATGCCAGACGCCAATGCCCGCGTCGGTGCCCCACCACTGCACGGTTCCCTGCCGTCCCCCCTCCTCCTTCCCTCACCGCTGTGCCCCCACCACAGTGAGCGGGCCTGCCGGCCAGGGGGAAGGACAGGGGGAGGGACTGTGGGAGGTTGGCCGGCCACAGGGAGAGGCCAGAGGAGGTTGGCTGTGGGAGCACACTGACCACCAGCGGGCAGCTCCTGCATTGAGCATCTGCCCCCTGGTGGTCAGTGCACATCATAGCGACTGGTCAACCAGTTGCTCTGGTCGTTCCAGTCATTCGATCTTAAGGGTCACTTAGGAATTTATAGATAGATAGATAGATAGATAGATAGATAGATAGATAGATAGATGTTCAATATTACTTCAAAAAACTGTAGTTATTACCATATCATTTTATTAGTGCATTAATAAAGTATATATCACATTTGAAAATGTTTCAATAACTTTGGATTAATCAATTCTAGTTGTAATATTCTATTTTATGCATTTAACTGATAAATGGTCTATCCATATTACTAAAGGAGTCAAAAGCACAAAATAGTGAAGAACCCTGATTAGAGCCCTCGCCGGTTTGGCTCAGTGGATAGAGTGTAGGTATGCAGACTAAAGGGTCCCAGGTTCGATTTTGGCCAAGGGCACATGCCCGGGTTGCGGGCTCAATCCTCCCCAGTGGGGGGCGTGCAGGAAGCAGCCAATCAATGATTCCCTCTCATCATTGATGTTTCTATCTCTCTCTCCCTTCCTCTCTGAAATCAATAAAAATAAATTTTAAAAAAAGAATCCTGATTAGAGTGGTGATAAAACTTCAACATGACATGATACTGCACAAATTATTACACTAAGTGGAGATTAAAAGATAAATTAAAGTAAAACTTATATGTACTTTAGTCAATAAAATTCTAATATTATCTCTTTATGTTGAAGATGTTCACACAGAAGAAAAAAGCTTCTAAAAAACTGATAAACTATCATGTTTTACTTTTCTTCATTGTAGTTAGAATTTTTCTATCAAAACTCACATACACTTATAATTTTTAAATTTTTTTCTATTTGACAATGGATGCTAAAAATAGTGGGTATAATGTCTATTGAGCAACAGAATATTTATAGAATATATACACCAAAAAAAATTAATAAACACAGAGGGAAGAATAGCAATGGTATCCTGGATAAATTCTACCCACATCTCCTTAGCTAAGTGAACCAAGTCAACAGACAGACATCAAGTGCCCCCTGATGTGATGCACTAAAATGGATGCAATATCACTTATGATGTCCAAAAATGCATGACTTCAATATATTCCTGAGAATATATCAGAAAAGCCCAAATTGAGGAGCACTCTACAAAGCATTGTATAGTATGTAAAAATGTCAAAGTCATGAAAGACTGGAGAACTGTTCCATATTAAAGCATATAGGACTTCCATCCACAGCCATGATGGAGTAACAGAGACTAGATGTAACCTCCCACCTTTAACAACTAGGAAACTAGACAGAAGATATGAAACTATGACTTTTTTTTTAAATATATTTTATTGATTTTTTTACAGAAAGGAAGGGAGAGGGATAGAGAGCTAGAAACATCGATGAGAGAGAAACACTGACCAGCTGCCTCCTGCACACCCCCCACCAGGGATGTGCCCGCAACCAATGTACATGCCCTTGACCGGAATCGAACCCGGGACCCTTGAGTCCGCAGACCGACACTCTATCCACTGAGCCAAACCGGTTTCAGCGAAACAATGACTTTTAAAAATTGCACAAAACATAATATGACGTTATACAGAAATTTAAAAAAAATCAAGCCGTAGAAATAGATCTAGAAATGACAAATGCAAATAGTATGCCAAGATATTAAAAGAGCTATTATAAATATGCCAACATAGTTGAGAAATCAGTACAGAAAAACATGAATATAATGAGGCAGGAATCTACAACAATAAAAGAGAAAGATGCAAATTGACCATACCTTCACGATGCCCACCAGCCAATCGGGAGTATGCAAATTAACCCAACAAAGATGGCATATGCAGGCGCCCAGCAGCCTGGGTGCCGGGAACATCCTCGGGATCCAGGCCACTCCAAGCCTGTAGGCCCACGCGTAGGCCCTGAGCGGCCGGGGTCCCAGAATGCCCCCGGTCAAGAGTGGCCTACGGGAGCCAGTGCCAAGCGGTCCGGGTCCTGGGACAAAAGGCTGGGGCGCCAAGCGGGTTGGGTCATGGGACAAGCAACCAGGGGCGCCAAGCACGCTGGGTCCTGGGACAAATGGCCAGGGGACGGGAACTTCCACCCCGTGGCTGCTTGCACATTCGCCTGCACCAAGCGGCCCAGGTCTACGCCCCCCAACCCGGAGGGTGTGCCCCCGGCAGACACAGCGCGCGGCATCCACGGGGTCCACCCCCCCCAGCCTGGTGGACACAGCGAACGTGGGGCTGCCGGGCTTGGGGGCCAGGGACACGCCCCTAGCCCAGTGGACACAACGCAGGGGGTCCTCTGCACATGGGCTGCAGAGGAAACACCTTTTTGTTCTTTTCTTTTTTAAATATATTGTATTGATTTTTTTACAGAGAAGAGGGGAGAGGGAAAGACTGTCAGAAACATCGATGAGAGAGAAACATCGATCAGCTGCCTCCTGCACACCCCCTACTGGGGCTGTTCCCCCAACCAAGGTACATGCCCTTAACAGGAATCAAACCTGGGAACCTTCAGTCTGCAGGCCGATGCTCTATCCACTGAGCTAAACCAGTTCAAGCGTAAACACCTTTTCTGACCACTCACTGGCTAAGCTTCCTGTATGCCACTTGCAGTTTTCTTGGTAACTTGGGTAATAAGAATCCAAGAAGGTGATCTAGGGTTTTTCCACCACACTCCCGGAGGAAAAAACGAAGGTCCGCTGCTGGAGGGGCTAAGAAATGTCATATCCTGCCCTAGCTGGTTTGGCTCAGTGGATAGAGCCTCGACCTGCTGATTGCAGGGTCCGGGTTTGATTCTGATCGAGGGCATGTACCTAGGTTACAGGCTCCTCCCTGGCCAGGGTTCATGCAGGAGTCAACCAATCAAAGTGTCCCTCTCACAATGATGTTTCTCTCTGTCTGTCCCTCTCTCTCTCTTTCACAGTCTCTAAAAATCAATGGAAACAGCCGAAACTGGTTTGGCTCAGTGGATAGAGCGTCGGTCTGCGGACTGGAAGGTCCCAGGTTCGATTCCGGTCAAGGGCATGTACATTGGTTGCGGGCACACCCCCGGTGGGGGGTGTGCAGGAGGCAGCTGGTCGATGTCTCTCTCTCATCGATGTTTCTAGCTCTCTATCCCTCTCCCTTCCTCTCTGTGAAAAATCAATAAAATATATTAAAAATCAATGGAAACATATCATCAGGTGAGGATTAAAAAAGAAAGAAAGAAATGTCATATTCTATGAAAGACACATCTTGAAAATGTCTAAAGAAAGTTGTCATTTTTTCATGGTGAAGGGACTGGAGTCCATGTTGATGAAAACACCTTGGCGGCTGCGCTGGCTGGCAGTGGCTGCAGCAGCAGGGTGATGGGGCTGGCGCCTTCCCCTGATCACCCGGGTTGCCTCCCGCAGAGGGAGGCCAGACTGTGGCTTAGGACATCCCCTGAGGGCTCCCAGTCTGTGAGAGGGGGCAGGCTGGGCTTGAGGGGGACGCCGCCCCCCGCCCCCGCAGTGCATGAATTTCATGCACCGGACCCCTAGTAGAATAGATAAAAAAGACCCAAATGGAACTTCTATTAACAAATACAAGATCTGAGATGAAAAATATACTGTATTTTATTTGATTAATTTTATTTCATTAAAGATCAGTAAAATCAAAGATACAATAATAGAAACTCTCCAAAATGAAGGAAAAAGAAACATAGTGATTATAAGAAAATAGCAGAAAGTCTAATAATATATCTGGGATTGGAGTCTCAAAGAAATGGAGGAGGAAAAAGACAAAAAAATTTTTGATGAAATAGACTATAACCCTGGATTACACGGATCCCAGACAAGTAATCTTTTTTTTCCACTTACTATAAGGGACATTAATAGACAAAATTTGAATAAGGTCTATAGATTAATCAGATAGCAGTATTATATTAAAATAAAATTCCTTATTTTGATCATTATAATTATATCTACTTGTATGCATTTATTATTCATGAGCTAATTTATTCATCTGGATTAATGGGAATATAGATTTCAAAATTATGTATTTAAAAGGGTTTTATTTATCTTTCAAGCATGCACTAAATAGAGGGGCTTTGATATCCTATAAATAAATTCCTATTGTGGACAAGGTACTGTGCATTAAAAAAGTATATCTGCTAATAGCAACATAAATACCTAAAAGCAAATGATCTTATCAAACAGAAAATACATGTAAAATTTAATGAAATAAGAAAGGTTGTGTATGTTATAGAGATAAAATAAGAAAACAATCATTTGATATATTTTAAGTGCATAAATTTTAACACATAGGCATATCTTCTTTTATTGTGATTCACAGATACTGAGTTTTTTACAAATTGAAGACCCTCCACCAGTAAAAGGATCACTGAAGGCTCAGATGATGGTTAGCACATTTTAGCAAGAAATAATTTAGTTAAGGCATGTACATTCTTTTTAGACATAATGCTATTGTATACTTAATAGACTACAGTGCACTGTAAACACTATTTTTATGTGCAGTGGGAAATAAAAAGTTCTTGTGACATAGTTTACTAAGATATTCACTTCCTTGAGGTGGTCAAGAACTGAAGCTCAGTATGTCCGAAGTGTGCCAGCACTCAAGAAATCACAGGGCTGTTCAGATATACCATCACAACAGTAACAGTAGCATGAAACTGTCAGGCCTTAACACCTGCTACATTCCTACTTACCTCAGGCTGCATCAAGAAAGAGTCTTGCATGTGATCTCGAACCTCCTTCAGAAAGCTTGGATGGCTACCTACCTAAAAAGAGATTTTCAAACACTTTATAAAAACATATAAAGAAAGGCTAGTAGATGGAAAAGTAAATAAGCAAGCTGCAAAAGTTTATTCTTAATTACCTGTTCTGTGACTTACAAACTCATTCCACCTTTTAAAAATGCCTATCTGTTATAGCCCCAGTGCCACTGCCCAACTTAAACAATTATTATTAAACTAGAGGCCCGGTGCACGAAATTCATGCACTCAGGGGTGGGGTTGTGGGCAGGGGTCCCTCAGCCTGGCCTGTGCCCTCTCGCAGTCCAGGAGGTGGATGTCCGACTGATGGCTTAGGCCCGCTCCTCATGGGAGAGGCTCCTGCCACCACCACTGCACTTGCCAGCAGTGAGCCCAGCTCAGGGCTCTGGCTGAGCAGCGTTCCCCCTGTGGAAACACACTGACCACCAGTGGGGCAGCTCTTGCGTTGTCTATTAATTCTTATAATGGTATCTCAACATATTCTAAATTAAATGATTTGGAAGTTATGCAATTACAATTTTCATCATCTGCAAATGGTTTTGGGAATTCATTTTAAAGCACATATGACAGCTTCCAGCACATATGAATTTACATCCTTAGTCTCTGCAGAAAGTCAAGATACTCTGAAGAAAACGAAAATAACTGAAAAGTGTTAAGCATTTAACATAGTCTCCAGTGCCAGCATCTAGATTAATTACCTGTATCAGTATACTCCAAAAACTAATTGAGCAATGGGGACATAGATAACAATTGCAGCTCTGTTCAATGTTAAATACAAGGATCAAAGGGGAAGGAGAGGGCAAGGACAAGAAAAGATCACCGTACAATTTTATTTCCCAGGCTACAGGAAAAGAAGACATTTATTAGAGTGTCTTGGGTTATGGTCTCCAAATATATCTGATGGTGTTCCTTTATCAGTAACACCATATGCATGGATCCCTATTAATTTACTTTTAAGTTATTAACATTTAGTATGGGAATTATAAAAAACAAATGAACATAATATTTAAAAAATCAAAGATGAAACAATATTTTAAAATAACTTTTATTTTATTTAATGAAAAAATGAAGAATATTTTTTGTCCAGTAGAGTGGAACAATTTGGTGTCAGTGGAGGCTCTGTGGGGAGCAGCAACAAGATACTCCAGCAAGAAGATACTCCTCCCAGTCAGGGTGGAATCCCTAAACCCACCCAGCATAACAAGAATACCCTCCCCTTCCACTGGTGTCAACAGAGATCAAATGGAGAGCCTGGACTTCTACCTCCACTTGGCAATAATGAGGTGGCACATTCCTCCCCCTGGCAGAGCAGTGTCAAAGAAATACAGCTAAAACGGAGGTTTAATTATGAACCACAGTATAATAATACCCCAAATGTCTAGGCTGCAATTTAAAAACTCACTTATCCTACCAAAACCCAGGAAAACAACAATGTAAATGTACAGAGACAATCAATAGATGCTAACACTGAAAGTACAGCGATGTTAGAATGAACTGACAGACAGCCATGACAAAATTGCTATAAGAAACTAAAGCCACTTAATGAATAGAGATTCTTACTTTTTTTAAAAAAATAGAAGATAGAAAAAAACCAAATGGAAATTCTAAAACTGAAAAGGAAAAAAAAAACGAAAAAAAAAACAAAACCTGTAATAGAAATTTAAAACAAAATCAGGCCCTGGCTGGTGTGGCTCAGTTGGTTAAGCATCGTCCCATGCACCAAGAGGTCGCTGGTTTGATTTCCAGTCAAGGCACATTCCCAGATTTCAGACTCGATCCCCAATAGGGGGCATGAAGGAGGCAGCCCACTGATGTTTATTTCTCTCTCCTTCTCCCTTCCTCTTTCTCTCTCTAAAATCAATAAAAAAATATTTTTAAAATTATTAATACTGCCCAGCCGTGTTGGCTCAGTAGTTGAGTATCAACCTATGAACCAGGAGGTCATGGTTAGATTCCTGGTCAGGGCACATGCCCGGGTTGCAGGCTCAATCCCCAAACATGAAGGAGGCAGCCAATCTATAGATTCTCTCTCATCATTGATGTTTCTATCTCTCTCTCCTTCTCCCTTCCTCTCTGAAATCAATTAAAAAAATATTTTAAAAGTATCAATACTTAGGTATGTCAAAAAGAACACAGGAGACAAGTGAAAGTACTCTCAATGGCCAAAGCTAGAAAATTATACAACAAATTAAACGAAGCAGTACTAAATTATAACCCAAAGTATAAAATAAATATCCCTAAGTCCCTACTCATATTAATAAATGATTGAATAAATTAATAAATGTATAAGAGATAAATTTCCTATGCAGAAAAATTCCAGGTATCTGTATATACCCCCTCTAAAGGAGAGACTGACTCATTCCAAAGAGTACAACATGGAAATGGAAAGCGGAGGAGCTTCACAATGGAGAATTCTGACAAACATTACTTCAGCAAGGTGAAAATGTTGCAAATTAGGCAAAAAACAGTAACCCACAAACAGAAGAAACAGAGCAAACCCTAGAAGGGATAAACCAAAACAAATCACAGTAAAATTTCTTTAAAAAATCTGAATAAAATTAAAAATTAAATAAAAAATAAAGACATCCCTGGCCAATGTGTCTCAGTGGTTAGAGTATCAGCCCAAGCACCAAAGAGTCACAGGTTCGATTCCCAGTCAAGAGCACCTGCCTGAGTTATGAGTTTGCACCCTGACCTTTGGTAGATGCACATGCAGGAGACAACCAGTAGATGTGTCTCTCTCACATCGATGTTTTTCTCCCTCTTCCTACCCCCTCTGTTTCAGTCTCTCTGAAAAGCAATGGGAAAAATATCCTCTGGTGAGAATTAACAAAAATAAAATTTAAAAATTAGACAAAAATAACCCTGAAACCAGCAAAAGAAATGGAGAAATACAATTGAAATTACAGCATATGGAAACAGAAAACTTTTAAACAATAGACCCTCTACTCTATCCAAACACCTCAGAAAAAAAATGTGGCACTAACCCAACAACACCAGCAAAGGCCAAGTGGAGGCCTAGACTTGTACCTTAGCCTGGCTTCAAAGTGATGCTCCAGCATGCAGCCAAGTTGATGGTAGAAAAAGCCAAGTAAGGAGCCTGAATCCATGAGGAAGGGATAAGGTCGCTACCAACCACTCCCTACCTCTCAAGTTGAGAATTCAGAGACAGGACTTTCACCAACAACTAGCAGTAACAAGGCCAAAATTACAATTATAGAGAATGAGGGCAGGAAGAGATTAACCAAAGAACTTATGTGCATATACGTATATATATGAATTATCTATGGACATAGACGATAGAGTGTTGAAGGCCTTAGGCGGAGTAGGAACGAGTTGGAGGGGAACAATGGGGGGATAAAAGAGGGATATCTGCAAAAACTAAAAAAAGAATGAAGAAAAGTGAACAAAGCCTAAGGGACCTGTGGGATAGACATATGCATAATGAAAGGCCCAGAAGAAAAGTAGAACAGGGCAGAAAGATCATTTGTAGAAATAATGGCTAAAAACTTCAACAATTTGATAATTAACACAAATCTACAAAACTAAAAATCACAGTTACAAGTAGGATAAACTCAAAAGAGACACATTATAATCAAACTGTTGAAAGACAATCTTGAGAGCAGCAGGTACCAGGAATTCTCAGCCAATTTCTCACTAGGAACCATGGAGGCCAAAAGGCAGTAACACAACATCATGTGAAATAATGAAAGAAAACAACGTTCACATAAGAATATTAATCCAGCAAAACTATTATTCAAACATGAAGGAGAAAAAAAACACATACCCAAGTAAAATGTGAGGGAATTCTTACCACTAGACCTATCCTACAAGAAATACCAGAGTCAAAGATTTATGCTGAAATGAAAGATATCTACTACACAGTAACTAGAAAGAATAAAGATCTATATATAAATAACTATATGGGCAAATAAAAACCAACTAGTATTATTATATTCTTGGTTTGTAAGTCCACTTTTTATTTCCTACATGATTAAAGACAAACACACAAAAATAATGGTAAATCTCTAATACACATATAATGCTTAAAATTTTAATTTGTAATTAAAATGTAATTTATTATGACATAAAAGAGGATGGGGCCATATAGGAACAGTTTTTTGTATTTGTTTGTTTGGTGTGTTGTTTTTTTTTTGGGGGGGTTGTTGTTGTTGTTAATCCTCACCTGAGGATAAATTTTCCATTGATGTTTTAGAGGGGGAGGGGACCATCAATGTGAGAGAGACACATCATTTGGTTGTCTCAAGAACATGCCTCCACCAGGGCTGGGGATCCAACCTTGACTGGGAAGTGACCCCCTGACTCTTCAGTACTAGGGGCAATGCTCTAATATACACTAAAAGAAATAAAGAATAATTTACAGGGATTCAGCAGTAGATTAGAGGATTCCAAGAATCAAATCAACAGTATGAAATTGAGGAAGCAAAAAACACCCAATCAGAAGAGAAAAAAAAAAAAAAGAATCCAAAAATAAGAAGATAGTTTAAGGAGTCTCTACAACAAATTGAAATATACCAACATTCGTATCATAGGGGGGCTGGAAGGAGGAGAGAGAAGAGGAGGAGGAGGAGAAGGAGAAGGAGGAGGACAAAGAGGGAGACAGAAGAGAAAAAAATTAAAAACATGAACAATAAAATGGCAATAAATACATAACTATCAACAATTGAGTTTAAAAATCAAAATAAATGAACAAGGAATCTAAGGAACAAAATAAACTGATGAATAAAATAGAACCAGAGGCACAGAAACATAGAACTTACTTGACAAATATCAGAGGAAAGAGCAGAGGAGGGCAGGAAGAGATTAATCAAAGAACTTACGTGTGTGTGTGTGTGTGTGTGTGTGTGTGTGTGTGTGTGTGTATGTGTGAATGCATTACCTATGGACACAGACAATAGGGTGGTGAAGGCCTGGAGAGGAGTAGGAATGAGTTGGAGGGGAACAATGGGGGAATTAAAGAGGGATATCTGTAATACCCTCAACAATAAAGATCTTTTAAAAAAAAGATATAATTATAAACATATATGCACCAAATAGCAGAGTCCCAAAATATACTAAGAAAACATTGACAAAGAGTAAAATAACAGAGTGGTTATTGAATAACCACTTTCAATAATGGGTAGACCATTCAACTATGTAGCAGGATACAAAATTAACGCCAAGAAATCTATGGCATTTCTATACACCAATAGTGAAGTTACAAAAAGAGAGACTAAAAAAGGAATCCCATTTACCATCACACCAAAAAAATTAAGATACCTAGGAATAAACTTACTAAAGACGTAAAAGACCTATACGCGGAAAACTACAGGACACTGAAAAAAAAAGACAGAGGAAGACATAAACAGATGGAAGAACATACCGTGTTCATGGATTGGTAGAATCAACATCATCAAAATGTCCAAACAACCCAAAGCAATCTATAAATTCAATGCACTCATTAAAATACCAACGGCATATTTCACAGACCTAGAACGAACTTTCCAAAAACTCATCTGGAATAAAAAAAGACCCCGAATAGCTACAGCAATCCTGAGAAAGAAGAACAAAGTAGGTGGGATCTCAATACCAGATATCAAGCTGTATTACAAAGCCACTGTTCTCAAAACAGCCTGGTACTGGCACAAGAAGAGACATCTAGACCAATGGAATAGAATAGAGAACCCAGACATCGACCCAAACCACTATGCTCAATTAATATTTGACAAAGGAGGCATGAACATAAAATGGAGTCAAGACAGTCTCTTCAATAAATGGTGTTGGGGAAACTGGACAGATACATGCAAAAAAATGAAACTAGACCACCAACTTACACCATGCACAAAAATAAATTCAAAATAGATAAAGGACTTAAACATACTACGGGAAACTAAATAAATACACTGGCAGCAAAATCTCAGACATATGCCGAAGCAATATATCCACTGACACAGTTCCTAGGGCAATGGAAACTAAAGAGAAAATAAACAAATGGGACCACATCAAAATAAAAAGCTTCTGCACAGCAAAAGAAACCATCAACAAAACAACAAGAAAGCCCACTGCATAGGAGAACATATTTGCCAGTGTTATCACTGATAAGGGTTTAATCTCCAACATTTACAGGGAACTCATACAACTTAACAAAAGGAATATAAACAATCCAATCAAAAAATGGGCAACAGACCTAAATAGATACTTTTTGAAAGAGGACAGAAGGAAGGCCAAGAGACATATGAAAACATGCTCAAAGTCACTAATCATCCAAGAGATGCAAATCAAAACGACAATGCGGTACCATCTCACACCTGTCAGAATGGCTATCATCAACAAATCAACATACAAGTGCTGACGAGGATGCGGAGAAAGAGGAACCCTTGTGCACTGCTGGTGGGAATGCAGACTGGTGCAGCCACAGTGGGGAACTGTACGGAGTTTCCTCAAAAAATTAAAAATGGGAGAGAAACAAGATGGCAGCATAGTTAAACACCTGTACTTGCTGCCTCTCACAACCACATCAAAACTCCAACTAAAAGACAAAACAAATATCATCCAGAACCACCGAAAAGCGGGCTTAGTGGAAGTTCTACAACTAGAAGGAAAGAAAAAAGTGTACTGAGACTAGTAGGAGGTACAGAGGTGCGTAAGTACGGAGGCGTGCTCGAAACAGGCTGGCAACTGGGTGTGCTGTTGGTTTTTTTTCAATCGGGAGGAAGATACAAGCTCCCGATTGCTCAGAACTCTAGTTCCGGGCGAGACTCTGGGAACCCAGACTCATTCAGGGAGAAACTGGACTGTCTGGCATTGGGCCGAAACACGAGGGCGGCTTTCTCTCAGAAGTGCTTACAGCGATCATTGTTCCTGCGTGGGGGCGCGGGACGCGGAGACACAGGGACCTCCCCGGTGCAGGGCTGACTGGCAGCCATTGCTGTTTGCTCTGCCCTGGTGATTCCCAGAGACACCACCCCACCCAATTTACAATCCCACCCAAGCTTGGCACAGAGACTTTTGCATATGAAACCTGTCCTCTTGCAGCCTAAAACCTAACAAACTGCAGCTGGGTCAGAGAGCTCCAAAGCTTCCAAAAGAAGGCCCAAGGCTCGGCAGCAGCAGCCTGCATTGCTTCACAGCTGGACCTCATGTGGGAACTTCCAAACCCCAAACTAAGAGGAGAAATCTGCAGATCTCACTGTAGCTCCTGCTGGGTGGTCTGAGGCCGTGGCTGATTTTGCACCTCTTGGAGATTCAAGAGCCAGTGTACCTAGTGGTCAGTGTGAGACAATACCAGATTACAACTCTTCACATCCATAAGCAACACACTCAAGAGGCAGACTCAGTGAACACAAAAGCCCCACTGAAGCAAGTCCTGCCCCATAAGGGTGTCTCAAGCACAGCAGTTCTTCCATTGTAGACACAGCTGGTTCTCACAGCCAATTGGCCTGGAGGTCAATTCCTCCCAGTGATACCGACAGCAATCAAGGCTTAACTACAACAAGACAGTTCACACAGCCCACAAAGGGGTTCACCAAGAGTGTCCACCTCAAGTGATTGGGGAGGCTGAGACACTGGGCCCTATAGGACACCTAGCACACAAGTCCAGTATATCAACACAGGGAAGCAGCCAAAATGCAGAGACAAAGAAATATGTCATATATGAAAGAAAAGGAGGAAACCAAACTACTGGATATAGAGTTCAAAACCACAGTTATAAGGTTACTCAAGAATCTTCTAGAAACCTCTGATGAACTTAGTGAGACCTTCAAGGATCTTAGTGAGATTTCCAAAAAAATGGAAAAGGACCAGTTATAAATTAAGCATACACTGACTGAAATAAAGAATAATACAGAGATTCAACAGAAGACTAGAGGATCCAAAGAATCAAGTCAAAGATTTGAAATATGAGAAAGCAAAAAACACCCAACCAGAAAAAAAAAAAAGAATCCAAAAATATGAAGATAGTGTAAGGAGCCTCTGGGACAACTTCAAGCACACCAACATCCGAATTAAGGGGGGTGCCAGAAGAAGAGAGAGAGCAAGATATTGAAAACCAATTTGAAGAAATAATGACAGAAAACTTCCCCCACCTGGTGAAAGAAATAGACTTACAAGTCCAGGAAGCACACAGAACCCCAAACAAAAGGAATCCAAAGAGGACCACAGCAAGACACATCATAATTAAAATGTCAAGGGTAAAAGACAAAGAGAAAATCTTAAAAGCAGCAAGAGAAAAACTTAGTTACCTACAAGGGAGTACCCATAACACTATCAGCTGATTTCTCAACAGAATCTATGCAGGCCAGAAGGGAATGGCAAGAAATATTCAAAGTGATGAATAGCAAAAACCTACAACCAAGATTATTCAACCTAGCAAAGCTATCATTTAGAATTGCAGGTCAGATAAAGAGCTTCACAGACAAGAAAAAGCTAAAGGATTTCATCACCACCAAACCAGTATTATATGAAATGCTGAAAGGTATTCTTTAAGAAGAGGAAGAAAAAGAAAACGGTAAAGATAAAAATTATGAACAACAAAGTGACAACAAATATATATCTAACAACAAGTGAATCTAAAAATCAAGTAAATAAAAAATCTGATGAACAGAATAAACTGGTGAATATAATAGAATCAGGGGCATAGAAAGGGAGTGAACTGACAATTCTCCGGGGCAGGGGGTGTGGGGGGTGCGGGGAGAAACTGGACAAAAATCGAACACCTAAGGATGAGGTCATGGGGGGGGGGGGGGGGTAAGGGCATGGAGTGGGGTGGGAACCAGGTGGAGGGGATCTATGGGAAGAAAAAGAGAGGAACAACTGTAATAATCTGAACAATAAGGACTTATTAACCTTTTGCACTCGGATGTCGAGTGTGACTCGACACGGTTAGCATTAGAATAAAGGAATCGAGAAAAAAAGCAAGTGAGTGCAAAGGGTTAAATAAATAAATATATAGTCCAAAAAAAATCTTACACCTATGGACGAGGATAGTGTGTGTGTGTGGGGGGGGGGGGGTGCGTTTTAAGGGGATGGGGTAGGTTGGGAACCGGGTGAAGGGGAGCTATGGGCGGGGGGGGGGGGGGGGGGGGGGGGAAACATCTGTAATAATCTGAACAATGAAGATTTATTTTTAAAAAAAAACAAAAACTAAAAGTGGAACTCCCATTTGACCCAGTGCTCCCACTTCTAGGAATATATCCCAAGAAACTAGAAACACCAATCCGAAAAGATATATGCATCCCTATGTTCATAGCGGCACAATTCACCATAGCTAAGATTTGGAAACAGCCTAGTTCCCATCAGCAGATGAGTGGATTAGAAAACTATGGTACATCTACACAATGGAATACTATGCTGCTATAAAAAAGGAATTCTTACCATTTTCAACAGCATGGATGGACCTGGAGAGCATTATGCTAAGTGAAATAAGCCAGTCAGAGAAAGATAAATAACTCAAAGAAGAACTCACTAGGGAAACTTAAAAATACTTAACAAATAAATGAAAGCTAAACCACAAAATAACAAAAGTGATGGAATACAGAGCAATGAGTGATCAAAACAAAATATATCATTATAAATACCTACTTTTTAAAAGATCTCAAATCAATACCTAATGTACACCTTATATAGAAAAAAAAGAAAAAAACTAAATGCAAAGCCAGCAGAAGGGAATAATAAAGATTAAAGTGGAGGCAGAGAGTAAAAAATAAAATCAATGAAACCAAAAGTTGATCATCTGAAAGAAGTTTACAAACCTTTTAGCTAAACTAAGAAAAACAAAAGATATAAAGAACAGAGAAACAAAAAAAAGGGACAATACTACAGGACATTGCCCCACTCTCCCAAAAGAACTAATTAAATACTATGAACAATTATACACCAAAAACAGAGATAACAAAAAAGAAATAGACAAATTCCTTAAAACAGAGGTACCACTAAAACCAACTCCATACTAAACAAAAAAGATCAACAGATTGGTAAGTAGAGGTTAAATCAGTCATCACAAACCTTGCAACAAGGAAAAGCCCAGGACCAAATGGCTTCCCTGGAGAATTCTGACAAACATTTTAAAAAAGAACTGACGCGAATTCTTCTCAAACTCTTCTAAAAATCACAAGAGAATGGAACACTTCCCATCCCTATTCTATTAGGTCAGCATTACCCTGATTCCAAAGACTGATAAGGACACCACCACAACAAAAATTATAGACCTTTTGTATGTATATTCATAAAGAATTTACTTTTTTCCTTTATGAAAATAATGGAAAAAAAAACCTCATTTAAAATAACAAAATATAAAAATTTATGAAAAGTTAACAAGAATATTGATGTAATAATTGGAATGAAATCCCTTGTATGAAGAATACTTTGACATCAAAAACATGCTGAGTCTCAAGGTCAGTCATTTGGAAGCAGATATTTGACCCACAACTCAACTGTAGACCAGAATAAATTCCAAGTGGGTTAAAGATTTAAAGGTTAAAATGAAGCCTTACAAACATTAAGAAGAAACATGAAAAGTATCTTTTATAGCCTAGAAGTGAAAAGAATATATGAAGCAATTTCCAGAAGCAATAATAGAAAACCATTAAGTTTGACAATATTAAAATTTAAAATTCTACATGGCAAAAAATGTATATGAGCATCCAATCACAGTTCTATATACCATAGATAAATCTCATTACATATTAATGCCATCCTATATGATAAAACTCTAATATGCAAATCCACCGAAAGCCTGAACTACCTGCTTAACAACTGGTCTCTATGACACACACTGACCACCAGGGGGCAAACGCTCAATGCAGGAGCTTCCCCTGAGAGGGAGGCAACTGGTGATGGCAGAGGGCAGGGCTGGCCAGCAGGCAGCGCCAGGCCACCAACCAAGGCGAGTGCCAGCGGGGTCTCCCCGATTGTCCCGCCCACCGGTCACCCCACAGATGGCCCTGATCGCTGGCCAGGCCTAGGGTCTCCCCGATCGTCCCGCCCACCGGTCACCCCACAGATGGCCCTGATCACCGGCCAGGTCTATATATTGGGAACAGTCTCTTAGATTTAAAAATTAAAATCTGGCAAGACTACTCTAACACTGAAAAAAACAGGATGATGCAGTGATGATATGCATGGACTCTGGCTTGCACATTTTGTGGTCAGCCCTGATTCTGACACTTACAACTGTGTGACAAAGCCAATTACTTAACTTCTCTCTGCTTCAGTTTTCCACCCATAAGATGGGGAAAATGGTACTAGTGTCTCAGAAGGATCATGTGATGTACTACTTTTTATAATCAGGGCAAAAAAATGTAGCTGCCCATACAACAGCAAGATGCCTTTCACCTGTATGAAAAGTATGGTCACTGGTGCATGCAGCATCCCGGATTGCGAGAGAGATGTCCAACTGCCAGTTTAGGCCCTACATCCCCCCGAGAGGTCCCAGATTGTGAGAGGACACGCTGGGCTGAGGGAAACCCCGCCCCCCGCATGAATTTCGTGCACCAGGCCTCTAGCTTACATAATATTTATAAATAAGTCAAACCATGAAAACACACACTTAGTGGTTACCTTTTGAGGAAGGGAAAGGGGAAAGTAAATAGGAAAGAACATAAATAAGCTGATGGAGAACTGGTAGTGTTCATTTACTAGAAGTAGGATCTTAAAAATCAAGACAAAAGACTCAGATTTAATTTTTTTAGTAACACTATGAGATTACTAGGTCCACAACTTTACACAGGATGAAAACAAAGCCAGGCACAGGGAAGTTAATTTACCAGGACACAGATGATAACTGGTGGGGCCTGAATTTTAACCAAGGCAAACTAACTAAAGCCAGCACTCCTAACAAAACCAACAATATCAGCAACATCAAAAGTCCTAGAGGTTATCATTAGTGTAATCATTTCCATCAGCATTATAGCTTTCCTTATACTAACAAATTGAAAGTATTCCTTCCCATTTCGAATCCTATGAAGCAGGAACTATGTCTACTTTACTTTCCATTGTACTATCCCCAGCAACAAGAACAGTACCTGAAACATAGTAGGTGGTCAATAATTATTTCATGAACAAATTACCAATGCATTTTTCTCATAAAAATAAATGTTCAAATTAATGGGGGTGAGGAGGGAAGAGAAGATCAAACCCCAAACAAAACAAAACAAAATGGGTAAAAGATGTAAACAAATAATTCACAGAGAAAACAATCAGCCCTGAAATAAGGAGGAGGAGAAGTAAAAGATCAAAAATATGAACACTAAAATGAAGGAGGAGGAGTAAAAGATAAAAAATAAGAACAATAAAATGCCAATAAATCCACATCTATCAATAATTGAATTTAAAAATCAAAGTAAATGAACATGAAATCTAATGGGGGAAAAAAGAGAATGAATAGGAAACAAGAGGAAAAGACAGAAATAGGAGCTGGAGTTTTCTGAGTATATCTTTTTATGTACACTTTACTTTTGAATCATGAGTATAAATTCAAAATAAATTCAAAAGATCATAAAATCAAATTTAACCTTGAGAGATTAAAAGGGCAGCAGAGTAAGTGGATGCTACAAAGACATGCTCCCAGGACCAAACTGGAATTACAACGAAAATACAAAAAAATCATCCAGAATAATCAACTAAAGACAAGCATTAGAGAACCCTGATAACCAAGGATGGAAAACAGAAACCACATAGAAACTAGAAAGAAGGGCAGAGGTGCGAAAGGGATGGACAAGACTCCACAGACAGCAGCTGAAGTTCTGGAGAGATATCTCAGCTGTGGGGGGCTGCCACTGAGACCTCTGGGTATAAACCCCAAGCTGGGCCACACTGCAGAGAGCACCAGAACTGAGAAAGGTGCCCACTTAACATCTGGCCGTGAAAAGCAGCAGGGTTGCTGTCTGCCATGGACAGACAGCTGGAAATTCAGGCACCCTCCTAAAGGAACAAGGCACAAAATTTCACGTACAGCAACTCACCTTGGGCTGCGGCAAGGAAGGGAGGACTGGACTGCAGCTCTGTGGGCAGAAGCCAGGGTTTGTGGATCTGGGGTTAGAGCTCAGAAGGCAGACACCCCAGTTTACTGTATTGGGTTGTTCCCTGAACCTGTGGAGGGCATCTTTCTCAGACAGACCTTTGCTATTCATGTGGTTTTTGCCATAGGGAACACAGTTGCCCCTCCCTATGTAGTTTCTGAGGCACATAAAAAGACTGAGAAAAACAATTAACCTCCAGGCAGAAGCAATTGCCCCAATCTGTTGGAAAACCACTCACCCAACCTCTGGCCCGAGTTTACTAAAGACTAAATCCAAACAGTCTGCAAGCAGAGGTGGTATCTGGAGGCTTTGAACCTTTGCCTGATCTAATTAGTCTGAAACAGCGTTTGACACTGTCCTGCATTAGAGATTGAGAAGCATAGCAGATCTACCTAAGACATAGTCACAACCCCAAACAGGAACCCAAAATGAGGAGACAAAGAATCAATCTCCAAATGAGAGAACAAAAGAATTCTCCAGAAGAATAGAAAAATGAAATGGATATAAGAAATGTATTTGATATAGAGTTCAGAATAATGATGGTAAACATACTAAACAGCATGAAAAAAGATATAGTAACTATGAAAACAAAAATAATGAATGAGATAGCATAAATAAAAAATTCATTGGAAGGAATAAACAACAGATTAGGATAGCTGAGGATCTGATCAGCGAATTGGAAGACAGGATAGAAAAAAAAATCACTCATCAGTGAACCAACAAGAAAAAACGGGAAGACAGCTTAAGGGAGCTGTGGGAAAACATGAAACAAAAAAATACTCACTTAGTGGGTGTCCCAGAAGGAGAAAGGGATAGAGAAGATGTTTGAAGAAATAATGGCAGAAAACTTCCCTAACCTGGTGAAGGAAAATGGAGTACAGGAGACACAGAGAGTTCCAAGCAAGAAGAACCCAAACAGGCCCATGCCCAGACACATCATAATTAAACTGCTAAAAAATTAGACAAAGAATCTTTTATAAAAGACAGCAAGAGAAAAGCAAACTGTTACCTACAAAGCAGCTCCCAAACACTATCATTTCATTGGTCAACGGAAACTCTACAGGCCAGAAGGGTATAAATACTCAAGGTAATGGAAAGCAAGGATCAAAAACCCAGATTATTATTTCCAGCAAGACTATCATTCAAAATAGACAGTGAAATGAAGACCTTCCCAGACAAAAAAAAAAAAAAACTAAAGGAGTTCATGACCACCAAGCCAGTATTACAAGAAATGCTAAAGGAACTGCTGTAATGAGAGGAAGAAATAGAGAGAAACCTAGGCATACTGAATTAAAATGGAAATAAATAAGTACCTATCAATAATAACCTTAAATGTAGATTGATTAAATGCTCTCATCAAAAGGCATTGCTGAATAGATAAAAAAACGACCGGTCTACATGGTGTCAACAGGAAACCCACCTCAGAACATAAGACTCACAGAGGATGAGAATGAAGGGATGAAAAAAAATTTTCCATGCAAATGGAAAGAAAAAAAAGCTGGCATAGCAATACTCATATTTGACAAAATAGACTTTAAAATGAGGGCCATCATAAGAGACAACAAAGGTCGCTACATATCACGAAAGGAATCGATCCACCCAGAGGATATAATCCTGGTAAAAAATATGCACCCAATATAGGAGCACCTAAATATATAAAAAACTTATAGAGGACTTAAAGGAGAGATGGACAAACATACAGTAATACAAGGGAAATTAACATCCTGCTGACTTCACTGTATAGGTCTTCCAGACAAAAATTTTAACAAGGAAACAGTGACTATCAAGGACACACTGGATCAGATGGATTTAACTAACATAGAACATTTCACACCAAAGCTGCAGAATATACATTCATCTCAAGTGCACATGGGTTATTAAAAAAGATAGACCACATGTTAGGACACAAAACAAGTCTCTACAAGTTCAAAAAGATTGAAATCATATCAAGAATCCTCTCAGATCACAGTGGAATATTAGAAATCAACTACAGTAAAAATACCCAAAACATTCAAACACCTGGAGGCTAAATAGCATGATATTAAACAATGAATGGGTTACCAATGAGATATGCAAACAAATGAAAGTGAACACACAACAATCCAAAATCTCTGAGACATAGCATAAGCAATCCTGAGAGGGAAGTTTATAGCACTACAGGCCTATCTCAAAACACACAAAAAAATTAATAATAAACTATTTAACCCAACAACTTGAAGAACTCAAAGAGAACAATAAGAAAAGCCCTGAGAAAGTAAAAGGAAGGAAATAATAAAGATTAGAGCAGAAATAAATGACATAGAGACTAAGAAAACAATACCAAAAAAAAAAAAAAAAAAAAAGCAATGAAACCAAGCGCAGGATTTTGAAAGGATAAATAAGATTGATGAACTGTTACATAGACTCATCAAGAAACAGAGAGAACCCAAATAAATAAAATCAGAAATGAAAGCAGAGAAGTAACCACTGACACCACAGAAATAAAAAGTATTGTGGGAAAATACTATGAACAACTATAGGCCAATGAGCTGGACAATGTGGGTAAAATGGACAAATTCCAAGAAAAATACAATCTCCCAAAACTGAATCAGGAAGAATAAGAAAACCTGAATAGGCTAATAACAACTAAGGAAATAGAAGCAGTAATCAAAAAAATCCCTGGGTCTGGATGGCTTCACTGGAAGGGTTTTGTTTTGTTTTGTTTTGTTTTGTTTTGTTTTGTTTTGTTTTGTTTTAATAGAAGGGAATTCCTTTTTCTTTTTTTTAAATATATTTTATTGATTTTTTACAGAGAGGAAGAGAGAGGGATAGAGAGTTAGAAACATCGATGAGAGAGAAACATTGATCAGCTAGCTGCCTCCTGCACACTCCCTACTGGGTATGTGCCCGCAACCAAGGTACATGCCCTTGACCGGAATCGAACCTGGGACCCTTCAGTTCGCAGGCCGACGCTCTATCCACTGAGCCAAACCAGTTAGGGCTTCACTGGAAGTTTTACCAAACATTCAAAGAACACCTATACTCCTCAATCTATTCCAATGTATGCAAGAGGAACACTTCTAAGCTCTAATTATAAAGCCAGCATTATCCTAATTCCAAAACCAGATAAAGACATTATAAAGAAAGAGAATTACAGGCCAATATCCCTGATGAACATAGATGCTAAAATCCTCAACAAAATATTAGCAAATCGGATCCAGCAATATATTAAAAAGAGCATACACCATGACCAAATGGGATTTATTCCAGGGATGCAAGGCTGGTACAATATTCGCAAATCAAAAAATATGATACATCACATAAACAAATTGAAAGACAAAAGTCGCATGATCATATCGATAGGCACAGAAAAAGCATTTGACAAATTCCAACACCCATATTTGATAAAAACTCTCAGCAAAGTAGGAATAGAGGGAACATATTTTAACATGATAAAGGCCCTATATGACAACCCTACAGCAAGCATCATATGCAATGGGCAAAAACTAAAACAATTTCCCCTAAGAACAGAAACAAGACAGGGATGTCACTTTGACCACTCTTATTTAACATAGTACTGGAAGTCCTGGCCACAGCGATCTAACAAGAAAAAGAAATAAAAGGCATCCAAATTGGAAAGAAGAGAGTAAAACGCTTATAACTTGCAAATGACATGATATTGTAGATAGAAAACCCAGAAGATGCCACCAAAAAACTAATAAATAAATGTGGCAATGGAGCAGAATACAAAATCAGCATCTAATTGATGGCTAATTTATACACCAACAATGAATTCTCAGAAAGAGAAACTAAACAAAAAAATCCCATTTACCACTGAAACGAAAGAACAATTAACATACTTAGGAATAAACTTAAAACTAAGGAGGCAAAATATGCGTACTCAGAAAACTACAGGTCGTTGAAAAAAGAGATAGAGGAAGATATAAACAATTGTAGAATATGCCATGTTATGGGTTCGTAAAAATAACATCATTAAAATGTCCATATTCCCAAGGCAATCTACAGATTCAATGCAACCCCTATTAAAACAACAACAGCATATTTCACAGATCTAGAACTAATACTTCAAAAATTTGTATAGAAACAAAAAAGACCCCGAATAGCTACAGCAATTTTGAGAAAGAACAAAAAAGTCAGAGAAATCACAATACCAGATTTCAAGTTATACTACAAAGCCACCATAATCAAAACAGCCTGGTACTGTCAAAAGAAAGGCATATAGATCAATGGAACAGAACAGAGACCCCAGAAATTGACCCAAGCCATTATGCTCAATTAATATTTGACAAAGGAGGCAAGAGGATACAATGGAATCCTTCGAAAAATGGTGTTGGGAAATAAATGTGTTGGGAAAACTGGACAGATTTCTTCAATAAATGGTGGTGGGAAAACTGGACAAATACATGCAAAAAAATGAAACAAACTTACACCATTAACAAGAATAAACTCAAAATGGATAAAAGACTTAAATGTAAGTCGTGAAACCATAAAAATCCAAAAGAAACCTTAGGCAGCAAAATTTCAGGCATCTCTCATAGCAATATGTTTATAGATACATCTCCTAGGGCCGTAGTCAGCAAACTGCGGCTTGCGAGCCACATGCAGCTCTTTGGCCCCTTGAGTGTGGCTCTTCCACAAAATACCACGGCCTGGGCGAGTCTATTTTGAAGAAGTGGCATTAGAAGAAGTGGCGTTAGAAGAAGTTTAAGTTTAAAAAATTTGGCTCTCAAAAGAAATTTCAATCGTTGTACTGTTGATATTTGGCTCTACTGACTAATGAGTTTGCTGACCACTGTCCTAGGGCAAAGGGAACTAAAGAGAAACTAAACAAATGAGACTACATCAAAATAAAAAAGCTTCTGCACAGCAAGAAACCATAAACAAAACTGTATGGGAGAATGTATTTGGCAATGATACATCTGATAAAGGGTTAATATCCAATATATGTAAGGAACTCATACAACTTAACAGAAATACGACAAACAATTCAATTAAAAAATGGGCAAAGGCCCTAAATAGACACTTCTCCAAAGAGGACATACAGATCACCAAGAGACATATGAAAAAACCAGTGGCCCAGTGCACGAATTCGTGCACATTGAAAAGAAATGAATTACAAGAAATATTTTAATATTGCTATTCGCCCTTTTTCTCTACATTAGAAGTGTCAACCAAATTCACGATTGACAATGACAGATCAAAACCCACGCGTGCGAATGGCACCAGAGAGAGCTTTATATGTATCGCACATGTGTGAGTCAACTTAGCCTTTTATAGATATAGAACAAACCTGCTTAATTAGACCTACTTTCTCATATAACCATACTTTTTCCAGCCTGGTGAAGCACCCCAACATCTCTTTTAGGTAATTGTCAGTAACACCGCAGTAAATATCAACACGAAGCATATTATTATTGTAGATCATGCAGGGAGAACAAAGGGTGAAATATTTAACTGCAGCAGTGTTTGACTATATTCTGCACAGTGAAAAAACCTCAAGTCATTTTCAAGGTCCACTATTTCTTACTTCTTTTCAGTCGGGTCAAGTTTCTAAGCTTTCTAAATCTCCATTTTCCAGCTAATGAAAAGAAAATAGGATTCCATCGAGTCTCCTATCTACCTACTCCAGGACTTCTGAGAGGATCAAATGAGATGAGGCACGGGAAAATGCACAGACATTTGGTTACAGTGTAAAATATTTCCACCTGACTATGAAGCAAGTGGTGTTCCTGGGCTGAAGAAACTGCAAGGAGGCTAGTCGTTGCTAGGAAGAGGAAGCCAAGCGTTGCTACGTGATGTCATTAACTGGACGGACACTTAGCATATTAGCCTTTTATAGAGAGAGAGAGAGACTAGAGGCCCGGTGCATGAAATTCTTGCACAGGAGGTGGGGGATGTCCCTCAGCCTGACCTGCACTCTCTCGCAATCCGGGACCTCTCGAATAGAGTCTTTAGGCCTGGCCAGCGATCAGGGCTTATCAGGGCTTTCCTTCCCCCGGCTGCCGGCAGCTGGCCCCACCTCCGCCGCTACTTGCCATCTGTACGGCACTGCCCCCCACCCTCCCTGCCACCAGCCACCTCCCTCTGCGGGCGACAGGAGTGGGGTGCAATTGCTTGGCTGGCCTGGGCCTTCCTCTGTGGGGCAATCGATAACGGGGCCCCCAGATCGATCGCCCCACAGTGGGAGGCCCCGTCCACCTACCACAGCGCCACTAGCCAGGTATCCTGGGCCTCCCTTTATGGGGCAATCAATCGCAGGGCTCCATGAGCCCACCTGGTTGGGGCTCCGCAGTCGATCACCGCGCAGAGGGTGGCCTGGGCCTCTCTCTTTGGGGCAATCACGGCGCGCCCCCCCACCACCAGCCATCAATCACCCTATCGGCCAGTGGCCCGGGCCTCCCTCTTTGGGGCTATCGATCGCACAGCCCCCCCCCCCCCCCCGCCCATTGATCACCCCACAGAGGGTTGCCTAGGCCTTCCTCTGTGGGGTGATCATGGGGTGATGGCAGGCCCCCCCCCCCCCCCGACCAATAGCACTACACCAGCTTTGGCTGGCCTGGCGCCAATACGTGTCATAGTGTGGTCATCCAGAAGGTGGTCCGGGCAGTCATTCTGCTGTTTGGTCAATTTGCATATTACACTTTTATTACTATATATATCCCTAATTAAATCAATCATAATGTTCTTGAATATAAAATTAGCACTGAGCACTAGAGAAAACACAAACACACACACACACACACACACACAAAATGTATGTTTTTTTCCACTTTGACCTCTACTTGATTTTTGGCATATTATACTTTAACTAGAGGCCTGGTGCACGGATTCGTGAACCAGCGGGGTACTTCGGCCTGGCCAGCGGAAATCGGGCCGAAACCGGCTCTCCAACATCCCCTGAGGGGGTCTCAGATTGTGAGAAGGCGGATCTCGATGACACAACCCATAATCGGACTCCCTCCTCTCTGGTCTCAGTGCATCACCCGAGAACCGCAGCTGCTCGGCAGCTCCTGCATTGAGCGTCTGCCCCCTGATGGTCAGTTCACATCACAGTTACTGGTTGGTCAGCCAGTCAGCCAGTCAGCCAGTTACTTAGGCTTTTATATAAATAGATAGAGGCCCGTGCACAAAATTCGTACACGGGTAGGGTCCCTAGGCCTGGTCGGCAATCAGGGCCAATGGGGGCCTTCTTTCTGCTGGCCGGGGCATTCCTCCCCCATCTGCCAGCTGCCGGTCGGGGTCGTCCTTTGTTCCAGGCTAACCCCTGATGGTCAGCGCATGTCATAGCGAGTGATCGAACTCCCGAGGGGTCACTTTGCATGTTAGCCTTTTATATACATAAGATGCTCAAAGTCACTGATCATCACAGAGATGCAAATTCAAACGCCAGTGAGGTTGTCACGTCACACTTGTCAGATGGCTACCATCAAAAAATCAACAAATGTCAAGTGCTGGGGAGGATATGGAGAAAAGGGAACGCTAGTACACTGCTGGTGGGAATGCAGACTGGTGTAGCCAATATGGAAAACAGTATGGAGTTTCCTCAAAAAATTAAATATGGAACTGACATTTGACCTAGTGATCCCTTCTAGGAATATATCCTAAGAAACACAACACACCAGTCAGAAAGAATGTATGCACCCCTATGTTCATAGCAGCACAATTTACAATATCTAAGATCTGGAAACAGCCCAAGTGCCCATCAGTGAGAATGGATAAAAAAGTCATGGAACATATATACCATGTAATCCTATGCAGCAATAAAAAAGAAGTATCTCTTACTCTTTGAGACAGCATGGAGGGACCTGGAGAGTATTATGCTAAGCTAAATAAGCCAATAAAAGAAAGACAAGTATCACATGATCTCACTCATATGTGGAATCTAGTGAACAAAATAAGCTGATGAACAAAACTGATCCAGCGACAAAAAAGCAACAGAACAGACTGCAGAATCTCAGAGGGAAGGTGGGGGAGGGTGCAGGGGAAGTGATCAACCAAAGAACTTGTATGCATATACCATATGCATGACCCATGGACACAGACAATAGGTGATGAAGCCTGAAGCGGGGAGAGGGTTGGTCCTAGAAGGGGTCAATGGGGAACAAAGGGGACATATGCAATACTTAAAAAAATAAAGATTTATTTTTAATTAACCTTAAAACTGAAAATTAAAGAGATGATCAGTCCTAAGCTAAGCTTTAACAATGTGAAAAATCTTATTTGCTCCCTGGCCAATGTCTTTCGATGGTTAGCGGCAGCCTGCACACCTAAGATTCGAGGGTTTGATTCTCAGTCAAGGGCATATACCTCAGTTGCAGGTTTACTTCCTACCCTCCAATCAAGTGTGAGAGGGAGACAAGCAGTCGATGTGTCTCTCTCACATCAATGTTTCTCTCTTTCTCTCTCCTACTCCCTCCCTCCCTTTTACTCTCTGAAAAGCAATGGAAAAAATGTTCTCAGTAAGGATTAAAAAAAAAGGAGAAAAGAGAAATCATATTTGCAACCACCCAAAAAAGAAAATTAAAAGAGAAATCATGCCTCAGCCAGAAGGGACAGTTGACTGAAGCATCATCCCATCATCCGGTACACCAGAAAGGCTATAGGTTTAATCCTTGATTGGGGTGCATATGGGAGGCTACCAATCAATGTTTCTCTCTTCTCTCTCTCTCTCTCTCTCTCTCTCTCTCTCTCTCTCTCTCTCTCTCTCAAATCAATAAGCTATCCTCGGGTAAAGAAAAATAAGTAAGCAAGTAAGTAAATCAAATAAAGGCAAGATATTTAAAAGAGAGAGAGAAGTAATTCTTATAGTATTTACCTTTTTATGTAAAAATCAAACATTTCTATCCAATTATCTTTATATTTATAGTATTCATTTGAGATAGGTCTTTTGCAAGACATGAAGACAATAATGGAATGAGAGTCCAAGAAAAATCTGGTTAATAAATGCTATTAGAGTAAAACAATTAGAGCCATTTACAACATGTTCATAAGAATGGCAGGGTTTTTTGTGTGTGTTCTTTTTTAGAGTGGTGGGTTTTGATCAGATTAAGAATTACCTGTTTGTATTCACTGACACAACTTTGGCAGCAAAATCTCTTTTGCTGACCATCAATCACCAGGACATTGTTTCCAGCACCTTTGCTGGGCAGGTACTCTCCACACTGTTCACAGCAATTCATTATCAGACCATTGGCCATTCTGTATCTATTAAAGCAGTGGTCACTACACAGCTTATGAGTCATATTTTTAAAGCTAACTTCATGGCGAATCTAAAAGAAAAACAACAAACAAAATTTTATAAAACAAATGATTATAACAAGTAGCCAAATAACAAGGTACTCCCATTGGAAAAAAAAAGTCTCAATAACATTTTAGTGAAAAGCTTGTTTAAGCAAAAAGGAAAGATAAAACATATTTCATTATTCCTTGAATCATTTTAATATATTCAAGGAATACATGTATGGTGTGGAGAGGACCACCAGTGACATAACTACAAAGTTCTCTAGAGATATCTAAAAATAATACAAAATAATCCAGTTTGAATATTGCTGGTAAAAAACTTCTAAAACAAAGAGACTGGAAATTTTCAGATAAATCCAAAAGAAACTATAAACAAGTGCACTACTTTAGAAAAGGGAGGAGAGAGAACCATTATTACAAATCACTCAAATGAGGTATGTTCACACAAGTTTCTTTTTTTAATTAAATGCCAACACTTTAATACCATATTAACAATGTGAAGTTATCAAACTTCATTTGTTCTACTTCTTAACCAAGATTGTTGCCTTAGTCAGCCTATTGATTTCAACACTGTTGTTTTGTCTGTGAGTTCTCCCAACCTCAGGAAAAAAGTCAATTCATGTTACATTTTAATTTTTCCTAAATTATTCTCACTAGGCAAAAATGAGGTTACATAAAGGGATATTCATCAGATCAATTTTTATATAGCTTCACTTTTAACGTATACACTGATGAAAGATTATAACTGTTATATAGTTAAAAATATTTCCAGTAGTTGAAATCAAGTGATAAAGCACAAAAGTACAAACCTCTGTTAGTTTACCACAAATTGTACATCTTGATTTATTTAGAGCTCCTTTAGTAGGATTCTGTTTGTCTTCATAGAGAGACAGACAAGATGTACTACAGAATTCCTGGAAGGACTCACTTGAGTCCACTTGAGCAACAATGGTTCCTTTCATTGTAGTTATATCTCTGAAAATAAAAGGAACAACTTAAAGCAAAATTCCATTTTAAAAAATAGTCAAACAGCCCTAACCATTTTTTCACAGTGGTTAGAGCGTTGATCTGAGGACTGAAGGGTCACGGGTTCGATTCTGTAAGGGCACGTACATCCATTGCAGGATTGATCCTGCCACAGGAGGCAACCAACAATGTGTTTTTCATACCCATGTTTCTCTTGTCTCTATCCTTCCTTTCTACTCTCTAAAACAAATCAATGGAAAAAATATCCTTTGGTGCACGGCCAGCATGGCTCAGTGGCTAACCGGCAACCTATGAACCAGGAGGTCAGGATTCAATTCCCAGTGAGTGCGCATGCCCAGGTTCTGGGCTCAATCCCCAGTATGGGGGTGTGCAGAAGGTAGTCAATCAATGATTCTCTCTCACCGATGATGTTTCTATCTCTCTCATACTCTCCCTTCCTCTCTAAAAATCAATAAAAATATATTTTTAAATACACACACACACACACACACACACACTTTGGTGAGGATTAACAACAAAAAAAATCAAACAGCCGAAACTGGTTTGGCTCAGTGGATAGAGCGTCGGCCTGCGGACTCAAGGGTCCCAGGTTCGATTCCGGTCAAGGGCATGTACCTTGGTTGCGGGCACATCCCCAGTAGGGGGTGTGCAAGAGGCAGCTGATCGATGTTTCTCTCATCGATGTTTCTAACTCTCTATCCCTCTCTCTTACTCTCTGTAAAAAATCAATAAAAAATATATTAAAAAAAAAAAATCAAACAAAAATAACTGAAATTTTCAATTTCTATACAAACTATTTTATATTGTTAAATCCTGGCACTACACCTAATTTATCCTTAAGTTCCTTAACAAGGCTTTCAGATATTGGTAACATTTTAAAAAACAAAATGGCTGTTATTATTTATATAGTTTAATGTCAAGACCAAATTTATTGAGTTATAATAAATTTACAATACCTAATCAATTCCCCTCACTTGGGTAAGTAGAAAGCATGAGATATCTAAATCACAGGAACATGATAAAAATAACCCCACCTACCTTTCTATGTAGCTCTCTTACTGTAATTAGAAATGTTAGGAAATGAGCCCT
This sequence comes from Cnephaeus nilssonii, assembly GCF_951640355.1. NCBI lineage: Eukaryota > Metazoa > Chordata > Mammalia > Chiroptera > Vespertilionidae > Cnephaeus > Cnephaeus nilssonii. The sequence continues at coordinate 100,838,124 of NC_137077.1, forward strand.
AACCAGTTTGGCTGAGAGGATAGAGTACCAGCCTTCAGACTAAAGTGTCCCAGATTTGATTCTGGTCAAGGGCACATGCCCATGTTGCAGGCTAGATCCCCAGTAGGGGGCGTGCAGGAGGCAGCCAATCAATGATTCTCTCTCATCATTGATGCTTCTCTCTCTCCCTCTCCCTTCCTCTCTAAAAATCAATAAAAAAGTATTTTTTTAAATGTTAGGAAATGACAATACTGATAACCATTGATGTTTTCCTTCAATTCTCAATTTCAAGATCCTATATTACAGCATGTAAGTCTTTTTATTAATACTGTAAAGCAATCTAAACAGTATATAACAATTATCCAAATATTTGACTTTATTAAACTCGTATGGAGCACTAAGACTTTCCCAAAATTCTAAGATCAAAAATATCTTCACAAATTTGGGCTGTTCCAAGACATGGCACAAGAAAATCCACCTGGTTTGACCTTGCATATCCCACTTATTTCTAACTAGTGAAGGCAGACCAAAAAATTGGCAGAAGAGAGCATCTTATTTCTCGAAGGCTGTCAGAAAACTGGTAACCTAGACTTGAAACAGTGACTATTCTAATGACTTAATGTTCAAAACACAAAAACACATACCTGTTTTAATACAGGACTAACCATATATAAACTGCCTAACCATTATATCTAATTAGTAATAAAAATATATTTTTTTACAAATTCAAGAAGTCAATGAAGATTATAGAAAAAATTAACTACAAGATCTACACCAACCCTATAAAATAGAAAGCCTTTTAATCATAAGCTAACTGGGCTTTATAGAGAACCCTACAAATCATTACAAATTTCCGTTTGGCTTTAAGATTCAATCAACTTGCTTACCAATTTTTGAAATACAGGAACTCATCTCCTATACTCTAACAGTTTTCCTGAAATTTTATACCACAAATATTGAACCATATGGAATTATGTTTAAAAGTAAACCTTACTTTTTACACATAACACACAGTTTCTTTGGAGCAGGCTTGTGAGAGAAGGAGGAAAGGCAGGTGGTAGAACAAAAGAGGTGAGCAGATCCTTTTCGTTGATAAGCTGTCTGTCCCTTTTGTAAAGGTTTTTTGCAGTTTGCACAAGTGACTTTAACTGGTTTGGTGGGTTGCTGTTGGGCAGAAGGCTGGAAAATCTGTTTAGGAAGCGAGGCCACTGGTGATAAAGAATCCACCCCTGGCTGTTTCTGATTTCGAGGAAATGAAGCTGATTGGGAAATCCAAGAATCTTAAAAACAAAATGCACAAGAAAGAGCAATGAAATAAGTATTTTCACACACTGAAATGTGTATCAGAGAAACAGTTTTAACTTCTCATTTTGTACAAGTGTAAGACATTAATAAGGCAGCAGCATAGGAGAGGTAATGAACACAAGTTTTGAAGAAAGGATAGCTGGTTGAGCCTTGGCCAGCATTGCCCAGTGGTTAGAGTGTCCGCCAGCACACAGGAGAGTCTCCTGTCTGATTCCCAGGCAAGGGCACATACCTGGGTTGCAGGTCTCGTCCCTACACTCCATCCACCCTCCCCACATCAGGCCCCAGTGGGAGGCAACCCATCGATGTGTCTTTGTCACATAAATGTTTCTCTCTCTCTCTCTCTCTTTCCCTCACCTCTCCCCACTCCCTTCATTCTCTCTAAAAATCAATGGGAAAAAAATATCCTCACTCCTGAGGAGAAAAAAAAATTTAAATGACTAGTTGACATTCAGGTTCCATCACTTACTAGACCTGGAAGTTACTTAAACTCTGTGCCTAACTCTTCTCTAAACTGAAAATGGTACCAATATGATATGAATGCTAACATAAAATGAAAAAACCATGACTAGCATATAGGAAGCACTAAAAATATTAGCCTTTAGTTCTTAAACAGGAAGAATCAATTTGCAGAATATTACTTCAAGCAAGGAAAACATACATCAACACAAAAATACAATAAAATCTTGACCAACCAGAATCTTTGATGAATATAATACAGGTGGTTTATATATGATTACTAGAGGCCCAGTGCACGAAATTTGTGCATGGGCGGTGTATCCCTCAGACCAGCCTACACCCTCTCCAATCTGGGACCCCTCAAGGGATGTCCGACTGCCCATTTAGGCCCGATCCCACCGGGCAATCAGACATCCCTCTCACAATCCAGGACTGCTGACTCCCAACTGCTCGCCTACCTGCCTGCCTGATTGTCCCAAACTGCTTCTGCCTGCCAGCCTGATCACCCCCTAACCACTCCCGTGCCAGCCTGATTGATGCCTAACTGCTACCCTGCCAGCCTGATTGCCCATAACTGCCCTCCCCTGCAGATCTGGGTCCCCCCCAACTGCCCTTCCCTGCAGGCCCGGTCACCCCCAACTTCCCATCTCTGCCAGCCTGGTCACCCCTAATGCCCTCGCCTGCAGGCTTGATCGCCCCCAACTGCCCTCCCTTGCAGGCCTGGTCCCTCTCAACTGCCCTCCCCTGCTGGCCATCTTGTGGCGGCCATCTTGTGTTCATATGGGGGCAGCCATCTTTGACCACATGGGGCAGCCATCTTGTCTGTTGGAGTGATGATCAATCTGCATATTACTCTTTTATTAGATAGGATAGAGGCCTGGTGCACGGGTGGGGGCCAGTTGGTTTGCCCTGAAGGGTGTCCCGGATCAGGGTGGGAGTTCACTTGGGGCATGGGGCGGCCTGGGTGAGGGGCCTGTGGTGGTTTGCAGACTGGCCACGCCCCCCCCCAGCGACCCAAGTGGAGGCCCTGGTATCTGGGATTTATTTATCTTCTATAATTGAAACTTTGTAGCCTTGAGCAGAGGCCAGGGCTGGCCAGAGCAGGCGGGAAGCTTGTCTTCCTCCATTGCTGGGGAAACCCAAGCCTCCTGCTCGCTCTGTGGCCGCAGCCATCTTGGTTGGGTTAATTTGCATACTCGCTCCTGATTGTCTGGTGAGCATGGCTGGTGGGCATAGCGGATGTACAGTCAATTTGCATGTTTCTCTTTTATTAGTATAGATGCACTGGAGGTGGGGTCCCTTAGCCCAGCCTGCCCCCTCTCACAGTCCAGGAGCCCTCTGGGGCGGGAGGCGACCCGGCTATCAGGGGAAGGCAACACCCCCATCATACCTCTGCTGCTGCCACTGCCGCCAGTGCAAGCCTTGGCCGGCCCTGTTTACCTGAGCCTCGGGCAGCCCTGGGCGGCTGGGGGCTGAGGGGACTGGGGAACTCCGCAGGAAGGCGGGCCTGGCCATGCCACACGCCTGCCGCCCCAGCAGGGCTGAGGAGACTGGCGCCACCATCTTGTGGCTGTGGGCACCGCCATATTTAAGGGCATGGCAGTCAATTAGCACATTCCCTCCTTATTGGCTGTGGGCGCCGCCATCTTTGTGAGGGTGTGACAGTCAATTAGCATATTCCCTCTTTATTAGATAGGAGGATATGTATGGAGAGAGAGAGATATTGACTGATTTCAGAGAGGAAAGGAGAGAGAGTTAGAAACATCAGTAATGAGTCCCAATCAGTTGGGTTCAGTGGATAGAGCATTGGCCTGTGAACTGAAGGGTCCCGGGTTCTATTCCCATCAAGGACATGTACCTCAGTTGCAAGTTCAATCTACCACCCCAATCGGGGGTGCGTACAGGAGGCAACCAATTGATGTGTCTGTCTCACATCGATGCTTCTCTCTCTGTCTCTCCCTCGCCCTTCCACTCTCTCTAAAAATTAATGGAAAAATATCCTCAGGTGAGGATTAACAAAACAAACAAAAAAAAGGGAACATCAGGGATGAGAGAGAATCATTAATTGGCTGCCTCCTGCACACCCCCTATTAGAGCCCTAAACCCAGGAATGGACCCTGATAGGGAAGTGAAATGTAACCTCCTGGTTCATAGGTCGAAACTCAATCACTGAGTCACACCAATGGGACAGGGAAACTTCTTTACTACAAAAACCTGAAGAAGGCTATTTCATATTGTTGACCCAGTCCACAACCTAATGGTTTCAACAGGCTGCATACACTGCTTTTCAAATCTTACTTTACTCCACAATTCCCCCCACCAAAAAACATATATACTTTATACAAAGAATAAATAGAGTTCATTCTGGAATCCTGTTAACCAGCTATCATCAGGGTAACTGAACAGTTTTAATAAATGGGTAACAATAATATTGAAGACAAAAAAAGTAAATCACTGAATGAAATGGCAATTCTACCTTCTGAGAGTCCTTCAAACAAAAACTATATTTGAACTTATGCTACAAGGACTAGCTTTTTGCAACACAAATTCTGACTCCCTAAAATTTTCAATTTTGTAGTCTTATCATTTCCATATATACTTAAAGGAATCTATTTAAACTTAAAGGCATCCTATTAACTTGATTTTGAAAAACCGGTGCTTCTATTTTCAAATTAGTTTTAGGCCCTACATAAATAATGTAATGGCTCCCTTTCCCTATTTTTCAGCTCTTACATTTCCCCTATTTTCAATTTTCATCTCCTCCAACACCAAAAAACTTGTAGAACTAGAAGGTACCTAATCATTTCACATCATGGGATAGCAGTTTAATCAGTCTGAGAGCCAAAATTTTACAACTCTCTATCACAAATAAAAATAGCAAATAAACACAAGAGCTAATTCATAAACTCAAGAGCAGGTATATGTTTAGTTTTTCTGATGAGTACTTTACATTGCCTTGTGTAAGAGTTTGAGTAAAGAGGAGCACAACTCTTATAATATGTCTCTTTAACCAGAAATACTCCTAAAGCAATCCGTATCCCAGATACATTAATAACAATATTCTTAAGAGCTAAATAGAGAATTAACAAAATCAAACATATACTTGACATAGTCAAAATTTATTAGTTCAAGATTTATTGCTAGGTACTTAAAGGAGTAGTATAGGAGGGGAGAGTTTGCAAAACTATACCTATACTATGATCTCAGATTAGAATTAAATATACCATTCTCAATGGTGAAAATGAATGTTCTTTTCTTTCTCATACTCATATTTTTAGACATTTATAATTACAAGAGAGACAAAATAGCCAATTAAAATCTAATTGGAACATTATAATTTCTTATAAACTTTTATGTGAGCTGGAAGGTTACAATGAAAGACGCTCTAATATACAACTGGTAGTAGTATAAACTGGCAAGAACTTTCAAGAAGGCAGTATGACAATATATTTCTGCAACTTAAAAATGCCCTATAAATATAAACACACACACACACATACAGTGTCAAGGGTCTTCAAAAGCATGAAAATTTTTCAAAACTGAATAATAAGAAATACATTTATTTCAAAATCTCTATAAACCAGATACTATTTTAGGCCATAATTCTTTAGGAGGACAGAACACTATACTCTGAAGAAATAATTAGAAGTTTGAACAGAGATGTTCATCATAGACCTACAACAGCAAATATGGGAAAAGTGAAGTATGGGTATGATATATTCATACCCATTCATTATGCAGCCATTAAAACTTTTTGTATATGTTAATGGTTTGAGAAAATACAATGTAATAAGAAATGGGAGGAAAACTGGAAACAAAATAATACAGAATTGCATTTCAACCAAGTTAAAAAACACAAAGGAAAAAGACTGAAAGACATCCATTCAGAGCATGAACCTTTAGTTAATAAGACTACAAGGGACTTTTCCTCTCATTTTTTAATTACAGATTTTTCAAACATTCTCTAGTAATTAGACATTACTATTATAACCAAAAAAGAGAATATAAAAGAAAAATGACTAGCATTTCATTGAGTACTAGAGGCCCAGTGCACGAATTCACGCACCAGTGGGATCCCTCGGCTGGCCTGGAGGATCAGGCCAAAACCAGCTCTCTGACATCCCCCAAGGGGTTCCAGATTGCAAGAGGGTGCAGGCCAGGCCAAGGGACCCCACCGGTGCATGATCTCGGCTGGGCAGGGACACAGGAGGTTGGCCAGCTGGGGAGGAACTGCAAGAGGGCTCCAGTGCATGTCCGGCCCGTTTCACTCAGTCCCAATCAGCCAGACCCCAGCAGCAAGCTAACCTACGGGTTGGAGCGTCTGCCCCCTGGTGGTCAGCGCACGTCATAGCAAGAGGTTGAGTGGCCTTATCATGTCATTAGCATATTACACTTTGATTGGTTGAACAGCTGACCGGATGACTGGATACTTAGCATATTGGGCTTTTATTATATAGGATTCTACACGACCTAAGTTTTAATCATTTCTTACTATTCTCCACAATTCCTAGGCTGACAAAGTTGCTAATGAGCCTAAAATGATGAAAGAATGAGACAGACACACACAGGCTTGGGTACAGGTGAAAGAGAAAGTGATACCCATAAACATGATCATGAGAAAGCCAGAATTCTTACAATATTTTCACAGAGCAAAGCTACCCACAGAATAAAATTTCAACCTTCAAATATAAAAAATTATAAGCAGCTAGTAAGTAAAAATTAAAATCAGATAGGTAGTCAAAATTAAACAGAGAAAGTAAAACAAATCTAAATGCAATTACATCATATTATATTGTTCCTTAAGTGTGCTATTTATCTTTTTGTTCTCTACACAGTAAAACAACACAACTAAAACTAAAAATATATAAATAAAAAATGAGTACATGACAAATAAAAGCCAAATTGTTACAATTTAGTGGTGGAATATAAGGAGTATTTTTTTAATCCATTAGACATATAAGTTTATGATTGATTTTCTAATAATTATGGAGAAATACTATATGTGGTTTCACTCTCTGATTAGTGAAGACTCCAAACTTAGAAGTCAATAGAATATACTTTACAAGAATAAACTAACAAAGGTGGCATCCATTACTACAATAGAAAAAGCAACAGCCGAAGTTCAAATTCATTTACATGGGGTGGAATATCACTCATGGCTTACCAGGACTATGATGACTTGCAGATTCTCCATTCTGGAAAACATCTCCTGCCACATTCATCCTACCAGGATTAAAAGGTCCTACTCCAGTCTTGGTCTGTGAAGTTAAAGACGGGGTGTACGTTTGCATATTAACACCAAAATTACTTGACTGCAGTCCGTTAGAGACATCTCCCAAGTTGGTATTCTGCAGTGATGTTACATGTGTAATCATTAAGTTCATATCTCGCCCGTCAGTATTTTCTAATTGGCCATCATTCACAGAGCTTACACCTGTTTCTAAGGTTGTAACATTAGCAATCTGAATTTCAGAGTCTGGTTCTGTGGTGATACCACTATTACCCATTCCTGGATTTACCTTACTTCTTGAAAAACTGGAAGTGGAGAAATCCACATCATTGGTTCTGTTTTTAGTCTCAGGAGGTCTCCGAGGTTCAATAAAATTGGAGGAATTTTTCTCTTGCCCTTGATTTGTTTCCATATCCTCTTCATCATCAATGACAATTGTCTCACTTACATTTCCCTTCTGAGAAGCCAAGTCTTTTGAGGAAGGAAGAATTTTGGAATCATTTCCTTGTAGTTCTTCATTTTTTGATGATGTACATGTTATGGTTCTTTGATCAGAAACCACTGATGCAGAAGATGGGGGAGGTTGTACAGGTTCAATAAAAACAACATCATCATCATCTTCCACTGATGAGTTTTGAAATTTATTAGATCTACAAACTAAAGGATTAGGTGCACCACTAAATGAATTTCCAACATTCGTGAGACTAGTTGCCATGGCCGTGCTCCCTAATAAAACAGGAGTCTGATCAGTCAGTTCTAATCCTCCCACTGAACCTGTGTCCATGCCAAGGAACCTGTTAAGGAGATAGAAAAAAGAATATAAATGGCCAGTACATGACATTTTATGTTACTCTAATTGAAAAATATTTTTTTAAGTTCTCTTTCTTTTCTATTCTAAATGAGAATGATTCTTATATAATACCCCGGAAAATGTTGATATCCATTCTGTGATCTTCGCTTATTCACTAATCATTTCATATAGTTTACGTGTGAACCTCTAGCAACATAAAAAGAAAGGTAAATATCCAATTTTTAGCTCCACCACCTCCACTCCTTCACACCACTTATTTACTGTATAAAACTAACAGGAAAACATATAAACCCTCTTACATTTGAGCAGGAAAATAATCAAAATCTGATAATAAAAATCCCTACTCTATACATTTGTCCTTCTGTATTAAATAAAATGGTATGGTTTAGTCCATAATTTCCCTTACCTCATCTTTAAAAAAAACACCCTGTTTTTTTTATCCTCCCAGGCTCCCATGTAGCTGTATGATTAAACCCTTGTAAGAATCTGAAATCTTGCCCTAGCCGGTTAGAGCATCCACCTGTGAACTGAAGGGTCCTGGGTTCGATTCTGGTCAAGGGCATATGCGCAGGTGTCAGGCTCAATCCCCAGTGGGGGCTGTGCAATCAATGATTCTCCCTCATCAGTGATGTTTCTATCTCTCCCTTCCTCTCTGAAATCAATAAAAACATGTTTTTTAAAAAATCTGAAATCTTCCTTGACCCTATCTTGAAAGCTTAAATCCTTATTTGCCAGGCACTATGTATGCAGTGTGCTTTACGTCTTTTTTTGTCCCAAAAAAAAAGTATACACACTTTTTTCTGATAGTTCAATTGGTGTTTCTTTCTTTTCAGATTTAACCCATTGAAATTAATAATTATTCAAAGTGTGTAGGTTGAGGGCATGCGACAGGGGATGAGGGCATGCAACAGGGCGTAGGGAGGCTGGGGGAAGGTCAAGGGGGGAAAAAAGGAGATATATGTACTACTACATGTAATACTTTAAACAATAAAAAAATTTTTTTTAAATTAAAATTTAAAAAAAAAACACCAAAAATGTGTATACATTTTTGGAGGACACTTTATATGTATTAGTCTGAATAATGGCCCCCAAAGATATCAAATCCTAATTTCTAGAACCTATAAATGTTAACTTATGTGAAAACAATAAAAAGGGTCTTTGAAGATATGATTAAAGATTTAAAAGTAAGATTACCTGGGTGGGCCCTAAATGTAATTATATGTGCCTTTATCAAAGAAAGTTGGATGGAGAATACAGTATAGGTACAAGAGAATACAGGGACCATAGAGGTAGATTAGAGGAGACTGGGTGATGCAGCCAAGGAATGCTGGCAGTCACTAGAATGTGGAAGAGGCAAGGAACTCATTCTACCCACAAAGCCTCCAAAGGAAACATGGTCTTATTTACACTTTAAGGAGCCCAGGATCACTGATTTCTGACATCTGACCTCCAGACTGAGAGAAAAAATTTCTGCTTTTTTAAGTAAACTTGTTTACCCTCAAGTTTGTTGTAATCTGCTACAACTACTATAGAAAATAAACACAATCCACTTTTAGGTATATCCTCAAAACAACCTTGATATAGCTATAAAATTTGTCCCATTTTAAAGTGGCTTAGAGATGCTAACAAACAGGCCCAAGCCACACAGCTAGAATGCATACCCAGGCATTTATAACTCAATAGTTCAAACTCTTCACCGCTCTGCCATATTCAACTAATATTTTCTGAATACCTACTATATATGCAGGGCTGTATTGAAGACAAAGAGACAGCAAACAGTTAACAGTAAAGAACCAGAAAAGAAAGAAAATAAGGTCGTGAGCAGATGGAGAGGATAAGGTCATAGGCATAGATGGTAGTAGAACTAATCTTGAACATGAATTACCTTAACCTCAGAGACCAAACAGCAAGAAAAAACAAGGGGGAAATAATGACAGGTGAATATATATTGTATGTAATTTGCAGATAGGATGGATGGGAATTTGAAGTGGTTTATACAAGGCAGCCTCATTTTCATAGAGTAGGTTATCTGATGAGAGGAAACTGGTTGCGCAGTTCTTAAAGCCTGGTCTAAGAGCCCCAATGCCAACTCTTGAACGCTTTGTAATCCTCTTTCTCGAATAAAGCAACATAGACCACTTTTTTTAAAAAAGAATGGGTTAAGAACACTTACTAGCTTTATATATATAGTCATTTGCTTATGTTGCTATGAAGAGCCTCTGGAAGGATGAAGATAACAATATCACTTTGGCAGACGGGACATAGGGATAGAGAAATTACCCACAGTCAATTTTGTTGCATATTCCTCAATTTTTGAACAGGATTTCTCACTTATTTTTAAAGCTAAATTTAATTATTTTAAAATCAGAGTTAGCCCTGCCCAGGTGGTTCAGTTAGGAGAAGTGTTGTCCACTACACCAAAACAGGTTGCAGGTTCAATCCCCAGTCAGGAGTGTAGGAGGCAACCAATCAATGTTTCTCACCTTGATGTCTATCTTCCTATCTCTCTCACTCTCTGTCTCTCCCCCCCCATTCCCCCCCCCCCGCCCCGTCTCTAAAATCAATAAACATATCCTCAGGAGAGCATTAAAAAAAAAAAAACAAAGTGACAACACAGTGATAAAGAGATAACTACTTTTCTTTGGTGATCAGAGAATATCTCTATGAGAGCAGGTGACATTTACACTGAAATCTGAAATGACAAAAAAGATCCAACTGTGGAAAAATTGGAGGAAGAGCATTCCAGCTCCTGCCCCCCCCAAAAAAAGCCTAAAGGGAATGAGGTTGGTAAATTCAAGCAACAGAGCCCAGCCAGTGTGGCTGACTGGTTGAGTGTTGACCTGAGAATCAGGAGATGACAGTTTGATTCCCAGTCAGGGCATATGCCTGGGTTGTGGGCTTGATCCCCAATGTGACATGTGCAGGAGGCAGCCGATCAATGATTCTCACTGATGTTTGTTTCTCTTTCTCTCTCTCTCTCTCTCTCTCTCTCTCTCTCTCTCTCTCTCTCTCTCTCTCTCCCTTCATCTCTGAAATCAATAAATATTTTTTAAATCAATAAATACAATAAAGGCCAGTGTGGCTGGAACAAGGTAAGTAAGAAAGAATACTATGACATGAAATATAAAAACACAGAGCAACAACTCACCAAGGAAAACAAGTTCATTACTTAACTGCATTCAACAAAGATTTACCAAGCACCTAGTATGTGCAAGATACTGTCTTAGGCACTTGAGAAAATCAATAAACCAAACAGGTAAGCATGCCTGCCATCAGAAATCATGAATTCTAAAGGTAACAGTTTGGAGTTTGCCATAACAGGAAACACTACAGCATTTATACCAAAAGGCTAACATAATCTCACACGTTTTAATAGATCACTCTTTTCTGCTACATGGACAAAGATAAAAACAGCCCTAACCGGTTTGGCTCCGTAGATAGAGCGTCGGCCGGCGAACTGAAGGGTCCCAGGTTCAAGTCCGGTCAAGGGCATGTACCTTGGTTGCGGGCACATCCCCAGTAGGGGGTGTGCAGGAGGCAGCTGATCGATGTTTCTCTCTCATCGATATTTCTAACTCTCGATCGCACTCCCTTCCTATGTAAAAAAATCAATAAAATGTATTTTTTTTAAAAAGAAAGAAAAAACCAGAGAGCCACTGGTCCAAGTGAGAGGTGATGACAGCTGAAACAAGAGTGGTGATGGAAAATGAAAGAAAATATTAGGGTTAGGGTTTTTTTGAAAAGCAGATCTTACTGACATGAAAAGACCTGCAGACATACTATAGACTGAAAAATAGTCACAGAACACAAAGAATATTACTACAGCATTATGAATTCCCCAAAATCCAAATATATGTGCACAATGTTTTTCCTAAAGTACACATATTTTTATGTACTAGGTGTAGCAGTTAATAATGAGGATTTTTTTCAATAGATGGAGTTACACATATGTTGATATATATGCGATTTGATATGTATGCTATTTTGTTGTATTGACAACAAGCTTCAAAACTTCATATGTCATATTTTCTGAAGGTGTTAACATCACAGATATTTTTATGCTTAAAAATGTCGAATTCCATGCCAAAAAAGAGAGCATTTGCGGGAAGTTATAATTCATTACTTTATTTTGAAGAAAAGTGCTGCTGAATGCTTCGGGAAGCTTATGGTGAACATGCTCCATCTCAAGATACTTGTGAACGCTGGTTTAAGTGCTTTAAAAGTGATGATTTCAAAAAAAAAAAAAAGTGATGATTTCGATGTGAAAGACAAAGATCGTCCAGGTCAACCGAAAAAGTTTGAAGACCAACAATTACAAGCATTATTGGATGAAGATGCGTGTCAAACTCAAAAACAACTTGCAGAAAGATTAAACGTTGCTCAGCAAACAATTCCCAATTGTTTACAAGCAATGGGAAAGATTTTAAAGGAAGGAAAATGGGTGCCACATCAACTGAACAAAAGACAAGTGGAAAACCGAAAAGTCATCAGTAAAATATTGCTTCAACGGCACAAAAGGAAGTCCTTTTTGCATCGAACTGTGACTGGCGATGAAAAGTGGATTTATTTTGAGAATCCCAAACGCACAAAATCATGGGTTGATCCAGGTCAACCATCAACATCGACTGCAAGGCCAAATCGCTTCGGAAAGAAGACAATGCTCTGCGTTTGGTGGGATCCGGAAGGTATGGTGTATTATGAGCTTCTAAAACCAGGTGAAAGCATTAATACTGATCGCTACAGACAACAAATAATCAATATGAACCACGCTTTGATCATGAAACGACCAGAATGTTCCAGAAGACACAGCAAAGTAATTTTGCTTCATGATGACACACCACCACACACTTAAAAACCAGTTAAAGACACGTTAAAAGATCTTGCCTGGGAAGTATTAACCCACCCACCATATTCACCAGACCTTGCTCCTTCAGATTACCACTTGTTCTAATTGATGGCACACGCACTTTCTGAGCAGCACTTCAAAATGTACAAAGAAATGGAAAATTGGGTCTCTGGTTTGCCTCAAAACAACAAAAATTCTATTGGGACGGTATCCACAAATTACCTGAAAGATGGGGGAAATGTGTAGCTAGCAATGGACATTACTTTGAATAAAGCACTTTTTTAAATATATATTTTATTGGTTTTTTTACAGAGAGGAAAGGAGAGAGATACAGGGTTAGATACATCGATGAGCGAGAAACATTGATCAGCTGCCTCCTGAACACCTCCCTACTAGGGATGTGCCGTAACCAAGGTACATGCCCTTGACCGGAATCGAACCTGGGACCTTTCAGTCCGCAGGCCACCGCTCTATCCACTGAGCCAAACCAGTTAGGGCTGAATAAAGCACTTTTGATGTTTCTCCTGAAATTATTGTGTTTTCTTTGATTACAAAATCCGCATTACTAACCAGTACACCTAGTAAATTCATAGGAAAAAAAACAACCCTAGAAGGAGAACATTATATTAACAGAGTAGTTTGCTGGAAGGGTCAGGGAGGTTTCAACAAGTTGTATTTTAGGTTCCACATTAATCTACAAAGAATTTCAGGAAGCTTAAGCACCTGAATGAACAATGGGGAAAAGAGAAGATCACAAAAAGCTGATCAAGCATTGAAATGAATTACCATTCTCCTGATACAGAAGGGACACAGAGTAACTACTTTTCACAGACATTAAATAAGGGTATGCCAACTATTTTTATGAAATACTGTGTATAGACCATATCATTTGTCCCAGGTATTTATGGAAAGGCTAGAAGCCAAAAATCAATGTTTACTTTAATGACCAGTCATTTTTAAGTAACATCATTATTTAATTCTCAAGGTATACAATCTTAGTTCCTTTATTTTATATATACTGTGTTACTCTCTCACCATTAATCATCCTGGTTAAACCAGGTTCTAGTGTCCAGAGAATACCATAACCAATTCATTTCAGTATTTTATAAAAAAGGTTTCATTTTATTTTCACTTAACTGTGACAATAACCCTGTTGAGTTAAATAAAACAAATATAAAAGTTTCTGTATAACAAAACAGTATGTCGGGCATATTAGTTGAAACTATCCAAACTTCTAAAACAACCTCAAGACTCAAACACAATGTACAAAGCTTTATTCCAAATCAGTATTCGTGCCCTCGCTGGTTTGACTCAGTGGACTGGCCTGCGGACTGAAGAATCCTAGGTTTGATTACAATCAAGGGCACATGCCTGGGTTGTGGACTCGATCCCCAGTAGGGAAGCATGCAGGAGGCAGCCAATCAATGATCCTTTCTCATCATTGATGTTTCTATCTCTCTCTTCCTCTCCCTTCCTCTCTGAAATGAATATATTTTATTTTAAAAATCAGTCTTGGTTCCACTTAGAACAAGAAAGTGCTGTGTCTGTGTCAGGATAATACTAATCACAGAAAATGGCAAAAGATACATTTATATCTACTTAAAAGAAAATGGATAATTCTATTTAAAAACTTGTGCTTTATCCAAAGATATACCAATTTCCATTTCAAATACTAAGGCATTTTAAGTATATTTTCAAACAATATATTATATACACATTATTCTAAAATAGCTCCTTAATAAGGCTACTTTACGGTAAAGCAATAGTATATGCTAAGGGAAACCTTCATAAGGTCCTCACTTAATATTAAGCAAACATAAAAATTTTTTTAACATTACCGCTGAAGAAAGTTATGAAAGTATAAATATGCTGAAAATCATTTGATTCAAAATTTTCATAACTGAAATTTTTTAAATAACAGTACATTCATCCAAAAATAATTAACATTTATTTAAATATTATGACCAAATATTCATGTCAGTATAACATTAAAACAACAAATGGAAGTAAAATCACAGATTTTTAAAAAACCTACCCTCAAAATCAAGGTGCCCAAGACCACACAGCCAGGAAGTGTGTATTACAAGGCATTGAGTCAGCTCCAACTCTTGGAAACCATATGAATGAGTGATGTCCACAATGTCCTGTCATAAATAGTCCTTTCTCAGCTCCTGTGGACTCACATCTAAGCCTTTGTTCATGCAGTTAACCCATACAATATTTGTTGTCCCTCTTTTCCTTCTGCCTTCTATTTTCCCCAGAACTACTGTCTTTTTCAAAGAAACTGGCCTTCACATTATGTGCCCAAAGTAGGACAGCATCAGTTTTGTCACTTTTGCCTCTACCAACATTTCAAGCATAATTTGTTTTAGAACCCACTGATATGACTTTCTGACAGTCCAGGGTATCCACAAGCTCTCCTCTAAAACTATATTTCAAATGAGCCAAGTGATTTATAACAAATGAAGTGGTAAGCCATAATTTGAATACTGATAACTACAATGCAATATGTAATTAGGCATTAAACACAAAAATATATAACAAAGTTCTTATTAATTGAAAAAAAGACTATAGCTATTCAATAAACCAATCAATATTCAAAAAACACATTTATAAAAGAAAGAAATGTAAAATTAAAAGAAGAAGAAGAAGAAGAAGAAGAAGAAGAAGAAGAAGAAGAAGAAGAAGAAGAAAAGAGAGAGAGAGAGAGAGAGAGAGAGAGAGAGAGAGAGAGAGGAAGGAAGGAAGGAAGGAAGGAAGGAAGGAAGGAAGGAAGGAAGGAAGGAAGGAAGGAAGGAAGGAAGGAAGGATCCAAACTGACTGGCTAGAACCAAGATGGTGGCATAGATAAATGCCTCCCACGACCACATCAAAACTGCAATTAAAATACAAAACAATCATCATTCAGAACAGATGAAATCGAGCTGAAATGAAATCCTACAACTAGAGAAGTAAAGTAGAAAGTACACTGAGACTGGTAGTAGGGGCGGAGGTGCTGAACGGCTGGTCCGACACCCATGTGTGCAAGCTGTTTTTTTTTTTATGGGAAGAGACATCGTCTTTGCAGAGGCCGCGCATGAGAAGCAAAGGATCCCAGTCCCACACCAGACTCCCATCCCAGGATTCCAGAAATGGGAGAGAAGTCCCCATAACTACGGGCTGTAAAAACCCCAGAGGATTGTTGCTGAGTGATGCAGAGACTGCTAGAGACTCAGGAGTTCCTTTTAAAGGGCCAGCACACAAGCTGAGACTCCATCTCACTGAGTTCCAGCAACAGGCGGAATTGGGGGACCCAGACACATAAAGGGAGGAACTAGCTTGTCTGGTATCAGGACAGGAACTCAAGGGTGGCTTTCTACTAGACAAGGGTGCTCACAGGGGTAACTGTTCCTGTGCTGGGACTTCCCCCATTGCAGAGCTGACTGGCAGCCATAACTGAGTCTCCATCAGCTTGGAGCACACAGTTTGTTCTGCGCTGGGGATTCCCTGAGACCCGGCCCCATCCAATTTGCAGCCCCACCCAAGCTGTTTGCAGCAACTTTTTCATATGAATGGCCTGTCCTGGCTCAGGCTTCAGTCTTTGCTAAAATATCTCAAACAAATATCTCACACTGGTGACAGTGTGCCCCAAACCTATCAATTAAAGGCATGCCGAAACCGGTTTGGCTCAGTGGATAGAGCGTCAGCCTGGGGACTGAAGGGTCCCAGGTTCGATTCCGGTCAAGGCATGTACCTTGGTTGCAGGCACATCCCCGGTAGGGGGTGTGCAGGAGGCAGCTGGTTGATGTTTCTCTCTCATCGATGTTTCTAGCTCTCTATCCCTCTCCCTTCCTCTCTGTAAAAAATCAATAAAATATATTATAAATAAATAAATAAAGGCACAAGAGCCAGCACTAACACCAGCCTGCCTTGCTTCACAGCTGAGCCATGCCTGGGTACTTCCAAGCCCAATAGAAATAGCAGTCATGTGCAGATCCCTGTGTAGCACGGGCCGTGTAGACACAGACAGTGGCTGACTTTGCACCTCCCAGGAGGTCCCAGAGCCAGTGCACCTGGTGGTCAGCTTCAGGTAATACCAGATTACAACTCTACACATCCACAAGAAACACACTCCAGAGGCAGACTCAGTGAGCACCAAAGCTCCAATAAAGAAAATCCTGCTCCATAGGGGTGTTTCCTGCACAGCAGCTCTCTCACTGTAGTTGCAGCTGGTCTTCACAGCCAAGTGGCCTGGAGATCAATTCCTCCCAATGAGGCCAGCAGCAATCAAGGTGCAACTACTATAAGACTTGTACACACAGCCCACACAGGGATGCACCTACAGTGCCCAGCTCAGTGACTGGGGAGGCTGAACCACTGGGCCTGAAAAGACACCTACAACACAAGGTGACTCTACCAACTCCACGACAAATAGCAGCTCTCCCCAATACATAGAAACAAACACAGGGAAGCAGCCAAAATGTGAAGACAAAGAAACATGTCACAAATGAAAGAAATAGAAGCAAGTAAACTAATGGAAACAGAGTTCAAAACCATGGTTATAAGGTAACTCAACATCTTAAAGGGACTTTCAAAGATCTTAGTGAGAAAGTCAAAGACATAAAAAAGGACCAGTCAGAAATTAAGCATACAATAACTGAAATAAAGAATAATTTATAGGGGTTCAACAATAGACTAGAATATCCCAAGAATCAAATCAACAATTTGGAATTGAAGAAGGAAAAAACGCCCAGTCAGATGACCAAAAAAAAGAAAGGGATCCAAAAATATGAAGATAGTATAAGGAGCCACTGGGACAACGTTAAGCATACCTAGATTCACATTACGAGGCTGCCAGAATAAGAAGAGAGAGAGCAAGATATTTAAAACCTATTTGAAGAAATAATGAGAGCCCTAGCCAGTTTGGCTTAGTAGATAGAGCATCAGCCTGCGGATGAAGGCTCCCGGGTAAGATTCCCGTCAAGGGCACATGCCTGGGTTGCAGGCTCAATACCTAGTAGGGGGTGTGCAGGAGGCAGCCAATGAATGATTCTCTCTCATCATTGATGTTTCTCTCTCTCTCCCTCTCCCTTCCTCTCTGAAATAAAAAAAATACATTTTTTAAAAATACCATGCTGCTCCAGCATCAAGAGGCAGTTTGGGTCCATGCCCCCAGCCTGGCGCACATGATGGGGGGCTGGCTGCTGGCCTCTGGGGTGTGTGGAGACCCTTGGCGGCCACCGCTGCGTGCGGCCCAGGGGTCCCTGCATGCCCCCCAGCCTGGCGCCCATGGTCAGGGCTCATACAGGAGGCAACCAATCAAAGTGTCCCTCTCACATTGATGTTTCTCTCTGTCTCTCCCTCTCTCTTCCACACTTTAAAAATCAATGGGAACATACCCTCAGGTGAGGATTAAAAAAAAAAAATGCGTATCTTATGAAAGACACATCTTGAAAATGCCTAAAGAAAGTTGTCATTTTTTCTTGGTGAAGGGACTGGAGTCCGTGTTGATGAAAACACCTTGGTGGCTGTGGTGACTGGTAGTGGCTGCAGCAGCGGGGTGATGGGGCTGCTGCCTTCCCCTGATCAACCGGTTGCCTCCCACAAAGGAGCGTGGGGAGCGGGCCTAAGCCATCAGTAGGACATCCCCTGATGGCACCCAGTATGTGAGAGGGGGCAGGTTGGGCTGAGGGACCCCCCAACCCCAGGGCACGAATATCGTGCACCGGGCCCCTAGTATATATATAAAAGCCTACGTGAACTTCTGACCCTTCGACCGTTCGACCAGTAGTTATGACGTGCACTGACCACCAGGGGGCAGACTCTCAACACAGGAGTTGCCGAGCTGCAGTGACCTGGCAGCTGTGGTTCTCAGGTGACAACCAAGAACCAGAGAGGAAGGAGCCCAATTCTGGGGTGGGTCATCCAAGAACCGCCCTCTCGCAATCCGGGACGCCTCAGGGGCTGTCGGAGAGCGGGTTTCAGCCCAATTCCCGCAGGCCAGGCCGAGGGACCCCACCAGTGCACAAATCCATGCAGTGGGCCTCTGGTAATCCTATCTAATAAAAGAGTAATATGCAAATTAACCATCACTCCGCTACATCCACAAACCACATCCACCTGCCAAACAGGAGCGAGTATGCAAATTAACCCAATCAAGATGGCTGCGGCTACGGAGCGAGCAGGAGGCTTGGGTTTCCCTGGCAATGGAGGAAGCCAACCTTTCCGCACACCCTGGCCAGCCCAGGCCTCCACTCAAGGCTACAAAGTTTCAATTATAAAAGATAAATAAATACCAACAAAAATAGAGGCAGCCGCGGAGCTGGAGAGATCAGGAGGCTTGAGTTGCCCCTGGCGATGGAGGAAGCCAAGCTTCTACAGCCCTGGCCTGCCTTGGTCTCCGCTCAAGGCTACAAAGTTTCAATTATAGAAGACAAATAAATCCCAACAAAACTGGCTGCGGCCACAGAGCAAGCAGAGGTATGGCTCCGCTCAGGCTACAAAATTTCAATTAAAAAGATAAATAAATCCCAGATACCAGGGCCTCTGCTTGGGTGGCCGGGGGGCCTGGCCGGCCTGCAAACCACCACAGGCCCCTCACCCAGGCCGCCCCACGCCACAAGGGAACCCCCACCCTGATCTGGGACACCCTTCAGGGCAAACCAGCTGGCCCCCACCCGTGCACCAGGCCTCTATCCTATCTAATAAAAGAATAATATGGAAATTGAGCATCACTCAAACACACAAGATGGCTGCCCCAATGTGGTCAAAGATAGCTGCCCCCATGTGGACACAAGATGGCCGCCACAAGATGGGAAGTTGGGGCGATCAAGCCTGCAGGGGAGGGCAGTTAGGGGTGACCAGGCCAGCAGAGGAGGGAAGTTGCGGGCAACCAGGCCTGCAGGGAAGGGCAGTTGGGGGGGAACCAAGCCTGCAGGGGAGAGCAGTTGGGGGGGGACCAGGGATGCAGGGGAGGGCAGTTAGGGGTGACCAAGCCTGCAGGGGAGGGCAGTTAGGGGTAAACAGGCTGGCAGGGGAGCAGTTAGGCATCAATCAGGCTGGCAGGGGAGTGGTTAGGGGGTGATCAGGAGGGCAGGCAGAAGCGGTTAGGGGCAATCAGGAAGGCAGGCAGGCGAGCAGTCCTGGATTGAGAGGGATGTCCGAATGGCCATTTAGGCCCAATCCTACCGGTCAGACGGACATCCCTCGAGGGGTCCCAGATTGGAGAGGGTGCAGGCTGGGCTGAGGGACACACACCCCATGCACGAATTTCGTGCACCGGGCCTCTAGTAATAATAATAATAATGACAGAAAACTTTCCCTACCT
The DNA here is from genome assembly GCF_951640355.1 of Cnephaeus nilssonii. Lineage (NCBI taxonomy): Eukaryota > Metazoa > Chordata > Mammalia > Chiroptera > Vespertilionidae > Cnephaeus > Cnephaeus nilssonii. Next base: position 100,858,060 of record NC_137077.1, read on the forward strand.
GGTGAAAGAAACAGGCAAGTCTAGGAAGCACAAGAATCTCAAACAGGAGGAACCCAAAGAGGTCCACACCAACACATATTATAATTACAATGCCAAGGGGTAAAGACAAAGAGAGTATTTTAACCCTTTGCACTCGCTTGCTTTTTTCTCAATTCCTTTATTCTAATGCTAACCGTGTCGAGTCACACTCGACATCCGAGTGCAAAAGGTTAAAAGCCGCAAGAGAAAAATAGTTACCTACAAGGGAGTGCCCATACGCCTGTCAGCTGATTTCTCAACAGAAACTTTGCAGGTCATAGGGAGTGGCAAGAAATATTCAAAGTGATGAACAGAAAGGACCTACAACCAAGATTATACTACCGAGCAAAGATCTCATTTAGAATTAAGGGTCAGATAAAGCTTCACAGGCAAGAAAAGGCAAAAGGAGTTCATCAGCACCAAACCAGGATTACATGAAATGCTGAAGGGTATTCTTGAGGGAGGAGGAGGAGGAAGAAGAAGAGGAGGTGGAATAAGAGGAGGAGAAGGAGGAAGAGGAGGAGGAGGAAGAAGAGAAGGGAGAAGGGGAGGGGGAGGGGAGAGGGAGGGAAAGTGACAACAAATACATATCAAAAGTTGAATCTAAAAATCAAAATAAATAAACAAGAAATTTAATGAACAAAACAAACTGGTGAATAAAACAGAATCAGAGGCATGGAAGCATGGAACTGATTGACAAGTCTGAAGGCAGGCAGGGGGCGAGGGAGGAGCAGAAATAGATTAACCGAAAATCTTACCTATGGACACAGACAGCAGGGTGGTGAAGGCACAGAGAGAGAACTGGATGGAGGAGGGAAGGTGGCTTGGGGGGGGTGGGGGGGAGAAGGACATCTCTAATACTCTCAACAATAAAGATTTTTTTTTAAATAACCTGACTCGCTAATCAGAGATTTAAAAACAAAAGAAGGTCATCTAGCACAGGTCATCATCAGGGAGACTGTGCCACTAAGCCCCACAAGACATCTACTACATAAGGCCATTCTACCAAGATTGGGAGATATAGAAAATCTACCTAATACACAGACACAAATACAGAGAGGCAGCCAAAATAGGGAGAAAAGAAACATGACACAGCCAAAACCGGTTTGGCTCAGTGGATAGAACGTCGGCCTGCGGACTGAAAGGTCCCAGGTTCAATTCCGGTCAAGGGCATGTACCTTGGTTGTGGGCACGTCCCCAGTGGGGGGTGTGCAGGAGGCAACTGATCGATGTTTCTCATCGATGTTTCTAGCTCTCTATCCCTCTACCTTCCTCTCTGTAAAAAATCAATAAAATATATATTTTTTAAAAAATAAAATAAAATAAATAAACAAATAAGTAAATAAATGAAACATGACACAAATGAGATAAACATAAAAGATCCCAAGAAAAAGAACTAAATGAAATGGAAGCAAGTAATCTACCAGGTAAAGAGTTCAAAACAATAATTATAAGGATAATCCAAGAACTTAAGAGAAGAATGCTTTTGAACTCAGTGATAATATAAACAAAGAAATAATAAGTATAAAAAATAACAAAGATTCCTATCCGGTTTGGCTCAGTGGATGGAGCATCAGCCAATGGACAAATCGAAGTTTCTCTCTCTGTCTCTCCCCGTCCCTTCCACTCTCTCTAACAATCAATGGAAAAAATATCCTCAGGTGAGAATTAACAAAAAATAAATAAATAGATAACAAAGAAACCATAAAAAAGCACCAATGAGAAATAAAGTGTATCTAAAATGAAGAATATACAATAAAGAATCAAAATTACGTTAGGCCTGGCCTGTGTGGCACACTGGTTGTAGCAGTAAATATCAACACGAAGCAGATTATTATTGTAGATCATTCAGGGAGAACAAAGGGTAAAATATTTAACTGCAGCAGTGTTTGACTATATTCTGTGCAGTGAGAAAACCTGAAGTCATTTTCAAGGTCCACCATTTCTTACTTCTTTCAGTCAGGTCAAGTTTCTAAGCTTTCTAAATCTCTGTTTTTTGACTAATGAAAAGAAAATAGAATTCTACTGAGTCTCCTATCTACCTACTCCAGGACTTCCATAAGGATCAAATGAGGTGAGGCACGGGAAAACGCCTCACAGACATTTGGTTAAAGTATAAAATGTTTCCACCTGGCTATAAAGCAAGTCGTATTACTGGGCTGAAGAAACTGCAAGGAGGCTAGTCATCGCTAGGGAGAGGAGGCCGGGTGTTGCTATGTGACATCATTACCCGGCACCCACAGCGACCATTTCCGGGCTGGGCTGTGGGCGGCATTTTGCGCCATGGGGTCTCAGCAGCATCGGCTGCAATTTGGTGGGGTGTCGCTCCGGGGTGGTGGCAGGGCCTGTGTTCCACTTGGGGGAAGCCGAGTGTTGCTTTGTGGGCACCAGGACCACAGTGCCGTTTCTCTGTAAATGGCCAGTGTGCGTCAAGGCAGCTCCTGCGTTGAGCATCTGCCCCCTGGTGGTCAGTGCACATCATAGTGACCTGTCAGACACTTAGCATATTAGCCTTTTATATCTATAGTTAAGATGTTTCTATCTCACCCTAGCTCGTTTGGTTCAGTGGGTAGAGCATTGGCCTGTGGACTGAAAGGTCCCAGGTTTGATTCCAGCCAAGGGCACATGCCTAGGTTGCAGGCTTGATTCCCAGTAGGGGGCATGCAGGAGGTAGCCAATCAATGATTCTCTCTCATCATTGATGTTTCTATCTCTCTATCCCTCTCCCTTTCTCTTTGAAATCAATAAAAATAAATATTTTTTAAAAAGATGTTTCTATCTCTTTCTCATCTTCCTCTCTGAAATCAATAAAAATATTTTTTTCTAATTTAAAGTAGGTTAGATAGCCATGGCCAGCATAATTCAGTGGTTAGAGGGTCAGCCTGTGCACCAAAGGATCAAGGACACATTCCTGGGTTGCAGGTTCTATCCCTGGTCCTGGTCAGGGAATGTGCAAAAAAAGACAACCAATAGATATTTCTCTCACATCGATGTTTCTCTCTTTCTCTCCATCCGTACTTGTCCACCCCTCCTTTCCACTTTTGGAAAATCCATGGATAAAATATCCTCAAGTAAGGATTAAAAAAACAAAAGTAGGTTAGATAAAGCAGAGGAATAAATTGTGAATTGGAAGACAAGTTAGCAGAAAATAGCCAATCAAATCAGAGTGGGGAAAAAACTACTTTAAGAATAGTTTAAGGAACCTCTGTGACAACACCAAGTGTAACACCATCTATATCACAGGGGGAGACAGAGTGAGAGGAGAGAGAGCAAGAGACTGAAACTATTTGAAGGAATAGTAACACCATCACAAAAAAATAGTAACTGAAAATTTCCCAAACCTGATGAAGGAAAAATACATACTAATCCAGGAAGCTCAGAGAGTCTCAAACAAGATAAACCAAAGGAGACCCACACCAAGACACATCATAACTGAAATGGCAAAGGTTAAAGACAGAGAGAATCTTTTGTTGTTGTTGTTAATCCTCACTTGAGAATATTTTTCCATTAATTTTTTTAGGGCGAGAGGGAAAGGGAAAGACAGACAGAAACATTGATGTGAGAGAAACACATCTATTGGTTGCTTCCTGCATGAGCCCTGATCAGGGCCTGGGCCAGAGAAGACCTGCAACCAAAGTATGTGCCCTTGACTAGAATCGAACTCCAGACCCCAGAAAAAGTGGCACAAAATACTCAAAGTGATGAAAAGTAATGACCTATAACCAAGTCTACTTTTACCCAGCAAGGCTATCATTGAAAATTGAAATACAAATAAAGAGCTTCCCAGACAAGAAAAAGCCAAAGGAATTCAATACCAACAAACAATATTATGAGAAAAGCTAAAGGGACTTAAGAGGAAAAAACAAAAAAAAAAGAGGAACTTAATAATTATAAAGGATAATGACAATAAATCCCTACAAATCAATAATCACTTTAAATGTAAATGACTTAAAAGTTCCAATCAAAAGACAAAGGGTTGCTGAACAAACAGGAAAACAAGACCCATTTATATGCTGTCTACAAGGGAGAAACCCAGACCAAAAGTAACTCAGGCACTGAAAGTAAAGGGTTGGAAAAAAAAAATTTCATGCAAATGAAAAAATATCCCTGGGGTGGTAGTAATCCCTATATCAGACAAAATAGATTTTAAAACAAAGGCTATAATTAAAGACAAAAAAAGACACTACATCATGATAAAGAGATCAATACATCAAGATAATATAATCCACCCAGCCAGCATGACTCAGTAGTTGAGTATCTGTAAACCAGTCAGGGCACATTCCCGGGTTGTACACTCATCCCCAGGGTGGCCCATGCAGGAGGCAGCCGACCCAATTGACTCTCCCATACTGATGTTTCTATCTCTCTCTCCTGCTTCCTTCCTCTCTGAAATCAATAAAAATCTATTTTTTTAAAAACTGATTTAATCCTCGTAAACATTTATGCACCCAACACAAGAGCACCTAAGTATATGAAGCAAATAATAATGGATATAGAAGATGTCAACAGAAATACAATCATAATAGGGACTTTTTAACACCCCACTGAAATCACTGGATAATCTTCCAAATTGAAAATCAAAAGGGAATAGCAGCCTTAAATGACACATAACAACAGATCAATTTGCACTTTACCTTAGCCAAAAAGCCAAGAAGCAATGAAACCAGATGAATTTAACTGATAGTTTTAGAGCATGTCATGACAGCAGCAAAATGAACATTTTTTTCAAGTGCACATGGAACATTTTCTAGGATAAACCAACCACATGTGAGGTCACAAAATAAATCAACAGACTGAAGAAGATTGAAATCATTTTCAAACGTCTTCGCTGACTACAATGATATGAAACTATGAATCAATTACATGAAAAAAAACAGACCAGGTCGGTATGGCTCAGTTGTTTGAGCATCATCCCATGAAGTAAGAGGTCACTGATTCAATTACTGGTCAGGGCACATGCCCAACTACCAGGCTCGATCCCCAGTGGGGAGCATGGAGGAGGCAGCCAACTGATGTTTCTCTCTCCCTCTCCCTTCCTTGCTCTCTCTCCATTAAAAAAAAAAAATCAATTAAAAATTTTAATTCTAAATTAATAAACAACTGAAAAACATACAAACACATGGAACCTAAATGATGTTACTAAACAATAAATGTATTAAAAATGAGATCAAGGAAGAAATAAAAAACACACCTTAAAACAAATTAAAATGAAAACACAAACACCCCAAATCTATGGGACAAAGCAAAAACAGTACCGAGAGTGAAATTCAGACAATACAGGCCTATCACAAGGAAAATCTAACCTTATGCCAAAAAGAACAAGTGGAAGAAAGGAAATAATAAAGGTGATAGAAAAAAATAAACAAAACAGAGCTTTAAAAAAATTATAAAAGTTCAATAAAACCAAGAACTGGTTCTGTAAAAGATAAACAGGATTGATAAAACTTTAACAATAACTCATAAAGAACAAGAGATAGGATACACATAAGTAAAACCAAAATTGAAAGACGGTGACAACAGACACGACGAAAATACAAAGGATTATAAGAAAACACTATGAACTTTCACTACCTCTGGCGTGGGGACTACCTCGGGCAGCACTGGAGGCGCTGCCAGTCCTGATGTGCCCTGATGAGAGTGGGACCTCGGTGGGATGGTGGAGCAGGTGAGGGGACAATTTGCATATTAGGCTTTCATTATATAGAATGTTTCTAAATCTCTATCCAACTCCCTTCTTCTCTGACACCAATAATTGGAACAGAGGTGTGGTGAGAATGCAGGGTCCACTGGCAAACAGCAATGTCTCACCACACCTCTGTAATTTCCTAGGAACATACAATCTTCAACAAGAAGAAAATCTGAACAGACCAATACCAACGAACAAAATGAACGCAGTAATACAAAAACTCGCAACAAACACCAGTCCTGGACCATATGGTTTCACAGATTAATTTACCAAAGATTCAAAAAAGAATGAACACCTATTCTTCTCAATATACTCCAAAAAATAAACCTTTGGCTGGCATGCTCAGTGGGTTGGAGTGTCATCATGTATACCAAGAGATTGCAGATTCAATTTCCTGCTGGGGCAAGTATGGGGGTGAGACAACACATCAATGTTTATCTCCCACATTGATGTTTCTCTCTTACTCCCTCTCTCCATCTCTGTCTCTCCAAAAATCAATACCAAAAAAAATCCTCTCGTGAGGATAAAAAGAAAATTCAAGAGGAAGGAAGACTCCCACACTCATTTTACAAATCCATCATTATACTGATTGCAAAACCAGATAAAAACACTACAAAAAAAGGAAATGAAAGACAAATATGTGAACATAGATACAGAAAACTTCAACAAAATATTTGCAAACAAAATTCAGCAATACATTAAAAAGATCATATACCATGAACAAGCGGGATTTATTGCTGTTATCATGGTTGGTACAATCTCTACAAGTCAACTAATGTCACACACCACATAAACACAATGAAAGATAAAAAGCATATGGTCCTCACTGGTTTGGCTCAGTGGATAGAGGGTCAGCCTGCGGAATCAAGGGTCCTGGGTTCGATTCCAGTCAAGGGCATATGCCCCGGTTGCAGGCTCGATCCCCAGTAGGGGGCGCACAGGAGGCAGCCGATTAATGATTCTCTCTCATCACTGATGTTTCTATCTCTCCCTCCCTCTCTGAAATTAATAAAAATATATTTTTTTAAAAAAAGATTAAGCCGAAACCGGTTTGGCTCAGTGGATAGAGCGTCGGCCTGCGGACTCAAGGGTCCCAGGTTCGATTCCGGTCAAGGGCATGTATCTTGGTTGCGGGCACATCCCCAGTAGGGGGTGTGCAAGAGGCAGCTGATCGATGTTTCTGTAGGGGGTGTGCAAGAGGCAGCTGATCGATGTTTCTCTCTCATCGATGTTTCTAACTCTCTATCCCTCTCTCTTCCTCTCTGTAAAAAATCAATAAAATATATTTAAAAAAAAAAAAAAAGATTAAGCCCGAAACCGGTTTGGCTCAGTGGATAGAGCGTCGGCCTGCGGACTCAAGGGTCCCAGGTTCGATTCCGGTCAAGGGCATGTACCTTGGTTGCGGGCACATTCCCAGTACGGGGTGTGCAAGAGGCAGCTGATCGATGTTTCTCATCAATGTTTCTAACTCTCTATCCCTCTCTCTTCCTCTCTGTAAAAAAATCAATAAAATATATTTTAAAAAAAGATTAAAAGCATATGATCATATCAATAGATGCAGAAAAAGCACCTGACAAAACAAGCACCCACTTATGATGAAAACTCTCAGCAAAGGTGGAATATACCTCAACATAATAAAAGCCATATCACAAACTCACAGCCAATATCATCATGAATGGGGAAAAACTAAAAGAGTTTTCATTAAGATTAAGAACAAGACAATGATGTCCGCTTTTACCACTCTTATTCAGCATAGTACTAGAAGTCCTCACCACAGCAAACAGACAAGAAAAATAAATAAAAGGCATACATATTGAAACAGAGGAAGTAAAATTTTCTTTATTTGCAGATGGCATAATGCTGCATATAGAGAACACTAATGATTCCACACAAAAAACTTTTAGTACAGATAAATAAATGCAATAATTTGGCAAGATACAAAATATTCAGAAATCAGCTGTATTTTTATACACCAACAATGAACAATCAAAAAGAAAATTAAGGTAACAATCTGATTTATAACTGCAACAAAAAATTAATAACTAGGAATAAATAATTTTAACCAAGGAGGCAAAAGACCTGAACTCAGAAAATAAAAAGACACTGAAAAAAGAAAGAAAGAAAGAAAGAAAGAAAGAAAGAAAGAAAGAAAGAAAGAAAGAAACTGTAGAAAGAAAGAAAGAAAGAAAGAAAGAAAGAAAGAAAGAAAGAAAGAAAGAAAGAAAGAAAGAAAGAAAGAAACTGTAGCCGGGCTGGTTTGGGTCAGTGGTTGAGCATCAACCTATAAATCAGGTCACGGTTCAATTCCCAATAAGGGCACATGCCTGGGTTTCCAGCTCAATCCCCTCTGGGGCCAGACAGGAGTTAGCCAATCAAAGATTCTCTGTTATCATTAACTAGAGGCCCGGTGCATGAAATTCATGAACAAGAACGTACCTAGGCCTGGCCAGCAATCAAAGTGCAAGCATCTGGCGTGGAAGGACAGGTCCCAGCTGACCTCTGGGTCCTGACAGCACCTGGGTCCCCAGGCCCCTGCGCGCTCCCCTCCACCTGAGTCATAGCACCTGAATCCCCACACAGAGATGCAGTGAGCACGGCCAGACATCGTGGGCCACGGCACAGCGTGGGCCCCTGGGCCACTCAGCAGCGCTGCACGGAAGCTGGGTGGGCAGCGCACTCTCTCCCAGTCGGCCTTGCAGACTGGCTGCTGCGTGAACCCACGGGAGCCCAACCGGCCCCTGTGGTCCCAGTGGCTGTGGCCCGGCTCACCCGGAAGAGGACGCATGGGTGCAGGGCGGGCTCATCACGGGCGTCTGGCACCTGAGCACAGTGGCTTCCCCAGCGCGAGAGCACTGGCGTCCCAGAGGAGGGTAGCCGAGGTAGTGAAAGTGAGCTCGGCGGAAACCCTGCATTCTCACCACACTTGTCCCAATCACCCCCGCCGCCCCCAGGTAGCTGGCGAAAGATTGCAGCCCCCTGCCCAGGTGCCACAGGAGGTTGGCCGCCACCACCCACCCCAGTTCCCCATCACAGCCCAGGGCCTGCCAGATGCTGGTCATCATCTGCAGGATGATCGATCGGGACCGGGCCCCCGGCCCGGCTCCCTCAGTGCACGGGAGCCGACAATCGGCAGGGCGATCGGGCCCCCATTCGCACCCACCTTGGCCTGGCGCCGCCCGCTCACCTGCCCCACCATCCCACCAAGGTCCCGCTCTTGTCAGGGCACATCAGGACTGGCAGCGCCTCCACTGCCGCCCGCAGCCAGCACCACACTGCCGATGCCTACCATGTTCTGCGCCACCCCAGCGGTCAGTGCACATCATAGCAAGCGGTCAAACTCCCAGTAGGGGGGACAATTTGCATATTAGGCTTTTATTATATAGGATGTTTCTAGATCTCTATCCAACTCCCTTCTTCTCTGACATCAATAAAAATGTATTTTAGACAATAGCCCAAATAGCAGCAGAATAAGTGGAAGCTACACTGACTCTTTCCCAGGACCAAACCGGAAATCCAAACAAAAGACAGGAAAAAAAACCTGAAAAATGAACTAAAGGATAGCTGGAGAAAACCCTGATAATCAAAAATGAGAAGTGAAGACTGAACAGAGATTGGCAGGAAGTGCAGAGACTCAAAAGGGGTGGCCAGGCTCCCACAGACAGCAGCTGAAGGTCTAGAGAGATATATCAGCTGTGGGCGGGGGGGTGGGGGGGGAGGAGGTTACAACAGAGAACTCTGGGGTCTAAACCCTAAGCTGGCCTCCCCAACACACAGAACCAGAACTGACAAAGGTACCCACATAAGACCTGGCTGAGAAAAGCAACAGGATTGCTGTCTGCCAGTGAGAATGAACTGGAAATGCAGGCATCCTCTTAAAGGGCAAATGCATAAAATGTCCTGTGCAGCCATTCACCTTGGGCTCCAGCAGAGGGAGGGCAGAGTGGACTAAAGCTGTGTAAGGGGAGTCCAGGGTTAGGGGTCCTAGAGTTAGAGCTCAGAAGGCAGACACCCCAGTTTCCTGTGATGAATCATTCCCTTGAGCTGCAGAAGACCTCTTTCTCAGGCAGACCTTTGCTATCCAGGTGGTTTTGAATCGCAACACCCTGTTGGAAGAACTATTGCCCCAACCTGAGGTCTATAGACTAAGGTGAATCAAGACTTATAACAACCAGATGTAGGCACAGGCAGATCTCTGAAGGCTTTGAGTCTTTGCCTGATCTCCTTCTGGGCCTGGACCTAGAAAAAGAAGACCCTGGTGCACATCTTGGTCCTTTTCAAAGGCATCAAGCCCAAACAGAGGGAGCCACAAGCTGTGGATTGCTGACAGCCCCAAACAAGGTAGCCAGAGCCAATCAGAAACAGTGTCTGACATTACCCTGCACTAGAAATTAGAAGTCGTAGCAGATCTATCTAACACAGAGACACAAACACATAGAGGCAACCAAAATGGGGAGCCAAAGAAATAACCCACAAATGAAAGAATAAGAGAATTCTCCAGAAGAGATAAATGAAATGAAGATAAGAAATTAATTTGATTTAGAGTTCAGAACAATAATGGTAAAGATATTAAACAGCATAAGAGATCAATAACTATGAAAAAAGAAGTCGGAAATAAAAATGATATAGCACTAATAAACAACACATTGGAAGGAATACAGCAGATGAGGGGAAAACTAAGGATTGGATCAGTGAATTGAAAGACAGGGTTGAAGAAAAAATCACTCAATCAGAGAACCAAAAAGAAAAAACAATTAAAAAAACAGTAGGACAGCATAAGGTAGTTGTGGGAAAACCTGAAATATAACAATATTCACATAATGGGGGAGCCAAAAGGGGAAGAAACGGAGCAAGGAATAGAGAAGGTGTTTGAAGAAATAATGGCAGAAAACTTCCCTAACCAGGTGAAGGAAAGAGTCACACAAGTTCAGGAAGCACAGAGAGTACCTAACAAGAAGAACCAAAATAGGCCCATGCTCAGGAACATCATAATTAAAACTCAAAAAAATTAAGAAAAAGAGAGAATCTTAGAGGTAGCAAGAGATAAGCAATTTGTTACCTACCTAAGGAGTGTCCATAAAGCTGTCAGAAGCTCAACAGGCCAGAAGGAATGGCATGGAAGTACTCGGGGCAATGGAAAAAAGGAATCTAAAACCAAGATTATTATATCCAGCAAGGCTATTATTCAAAATAGATGTTAAAATAAAGAGCTTCCCAGACCAAAGTATATAAAAAAAAAAAAAACTAAAGGGGTTTATCACCACAAAAACAGCACTGCAAAAGATGCTAAAGGGACAGCTGTAATGAGAAGAAACAGAGAGAGAAACCTAGGCATACAGAATTAAATAAGTACGTATCAATCAAAAGGCATAAGGTAGCTGAATGGACACAAAAATATGTCCCAACTACATGCTGTCTACAAGAGACCCACCTCAGAACAAAAGACTCACACTGAATGAGAATGATGGGATGGAAAAAAATTTTTCCATACAAAAGGAAAAGAAAAAAAAGCTGGCATAGCAATACTCATATCTGACAAAATAGACTTCAAAATGAAGGCCATCTCAAGAGACAACTAAGGTCACTACATAATACGAAAGGGATCAATCCAACAAGAGGATATAACCCTGGTAAACATATATGCACCCAATATACTAGTAGGATAACTTAAATAGAGACCTCCTCTGCCAACAGACTGATAGGATTCTGTCTTGAATAGCCCTCAGGCAATCGTCAACAGGGTAGAGCCATTGCTTCTGCCTGGAGGCTAATTGTTATTCTCAATCTCTTATTGGGCCTTAGAAACTCCACAGGGTGTTTTCCAATAGGGTGGGTCAACTGTCTACATGAAAAAGATGACCTCCTCGTGTGAGGTAATAACTCAGCACAGGAAAACTGGGTGTCTGCCTTCTGAGCTCTTTCCACACCAGAGCCCCCGAACCTGGCTTCTGCTCACAGAGCTATAGTCCACTCTGCCTTCCCTCTGTCGAAGCACATGGTGACAGGCTTCACAGGGAATTTTGTGCATTGACCCTTAAAGAGGGTACCTGAATATCAACCCGAATCTCCCTGTCAAATAGTAACCCTGCTGCTTTTCCCAGCAAGATGTTATTTTGGCCAGGACTGGTTTGGCTCAGTGGATAGAGCGTCGGCCTGCGAACTGAAGGGTCCCAGGTTCGATTCCGGTCAAGGGCATGTACCTTGGTTGCGGGCACATCCCCAGTGGGGGGGGTGCAGGAGGCAGCTGATCGGTGTTTCTCTCTCATCGATGTTTCTAGCTCTCTATCCCTCTCCCTTCCTCTCTGTAAAAAAATCAATAAAATATATTTTTTTTTTAAAAAAATGTTATTTTGGTGTCATTCTTAGTTGTGGTACTCTCTGCTGGCGGGCTGAGCTTGGGAATTAGACCCCAGAGTTCTCAGTGGCAACCAGCCACAGCTGATATATCTCTCCAAAACTTCAGTTGCTGTGTGTGGGAACCCAGCCACTCCTTTGATGCTCATGCCTCTCCTACCAGTCTCTTTGACTTTCGGTCTGCAGTTATCAAGGTTCGCTCCAGCAAGTCTTCTGTTGATTATTCAAGAAGTTTTTCTGCATTTTAGTTGTAATTCCAGTTTGGTCCTGGAATCGTTTCCATGTAGAATCCACTTAGTCCACCGCCATATTTAATCTCTCAAGACCTGTTACTTTTTAAAATTAACTGCCATCCAGAGATCTGACATACACAGTGTAAGAGTGATGAGACTGAAAAAAATTTTTCCATACAAATGGAAAATAAAAATAGCTGGAGTAGCAATACTAATGACGACAAAATAAGACTTCAAAATGAAGGCCATCACAAAAGACAACAAAGGCAATTACATAATACTAAAGAATCGATGCAACAAGAGGATATAATTCTGATAACCATACATGCACCCAATATACGAGCACCTAAATATATAAAAACACTTCTACAGGACTCTAAGGGAGAGATCGACAACAATACAGTAATAGTAGGGGACATTAAAACATCACTGACTTCACTGGATAGATCTTCCAGGCAAAATATTAACAAGGAAATAATAACTCTAAAGGACACACTGGATCTGGAGGATTTAATTGACATTCATTGAACATTTCACCCCAAAGCAGCAGAATATACATTCTTCTCAAGTGCACATAGATCATTCACTAAGATAGACCACATGTTAGGACACAAAATAAGTCTCTACAAGTTCAAGATGATTGAAATCACATGAAGCATCCTCTTAGATCAAAGTGAATGAAATTAGAAATCAACTACAGTAAAATACCCAAAAACATTCAAATATATGAAGGCTAAATAGCATGTTATTAAACAATGAATGGGTTACCAATGAGATCAGGAAAGAAATCAAACACTTCCTACAAACAAATGAAATTGAACACACAACAACCCAAAATTTCTGGGAAAGAGCAAAAGCAGCCTTGCTTGAGAGGGAAGGACATACACTACAGGCCTACCTCAAAAAAAATAAGGAAGATCAACAATAAACTATTAAACCCTACAACTTAAAGAACTAGAAAGGGAACAACAAGAAAGGGCCTGAGTAAGTAGGAGGGAAATCATAGATATTAGAGCAGAAATAAATGACATAGAGACTAAAAAATAAATAAATAAATAAATAAATAAATAAAAATCAATGAAACCAAGGGCTGATTCTTTGAAACGATAAACAAAATTGATAAACCATTAACCAGACTCATCAAGAAACAAAGAGAGGAACCAAATAAATAAAATCAAGAAAATATATCAAAGAAGTAACCACTGACATCACAGATATACATAGGATTTAAGAAAATACTGTGAACAACTATAGCCAACAAGCTGGACAATGTGGATGAAATAGATAAATTCCTAGAAAAATACAATCTCCAAAAACTGAATCAGGAAGAGTCACAAAACCTGAATAGGCCGATAACTACTGGTGAAATTGAATAGTAATCAAAATAATCCCAGCAAACAAAAGCCCAAGTCCACACAGCTTCACAAGGGAGTTTTACCAAACATTCAAAGAATTTACACCTATACTCAAACTTCTCCAAAATATGCAAGAGGAAGGAATACTTCTAAGCTCTTTTTATGAGGCAACCATTATCCTAATTCCCAAACCAGATAAAGACACTACAAGAAAGAGAATTACAGGCCAATATTCCTGAAGAACATGGATGCTAAAAGCCTCAACAAAGTATTAGCAAATTGGATCTAGCAGTATATTAAAAAGATCATATACCATGACCAAGTGAGATTTATTCCAGGAATGCAAGGCTGGCACAATATTCGCCAATCAATAAACATGACACATCAACATGATAAAGGCCATATATGACAAACCTCCAGCAACCATCATACTCAATGGGCAAAATCTATAACCATTTCCCCCAACAGCAGGAATAAGACAGGGCTGTCCACTTTCACAACTCTTATTCAACATAGTACTGGAAGTCCTAGCCACAGCAATCAGACAACAAGATATAAAAGGCATCCACATTAGAAAGGAGGAAGTAAAACTCTCATTTTTCACAGATGACATGATAGTGTACATAGAAACCCCTAAAGACTCCACCAAAAAACTATTAGATTTAATAAAAGAATTTGGCAATGTGGCAGAATACAAAATCAACACCCAAAAATTGATGGAGTTTTTATACACCAATAATAAATTCTCAGAAAGAGAAACTAAATAAGCAATCCCATTTACCATTGCAACAAAAACAAAAAAAAATAAAATACTTAGGAATAAACTTACTCAGAAGGCAAAAGATCTTCAGTTGGAAAATTACAGGACATAGAAAAAAGAGAGAGGAAAAAAAAGAGAGAAGAAAAGAAGATATAAACAAGTGGAGGAATATAGCATGTTCATGGATTGATAGAATATCATTAAAATGCCCATACTATCCAAGACAATCTACAGATTCAATACAATCCCAATTTTTAAAAAAAAAACAAGTGTATTTCACAGATCTGGAACAAATACTCCAAAAATTTATATGGAACCAAAACAAAAAAAAAAAAAAAACCCAATAGCTGCTGCAATCTTGAGAAAGAAGAACAAAGTTGGAGGAATCACAATACCAGATTTCAAGTTATACTATAAAGCCACTATAATCAAAATAGCCTGGTACTGGAACAAGAACAGGCATATAGATCAATGGAACAGAACAGAGACCCCAGAAATCGATCCAAGACATGATGCTTGATAAATGTTAGATAAAGGATGCAAGAGCATACAATGGAGTCAGGACAGTCTCTTCAATAAATGATGTTGGGAAAATGGGACAGATACATGCAAAAAAAAATGAAACTCGACCACAAACTTATACCATATACAAGAATAAACTCAAAATGGATTTACTTAAATTTAAGTCATGAAACCATAAAAATCCCAGAAGAAGTCAAAGGCAGCAAAATCTCAGACATCTCTCGTAGCAATACGTTTACAGATACAGCTCCTAGGGCGATGAAAACTAAGGAGAAAATAAACAAATGGGACTACATCAAAATAAAAAGCTTCTGCACAGCAAAAGAAACCATCAACAAAATGGAAAGAGAGCCCACTATATGGAAGAACATATTTCGCAATGATACATCTGATAAAGTGTCAATATCCAAAATATACAAGGAACTCATACACTCATACAACTTAACAAAAGGAAGACAAACAATCCAATTAAAAAAATGGGCAAAGGACCTAAATAGACACTTCTCCAAAGAGCACATACCGATGAAAAAATGACATATGAAAAAATGTTTAAGTCACTGATCATCAGAGAGATGCCAATTCAAATGACAATGAAGTATCACCTCACTGTCAGAATGGCTACCATCAACAAATCAACAAGTGACAAGTGCTGGTGAGGATGTGGAGAAAAGGGAACCCTAGGACACTGCTGGTGGGAATGCAGACTGGTGCAGCCATTATGGAAAGTAGTATGAGTTTCCTCAAAAAATTAAATATGCAACTGCCATTTGAGCCAATGATCCCACTTCTAGGAATATATTCTAAGAAACCAGAACACCAATCAGAAAGAATGTATGCAACCCTATGTTCATAGCACCACAATTTACAATAGCTAAGATATGGAAACAGCCCAAGTGCCCATCAGGAGATGAGTGGATAAAAAAGCTGTGGTACATTTATACCATGGAATACTATGCAGCTGTAAAAAGGGTTTCTTACACTTTGAGACAGCATAGAGGAACCTAGAGAGTATCATGCTAGGTGAAATAAGTCAGTTAGAGAAAGACAAGTATCACATGATCTCACTTATATGTGGAACATAAATAACAAAATAAACTGATGAATGGAGTGGATCCAGAGACATGGAAGCATGGAAAAGAGTATAGAATCTCGCAGGGAAGGCGGGGGAGGGTGGAAAGATGGGAAGTAATCAACCAAAGACCTTATATGCATACTAATGGCCTGGTGCATGGATTCGTGCATCGGTGGGGTTCCTTGGCCTGGCCTGCGCCCTCTCACAATCCGGGACCCCTCAGGAAATGTCAGAGAGCCAGTTTCAGCCTGATCTCCACAGGCCAGGGCAAGGGCCCAGTGATACCAACAGCAATCAAGGCTTAACTATAAGACTGCAAACAGCCCACAAAGGGGTGCACCAAGAGCATCCACCTCAAGTGACTGGAAAGACTGAGCCACTGGGCCATATAGGAGACCTAGCAAACAAGGCCTCTCTATCAACTCAAGGAGACTTAGCAGCTAGCCAATACATAGAAACAAACACGAGGAGGCAGCCAAAATGCGGAGACAAAGAAACAAGTCAAAAATTAATGAAATGGATGAACAAAATACTGGATATAGAGTTCAAAACCACGGTTATAAGGTTACTCAAGAATCTTCTAGATACCTCCGAGAAATTTAGTGAGACCTTCAAGGATATGAAAAAGGACCAATCAGAAATTAAGCATACACTGACTGAAATAAAAAATAATATACAGAGATTCAACAGCAGACTAGAGGATCCCAAGAATCAAGTTAAAGATTTGAAATACGAAGAAGCAAAAAACACCCAACCGGAAAAACAAAAAGAAAAAAGAATCCAAAAATATGAAGATAGTGTAAGGAGCCTCTGGGACAACTTCAAAGGTACCAATGTCCAAATTATGTGGGTGCCAGAAGAAGAGAGAGAGCAAGATATTGAAAACCTATTTGAAGAAATAATGACAGAAAACTTCCCCTACCTGGTGAAAGAAATAGACTTACAAGTTCAGGAAGTGCAGAGAACCCCAAACAAGAGGAATCCAAAGAGGACCACACCAAGACACATCATAATTAAAATGCCAAGGGTGAAAGACAGAGAGGATCTTAAAAGCAGCAAGAGAGCCCTAACCGGTTTGGCTCAGTGTATACAGCATCGGCCTGCGGACTGAAGGGTCCTAGGTTCGATTCCGGTCAAGGGCATGTACCTTGGTTGCAGGCACATCCCCAGTGGGGGGTGTGCAGGAGGCAGCTGATTGATGTTTCTCTCTCATCAGTGTTTCTCTCTCTCCCTCTCCCTTCCTCTCTGTAAAAAAATCAATAAAATATATATATTTTTTTTTAAATCAGCAAGAGAAAAACTTAGTTACCCACAAGGGAGTACCCATATGACTGTCAACTGATTTATCAACAGAAATTATGCAGGCCAGAAGGGAGTAGCAAGAAATATACAAAGTGATGAATAGCAAGAACCTACAACCAAGATTACTCTATCCAGCAAAGCTATCATTTAGAATTGAAGGTCAGATAAAGAGCTTCACAGACAAGAAAAAGCTAAAGGAGTTCATCACCACCAAACCAGGATTATATGAAACTAGAGGTCCAGTGCACGAAATACGTGCACAGGGGAGGAGGGTGTCCCTCAGCCCAGCCTGCACCCTCTCCAATCTGGGACCCCTCGAGGGATGTCTAACTGCCCTCTCACAATCCAGAACTGCTGGCTCCCAACTGCTCGCCTGCCTACCTGCCTGATTGCCCCTAACCACTTCTGCCTGCCAACCTGATCACCCCCTAACCACTCCCCTGCCTGCCTGATCGATGCCTAACTGCTCCCCTGATGGCCCAATTGCCCCTAACTGCCCTCCCCTACCGGCCTGGTCACCCTTAAACTGCCCTACCCTGCAGGCCTAGTCCCCCCGAACTGCCCTCCCCTGCAGGCCTGGTCCCCCACAACTGCCCTCCCCTATAGGCCTGGTCCCCCCAACTGCCCTCCCCTATAGGCCTGGTCCCCCTCAACTGCCCTGCTCTGCAGGCCTGATCGCCCACAACTGCACTCCTCTGCTGGCCATCTTGTGGCAGCCATCTTTGACCACATGGGGGCAGCCATCTTGTGTGTTGGAGTGATGCTCAATTTTCATATTACCTCTTTATTATATAGGAGAATGCTGAAGGGTATTCTCTAAGAAAAGGAAGAAGAAGAAAAAGGCAAAGACAAAAAACTTATGAACAACAAAGTGATAACAAATACATATCTATCAACAAGTGAACCTAAAAATCAAATGAATAAAAAACCTTATGAATAGAATAGACTGGTGAAAGTAATAGAATCAGGGGCATGGAAAGGGAGCAGACTGACAATTCTCGGGTGCAAGGTGTTGTGGGGGTGCGGGAAGAGACTGGACAAAGAGCTTACTTATACCTATGGATGAGGTCAGTGGGGGCAGTAGGGGGGGAGGCCTGGAGTGGTGTGGGAACCGGGTGGAGGGGAGCTGGGGGGGGGGGGGGGGGGAAGAGGAACACCTGTAATCATCTGAACAATAAAGATTTAAAGTTAAAAAAAAAAAAACTTTCTACCAAGCTACAGTAAGTCAAAACACCATGATACTGACATAAAGACATATACTAGTATACAGACAAGTAGCATGAAATACAAAGCCCAGAAACACTTCCTAAGAAATTTGGTCCAACGATTTAATAAGGCTGCTAAGACCATTAAATGAGTAAAGGGCAATCATTGCAACAAAAGAATTCATTAGGTCCCTTACCTTACACCACATACAAAAATTAAGTCAAAATAGATCAAAGACTTACATTTAAGAACTTAAACTATAAATATCTTTTAGTAGAAAACATAGAGAAAGTGTCATGACACTGGATTTGGCAATGATTTCTTGGATATGGCATCAAACGCATAGGCAACAAAAGAAAAAATAAACTAGAAACCAAATTTCAAAATTTTGTGCTGAGGTAGTCGATTTGTTGCTTTGGCCTGACTCTTCCCCTCCTGTTGCTTCCCCTCTACACTGCTCACCTGCTGGCAGGATGGGCCACAAGCAGATCTACTACTGGACAAACACTTCAACTAGCACTACAAGTGGTGGCATGTCATGTTACCCAAAGAACTTTCCAAGTAAGTACCTAAAAACCATTCTGATGTCAGAAGAGGAGTGGAGGAGACTTGGTGTCCACCAGAGACCAGGCTGGGTTCATTACATGATTCATGAACCAGAACCACATATTCCTCTCTTTAGATGACCTCTTCCAAAAGATCAACAAAAATGAAGTATAACTGGGAATCGTCAATTAAATTGACATGTGTATATAAAGTAGTATTCATTGAATAGTTGAAAATGTACAAATCATTTATCCATACCTGTACACAAGCTAAATTCTTCACAGCAACAGAGCTCAGTTAAATGCAACTCCGATATGTTACTGTAAGGTGTTTAAGATAAAATTTCTTCTATTTACTTTTTCTTTTAATATAAATGCCTGGTTGACTTTAACAGTTACTTATGTTTAAAAAGTTTATATGTTGCATTTAAAAAAAAAACGAGCTGAAAGAAAAATATTGCCAAATAAGAATACTCTACCCAACCAAGTTTTCCTTCAAAATTGAAGAAAATAATTTTCCAGAAAAACAAATGTTAAAAGGAGTTCATCATTAATCCAGCCTTATAAGAAATGTTAAAGGAAATTGGTTCAACCTGAAAGAAAGGACACTAGTTAGTAATAGAAAAACATACAAAAATAGAAAGCTGGAAAAAAAATTTTAAGTTTTGTGCAAAGAACACTGTATCAGAGAATAGAAGACAACCCACAGAATCAGAGAAAATATTAGCATACAAATATCGGATAAGGGATTAATATATATCCAGAGTATGTAAAGAATTCTTACAACGCAACAACAAAACAAAAATGGGCAAAAGACTTAAACAGATTCTTGCCCAACCACAAAGAAAATATAAAAATGACCAATAAGCAGATGAAAAGATGCGCAACATCATTAGTCATTAGGGAAATTCAAATAAAAAAACGGGAAATATTTCACATCCATTAGGATGGCTACTATCAAAACAAAAGCAACAAGGTTAGTGAGGAGCAACCGAAAGGTTGATTGGTTGGTTGTTTGAAAAAACATGATCCCTTGTGTACTGTGGGTGGGAATGTAAAAAAGGTGCAGCAGCCATTGAAAATTATATGGAAGTTACCCAAAAAATTAAAAATTGAATGATCATAAGATCCAGCAATTTCTGGGTATGTATCCAAAGAACTGAAAGCAGGATCTCAAAAAGAATTTTGCACATTTAATGTTCATAGCACCATAACCAAGAGGTAGATACAACCAAAATGTCAATGGGCAGATAAATGGAAAAACAAAATGTATACACATACAATGGAAGATTATTCAGCCCTAAAAAGAAAAGAAATTCTGACCTATGCTACAACATAGATGACCTTTGAAAACATTAGACTAAGTGAAATAAGCCAGACACAAATATTTTATGGTTCCACTTATTTGAGGTGCTTAGGATAGGCAAATTCATAGAGATAAAAAGGTAGAATAGAGGTCACCAGGAGCTGGGGGTAAGAGGTATTGGGCTTTATTGTCTAACTAGAGGCCCGCTGCACAAATTCGTGCACCAGTGGGGTCCCTTGGTCTGGCTTGCGGGATCAGGCCGAAACCTGCTCTCCGACATCCCCTGAGGGGTCCCAGATTGCGAGAGGGCGCAGGCCAGGCCAGGAGACCCCACCAGTGCACAATCAGGGCCAGGAAGGGACGCAGGAGGTTGGCCAGCCAGGGAGGAACTGCGGGAGGGCTCCAGTGCATATCCGGCCCGTCTCGCTCAGTCAAAGCTAACCTACCAGTGTGAAACATCCTAAATGGTGGTCAGTGCACGTCATAGCGAGCAGTAGAGCAGCCTTAGCATATCATTAGCATATTACGCTTTGATTGGCTGAACAGATGACCAGACAACTGGACACAGTATATTAGGCTTTTATTATATAGGATTATATAGGATGGGTTGTTTCTGTTTGTAATGATGTGATTTTTGCAAAACGCTTGTGAATATACTTAATACCACCGAACTGTACACTTAAAATGGTAAATTTTACATTAATATGTTTTATCAGAACTTTTTTTAAAGAAAAAAAAATAGAAGACATCCATACGGGGGAAATATCACAAACATACACAATGATTAACTCCAAAGAAAATATTAGCAAAGCATACCCTAAAAAACTGAAGACAAAAAGGTCCTAGAATCAATGAGATAAAATCAATAACCAAAGAGAATAAAGGGCAAAAAAAGGGAAAACAGTTCCATAGAAAAGGAAGTACAAATGCTCTTAAATGTGTGAAATGTTTAAGAAAAATGCATATTTGCTGCCAATTTTCTCTTACCACATTCACAAGATCAAAAGGTATAACTGTGTACAGAGAGTCTCATACTGCAAACAAGTATGAACTGGTACAACTTGATTTCTGAGAGGGAGAGAGAGACAGAAACACCAATGACGAGAGAATCATCTCCCTCTACCAGTGATCAAGCCTGCAACCCAGACATGTGCCCTTGACCGAAATCACACCTGAGACCCTTCAGTGTGCAGGCCGCCAATCTATCTACTGAGCCAAAACAGCTAAGGCTAAACTAGTACAATTCTATGGAGGGCAACTGAAAAATATTTCTTTGACCAAGCAATTCCACTTCTAGGCATCCTTCCTACAAACATATCTAACTAGAAGCCCGGTGCACGAAATTCGTGCACGGCAGGGGGTTGTCCCTCAGCCCAGCCTGTACCCTCTCCAATCTGGGACTCCTGGAGGGATGTCCAACTGCCCGTTTAGGCCCGATCCCATTCGACTGCCCGTTTAGGCCCGATCCCAGTGGGATCGGGCCTAAACGGGCAGTCGGGCATCCCTCTCACAATCCAGGACTGCTGGCTCCCAACTGCTCACCTGCCTGCCTTCCTGATTGCGCCTAACCGCTTCTGCCTGCCAGCCTGATCACCCCCTAACCACTCCACTGCCAGCCTGGTTGATGCTTAACTGCTCCCCTGCCAGCATGTTTGCCCCCAGCTTCTCTCCTCTGCTGGCCTGGTCACCCCTAACTGCCCTCCCCTGCAGGGTTGATCACCTCCAACTGTCCTCCCTTGCAGGCTTGGTCCCTCTCAACTGCCCTCCCTTGCAGGCCGGGTGCCTCCTAACTGCCCTCTCCTGCTGGCCATCTTGTGTCCACATCAGGGCAGGATCTTTTACCACATGGGGGCAGCTATATTGTGTGTTGCAGTGATGATCAATCTGTATATTACTCTTTTATTAGATAGGATAGAGGCCTGGTGCACGGGTGGGGGCCAGCTGGTTTGCCCTGAAGGGTGTCCCGGATCAGGGTGGGGTTCCCTTGGGGCGTGGGGTGGCCTGAGCGAGGGACCTGTGGTGGTTTGCAGGCTGGCCACGCCCCCTGGCGACCCAAGCGGAGGCCCTGGTATCTGGAATTTATTTTCCTTCTACAATTGAAACTTTGTAGCCTGGAGCGGAGCCAAGCCTGCTGCTCCCTCCGGGGCGGCAGCCATTTTCTGTGGCAGTTAATTCACCTTCTACAATTGAAACTTTGTAGCCTTAAGCAGGTGGGCCCGGCCAGGGTGTGCGGAAAGCTTTGCTTCCCCTGTTGCCGCCGGCAACCCTGGCCTGCTCTCTCAAGCTCCATTCTGCCACCATTTGTTTCAATTTGTTTACCTTCTATAATTGAAACTTTGTAGCTTGAGTGGAGGCTTAAGCCTGCAACGGCTATGGAAAGCTTGGCTTGCTCTGTTACCTGGGAAACTTTGCTCTCTGTGGATGTAGCCATCTTGGATTGGGGTTAATTTGCATACTCGCCCTGATTGGCTGGTGGGCGTGGCTTGGCTGGTGGGCGTGGCTTGTGTAGCGGAGTGGTGGTTAATTTGCATATTACCATTTTATTAGAGAGGATGTTTTTAAGAATGAAATGTAAAAAGATATACATTATAAAAAGTGTGAAACATCCTAAATGTCTCTCAAGAGACAACTGATAAAATAAATGACAAAGACATACAATGAAATATTATGAAGCCTTGCAAACAGGCAGCTCTACATGTACTTACAAATTAATGTAGAACAACCTCCACATAAATTAAGTGCAAACGAAGTACAGAACAATGGATAAGCACACACAGAGAGAGACATACACACAACGTACATACATGCATGCATAGAATATTTCTAGATAAATATCTAAGAAAATTATAATAGTTGTTTGCTTCTAGGGAAGAGAACTGTGTGGATAGGTCAGGGGAAAAAGGAAAGAGACTTCCTTCTCACAGTTTAGCCTGTTTTTCCTTACTTGGTACCATATGCCTATATACTGGGATTTGATTGGGGTCTCTACCTTATTGAAGTCTTTCCATCCAGACATAGTATGCATATCTTTCCATTCCAGTTTTCTTGTATGGTCTATGCTATTATTTTACAACTTCCTCCATAAAAATCTTGCATATTTGTTATAGTTATTCCTATTTCTTGCAATAGTGAACTGAATCTTCCTATCCTAATATATAAAAAGCCAGGGGCCATCACGACTGAAACAACCAGATGGACGACAGAACACAGGCTGCGTGGGGCAACAAGGCTGGCAGGGGGGTTAGTGAGGGAAAACCAAAAGACTAAACAACAGGCTGCGTGGGGTGACCAGGCTGGCAGGGGGGTTAGTGAGGAACAACCAAGTGACTGAACAGCAGGCTGCATGGGGCGACAAGGCTGGCGGGGGGGCAGTTGGAAGCAACCAGGCCAGCAGGGGGGCAGCTGGGGGTGACCAGGCCGGCAGGGGGGGGCAGTTGGGGGCGACCATGCCAGTGGGAGGTGGCAGTTAGGGGCAACCTGGCCGGCAGAGGGGGGCAGTTGGGGACGACCAGGCCAGTGGGGGGAGGGGGTAAGTTGGGGGTGACCATGCTAACAGGGGGGCAGTTAGGGGCAATCAGGCAGGCAGGCAGGCGAGCAGTTAGGAGCCAGCAGTCCCGGATTGTGAGAGAGATGTCCGATTGCTGGTTTAGTGGTTAAGAGTGTCGGCACACAGACTGAAGATTTTCGGGTTTGATTCCTAGTCAAGGGCACATACTTCAATTGGAGGCTCACCCTGGGCCCAGGTCAGGGCAAGTGTGGAAGGCAACCAATCAATGTGTCTCTCTCACATTTCTCTCTCTCTCTCTCTCCCTCCCTCCTTCCCAACTCTTCCCTCCCTTCCACTGTCTCTAAAAATCAATGGAAAAATATCAACTGTGAGAACTTAAAATATACATGTATATGCAAAATAAAATGTATATGGTTATAACAGATATAATAATTGATATTCATACTTTTAAAAGAACACAAAATTAAATTGACTATTTAATAATATCCAGTGTTGGCAAGAACATAAAGAAATAGTGTAAATGCAGTCAGCATAGTGGCCTAGTAGAAGGCAATTTGGCAATATCTACTAAAATATACGATATGTATATACTCTGAGTCAGCAAGCAATTCCAACTCTCAGAATCTCCTCTAGAGAAAACACACATGAACCCAAAGAAACTACTACACAATATATTCCATGTAATATTATCTGTAACAAAAAATTGAAATAGACTAAATATAATAATAAAAGGGTAATATGCTAATTAAACCGGACCTCTTCCAGATGTCATTCCGGACGTCCTTCCTGACAAAGCCAGGGCTAGAGAGAAGCCGGTCCGGGTCCCAGGTGCCTGCGGGCGGTCCGAGGGCGGTCCGAGGGAAGCCGGCCCCAGTCCAGGATGCCTGCGGGCAGCCGGGTCCCCGGTGCCTGCCAGTGGCCAGAGGAGGGAAGCCCGGGTCCCGGGTTCCAGAGTAAAGCCGGTTCCGGGGGAAGGAAGGCCTACCCTTGCACGAATTTTCGTGTACCAGGCAGGCCTCTAGTTCATCAATAAAATGTCTAAACTGTGTTATATCCATACCATGAAATGTCACACAACAGTTAAAAAAGGAAGTAGATCTTTATGTACTAACTCTGAAAAATATCTAAGACATACAACTAAGTGAAAAAAAGCAGTAGAAAAATACATATAGTATACATAAGACACATAAATTTACTATAAAGTTCTTATGGGTACATGATAGTATATCAACAGAAAAGGATTTGCAGTAATACATGCTAAATTGATACTACTACTAATCTCTGGAGAAGTGAAGAAAAGGACCAGGGGACCAGTGAAAGATGACATAACAGATTAAGCCCTAGTATTGCTTATAGTCTACTTACACAATTTTCTTAACATAAAAACAAGGCTACTCTGGCTTTAGAAGCTAGGAATCACTCAATTAACATTCTAAAAATCCACTTAAGGGTTATGATAGAGTCTAAACAAAAATCCCTTTTGATCTAATAAATAAATGAATAAACCAATTCATTCAGGTTATCTCTAGGGTATAGAATTTCTAGGGGTAAAAAATAATCTTTTCTCATAGAACCAAAATTTAACACCAAGGTACTTTCAAGTAATTTTAACTTTTTTAAATATATTTTGTATGTATTTCAGAGAGGAAGGGAGGAGAGAAAGAGAGAAACATCAGTGATGAAAATCATCAATGGGCTGCCTCCTGCATGCCCCACTCTGAGGATCGAACCCGCAACCCGGACAAGTGCCCCGACCAGGAATGGAACCTTGACACCCTGGTTCATAGGTAGACGCTAAACGACTGAGCCACGGCGGCCAGACTGGAGTTCATTCTTAATTTCTTCATCCACAGCCTTGTCATCCATCCCCAAGACTCTATTATTCTACTTAGAAAATAAATCTTGAAACTTCCCACTTTTATATCTCTGACACCCCTCTAGCCCTAGAAATTAACTATTATTTTTCTGCTGGATTACTTTAAGATCCCCAATCACTTTTCACGTGGCTTTCCAGTATACATAGGAGAAAACGTAAGATTGTTCCCCTGACCTGTAAGATGGATTTCTGCCTGATGTGATCCCTGACTATATGCTAGGCTCCACCTAAGCACCACTCTTCTGCACCTTGCTCATTAGCATCTGTGTTTAGCAGAAGCCTTCTTTTAGTTCGTGGAAGGGTCCTCCTTATCTCAGAAGCCCTTTGTACATACTCTTTCTCTGCCTGAAATGTTCTTTCCTGAACTTCTTTCTAGTCTCAGCCTAAATGTCACTCCCTTGAAATCTCTTCCTCTAAGCCATCCCTGGTCTACATTAGATCTCTCTTATTATAAACTCACAGCATCACTCACACTTCCTCAGCTATATCCACTCAATTTATAACTATGTTTTCTTCTAATGTGTATCCCCTATTGGACTGTAAGTTCCATGAGGGCAAAGACCTATGTTCTTATTGCTGCTAACCCCTCGACTGCACCCCCCTAACTGAATCCTATCCTCCTTCGCTTCCCGTGTGCTAAAGGACAACCACTTAACACTTGAGCCTGTTTCCCTATTATAAGATAGGAAATTAGGTTAATTTCCTCAAAATATGAAACAAGAAAAATAAAAATATTTTGCCCTGCTTTTGGTCATGATTTTTTATTACTTCTATATTCAATCTATATCCTATATAATCCTATCTAATAATAGACAAATATGCAAATTGACCATACCTCCAACACACCCACAAGCCACGCCCACCGTCCAATCAGAACGAGTATGCAAATTAACCCAAACCAAGATGGCTACAGCCACAGAGAGCAAGGTTTCCTAGGTAACAGAGGAAGCCAAGCTTTCCACCTGCCCTTGCCAGGCCTAAGCCTCCACTCAAGCTACCAAGTTTCAATTACAGAAGGTAAACAAATTCAAACAAATGGCAGCAGAATGGAGCTTGAGAGAGCAGGCCAGGGTTGCCGCTGGCAACAGGGGAAGCAAATCTTTCCGCACACCCTGGCCGGGCCCACCCGCTTAAGGCAACAAAGTTTCAATTATAACCCCAACACAAATGGCTGCCGGCCTTGGAGGGAGTCCCAGGCTTGGCTCCACTCCAGGCTACAAAGTTTCAATTGTAGAAGGAAAATAAATTCCAGATAGCTTTATTTGATACGTGGCAGTTCAGCCAGGGAGTGAAAAAAAATATATATATATATATATTTAACCCTTTGCACTCGCTTGCTTTTTTCTCGATTCCTTTATTCTAATGCTAAGCGTGTCGAGTCACACTCGACATCTGAGTGCAAGAGGTTAAAAAAGAAAGTGTTCTTACTCTTAATGTGGTATACAGGGAGATATTAGAATAAGTTTAATCAATTTATCAGTCATTGCTTTTAATCAATGTTGTTTCTATATCATGCTTTTGTTGTTTTTATACCATGTTTTTGTTTTTATATGTCTTTGTTATTGTTATATCATGTTATTATTAATCAATTTGTTATTTTCATACGTTTTACTTTCTTTTATCTCTGACACTTCTATTACAGAGAAATGACGAATAGTGATATTTATTTTAATTAATTTCCTTTTAATGTGCACGAATCTGTGCACTGGGCCACTAGTTACTATATAAAAATGCATCACCTCCATTTCATAAGACTCAAAACTCATGACAATTTTTCCCAGAGATATGGTCTTCATATTTTTACTTATTGATCTTAAAAATCAAAGTAATACAAGAAGAACATACAATATACACCAAAGAAAATCTGTTTTTTCTGTCCTAATGAACAAATTTCAAAAAGTAAACAGTATATCCTATCATTTACAATTCGATGAAATTTACATTTTTTAATCATCTAGTAAGTATGAAAAGCTCTGAAGCAAAGGTTCTCAGTAAATCTTAATTCATTTCTCCCCTTTATTCATCTCCTCATAACTTGAGTTCTACTTTTTTTTCTCTCAATTTCATCCTGCATCTAATACAATAATAACTACCATTTATAGATATATTGTACCAGGCTCATCAAAACTCCCTTAACATGTACATTATAATGCATATCTTAAATATATTATGACCCCATTTTGCATATGAGTAAACTATTTTGTTATCAGGTAACTTTCCTATGGCATACACCTGGCATACAGGCAGCAAAATTAGTTTGTACCTAAAGTCTACATACCTTTCATTATACCACATCATTCCTTAATCATATAGAACTCTAAGACTTGTGAAGTGATCTCATACACTGACCAAGAGAATGCAAACATTAATCAACTGAATACTTTTACAATCTATAAGGACAGGGAAGGATCACAAGAATATCAGACTTGCATCAAAAATGTCAATTGCTGCCCTAACCAGTTTGGCTCAGTGGACAGAGCGTTGGCCTGTGGACTAAAGGATCCCAGGTTCAATTCCATATACCTTGGTTGCAGGCACATCCCAAGTAGGGGGTGTGCAGGAGGCAGCTGATCGATGTTTCTCTCTCATTGATGTTTCTAACTCTCTATCCCTCTCCCTTCCTCTCTATAAAACAACTATATATTTTTTTAAATATATCCTCAGGTGAGGATTAAAAAAGGAAACACACTGTATTCTTTAAAACACACAGTACATTTGAAAATAAAAATGTCAATTGCGGACAATAACCTATATGCAAAGTATTCATATGACTAGAGGCCCGATGCACAAGGATTCATGCAAGAATGGACCTTCCTTCCCCTGGCTGCCAGCACAGCCTTTGCTCTGGCCGGAGCTGCCTTTTTGCTCCGGCCTGGAACCGCCTTTCTGCCTTCCCACGCTGCCCAGAGGCCCGGAGTGGCTGGGGTGGTGCAGAATGTCTGCAGCGTCGCCATGGTGATCACGCAAGCATCCTGCCCCGCCCCCAGCCGCTCGGCACCTGCATGTGCAAATTAACCCACCAGCTTTGTTGGGTTAATTTGCATACTCACTCCTGATTGGCTGGTGTCGCGAAGGTACGGTCAATTTGAATCTTACTCTTTTGTTAGTGTAGATAACCAGGGAAAATCCTAGGAATATATTTGCAAATGTAAACATTGGTCTCAAAAGAAATGGATTGTGAGCAACTTTTCTTTACCATGTCACATATTACTTTATTACTTACAGATTTTTATTTTTGTTAATCCTCACCCAAGGACATTTTTTCCATTGATTTTTAGAGTGAATAGAAGGAAGGTGGAGAGAGAAACATCAACTGGTTACCTCCCACATGCACCTCGACCCAGGCAGGGGTCAAGCCTGCACAAAGCCTTGACCGGAATTAAACCCGTGACTCTTCAGTCTGCATACTGATGCTCTATCCACTAAGCCAAACTGGCTAGGGCACTACTTGAAGATTTTAAGAGCATGTTTTAATTTTATAACCAAAATAATCTTCAGAACTGTCCTGATAGGCATACAACTATTTATTTCTGTATATTGCCTATTATGTTTCATTATTTGTATTTATTCATTTACAGATTTTCTCCCCCAAACTGAGAAACTACCTAAAAACTTCTTTTTAAGGGTTTTAAGTACAAGCTAGTTTGTACTTTTTTTCATAAGCCAAATACAATCACTTGAGTTTTTTTTTTTTTTTTGGGGGGGGGTGTAAAGTTTTTGTGGTTTTTTTTTGTTTGTTTTTTTTTTTTTTTTTGAGACAGAAAGGGAGAGGGAGAGAGAAAAATCAATGTGAGAGTGAAACACTGATCAGCTGCCTCCTGCACGACCCCTACAGGAGATCAAGCCACAACCCAGGCATGTGCTGTGACTGGGAATTGAACCCACAACCTTTCAGTGAACAGATGACACCCAACCGAGCCACACCAGCTAGGGCCCTCAAGATTTTTGCAAAGTAAGTGATACAATGAGTTCAGACTGGGATTTAGAAAAAAAATTAATCTGGCTGAACTAAGGGATAGGGTACAAGTGCCTTGTAAATACATATAACTCCCTATTTTCTAACAAAATAAACTATGGTTAAGTATAAAACAGGAGACAGATGATTAACAGGAAATAAAGGACACTTAAAGGTCTCAACAATTGGAGAAGTGAAGGAGATGGTGACAAGTATAAGAATAAGACCATGTTAAGTTCAAAGTCCCAGCAGTCAGGTGAGTTTCGAGGAATATAATAAATTTCAAGTGTTACAGATTCAAGACAAAAATAGGCACTTAAAAGATTTGGCAATAGCCCTAGCCGGTTTGGCTCAGTGGATAGAGTGTCAGCCTACAGACTGAAAGGTCCCTGGTTCGATTCCGGTCAAGGGCATATGCCCAGGTTGAGGGCTCAATCCCCAGTAGTGGGGTGTGCAGGAGGCAGCCTATCAATGATCTCTCTCATTATTGATGTTTCTATCGCTTTCTCCCTCTCCCTTCCTCTCTGAAATAAATAAAAATATATTTTTTAAAAAAAAGATTTGGCAATAAAGTCACTAGTGACCTAAAGGAGCAGATTTGGTATGACAAGTCAGTAAACCTTTGAAAAGGCTGGGAAAAGGAAGAAGTTTTTGAGTTTGGAAAGATGCAGAGATTCTGGAAAATAGAGCACTTTAGCCCACTTTTAGAGTAATAAAGGAGACAGCAGTGAGGAGCTCGTCAAGAGGAAGATATAATCCTTTTCCCTACTATCAGATGAGCATTCAGTGAGTTTACTGCACCAGTGGTAGCAACAAATTCACGTTTGATCCATACAGATAATTGTAGCTGCTGTTAACTGAGCAACTACTATTGACCAGTCACATAGCCTATATTATTGTTAATCCTAAACTCCTATGCAAGTTTAGGAAAGCAGGCATTACTGTACTCTTATGTCAAATGAATAAAATAAGACTCAGAGGTTAAATGACTCATCAGAGATCACCAACTGGTAAATAGTAGAACAAAAGTTTTATTGAGGCACTATAGCAGGCGTCCTCAAACTACGGCCCGCGGGCCACATGCAGGTGTTTTGCCGTTTTGTTTTTTTACTTCAAAATAAGATATGTACAGTGTGCATAGGAATTTGTTCAGTTTTTTTTTTAAACTATAGTCTGGCCCTCCAACGGTCTGAGGGACAGTGAACTGCCCCGTTTAAAAAGTTTGAGGACCCCTGCACTAGAGACCTGGTGCACAGATTCATACACTGGTGGGGTCCCTCGGCCTGGCCTGCGCCCTCTAGCAATCCAGGACCCCTCAGGGGATGTCAGATAGCCAGTTTCGGCCAATCCCCACAAGCCAGGCCAAGGGACCCAACCAGTGCACAAATCCGTGTACCAGGCTGGTTTTGGCCGGATCCCCGCAGGCCAGGCTGAGGGACCCCACCGGTGCACGCATCCGTGCACTGGAACTCTAGTATGCATATAAGATCTTTGGTTAATCTCTTCCCGCCCTCCCCCCTTCCCTCTGAGATTCATCAGTCTGTTCCATGTTTCCATGCCTGTGGTTCCTGCTCCTGCATTGAGCATCTGCCCCTTGGTGGTCAGTGCACATCATAGCTACCGGATAGTAAGCCAGTCGCTTAGGTTTTTATATATTTAGAAGATAATTTGCATACAACAAAATTTACTTAAGTGAAAACCTTGGTAAATTTTAAGAAATTTATATACAGGCAGTCCTCAGGTTACGTCGGACTCGACTTAAGTTGTTTCATGGTTATGTCGCCATCTCCCATTTACAGTATTTTATTAAAAAAAAAAAAGTTCCGTCATTTCAACGTATGTACATATGTGCTTTATGTTTTTTATTATTTATTTACCACAAGTAAAGGTCAGGAATTATCTTTCTTTTAAATTTTTTTTACTGTTTCATTTCATTACTGCTGTGTATGTGCTCCGTGTGAGTGACATAGGTGCTTATGTAGGTGGGTTCAGACTTACGGCGAAAATTGAGTTACGTCACACCTTAGGAACGGATCTCTGACATAACCCAAGGACTGCCTGTACTGCTTACACAGTTATCATCACAATCTAGTTTTAGAAGACTTTCATGACCCCCAAAGTTCCTTCCAGGGCAAGGCAGATTTGAACACCAACCTGACTCCAGACTCATGTCCCCCAGCAACACTCAAATGATAAAAACTGATATAGGCAAAAGAGCTGCAAAATTAAGTCCCACTAATTCCCTCTTTGCATGTGAAGTCCCAAAATACCATTAAAACCACACTACATGGCATCTCACCAAATTTAAGTTTACTAAAATTTGAATATGCCTCAAATAAGTACAGCAAAATTAGACTGAGCACATAGGATGCTATTACTGATACTGTGCGATATTTTTTTTAAGTGCAAAACGAGTTGGGAAGAAGACTGGATAAAAACCACTGAGAAAGGACATCAAGGATGAAGAGGTGATATACAAATGAAGAGAACAAGGGAATAATAGAAGTCAGGAGTCTGTGTCATGGAAGACAAAGATTAACTCGAACAGAAGCTTCTCTTTGATGAACAACACAAACTACTTGGAGATACAAAATGAAATGACTTCCTAGGCAGGTTAAAAGTCATTTGATTAAAAAAACAGGATATACAATGTTAAAACAGGCAAAAATAGTTTCGCAACTTACATTAAGTCTTTTATCCATTTTGAGTTTATTCCTGTGTATGGTGTAAGTTGGTGGTCTAGTTTCATTTTTTTGCATGTACCTGTCCAATTTTCCCAAATAAAATGTAAGTCGCAAAACCATAAAAATCCTAGAAGAAAACATAGGCAGCAAAATCTCAGACATCTCACATAGCAGAAATTTAACCGACACGTCTCCTAGGACAAGAGAAACAAAGGACAAAAAAAACAAATGGGACTACATCAAACTAAAAATCTCCTACGCAGAGAAGAAACCATAATCAAAAAGGGACTCCACTTTTTGGGAGAACATATTTGCCAATGATACATCTGAGAAAGGGTTAATTTCCAAAATATATAAATAACTCATACAACTCAACACCAGGAAGACAAATGATCCAATTTTAAAATGGGCAAAGGATCTGAATAGACACTTATCCAAAGAGGACATATAGATGGACAATAGATATGAAAAAAGCTCAATGTCTCTATCATCAGAGAGATGCAAATAAAAACAACTCTTAGTTATCCTTTCACACCTGCCAGAATGTTTATCATCAATAAATCAATAAACAACAAGTATTGGCAAGGATGTGGAGAAAAGGGAACCTTAGATACACAGCCAGTGGGAATACAGGCTGGTGCAGCAACTTTGGAAAACAGGATCAAGTTCCCTCAAAAAATTAAAAATGGAAATGCGATTTGACCCAGTGATCCCACTTCTAGGAATATATCCTACAAATACCAAAATACCAATCAGTAAAAATATATGCACCCCTGTGTTCATAGCAGCACAATTTACAATAGCTAAGATCTGGAAATAGCCCAAGTAAGTACCTATCAGTAGATAAATGGATAAAAAAGCAGTGGTACATTTACATAACGAAATAATATGCAGCAGTGAAAAAGAAGGATCTCTTACCCTTTGAGACAGCATGGAGAGACCTGGAGATTATTATGCAAAGAAAAATAAACCAGTCAGAGAAAGACAAATTTCAAATGATCTCACATATGTGGAAGCTAATGAACAAAATAAATTGACAAACAGGTCCAGGCCCGGACAGAGGGGTTCAGTGGTTGAGCGTCGACCTATGAACCACGAAGTCACGGTTAGATTCTGATTGGGGCACAAGCCCGGGTTGCAGACTCGATCCCCAAAGGGGCATGTGCAGGAGGCAGCATCAGTGATTTGTGACAAAGAAACAGCTCACAAATGAAAAAAAATGGAAGCAAGCAAACTAGATACAGAGTTCAAAAACATGGTTATAA
The DNA here is from genome assembly GCF_951640355.1 of Cnephaeus nilssonii. Classification (NCBI taxonomy): domain Eukaryota; kingdom Metazoa; phylum Chordata; class Mammalia; order Chiroptera; family Vespertilionidae; genus Cnephaeus; species Cnephaeus nilssonii. The sequence continues at coordinate 100,891,704 of NC_137077.1, forward strand.
GGTTACTCAAGATTTTAATGAGACTTTCAAGGATCTTAATGAGAATGTCAAAGATATGAAAAAGGACCAGTCAGAAATTAAGCACACACTAACTAAAATGAAGAATAATTTACAGGGATTCAGCAGTAGAGTAGAGGATTCTGAGAATCAAATAAATGATATGGAATAGAGGAAGCAAAAAACACCCAATCAGAAGAACAAAAAGAAAAAAGAATCCAAAAATGTGAAAATAGTGTAACAAGCCTCTGGGACAATTTTAAGTGTACCTACATTCACATCATGGGGCTGCCAGAAGAAGAAGAGAGAAAGATATTGAAAACCTATTTGAAGAAACAATGACAGAAAACTTCCCCTACCTGGTGAAAGAAACATGACTTACATGTGCAGGAAGCACAGAGAGTCTCAAACAAGAGAAAACCAAAGAAGCCCACACCAAGACATATATATAATTTCAATGCCAAGGGCTAAAGACAAAGAGAGAAATCTTAAAAGCAGCTAGAGAAAAGCAGTTAGTTACCTACAAGGGAGCACTCATACGACTATCAGCTGATTTCTCAACAGAAACTTTGCAGGCCGTAAGGGAGTGGCAAGAAATATTCAAAGTGATGAACAGCAAGAACCTACAACCAAGATTACTCTACCCAGAAAAACTCTCATTTAGAATTGAGGGTCAGCCCTAGTCAGTTTGGTTCAGTGGCTAGAGCATCGGCCTGAGGACTGAAGGGTCCCATATTCAATTCCAGTCAAGGGCACATGACAGGGTTGTGGGCTCGATCCCCAATAGGGGGCGTGCAGGAGGCAGCCAATCAATGATTCTCTCTCATCATTTATGTTTCTATCTCTCTCTCCCTCTCCCTCTCCCTTCACCTCTGAAATCAATAAAATATATATATATATATATATATATATATATATATATATATATATATATTTGAAATGAAGGTCAGATAAGGAGCTTCACAGACAAAAAAAAGCTAAAGGAGTTCATCACCACCAAACCAGTATTACATGAAATGTTGAAAGGGAAGAAGAGATAAAAAATATGAAGAATAAAATGGCAACAAATAAATACCTATCAACAATTGAATCTAAAAATAAAAATAAACAAACAAGAAATATAATGAACAAAATAAACTGGTGAATAAAATAGAATCAGAGACATGAAAGCATGGAACAGATTTGACGACTCTCAGAGGGAAAGGGGGAGGGAGGCAAGAAGAGATTAACCAAAGATCTTACCTAAGGACACCCACCAACAGTCGGGTGGTAAAGGCCTGGGATGGGGAGGGAAATGGATAGAGGGAAGCAGTGGGGGGGAGACAGGGGGGAAATCTGTAATACTCTCAACAATATAGATTTAAAAAAAAAAAAAGAATTCTGATACCTGTTAGAGCCAGAAATAAAATAACCTAGGACAATTAAAATATGACAACCTTCAAAGAAAAAAATACAAATATAAATCTAAAACAAATAGATATAATAAAAGTTTAATTTAATCTAAATTTTTACTTCCAACTGTTAACAAAAAACATCTTTTTTGTATGCATGATATACAGTACATGTTGTAATACATAATTTGTTCAATAAATGACTTCTACACTGCCTTGACTGATTAGCCTGAACTATTCTGTATAGTCCAACTCTAATCCAAGAAACACTCTTCCTAGGCAAAAGACGTAAAAAATGTGCCTTTCTTATACAAATTATTATAAAACTGTTCCAGCATTACAAGAAAAGTTTCTTTAATATTTTGAGTTAGAAAACCATAATTTCAGTTCCAAATTCGTACAAAAATAAATCCATACAAGGTATGTAGGTAACTACAACTAAAGTAATATACACATGTCATTGCTATAACGTAAAAACAAAGTAAAGCAAAAACCTGAATAATTTGTCTCATTGAATTAGTCACATTTAATATTTTTTAATATATTTTCATTTATTTCAGAGAGGAAGGGAGGAGAGAGAGCTAGAAACATCAACAATGACAGAGAATCATTGATCAGCTGCCTCCTGCACACCCCACAATGGGGACCAAGCCCGCAACCCCGGCATATGCCTTGACGGGGGAATCGAACCGTGACCTCCTGGTTCATAGGTCAACACTCAACCACTGAGCAACACCGGCCGGGCTAGTCACATTTTATAAACTCTCTTCTGTCTGTAACCTCTAACTGTTATAACCATTTTACTTAAAATAGACATTTAAGTATTTTTCCTATTCAATCTAAATGGTTAGAAAGTTCACTGCAATAATTATGATAGACCTCACAATTTCTTTAATTTGATATTGCAACAATTCTATTCCTAGTAAAAGTATCTTAAAATTACAATTTAACATTAACTTTTAATACCACAATCATACTAAAATATTTAATAATTTAACGATAAAATATTTTAAACATTGCTTATTAAAGATATAGTTGACATACAATAATATATAATTATTTTAGGTGTATATTTTTAAACTTTAAATTCACAAAAATAACTTCAAATTCACTAAGAACTATACTGAGAGGAGAAAAAATCTAGAACTTCTAGCAAAGAGAAACCTGGTCCTTGGCAGGCTACTGATATTTTAAAAATGAGCTGAAATTCTCTAACTATAATCTGATAACTCTTCAAGAAGGGTAACAAAAACAAGATAATACATAACAATGAAATATACTAATTTTGTTAAAACCAGATCTATTACATATTCAATATCTATTTATTCTAATATCCAAAGTTTACTCTTAAATCATTTCTTAAAATAGTGAATATTAATACTTACAGGACATTGATCAAATCAGTAAAAATAAAATCCCCAACAGTATACCCTCTTCCAAATTAAAGACCATGAATTTTCCTTAAATTTTATTACTTTTAATTTATTACTTTTAATTTTTAATTTAAACAAATCCCAAACTAGTCATGTGATCAAGTGATTTTGAAAACCCCTATACACATCATCTTTTAACTCCAAATAATATTTTTCAATGCTATACAAAAATTTATTCTAGGGCTCTGGCCAGTTGGTTGGGATGTCTACCCAATACATCAAGATTGCAGGTCAGGGCACACACAGGAGGTGACCAATTGATGTGATTGATGTTTCTCTCTCACACTGATGTTTCTTTCTCTCTCTCTCTCTCTCTCTCTCCCCCTCCCTCCCTCTCTCTCTAAAATCAATAAAAGCATATCCTCAGGTGAGGATTTAAAAAAAAAAAAAAGACTATAAACAATTGTACAAGATGTTTTATCAAGCTCCATATCCATGAAAAATCTGAAACATCCATATGTCAACACCTATGTGACATCTGAGTGATGCAGGACTATCTCATCAAATGAGGTATAAAGTCTACCCCATGAAATTAAATATTAGAACATGGAAAAGTAGGGACCATGCTGTACATTTCCTCCAATTGTTTAAAAGGACAGGTGGGAGGGGAGGGTGATTCATACCATTAAGAATGCACTAGCCCTGGTCAGAGTGTCCCAGTTGGTTGAACTTCATTCACAGGTTTGATTCCCAGTCAGGGTACATACAAAGATTATGGGTTTGATGCCCGGTCAGGGGGGTATACAGGAGGAAACCAATCAATGTTACTCTCTTACATGAATGTTTTTTTTCCCCCTTCCTATCTCTATTAAAAATCCATTTTTTAAGAAATTTTAATAAATAAAAAAGAATGCTCTAAGATGCCATAATTATGCAAAGTATTTTAACTGTCAAGATACTTTGTAAGTACATCTAATAGCACCTAACAGTAACTGCCCAACAAATGTTAAGTATAATAAAGAACTTACTTAAGCAAAGTCAATTAAAAATTGTCAGGTTCTCTGTATCTTATTGTCTGGCATATTAAAACTCCATTAACTGGTGTTTTAAAATACTTTTAATTCCGAGTTAAATCATTAAGCAAAACAAGAATGACATCTTGGCATTATTTTTCTTCCTCTACAAATTAGGAATACAAACAGTACCTATATCAATGGGTTTTCATGATGACTAAATTACTTAATACAGGTTAAAAATTAGCTTGGGCCAAAACCGGTTTGGCTCAGTGGATAGAGCGTCGGCCTGCGGACTGGAAGGTCCCGGGTTCGATTCCGGTCAAGGGCATGTACCTTGGTTGCGGGCACATCCCCAGTGGGAGTTGTGCAGGAGGCAGCTGATCAATGTTTCTCTATCATTGATGTTTCTAACTCTCTATCCCTCTCTCTTCCTCTCTGTGAAAAATCAATAAAATATATTTTTTTAAAAATATTTTTTTTAAAAAATTAGCTTGGCCATGTGTGGACATTACAAAATGTAAATAATAGGTACACAGAAATTCAATATACTACTCATAATCGGAAATTTGAAAGTTTCTAAGTAAACTTTTTTTTTTAAATATATTTTATTGATTTTTTACAGAGAGGAAGGGAGAGAGAGAGAGAGAGAGTTAGAAACATCGATGAGAGAGAAACATCGATCAGCTGCCTCCTGCACACCCCCTACTGGGGATGTGCCCGCAACCAAGGTACATGCCCTTGACCGGAATCGAACCTGGGACCTTTCAGTCTGCGGGCCGACGCTCTATCCACTGAGCCAAACCGGTTTCGGCTCTAAGTAAACTTTTTTTAAAATTTAGCTTACAGTTGTGCTGGTACACAATAGGGGCTCAATACATACTATTTTTTTTAAAGAGGAGTTTTTTTGGTTGTTTGTTTTTAATGTATTTTTATTGATTTCTAAGAGGAAGAGGGACAGTAACATCAATGAGAGAGAATCATTGATCAGCTACCTCCTGCACTCCCCCTACTGGGGATTGAGCCCACAACCCAGGTATGTGCCCTTGACAGGAATCGAACCCAGGACCCTTCAGTCCACGGGCCAACACTCTAACCAAACCGACTAGGGCAATACATACTATTTTAATTACCCCCAGTCTACCTGCTAAGATTAAGTGAAATAATACATGGAAGTGTCCTGCACTGCGCCTAAATGATACCTATTTAATATAAGCTATCATCCTCACATCATCTTTATCAGTATTCAGCAAATATCATCAATTAACTGTCTTTTGACCCATTTGCAACTTATTAAGTATAAGCTACTATACTTATGACTCACCTCTGACAGAGATCTTCAAGTTACAGTATCAACTGTCAATGGGTTCAAGAGATACAATGTGTCCAGAGTGCTAACTTCACTGATATTTTGAAACTAATTTCAAATGAGGGAGGTTTTGACTGGTTATGCTTATCTTATTATCTAGAACATTCCCAGACTGTCTTAAAATCAGCAAATTACAAGCACTAAACAATAACTCTCTGTTAACATATTTAAAAATTACTCAAGTGAAGCCCTGGCCAGGTAGCTGTTGGTTAAACCCCCAGTCATAGTATAAAAGAATCAACCAATGAATGCATAAATAAGTGGAACACCAAATTGATGTTTCCCTCTCTCTCTCTCTCTCTCTAATCTATTTTAAAATTTTTAAATCATTTATTAAATAAAAAAAAAAAAAGAGCCCTAACTGGTTTGGCTCAGTGGATAGAGCGTCAGTCTGCGGACTGAAAGGTCCCAGGTTCGATTCCAGTCAAAAGGGCATGTACCTTGGTTGCAGGCACATCCCCAGTAGGGGGGTGTGCAGGAGGCAGCTGATCGATGTTTCCCTCTCATCAATGTTTCTAACTCTCTATCCCTCTCCCTTCCTCTCTGTAAAAAATCAATAATATATATATATTTTAAAAATAAAAATAAATAAATAAATAAAAGAATGACTCAAGTGAAGACTACTGACCACAGAAGATGGGGAACTCAGAGAGCAATGGGCTGGTGTGATCAGCATACTAGTTGCTGAACTAGGAGTGGACTTAAGCCTAAGCAAAGACATGAAAGAGACCTACCAACTCATGAACCCTAAGAGTAAAACTATGAGTTTTAAATCAGACACAAACAAAAAGTTAAATGGTTCTTCCTATTTTTCCTATCCTTTCGATGAATTACCATTATAAAGGTAGAAAAAATGTAAAGGATGGTTTCTTGCATACCAAAACGAAGTAACTTCAGTTCCCACTGTGGAACTCTAGAGGGCGCAAGAAATATGCCCTCCTTCCCACCAACCCACCTCTGGGTAATGTGAGCAGCTAGCTGCAGGACCCGAGGTTTGCGTTGCAGCAGCAGCAGCAGTATCTGCAGCGCCCACTCCCAATTATTACCCAGGCGGCGGCCACCCAGGGAAAGCTCCTCCCCTCAAAACACCTGGACGGACAAGATCCAGGTCTGAACATCTACAGCCTGACAACTTTCTCTAAGGGCGACAAATCAGGGGCAAAGGACTCACAATGAGGGTGTTTTCCTTCTCACTTTCTGTCAAAAATTCACCACACGGAGTTCAAAGCGATTCCTGCTCCTGGGGTAAGAGGAAAAACGAGAAATGTATCAAGAACAAGCCATCCAGGTAGGACAACCAGCCCTTCCCACGAGAAAACGAAAAGGGAATATGAGGTCAAGGAGGTTCGGTCCTTCTGTTATCACTGCCCAACACGAGACCAACAATCCCTCGTACGTAAAGCGGAGCAAAATGGCGTAAAATATGAATTTGGTCCCAAAACCCAAGTGAAATGCAAAATCCGAAGGGAGAAGGTGGAGGGCATCCAACCTGCCCCAATGAAGAGAGCGGGGGAAGGGCAAACGTTGCCTCGACGCCAGCATTTTCTCCCAAATGGGCCCACCCGGGGTCTCTCCCGTCACTCCGGGCACCAACTCCAATTTAGGAGCGGCTCACATCGCCGCTGGGCTGAAATCTCCCACATTTGCCCCCAGCTTTAGCCCTGGGCCCGAGACTTGTCCCCCCCCCAACCCCCGCAGTCGGCGACCGGCTGCGCTGTCTCCCCGTCCGCCATTAGAGACCCAGCCAAACAATACGTGCGGGGCAGGGCCGCGCAGTGCCGGGGAGGGGAGCGCGGAGCAGGGCCCGGCGCGGACCCGGACCCTCACCCCCAAACTTGGAGACCCCGAGCTCCGGCGCAGTACCGGGAGCGGGAAGACCGAGCGCCCCTTCTCCGCCACACGACTCCCCCACCCCCGGGAGAGAAAGGAAAATGCCCGCGCCCCCACCCCGGCGCCCCCGCCGAGCGCCCCCAACCCGGCGTCCTCACCCGGCCCTCCCGGCCTCGCACGCGAGCCCCCAGTCCACGGGCCGCATGCGACCGAGCCGTGACATGAGCGAGGCCGGACCAGCCGCCCGGGTAGGACGCACACCGACGACGGCGGCCGCGCCGCGGGGGTTAGTCCCAGGCCGGTGGGAGGCTCCAGAGGCCGCCCTCACCCATCTCCGCCTCCGCCTCCCAAGGCTGCGCTGCACCCAGCCACCCCCGCCGTCCACGAGCCAGGACTACTAATACCGCGGGGACGAGCCTCACCCGGTTCTGGCTGCGGCTCCGCGGAACGAACCTCCCCTCCCCCGACCCACCCCCTTCGGCGACGCGCACAACTCCGCTCGGTCCAGTCCCGGGTTTAGCGCTGAGAGCAGGCGAAGGCGGAGGAGGCGGCGGGCTGAGCCCGAGCGAGCCCCGCCCTCCGCATCCCCATTGGCTGGCGAGGGCCGGCCGGGGTGCCTGGGGCGCGTCCATTGGCTGAGTCTGCCTTCCTTCAGGAATCCCATAAGGGGATGGCCCGTGAGGCTGTCCGTCAGGCGCAAGCCACACCCCCTGTACTTCCATTCCCTGGCCCCTAAGCTGGCTGTGGCCTGGGCCCCGTTCCTCCCTCCTCGCTCCCGCCTCCCGCCCCGCCCCCACCGGGTCCGTAGGGTCAGCGGCCCGACTTTCGTAGCCGCGGGACCTGCCGCGGTTTGGGGACTCCCTGTGTCGGGACAGTCCGAGACCCTGAGGCCGGACCGCTTCCCTCGTTCGGGCCGGGGCGCCCAGCCCGCCGCGGCGGTGCCCAGCATTGTGCCCGGGAAGGGACGCCGCCTCGATGTCCCGGACGCCCTCCTGTCCAAGTCCTGGAGGCTGGAGGCGCCGTGCGGGCCCATGGGCTGGGGTAGCCCCGGGCCAACGGGTCGGGCGGCGGCGAAGGCGTCCCCGAGCGATCTGGGGCGGACGCACGTCCACCCGCGCCTCATCCCGTGAGGAGCACCGCCGCCGCCCGGCATGGCTGCGGGAGGAGACGGCGGCCTCCATCTTGTCGGGACCACTCGGAACCGGGTCTGTGGGGCTGGGCGACGCGTCCCCTGCAGACCCCGCTGCGATCCGCCATTCGGCCAAGGGACAGCCGGCTCCCGGCGTCCGCGTGGGGCCCAGGGACTGGAGACGGCGAGGAGACCCAGACACCGCTCCCACCCCAGAGGCCAAGATGGAGGCCCCGGGGGCGCACTGGAGCCTGACCCGAGGGTGGACGGGCCGGAGCCGCCGCGGTGTCCTGGGCGCGGGCGCTGTTACCACCCTGCACCACGGCCTCCCGGGCGAGGGGCCGACCGGCAGCGCCGTCCCCGCAGGGAGCGGCCCACCGGCCACGGCTCCTCTTTTGTTCCCAGTCCACCCCGACGTCCGGGCGCACGCCACACCGGATTCCGTCCCCGGACTCCGGTCTCGCCCTAGCGGCGGGTAGAGGGATGACAAGGACGGGGACATGGATGCATGGATGAATGAAGACTCCTCAATTCCACCATTACCCACCACCGCCTGTACATGGACATGTATTGTTACCATTGAACGTTCAACAAGAGGTTGAACAGGAAGTTTATAATGAAGTCAATCATCCTCGAAGGTCTCAGTAAAGACTGGCAGTGAACATTATAGACGCCACTTACAGCAATAGAAACAGATTTATTCATGAATGATGAATTTTAAAAATCAAGTAATTCTCCCACCTAGGGCAAAATGCAATAAATATAAGTCTCCTTATTTAACTTGAAAAATATCCAACATGTATTTCAACCAGCTTTCTCAAAATAGTATCATTGGGGGTGGGGGTTTTGCAAAACTATGAATTCATAGTTGTAATTTGTTCAGTTCTCAATACAATGAAATATCCTTATAAAACTTTATAGTACACAGTTCTGTTTTGCATTGATTTTATTGTTGTTAATCCTCACCCTCGGATATTTTTGTCTACCCAGGCCCCCATCCAGGGGCCAGGTATCTACACTGCAACCCAAGTACCTGCCCTTGACCAGAATGGAGCCAGTGACCCTTCCATTCACGGGGCAGAGGCTCTAACCACTGAACCACACCGCTGGGACATGTAATGACATTCTAGATGGCACTATCTTCATAGCAAATGGTCTATTACAAATGCAGAGCAACATTGTAATAAGTCCATAAAAACTTATACCACCCTTGTAAGTTATGTCATAGACTTAAATGATAGGTTGTGTTCCCACATGAGTTCAAGGAAGCTTTGTACAGCTACAAATTCCCTGGCATTATTGCTGTTTTATAATTAACAACAGGGATAATAATTACAATATATAATTCACATTTGGTATTCCATCATTAAAATCCATTTGTCTATAAAGATATTCAATGGGTTGCCTGTGTAGTATCAAGGACAATATTTTTTAATATATTTTTATTGATTTCAGAGAGGAAGGGATAGAGAAAGAGATAGAAACATCAATGATGAGAGAGAATCATCGATTGGCTGCCTCCTACAAGCCCCACACTGGGGATCAAGCCTATAAGCTCGACATGTGCCTTGACCAGGAATCAAACCATGACCCCCTGGATCACAGGTCGATGCTCAACCACTGAGCAACACCAGCTGGACTCAAGGAGAATTTTAGTTGAGAGTTTAGAACTGGGGGGAAAAATATTTTTTGTATAATAACTTTTTTACACTACACTTAATTTACATTAAAGAACTTTACAAATATATTTTAATTTCCATAATTTCCAAAAGGTAGAAACACCACAAATATACATTAACTGATAAATGTATAAACAATTGTGGTCTATCCATACAATGGAATATTATTCAGCCATAGAAGGAATGAAGTTCTGATATATGCTACAATATGGATGAATCTTGAAGACGTAATGCTACATAAGTAATATAGACCCAAAAGACTATACATTATATGTTTCCATTTATGTGATTGTCCAGACTAGGCAAATCTATAGAGACAGAAAGTAGGTTAGTAGTTGCCTAGTCCTGAAGTACCGGAGAGATACTAGTATCTCAGTTGTGGGAAGTTGTCACTGAGAACTCTGGGGTATAACCCCAAGCTGGGCCCCCATGCAGAGAGCAGCAAAACTTAGAAGGTGCCCACATAACATATGGCTGTGAAAAGCAACAGGATTGCTATCTGCCAGGGAGAGATGGCTATAATTCTGGCACCCTTTTAAAGGAACAATGCACAAAATCTTGTGTGCAGCCACTCACCTTGGGTTCAGGCAGAGAGAGAACTGAGTGGACTGAAGCTGCATGGGCAGAAGCCAGGATTGGGGGCTCTAGAGTTAGAGCTGAGAAGACAGACACCCCAGGTTCCTGTGCTGAGTTATTCCTTCACACTGCAAAGGTCATCTTTTCAGGCAGACCTTTGATATCCAGGCAGTGCTTGCCTGGGGGGAAGACAGTTGACCCACCCTATTGGAAAACCCCTTGGCCCATGCTGTGGAGTTTCTGAGGCCCATTAGGAGACTAAGAATAACAATTAGCGTCCAGGTCAAAGCATTTGTCCCACCCTGTTGGAAAACCTCTCACCCCACCTGTGGATGATTGCCAGAGGCTACTCAAGACTGAATCAAATCAATCTGCAGGCAGAGACGGGTCTTTGGAGGCTTTGAGACTTTACCTGATCTAATTAGTCAGAAACAGCATTTAACACTGTCCTGCACTAGAGACTGGGAGGTGTAGCAGATCTATATATTACATAAAAACCCAAACAAGCAGCCAAAATGGGGAGACAAAAATAAAATAAAATAAAATAAAAGAACAAGAGATTCCTCGAGGAGAGATAAATTAAATGGAGATAAGATATTTATCTGATATAGAGTTAAGAATAATGATGGTGCTCTCTTTCTCGTCAACGAGGCGGCGGAGCAGCCTCCCCAACAGACGCAGAAATGCAGATCTTTGTGAAGACCCTGACTGGCAAGACTATCACCCTTGAGGTTGAGCCCAGTGACACCATTGAGAATGTCAAAGCTAAAATCCAAGACAAGGAGGGCATCCCGCCTGACCAGCAGCGTCTGATTTTTGCCAGCAAACAGCTTGAGGATGGTCGCACTCTCTCAGACTACAACATTCAGAAAGAGTCCACCCTGCACTTGGTGCTTCATCTGAGGGGTGGCATCATCGAACCCTCCCTCCGCCAGCTCTCGCAAAAGTACAACTGCGACAAGATGATCTGCCGCAAGTGTTATGCCCGCCTGCACCCCCGTGCTGTCAACTGCCGCAAGAAGAAGTGTGGCCACACCAACAACCTGCGCCCCAAGAAGAAGGGTAAATAAGGCCCCTCCACCAACTCCTTGGGTTCACAGGGCAGCCTTCTACCTGAATCCTGTGATGCTGGGGCCTCAATAAAGTTTCTCTTTTGTTGACTGGAAAAAAAAAAAGAATAATGATGGTAAAGATGCTCAACAGCATGAGAAAAGGTCAGAAAGTATGAAAAAAGAATTGGAAATTAAAAAAAAAAAAAAAGAATTGGAAATAAAGAATGACATAGAGCCAAATTCGATTTGGCTCAGTGGATAGAGCGTCGGCCTGCGGACTGAAGGGTCCCGGGTTCGATTCCGGTCAAGGGCATGTACCTTGGTTGCGGGCACATCCCCAGTGGGGGGTGTGCAGGAGGCAGCTGATCGATGTTTCTAACTCTCTCTCCCTCTCCCTTCCTCTCTGTAAAAAATCAATAAAATATATTTTTTTGAAAAAAGAATGACATAGAACTAATAAAGAACACATTGGAGGGAATACAGAACAGATTATGGGAAGCTGAGGATCAGATCAATCAATTAGAAGACAGGGTAGAAATCAATCACTCAATCAGATAACCAAAAGGAAAAAACAATTAAAAACAGGAGGATAGCATAGCTGGTGTAGCTAAGGGGTTGTGCACTGACCTATGAACCTGTAGGTAACAGTTCAATTCGCTGTCAGAGCACATGCCCAGGTTGTGGGCTCAATCACAAGTGGGGAGGGCATGCAGGAGGCAGCCAATCAATGATTCTCTCTCATGATTGATGTTTCTCTCTCTCTCTCCCTCTCCCTTCCTCACTGAAATCAATTTAAAAAAGTATTTTTTTAAAAGAACAGGAGGACTGCTTAAGGGAGCTGTGGGAAAACCTGAAACATAACAATATTCCCATAATAGTTGTGATAGAAGGGCAAGAAAAGGAGCAAAAAATAGAGAACGTGTTTGAAGAAATAATGGCAGAAAACTTTCCTAAACTGATGAAGGAATGAGTCACAGAAGTTCAGGAGGCACAGACATTCCCAAGCAAGAAGAACCCAACAGGCCCAAGCCCAGACACATCATAATTAAAATGCCAAAAATTAAAGACAAAGAGAGAATCTTAACCTTTTGCACTCGGATGTCGAGTGTGACTCGACACGGTTAGCATCAGTAGCAGCTCTTTTTATACTCTTTGAATGTATCAATAATTTGAAATATAAAAAAATCCAAATAAATAAGTTTGTATGAAAAGAAACTCCAGTTTTTTATTCTCTGCTGCGCTTTGTAAAATCTGGGGTATTTAAAAAATTAAATCCCGAGTAGAATAAAGGAATCAAGAAAAAAGCAAGCGAGTGCAAAGGGTTAATATTTGACACAGGAGACAAGAACATATAATGGACAGAGAGTCTCTTCAATAAATGGTGTTGGGGAAAATTGGACAGATACATGCAAAAAAATAAAACTAGACCACCAAATTACTCCGTACACAAGAAAAACTCAAGATAGATAAAAGAGTTAAATGTGAGTTGGGAAACCATAAAAACCCTAGACAAAACCATGGGCAGTAAAATCTCAGACATCTCTCATAGCAACTTGCTTACAGATACTTCTCCTAGGGCAAAGGAAACTAAGGAGAAAATAAACAAATGGGACTGCACCCAAATAAAAAGCTTCTGCACAGCAAAAGAAACCATCAACAAAACGAAGAGGAATCCCACTGTATAGGAGAACATATGTGGCAGTGATACATCTGACAAAGGGTTAATATCCAAAATATATAGGTACTCATACAACTTAACAAAAGGAAGACAAAAATCCATTTTTTAAATGGGCAAAATACCTAAACAGACACTTCTCCACACTGGGCATATAGATGGCAAAAAGACATGAAAAAAACGCTCAAAGTCACTGATCATCAGAGATGCCAATTAAAATGACAATGAGGTATCATCTCACATCTGTCAGAATGGCTACTATCAACAAATCAATAAATGACAAGTGCTAGTGAGGATGTGGGGAAAAGGGAATCCTTGTCACTGCTGGTGGGAATGCAGACTGGTGCACCCATTATGGAAACAGTATGGAGTTTCCTCAGAAAACTAAATATGGAACTGACATTTGACCCAGTGATCCCACTTCTAGGAATATATTATAAGAATCCCACTGAAACCGGTTTGGCTCAGTGGATAGAGCGTCAGTCTTCGGACTGAAGGGTCCCAGGTTCGATTCTGGTCAAGGGCATGTACCGTGGTTGTGGGCACATCCCCAGTAGGAGGTGTGCAGGAGGCAGCTGATCGATGTTTCTAACTCTCTAACCCTCTCCCTTCCTCTCTGTGAAAAATCAATAAAATATTTTTTTTAAAAGAAAGAAACCCAAACACCAATCAGAAAGAATGTATGCATCCCTATGTTCATAACAGCACAATTTACAATAGCTAAGATCTGGAAACAGCCCAAGTGCCCATCAGTAGACTAGTGGATAAAAAAAAAAGCTGTGATACATTTATATCATGGAATACTATGCAGCAGTAAAAAACAAGGATCTCTTACCCTTTGATACAGCATGGAGTGACTTGGAGAGTATTATGCTAAGTGATATAAGCCAGCCAGAGAAAGACAAGTATCACATGACCTCACTCATATGTGGAAACTAATTAACAAAATAAGCTGATGAACAAAATTGATCCAGAGAAAAAGAAGCATAGAATAGACTGCAGAATCTCAGAGGGAAGGTGGCAGAGGGTGGGTGAGAAGTGATCAACCAAAGAATTTGTATGCATATATGCATAACCCATGGACACAGACAATAGGGTGGTGAAGGCCTGGGGCAAGCATGTCAAACTCCAAGGTTGACTCCCAGGTCCAAGGTTGACTCCCAGGTCCCGAGGGCATACAACTCCCAGCCAAGTCAGAATGTCCTTTCCTTAACCAACACAAGGCAATCATGGTTAACAGAGCATGATCAATACTTTCCATAACGATAGCCAGTTCCCAATATTCCTTTCTTACCTCTAACACTAGGAGAATAGAAGTCCAGATAAAAGAATTGTTGCCTCAACCGATTTGGCTCAGTGGATAGAGCATTGGCCTACAGAATAAAAGATCCTGGGTTAGATTCCAGACAAGGGCACATGCCGGAGTTCCAGGCTCTACCCCAGTAGGGGGCGTGCAGGAGGTAGCCAATCAATGATTCTCTCTCATCATTGATGTTTCTATCTCTCTCTCCGTCTCCTTTCCTCTCTGAAATCAATAAAAAATACATTTTAAAAAATAATTGTTTAGTCCTGGCCTGTGTTGGTCAGTGGTTAGAGTGTCACCCATTGCACCAGAGGATCTCGTTTCAATTCCGGGACAAGGGCAGTTACCCTGGGTTGCAGATTCCATCCTCATTCCAGTAGGGTCACATATGGGAGGCAACCAATCAATGTGACACTCTCACATGAATCTCTCTCTCTCTCTCTCTCTCTCTCTCTATCCTCTCTCTCTCTCTCTTCTACTACCTCCCTCCCTTCCACTAAAAATCAGTGGAAAAAATACCTTGGGTGAGAATATTTTTTTAAAAAGTATGGTTTGGGGCAGGAAATTGGAGAGCTAAGGTAGACTAACATGTTAACTTTTACCATTAAAGAGAAAAAAGGCAAACACTGGGCAGGGAGTTCAGTTCATTAGGGCATTAACCCAGCACACCAAGGGTTCCATCCAGGGTCAGGGCACATATAAGAATCAGCCAATGAATGCATAAATAAGTGAAACAACAAATCAATGTTTCTCTCTATCTCTATCTCTATCTCTATCTCTATCTCTATCTCTATCTCTTTCTCCCTTCCACTCTCTCTCTAAAAATCAATTTTAAAAATTTACTAAATAAAGAAAAAAAGACAATATTTTAATAATTGAAGCACTGAGGACATTTTTATGTGGAAGAAGGAAGTTGTTCTTTGTTCAATGTGAATAATAACTCATAATCCTCTTACCAACATGTAAAGTAGTTAATATTACTGTAACACTTTTACAGATGAGGAAACTGAGGCAAAGAAAGGATAAGAAACTTATCCAAGACATCTATGGAGAGAAACCAAGATGGCAGCATAGGTAAACACCTGAACTTGCTCCTCGCACAACCACCTCAAAACTACAGCTAAAAGACAAAACTGATATCATCCAGACCCATGGGAAGGCTGGCTGAGTGGAAATTATACAACTAGAAGGAAAGAGAAAAGCTCACTGAGACTCGGAGGAGGTGCGGATGTGCGGAAGTGAAGTGTGGAGGTACGGAGGTGCATGCAGAAAGGGGCGGGAAACTGAGTAAGCTGTAGCAAAATTACAGTTATGAAGTAGCAACGAAAATAATTTTATGGTTGGGGGTCACCACAACATGAGGAACTGTATCACAGGGTCGCGGCATTAGAACGGTTGAGAACCACTGCATTAAACCAATCAAAGTACAATATGCTGATGATATGCTAAGACCACTCAACCACTTGCGATGATGTGCACTGACCACCAGGGGGCAGACACTCCAACCAGTAGGTTAGCTTGCTGCTTGGGTCCAGTCAATTGGGACTGAGCGAGATGGGCAAGACACGTCCTGGAGTCCTCCCACAGTCCCTCCCTTGCTGGCCAACCTCCCACATCCCTCCCCTACCCCGATCATGCACTGGTGGGGTCCCTCGACCTGGCCTGCACCCTCTCGCAATCTGGGACCCCTGGGGAGATGTCAGCGAGCTCGTTTAAGCCCAATTCTGCAGGCTAGGCCAAGGGGGCCCACTGGTGCACGAATTCATGCACTGGGCCTCTAGTTTATAATAAATATTTAAGTCTAAACATATCATTCTTTTTAAAAATAAATCTTTATTGTTGAAAGTATTACATATGTCCCTTTTTCCCTCCATTTCCCTCTCCTTCCCTCCACTGCCAAGCTTTCCCCACTGTATTGTCTGTGTCTCTGGGTTATGCATATACACATATGAGTTCATTGGTTGATCTCTCCACCCTTCCATCCTCCTCTGCCTTCCCTCTGAGGTTTGGCAGTCTGTAAACATATCATCCTATCTAATAAAGAGGGACTATGCTAATTGACTGTCATGCCTTCACAAAGATGGTGGCGCCCACAGCCACAAGATGGCAGCATCCAGTCCCCTCAGCCTCACTGGGGTGGCAGGCACACAGCACAGTTGGGCCCGCCCCCAGGCAGGTCCGGCCGCTCCTCACACCTGCCTCCGGAGCCCCCCAGTCCCCTCAGCCCCCCAGCCGCCCAGGGCCGGCCCGAGGTGCAGGCAAGCCTCAGATGGCGGCTGCCCAGCTGCCCAGGGCCGCCCGAGGCTCATGTAACCAGGGCCGGCCGAGGCTTGTGCTCCCGGCAGTGGCAGCAGCAGAGATGTGATGGGGACATCGCCTTTCCCTGATGACTGGGTCACCTTCTGCCCCTGAGGGCTCCCGGACTGTGAGAGGGGGCAGGCCGGGCTGAGGGACCCCCCATCCAGTGCATGAATTTTCATGCACCGGGCCTGTAGTTCTTATATACTTTAAAACACTGTATAAAGGAATACATTATAGAGAATTGGCTTATAAACTTTTTTTGACCATGACAATCACTAGGATAGATATTATACACAAAGACCCAGTATAAACCTAACTATATACATAACTACATAATTGAAATAAAAGTTACATTAGAAAATTACTGCCTTTGCTACCTTAGGTAGATTTTATATTTTATGTTCTACTCTATTTAAATATAGTCTGGCCCTAACCGGTTTGGCTCAGTGGATAGAGCCTTGGCCTGCGGACTGAAGGGTCCCAGGTTCGATTCTGGTCAAGGGCATGTACCTTGGTTGCGAGCACATCCCTAATAGGGGATGTGCAGGAGGCAGCTGATTGATGGTTCTCTCTCATCGATGTTTCTAAATCTCTCTCCCTCTCCCTTCCTCTTTGTAAAAAATCAATAAAATATATTAAATAAATAAATAAATAAAGTCTGTACTGTTTTCTTCCATTTTGTTGTTGTTTTGGTTTTGAGGGTTGTGTGTGTGTGTGTGTGTGTGTGTGTGTGTGTGTGTGTGTTTACTGAATTTCAGAGAGAGACAAAGAAAGAGAGAGAGAGAGAGAAGCATCAACATGAGAGCAACACATTGATGGCTACCTCCTGCATGTCCCTCACTGGGGATCAAGCCTGCAACCTGGGCATGTGCCCTGACCCAGAATCGAACCAGCAACCCTTCAGTGCATGGGATGATGCCCAACCAACTTAGCTACACCAACCAGGGCTGTTGTTGTTTTCAATAAACAGTGGTTCTAACCCACCAAATTGATTTCTTAGCTTACAAACTATGATTTGGAAAAACACAAATCTAGAGAAAACAAATCATGGATAAATTCAAGTTCTAAAACAAATAAAGACACACAATGACTTCAGAAGCTGAGAGTGACCCAGAATGAACTATTAATAGAAAAACTCAATTTAAAAAATAGAGATTTAAGTTGCCATCCTTCCTAAAATACATTAAATACTTATTCCTTCTTAACCCTTTGAACTCGCTTGCTTTTTTCTCGATTCCTTTATTCTAATGCTAACCGTGTTGAGTCACACTCGACATCCAAGTGCAAAAGGTTAATAGTATATATTACACTTTATGAAACTGAACTGCAGCTGATTAACAATCCCTGGAAAAGCAATGTGAGGATTTGGAAGAGAAAGCAGAATTGATCTTGATCCTGATTCCACCATTTGTTAGCTTTGTGACCCTAGACCTTGTTGAGCCTCAGTTTCTTCTTCAATGAAATGAGTGAATTATACATAATATGCCCTTGATGGAAAATCCTTCTCTTTCCTTATAGTCTTCTCATCTCTGGGATCCCAATGCCTCCAAATAACCCATTCTCACTTTTCCAGCTTATTATGAACACTAGTGAACCGGTGCACAAAATTCGTGCACATTAAAAGGAGATTAATTAGAGGAAATAATTTAATATTGCTATTTGCCCTTTCTCTATAATAGAAGTGTCAGAGATGAAAGAAAATTAGTAAAATGTATATGAAAACCTTCCTCCTGTCAGAGTCTGGGGCTCACCCAGAGTCAAGTCCCCGCCCACCCACATGCACCTCAAAATCACGTGAGACCCAGACCCTGCTAGCCGCCCCCCATTGGGCTAAATCCAGACCCGGCCAGTCCCACCCTTGTCAAACCCCACCGGGCAGGGGGCATAGCCTCAGGTCCCCCGGCCTGGCGCCAGGATGGGGGATGTGGCCTGAGGTCCCCCGTCAAGCCCCGCTGGGCAGGGCCCAGGCCTGAGATCCCCTGACCCAGCACTGGGGGTGCACCTTGAGGTCCCCCGTCAAGCCCCACTGGGTGGGGGGCATGGCCTGAGGTCCCCTGTCAAGCCCAGCCAGGCAGGGGGGCACAACCTCAGGTCCTCTGGCCCAGTGCTGGGGCAGGGGTGCAGTCTGAGGTCCCCCGGCCTGGTGCCAGAGTGGGGGGCTCGGCCTGAAGTCCCCTGTCAAGCCCCACCTGGTGGGGTCATGGCCTGAGGTCCCCTGGCTTGGCACTGGGGCGGGGGGAGCTGCCTGAGGTCCCCTAGCCCAACACCAGGATGGGAAGTGCACCGTGAGGTCCCCCGTCAAACCCCACCGGTGGGGGGCATGGCCTCAGGTCCCCTGGCCTGGCACTGGGGCGGGGGGTACAGCCTGAGGTCCCCAGTCAAGCCCCACGGGGGCAGGGGAGGGCATAGCCTCAGGTCCCTGCTGATTGCTCCTTAAGGATCCTTATGGGAACTTGGCCTCAGCTATGGGTGCAGCCATCTTTGTGATAGAGTGATGGTTAATTACCATATTCCCTCTTTATTAGATAGGATTCCCTTCCTCTCATTTCCTGTAAGAAATCAAAGTTCAAGGAGTTATTAAGCTGGATAGATGGAAAAGTTTTGCTTTGTTTTGTTTTCTTTTATAAGATAAAGTTTATTTAGAAAGTTACAGAGGTAATAAAAGTGAACCATCTTGGCTGCGTAGGCTCAGGAAACAAGTTACAGAAGAAAAAGAAGGGCCCTTTGGAGCTTAGGAGAGAGAAAGGCAAAGGTAAGGAGCCTGGGGGAAAGTTGTGTTTTGGTCTGTATTTTTTAAAATGTGTTGTTATTGATTTCAGAGAGGAAAGGAGATGGAGAGAGAGATAGAAACATCAATCATGAGAGAGAATCATTGATAAGCTGCCTGCTGCATGCCCTCTACTGGGGATTGAACCCACAACCTGGGCATGTGCCCTGTCTGGGAATCGAACCGTGATCTCCTGGTTCATGGGGTGACGCTCAACCACTGAGTCACACTAGCCAGTTTTGTTGTTTTCTGTCTGTTTGTGTCTTTTTTAATCCTCACCTGAAGATGTGTTTGCTGATTTTAGAGAGAGAGCAAGGGAAAGGGAAAGGGAAAGACAGGGAAAGAGATAGAGAGTGAGAGCAAGAACGAGAGAGAGAGAGAGAGAAGAGAAGAGAAGAGAAGAGAAGAGAAGAGAAGAGAAGAGAAGAGAAGAGAAGAGAAGAGAAGAGAAGAGAAGAGGAGAGGAGAGGAGAGGAAGAGAAACATCAATGTGTGAGAAAAACATGGATCAGTTGCCTCCCAGAGATCCAACCCAAAACCTAGGTATGAGCACAACATTTTTGGTTTTTGGTACACAGGAAAACACATTAATCAACTAAACCAACCGGCGGGGGCAAGATAGAAAAGTTTTACCAACTAATGCTTCATGGTGGTAACAAAATTAGTTATTGTTATTCAAGAGTGTGGAATGTTTATTAAGATCTTTGCTCCATCATTCCAAAAATATTTGGAATGCCAGATACTACAATAAGTGCTATGGATATAACAGTGAAAAAAACAGATGTGATCCCTACCATCATGGAAGGTGTAGTCTAGACTAGACTAGAAAGCCAACAAACAGGGTATCAACAAAATGCATGAAATGATTACAGTTGAGTGCAAGGAAGGAAATAAGGAAGGGTAGAGCTTCCTTATCCTATATAATAAAGAGGTAATATGCAAATTGACCATCACACAAGATGTCTTCCCCCATGTGGTCACAAGATGGCCGCCACAAGATGGCCAGCATGGGAGGGCAGTCGTGGGCGATCAGGCCAGCAGTGGAGAGCAGTTAGGGGTGACCAGACCAGCAGGGGAGGGCAGTTGGGGGCAACCAGGCCTTCATGGTAGGGCAGTTGGGGGCAACTGGGCCGGAAGGGGAGGGAGGGCAGTTGGGGGGGACCAGGCCTGAAGGGGAGGGCAGTTGGGGGTGACCAGGCTGGCAGGGGAGTGCAGTTGGGGGTGACCGGGCGGGCAGGGGAGAGCAGTTGGGGGCAACTAGCCCAGCATGGGAGGGCAGATGGGGGCGACCAGGCCAGCAGGGGAGGGCAGTTGGGGGTGATCCGGCCAGCAGGGGAGGGCAGTTGGGGGCAATCAGCTGGCAGGGAAGCAGTTAGGTATCGATCAGGCTGACAGGGGAGTGGTTAGGGTATGATCAGGCTGGCAGGCAGAAGTGGTTAGGGGCAATAAAGCAGGCAGGCAGGCAGGCAGGCCAGCCGTTAGAAGCCAGCATTCCCGGATTTTGAGAGGGATGTTCGACTGCCAGTTTAGGCCTGATCCCACAGGGGAATGGACATGCCCCGAGGGGTCTGAGATTGGAGAGGGTGCAGGCTAGGCTGAGGGACAACATCCCCCCCCCCCCCCCCCGCCCCAGTAGAAAATAACAATGGAGACCTATACTAAAGATCATGGAAGACCGTTCTGAGGAAGTAACATTTAAAATAAGATCTGACTAAGTAGAGCCCATTAGAGTAACAGGGGAGTATTATTATAGACAGCAGAAAAGGCAAGAATTCAACTTGTCCTGGGAATTGGAAGATGAATAAGGTAGAGTGCACTACTCAAGGAAAGAGTGACATCAGATGGAAGTGAAGAGCTAGACAAGAGTAGGTGCAAGTGGGGCCTTGTAGGCCATGCTAAGAAACTTGAATTTTATTCTAGTGCATAGAGAAACCATAAATAGGATTTGAAGTGAAATAGTCATAAAATATGATGTAGATTTAAAGCAGATAAGGCTGGCCACTTGTGGAGAATGGCTGGGAGGTAACAAGAGTTGATCTTAAAATGCAAGCCAGGTATTTCTTCAATAAAATACTTATTTGGGTCTGGCCAGCATGGCTCAGTGGGTGCATGTTAATCTATGAACCAGGAGGTTAAGGCTCAATTCCTGGTAGGACACATGCCCGGGTTGCAGGCTCGATCCCCAGTGGAGGGTATGCAGGAGACAGCTGATCAATGATTCTCTCTCATCATTGATGTTTCCCCTTTTCTCTTCCTCTCCCTTCTTCTGTGAAATCAATAAAAACCTATTTTTTAAAAAAGGAGTTCTTTTATACAGGGGATGAGGAAGTTGGGGGTGAGGTAGGGGGACTTCTCTAACACAGCGTTCTTCAAGGGGGCTTTCCTGACCCACAGCGGACCAGGAGCTCCTTATGCAGGCCCTCCTAAATTTTCTTGGGTAAATTCTGTCATTAATTTTGACACAAGAGTAAAATTAGAGAAGCTGTTGAGTAGTTTAAGCCAGAATTGATGTTGGTAAACTCAGCAATGGATGTAGGAGAAGTAAATATATTGGATTTAACAATGAAAGGAAGCGGGTCACAAAATGCATAAGGAAAGTCTTGTCTAAAATTAACAAGCTAGCTTAAAATTTAGACAAAAAACTTTCTGATATTAAAATTATTAACAAACCTGATGAGCTTTGTTCAATAATAAATGAGAAGATTCACAGAAAATAGAGGCTATCTATCAAGAAGGAAAGCTGATAGGCAACATCCTAAATAGAACAACAAATTAATCCTAATGTGAATGGATTAGGTTATTGACAGAAATGCAGTTTAAAAATTGTTAAGTAGCCCGGCCAGCATGGTTCAGTGGTTGAGCGTTTACCTATGAACCAGGAGGTCACAGTTCAATTCCTGGTCAGGGCACATGCCCGAGTTGCAGGGCTTGATCCCCACTGTGGGGCATGCAGGAAGCAGCCGATCAATGATTCTCTCTCATGATTGATGTTTCTATCTCTCTCTCCCTCTCTCTCTGAAATCAATCTAATATAATAAAGAGGGAATATGCAAATTGACTGTCATGCCACAACAAAGATGGCAGCGCCCACAACGAAGGTGGGGGGATGTTTCCCTAACACCTTGGTCGGCAAACTACAGCTCGCGGCCACATGCGGCTCTTTGGCCCCTTGAGTGTGGCTCTTCCACAAAATACCATGGCCTGGGCGAGTCTATTTTGAAGAAGTGGCGTTAGAAGAAGTTTAAGTTTAAAAAATTTGGCTCTCAAAAGAAATTTCAGTCATTGTCCTGTTGATGTTTGGCCCTGCTGACTAATGAGTTTGCCGACCACTGCCCTAACACAAGATGGCTGCTCTCACAGTGGAGGCCGAGTTCCCAGGGGACCTCAGGCCGCACCCCCGCCCCGGACCAGGCCAGGGGACCTAATGCTGCTCCCCTGCTCAGCAGGGCTTGATGGGAGACCTCAGGTCTCACCCTCCACCCAGGTGCTGGGCCTGGGGCCCTGAGGCCGCACCCCCCACCATGGCACTGGGCCGGGGCCCTGAGGCTGTGCCCCCCACCTGGTGGGGCTTGATGGGAGACCTAAGGCTGTGCCCCCCACCCGGTGGGGCTTGATGGGAGACATAAGGCTGTGCCCCCCACCTGGTGGGGCTTGACAGGGGACCTGAGGCTGCATCCCCTGCCCAGTGGGGCTTAACAGGGGTGGGGCTGGCTGGGTCTGGATCTCGCCCAAGGGGGTGGGGCCTGCTGGGTCTGGGTCTCCTGCAATTTTGAGGTGCGCATGGGTGGGCGGGGACTTGACTATGGGTCCCAAGGCGCACCCCAGACTCTGACAGGAGGAAGATTTTCATATACATTTTACTAATTTTCTTTCATCTCTGACATTTCTATTAGAGAGAAAGGGCAAATAGCAATATTAAAATATTTCCTCTAATTAATTTCCTTTTAATGTGCACTGAGCCACTAGTAAAAATATATTTTTAAAAGATTAAAAAATAAAAATTGGTAAATAAAACATTATTGAGCGTTTTACTTCTTAATGCTTTTTACTCTCCCCCCACACACACACACTTAGAAAAACAGCTGGTAGGAATACATTAATTTTAATCTTCTAAATACAAGTAAATAACTGTTGATTGTTTGTAACTAATTTCATATCTAAATTCTGTTTTTAAATTTAATTATTTTCATAAAATTCCATGGTAGTTTTTTACAACATTGAAAAGGAAAGCGGGGGGGGGGGTGCTTGCAACCTAGTTCAGTGTCTGGTTAAAACTGTAGTCTTACTTCCCCATTGGGCAGAGCTGCAGAGCCTAACCCCAGGGCCCGCCACAGCTGACTTGGGCGGAGCTGCGGGGACCCTGAGGGGCCCACCACAGGAGGAGATATATAGGTCAGAGCCTCCCCACAAGTTCAGTTCAGGCTTTGGACTGGAATTCCCCTGCACTAGCAGATCTGCGAAATAAAGATTAAACTTTCCTCCCTCAGAGTGCTGGCTGATTGTTCTCCCGAGCATTCTGCCACAACATTAGTGAATAACCTCTGTGATTCTTTTATTTTGTTCTTGTTTTATGTGATTTTCAGTTAATTTTTTTAAAATTGCAAGATATGTACTTGGAAGGAGAGGTGATTGCCTTGAAAAAGGAGAGAAGAGAAAGACAATTCACTGTGAAAGTAAGTCTTCCTCACCACATTCCTCCAGCCTTCCACTCAGCCTCCCAGAGGCAACCAGTTACCAATTTCTTGTAACTCTTTACAGAAACATTTTCTCATGTACAAGTATATATTTTTCTGCAACTTGATTTTTTTTTTCATTCAACAGTATGTCTAAAAGCTGAAGCTGAGTCCACATCAATAAGCAGAGATATACCCCATTCTTTTTCAAGACTAAATAATATCAATTGTACTGTGGACAAAAAAGGGGGCTACATACTAGACAAGCTTAGAGGAGGCCAAAACCACAGACCAAAATTTCCACACAGGGATGGACTGAATGTAAACATTCCTAACTAAAAGTGAGCCATGGTGGGAAGACATGTCCTAAACCTGTAGCTTCCTTGTCAAAGGCCAGTCTTTAACTTTGAAATTGTCTATTGTCTTTGTGCATCTAAAATAACATACCTTTGAAATATCAGAGTAATTTATTTTCCAGACCCCTCCAAAGGCCAATCACAGGCACCAGAGCACAAAACCACATTGTTATCTTGTTCCCTGCATACCATCTCTATGTGCTACAAATGTTAACTATCAGTGTAAAGAAAGTACATGTCTGTTTGTTTAATTTTTATCCAATCTCTGGGATTTCCCCACTTTGCTTTCTCCTGCCCCCCTAATCTACCAGCATTGAATTTCATGTAATCCTTCTTATATCTCCTCCGTAGATTCTTTTTTTTTAATAAATATTTATTGTTCAGATTATTACAATTGTTTCTCCCCCCCCCCCCCCGATATCTCCCCTCTACCCGGTTCCCACCCCCCCCTCTGCCCTTCCCTCCCCACCCCGCTGTCCTTATCCATAGGTGTATGATTTTTGTCCAGTCTCTTCCCGTACACCCCTCACAGACACCCCTTTCCCCCTGAGAATTATCAATCCACTCCCATTCTATTATGTTCATCAGTTTATTCTGTTCCTCAGATTTTTAATACACTTGACTTTTAGATTCACTTGTTGATAGGTATGTATTTGTTGTTCATAATTTTTATCTTTACTTTTTTCTTCTTTTTCCTCTTTTTAAAGAATACCTTTCAGCATTTCATATAAAACTGGTTTGGTGGTGATGAACTTCTTTAGCTTTTTCTTACCTGTGAAGCTCTTTAGCTGACCTTCAATTCTGAATGATAGCTTTGCTGGGTAGAGTAGTCTTGGTTGTAGGTTCTTGCTGTTCATCACTTTGAATATTTCTTGCCACTCCTGTCTGGCCTGCATAGTTTCCGTTGAGAAATCAGCTGATAATCGTATAGGTGCTCCCTTGTAGGTAACTAACTGTTTTTCTCTTGCTGCTTGTAAGATTATCTCTTTGTCTTTTGCCCTTGGCATTTTAATTATGATGTGTCTTGGTGTGGTCCTTTTTGGATTCCTTTTATTTGGGGTTCTGTGCGTTTCCTGGACTTGTAAGTCTATTTCTTTCACCAGGTGGGGGAAGTTTTCAGTCATTATTTCTTCAAATAGGTTTCAGCGCCTTGCTCTCTCTCTTCTTCTGGCACCCCCATAATTCTGATGTTGGTACGCTTGAAGTTGTCCCAGAGGCTTCTTACACTATCTTCTACTTTCTGAATTCTCTTCTCTTCTTGCTTATCTGGAGGAGTGTCCTTGCCTCTTTGTATTCCAAATCTTTGACTTGATTCTTACGTTCCTCTAGTCTGCTGTTGGGTCTCTGTATAATATTTTTTTTATTTCAGTCAGTGTATGTTTAATTTCTAGTTGGTCCTTTTTCATATCCTCGAGGGTTTCATTAAATTTATCAGCCTTTTCCATGAAATTCTTGAAAAACCTTATAACCGTGGTTTTGAACTCTATGTCCATTCGTTTGTTCTCCTCCATTTCTTTCGTTTGAGATCTGTTTCCTTGCCTCCTCATTTTTGCTGCTTCCCTGAGTTGGTAGGGTAGCTTTGTGTACTAGGTGTCCTATTGGTTCCACGGGTCAGCCTCCCAGTTACCTGAGGTGGACGCTCTTGGTGCACCCCTTTGTGGACTGTGTGTACAGCCTTGTTGTAGTTAAGTCTTGATTGTTGTTGGTGTCACTGGGAGGAATTGACCTCCAGGCCAATTGGCTGTGAGGACCCGCTGTGTCTATAAAGGAAGAATTGCTATGCTGGAGACATGTTTATGGGGTGGGACTTGTTCCAGTAGGGCTTTGGCGCTCACTGAGTCTGCCTCTTGAATGTGTCCCTTATGAGAGTGGTTGAAATCTGGTGACGTTTCACACCGACCACTAGATACCCTAGTTTCTGGATCTCCAATGGGGTGCAGGTCAGCTACTATCTGAGGCCACCCAGCAGGAGCTACAGCAGGAACTACAGTTTTCTCCTTTTTGCTTGGGCTTTGGCGATTTTGGAGCAGTCTGACTGGAGCTGTAGTTAATTTTGGTTAAGCTGCCACAGAACAGGCCATTTATATGCAAAAGCTGCTGTGTGGAGCCTGGGCGGGTTTGTAGAATGTGCGGGGCAGGGTCTCAGGGTGGGATGGGTTCTCAGGGTGGGGCGGGGTCTCGGGGCATGGCAAACAGCGATGGCTGCCCTCAGCAGTCTCTGCCTTTCCGTGTTTCCAAGTCCCGTGTCCCGTGCTCCAGCGCAGTAAACAATGATTGCTGGGCGCACCTCTGCAAGAAAGTCACTCTCACTTTCCAACCTGATGGCCGAGAGTCCAGCTTCTCCCCGTAGGTGTCTGGGTCCCCCGCGTGTCCCCAGAAACTGGATTTCAGAGTGATTGGGAGCTTATCTCCCTTCGGGTTAAAAAAAAGCCGCGCGCCCAGTCGCCCGCCACCAGCCCAATTCGCGCACCTCCGTACTTGCACTTTTCCTCGTTTGTTCTTTCTTTTTCCTTCTTAGCTGTAAATCAACCACTCCGCCAGCTTTCCCGTGGTTCTGGGTGGTAGACATTTTGTCTTTTAGTTGTAGTTTTGAAATTGTTGTGCGCGGCGACAGTTTAGTTGTTTAACTTTGCCGCCATCTTGGTTCCTCTCCTCCTCCTTAGATTCTAATGTATAAAATAAGTTGCAGCCTTGACCATTTTGTCTTAGTGGATAGAGCATCAGCCTGCGGACTGAGAGGTCCTGGGTTCAATTACAGCCAAGGGCATGTACCTTTGTTGTGGGCTCGGTCCCCCACTGGGGATGTACAGGAGTCAACTGATTGATATTTCTAACTATCCCTCTTTCTTCCCCTCTATCAAAATCAACAAAATAAATAAATAAAATAAAATAAGCTGGAAAATTGACATTCTTAGGTGCATTTTTTCAATTTGTTGAGATTTTGCTTCCCAGCAATTGTCATAAATTTAGCTCAAATAGGATTCCAAGATGGCAGCGGATTAAGTGGAAGCTACACTGACACTCTCCCAGGACCAAACTGGAATTACAACTAAAATACAGAAAAACTTCCTGAAAAATCAATTGAAGACTAGTTGGAGAGAACCCTGATAACCAAGGACATAAGTGGAGACAGCATTGACAGGGGCTGGGTTCCCTCCCGGAGCTGCGGGCTCACCGGGCGCCTCGCCATCTTGCAAGGAAAGGAGGATTTTATTGGAAACCTGACTTTCCGCGACAACTGCAAACACTGAAGAGCTGCGAGCACCAGAACACCGGTCCCCTATCGGCGCAAACATTCGGATTCAAAGGAACCCTTCACTGCACCACGGAAAGGTCAGATTTCGCCTGAAATAAGGTGTGGTTTCTAATCCCCGCGGTGGGAGGGAAGCGCGCGAGCCGCGGGACCGGCGGGAACCGGGAGGTCTGTGCCTAGAAAAACCGGCGGCAGTTGGAGCTGCCGTGATCCCTGAATGTGGAAGGGGGTCATCTGAGTTGCTAACTGAAGTGACCTCTCAAAATCAACTCATTTTAATCTGACGAGGAGGATCAGACTAAGAATTTTCAAAGGAGTGCGGGCTCCTTAGTCTGGCGCACAGACCCACTGTCCGCACACTTGGGCTCTTGCCGACTCTGCTTACTAAGCCCAACGCATAGGAAAGCCCAGGTAGAAAAACCCTGAAAGACTGCAGGGGAAGTTGTTTTTTTCGGAACCTGGGAACAGAGCTAGGTGTGACCATCGGAGAGGCAGCTGTGAGGCACACACCTCCACAAACCAGTAGTGAGTGCCATAGAGGGGGAAAAAAAAAAAAAGCTAGAGAGGCCCAGAAGTCAATTCAGAAACACTGCCACCCAGGGGCTGAAACGCTAATTGTCTCTGGTGTAATCAAAAATAAATATGAGAAATTAAGACACGGCCGGCTTAAAAAGCAGGATTGGCTTACAACACGGAGGAGCAGAGGAACGAAGCTGAACTGAAATACCGCCCAGACTGGGAAACAGGCATACCAAACAGAATAAAAGAGGAAGTGAATGACAGCCGCTACTGCACATTTTAGTCTTCCTATTTTTTAATTTTTAATTCTTTTTTCAATTTTTTTTTCAATTTTTTTATTCTAATTTTTTTATTTTCATTTTTTGCATCTTTTGCTTAAGAAAAAAAATGTTCTTCTTTTTCCTCGATTTTCACCTTTTTAATTATTACATTTTTATTTTCAATCAGCATTATTATTGCTATCATTTTACTTTTTTTTTTTTAATGTCATTAGATTTTCTCTTTCTTTTATTTTGGGATTAGTGTCCTACATTCTATTTGCATCTTTCCCTTACCCTATCTCAACGCTAACATTTTGCCATCACTCTCCTCCTAACCTTTCCCCTTAAAAAAATTATTTTTCTCTCTGGCCTTTTGTTGTTGTTTGCTTGAATGTTGATTAGATTGAATTTTTATGCTTTTTTTATGAGATTGTTTTGATTATACTTTTTGTTTGTTTGGTTGGTTCTATTGTTTGCTTTGTTTTTGTTTTTTTTTTATTACTTTTGTTTTCCCTTGCCTCACTTGATATTAGTTGCTGTTGCAGTTTGTATTAATCTCCAGGCTCGTGTTGCTGGAATTTGCTGGGATTAGTGGTTGTTCTAGTGGAGTCTACTCCCCATATATATAGTTTGTTCCCCTTTTCTCTCTTAGTATTGTTCTTGCCTCTCTTACTCATTTTTCTTTTCTTTTTTCTTTCTGCTCTTTTCCCAAGTTCAGATTCACATTCTTTTTTTTTTTTGTTCTTTCTTTTTACTCTCCCTCTTCCACTCCTATTCCCTAATTTGTCATTCTCTGGTGGTTACCTTTATTGGAGGTTATTAATATCGTGAATACAATTCTGTTTAGTGCCTTGTGTGTTGTGCCTGGTTGTGTTGTATTTTGTACCTTTAAATCAACGCTGGAGAGAGAGAACTATATAACCAGACATCCGGAGAAGAGAGACCATGGGGAAACAAAGAATTAGCCCCCCCAGGAAAGAGAAGCAGGCATCACCAGAAAAGGAAGTAAACGAACTAGAGGCAAACAACCTATCAGAGAAAGAATTCAGAGAAATGGTCATAAGGTGGCTGAAAAGGATGGAAGACAAATTAGACAATATGAGTAAGAACCAAGAGGAAATGAAGAAGAACCAAGAAGAAATGAAAAATGACATCGCTGCTGTAAAGAACTCAATAGAAAGCATCAAGAGTAGACTAGAAGAAGCAGAGGACTTGGCCCCGGGTCCGGGTGAGACCGTGGGCCCCTGGATCCGGGTGAGCCTGGGTCCCGGGTCCGGGTGAGGCCGCGGGCCCCCGGATCCAGGTGGGCCTGGGTCCCGGGTCCGGGTGAGGCCGCGGGCCCCCGGATCCGGGTGGGCCTGGCCCCGGGTCCGGGTGGGGCCGCGGGCCCCTGGATCCGGGTGGGCCTGGCCCCGGGTCCGGGTGGGGCCGCGGGCCCCTGGATCCGGGTGGGCCTGGCCCCGGGTCCGGGTGGGGCCGCGGGCCCCTGGATCCGGGTGGGCCTGGCCCTGGGTCCGGGTGGGGCCGCGGGCCCCTGGATCCGGGTGGGCCTGGCCCCGGGTCCGGGTGGGGCCGCGGGCCCCTGGATCCGGGTGGGCCTGGCCCCAGGTCCGTGGGGGGGCCGCGGGCCCCTGGATCCGGGTGGGCCTGGCCCCGGGTCCGGGGGGGGCCGCGGGCCCCTGGATCCGGGTGAGCCTGGCCCCGGGTCCGGGTGAGGCCGTGGGCCCCTGGATCCGGGTGGGCCTGGCCCCGGGTCCGGGGGGGCCGCGGGCCCCTGGATCCGGGTGAGCCTGGCCCCGGGTCCGGGTGAGGCCGTGGGCCCCTGGATCCGGGTGAGCCTGGCCCCGGGTCCGGGTGAGGCCGTGGGCCCCTGGATCCGGGTGAGCCTGGCCCCGGGTCCGGGTGAGGCCGTGGGCCCCTGGATCCGGGTGAATCAGTGCCCCTGGGTCCGGCCGAGACCAAACCAGAGGGAGTCAGACCTGCATTACCACCATTTGTCCACCATCCAGAGCTGAGGGGTCAGTGCCGACATGTACTCATAGGGAACTGGTGGACATTGATATTGGGTCTCAAAAGAACTGTTGGTCCAGAAAGAAACTCACTACAGACTGATTCATTTGCCTGTCAGCATAACTATTATTGCTCGTCGCACATTCAATTCTTATAAGTATCTCTAGTGACACATGATTTCGCTCATCTAGGGGAAATGATGAACAACATAGACTGATGAACAAGAACAGAACCAGAAACAAGGAGGCATCGATCGGACTATCGGGCCTCAGAGGGAGGATAGGGGAGGGTGGGGGGAGGGGGGAGAGATCAACCAAAGGTCCTGTGTGCATGCATATGAGCCTAACCAATGCTTAAGTTCAACAGAGGGTTGGGGCATCCAAGGGGAGGGGTGTGGGATGGGAATGGGGGGATGAGGACAAATATGTGACACCTTAATCAATAAAGAAATTTAAAAAAAAAAAAAAAAAGAAGCAGAGGACTGCATAAGTGAGCTAGAAGACAAGATGGAAAAAAGTACCCAATTACAACAGCTTCTAGAAACAAAAATTAGAAAGCATGAGGAGAGCCTAAGGGAACTTCGGGACAACACAAAACAAAACAACATAAGGATAATAGGGGTACCAGAAGGAAAGGAAACGGAGCAAGGAATAGAAAACCTGTTAGAAGAAATAATAACAGAAAACTTCCTTGATATAGGGAAGAAAAAACCCACACAAATCCAAGAAGCTCACAGAGTTCCAAGCAAAATGAACCCCAAAAGACCGACGCCAAGGCACATTATAATTAAGTTGGCAAACACCAACGACAAAGTAAGAATCTTAAAAGCGGCCAGAGAGAGACAGACAGTTACATACAAAGGAACCCCCATCAGACTAGCAACTGATTTCTCAACAGAAACTCATCAAGCCAGAAGGGAATGGAATGAAATATACAAAGTCATGCAAAGGAAGGGTCTCAATCCAAGAATACTGTACCCAGCAAGGCTATCAATCAAAATTGAAGGTGAAATCAGGAGCTTCACAGACAAAAAAGGGCTAAGGGAGTTTATCACCACCAAACCAGCAATGAAAGAAATGCTAAAGGGTCTGCTGTAAAAAAAAAAAAAGAAAGAAATAGGAAGCAAAGAAGGAACACAGGGGTATAGAATAAAAATGGTGACAAATAAGTGCCTATCAATAATAACTTTAAATGTAAATGGATTGAATGCCCCAATCAAAAGACACAGGGTAACAGATTGGATAAGAAAACAAAACCCATATATCTGCTGTCTACAGGAAACCCACCTCAAAAAAAAGGACGCATACAGACTGAGAGTAAAGGGATGGAAAAAGGTTTTCCAGGCGAATGGAAATGAAAAAAAAGCTGGGGTAGCAATACTTATATCTGACAAATTAGATCTCAAAGTGAAGGACATAACAAGAGATAATGAAGGCCACTTCATAATACTAAAAGGAGAAATCCAACAAGAAGAAATAACTCTGGTAAACATATATGCACCCAACACAGGAGCACCAAGATACATTAAAAAACTCCTGGAAGATATCAAAGGAGAGATTGACAGCAATACAATTATAGTAGGAGACTTCAATACCCCACTATCACCATTGGACAAATCCTCTAAACAAAAAATCAGCAAAGAAACATCAATCCTAAATGACTCACTAGACCAGATGGAATTAATCGACATCTTCAGAACATTTCACCCCAAAGCCACAGAATATACATTCTTCTCAAGTGCACATGGGACATTTTCAAAGATAGACCATATGTTAGGACATAGGCAAAGTCTCTCCAAATGCAAGAAGATAGAAATCATACCAAGCTTCTTCTCAGATCACAGTGGCATAAAACTGGAAATCAACTACAATAAAAACAATCCAAAGAAATCAAACACATGGAGACTAA
The DNA here is from genome assembly GCF_951640355.1 of Cnephaeus nilssonii. Classification (NCBI taxonomy): domain Eukaryota; kingdom Metazoa; phylum Chordata; class Mammalia; order Chiroptera; family Vespertilionidae; genus Cnephaeus; species Cnephaeus nilssonii. Next base: position 100,924,138 of record NC_137077.1, read on the forward strand.
ACAGCATGCTATTAAACCATGACTGGGTTACCAAAGACATCAAGGAAGAAATAAAAAACATCATGGCAACAAATGACAATGAAAACACAACAATCCAAAATCTATGGGACACAGCGAAAGCAGTCCTGAGAGGGAAATTCATAGCTCTACAAGCCTACTGCAAAAAACAAGAAACAATGGTAATAAATTACCTAACCAAACAACTCAAAGAGTTAGAGAGAGAGCAACAAGAAAAGCCCAGTGTAAGCAGAAGGAAAGAAATAATAAAGATCAGAGCGGAGATAAACGACATAGAGACCAAAGAAACAATACAAAAGATCAACAAAACCAAGAGCTGGTTCTTTGAAAAGATAAACAAGATTGATGGACCTCTAGCCAGGCTCACCAAGAAGCAAAGAGAGAGGACCCAATTAAACAAAATCAGAAATGAAAGAGGTGAAATAACAACAGACCCTGACGAAATACAAAGGATTGTTACAAAATACTACGAACAACTCTATTCCAACAAACTGGACAACCTGGAGGAAATGGACATATTCCTAGACAAATACAATCTTCCAAAACTCAATCAGGAAGAATCTAAACAGCTCAACAGGCCAATAACTATGGAAGAAATTGAAGCAGTCATCAAAAAGCTTCCGGCAAACAAAAGCCCGGGGCCAGACGGCTTCACAGGAGAGTTTTACCAAACTTTCAAGGAAGAACTAAAACCTATCTTCCTCAGACTATTCCAAAAAATTCAAGAGGAAGGAACACTTCCAGGCTCCTTCTATGAAGCTAGCATCACCCTAATACCAAAACCAGATAAAGACAACACAATGAAAGAGAATTACAGACCAATATCCCTCATGAACATAGATGCCAAAATTCTCAACAAAATCCTAGCAAATCGCTCCAGCAATACATCAGAAAGATCATACATCATGACCAAGTAGGATTTATCCCAGGAATGCAAGGATGGTACAATATCCGCAAATCAATAAATGTGATACATCACATAAACAAATTGAGAGATAAAAACCACATAGTCATATCAATAGATGCAGAAAAAGCATTTGACAAAATCCAACACCCTTTCTTGATAAAAACTCTCAACAAGGTGGGAATAGAAGGCTCATACCTCAACATAATAAAAGCTATATATGATAAACCCACAGCAAACATCATACTCAATGGGCAAAAACTAAAACCATTTCCCCTAAGAACAGGAACAAGACAGGGATGCCCACTCTCACCACTCCTGTTTGACATAGTACTGGAAGTATTAGCTACCGCAATTAGGCAAGAAGAAGAAATAAGAGGCATCCAAATTGGAAAAGAAGAAGTGAAGCTGTCCTTATTTGCAGATGACATGATATTGTACGTAAAAAACCCAAAAGATTCCATCAAAAAACTAATAGACTTAATAAATGAATTCGGCAATGTAGCGGGATACAAAATTAACGCCAAGAAATCTATGGCATTTCTTTACACCAATAGTGAACTTAAAGAAAGAGAGACTAAAAAAGAAATCCCATTTACCATCGCACCAAAAAAATTAAGATATCTAGGAATAAACTTAACTAAGGAGGTAAAAGACCTATATGCGGAAAACTACAGGACACTGAAAAAAGAGATAGAGGAAGACGTAAACAGATGGAAGAACATACCATGTTCATGGATTGGTAGAATCAACATCATTATAATGTCCATACTACCCAAAGCAATCTACAGATTCAATGCACTCCCCATCAAAATACCAACAGCATATTTCACAGACCTAGAAAGAACTCTCCAAAAATTCATCTGGAATAAAAAAAGACCCCGAATAGCCGCAGCAATCCTTAGAAAGAAGAATAAAGTAGGAGGGATCTCCATACCAGATTTCAAGCTGTATTACAAAGCCACTGTTCTCAAAACTGCCTGGTACTGGCACAAGAACAGACATATAGATCAATGGAACAGAATAGAGAATCCAGATATCGACCCAAACCACTATGCTCAATTAATATTTGACAAAGGAGGCATGAACATACAATGGAATCAAGACAGTCTCTTCAATAAATGGTGTTGGGAAAATTGGACACACACATGCAAAAAAATGAAACTAGATCACCAACTTACACCATACACAAAAATAAACTCAAAATGGATAAAGGAATTAAACATAAGATGGGAAACCATAAAAATACTAGAGGAATCCACAGGCAACAAAATCTCAGACATATGCCAAAAGAACTTTTTCACTGACACTGCCCCTAGGGCAATGGAAGCTAAAGAGAAAATTAACAAATGGGACTACATCAAAATAAAAAGCTTTTTTACAGCAAAAGAAACCATCAACAAAACAACAAGAAAGCCCACTGCATGGGAGAACATATTTGCAAATGCTAGCACTGATAAAGGTTTAATCTCCAACATCTACAGGCAGCTTATGCAACTTAATAAAAGGAAGATAAATGATCCAGTAAAAAAAATGGGCAACGGACCTAAACAGAATATTTTCAAAAGAAGACAGAAGGAAGGCCAAGAGACACATGAAAACATGCTCAAAGTCACTTATTATCCGAGAGATGCAAATCAAAACAACAATGAGGTACCATCTCACACCTGTCAGAATGGCTATCATCAACAAATCAACAAACGACAAGTGTTGGCGAGGATGCGGAGAAAAAGGAACCCTCGTGCACTGCTGGTGGGAATGCAGACTGGTGCAGCCACTGTGGAGAACAGTATGGAGTTTCCTCAAAAAACTGAAAATGGAACTCCCATTTGACCCAGTAATCCCACTCCTGGGAATATATCCAAAGAAACTAGAAACACCAATCAGAAAGGATATATGCACCCCCATGTTCATAGCAGCACAATTTACAATAGCTAAGATTTGGAAACAGCCTAGGTGCCCGTCAGCAGATGACTGGATCAGAAAACTGTGGTACATCTACACAATGGAATACTATGCTGCCATAAAAAAGAAGGAATTCTCATCATTTGCAGCAACCTGGATGGAATTGGAGAATATTATACTAAGTGAAATAAGCCAGTCAATGAAAGAAAAATACCACATGATCTCACTCATTTATGGATAATAAAGAACATTATAAACTGATGAACAAAAAGATAGTTACAGAGACATTAAAGCAACAAACAGACTTTCAAATTACAGGGGGAAAGTTAGGGAGAGGGAGGGTAGATAAGAAATCAAACGAAGGACTTGTATGCATGCATATAAGCATAAACAATGGACGCAAAACTCTGGGGGGTGAGGGCATGTGTGGGTGTGGGGTGGGGGGGTAATGGTAAGATATGTACACATATAATACCTCAATAAAAATAAATAAATTTTAAAAAAAATTTAGCTCAAATAAACGCTTATAAGACTTTTTCTTAGGCTGGATATTCTTTCATCAACCATACCATAAATTATTTAAATTATGTCAATCATGGACAATATCATATTACAATCACCATTAAAGTAATTCTCTTATCTTGTCCTTAATATCTAATTCTAATAATAGAAAGTCATTTGCACATGGTTGCTTTTTAACCCCAAAAAACATCAATTTTTTAAACACTTTTTTAAAAATATTTTATTCCAAGAAAGTAGTAATGCTTTAATTGCTAAGTTACTGTTTGTGTAGTCATGAGCCACATAATTACTTTTTTTTCCAGTGGTTGCATAAAATTATAATGGAGCTGAAAAATTCCTTATCACCTAGTTACATCTTAATGTTGTGGGACAATGCCTTGATGTGCAGCAGGCTATACCATCTAGGTTTGTGTAAGTGCACTCTGTGATGTTCCTACAAAAACCGAATCACCTAACAGGGCATTTCTCATAAGGTATCCATGGTTAAGTGGTGCAAGACTGTAATCAATTTCCAGATCCTCAGTTGTGCTTTTGGGGTAAAGTTGCCCCACCCCCTTTTTTTGATAGTGAAAGAGAGCAAGGGGGAGAAAGAGAGAAAGAGACATCTATGTGAGAGAAACACCAATTGGTTGCCTCGCCTATGGCGCCCCAACCAAGGATAGAACCCACATGTGCTTGACCTAGGATCAAACCTGACGCTCCAACTGAGCCACCTGGCCTGGACAAAGCTGCCCTTTTCACATACACACTTCTCTCACTGTAAAAACAAAGGTAGGCATGATGCCTATCAAAAGGACAATTTGAAATACTGTTGTCAGTTTTAACGTAAATGAATAACTCTATGACTGGATAGTGCTAACTTAAAAGGCCTTTCCAAGTGAGAGGCACCAAGCATTTACTTGAGATCACTAATTGGGGTGCACTAATTCAGGCAGAAGCCCAGATAGTGTTCCAATTCGGAGACAAAGGCAGGGGCATTTATGAGAAGGGAAGGGGAACAGTTACTTTACTAGAAACAAGGCGCTTCTATTGATGAAGATGTGCTAACATAGTGATGCTAATTCTGAAAAATGGTTTTAATTTCATTTGGATATTCGTCAGTTGAGTTCTTATAACTGCTTTCTTATTATCTTTGCAAACAGTTCTTTGGGATATGATGTTGCTTTAAGCCAAACTTTATTTTGTCCTATTTTTCTGTTTTAACATTCCAAACTTTGAGTCATAAGACGTGTGGGGCAGCCAAAACCGGTTTGGCTCGGTTCGATTCCGGTCAGGGGCATGTACATTGGTTGCGGGCACATCCCCGGTAGGGGGTGTGCAGGAGGCAGCTGGTCGATGTTTCTCTCTCATCGATGTTTCTAGCTCTCTATCCCTGTCCCTTCCTCTCTGTAAAAAATCCATAAAATATATTAAAAATAATAATAATAATAAATAATAAAAAAAAAGACGTGTGGGGCAGTTCCTCTGGGATGGCAGCTCCATCTCCATTTTGAAGTGGCTCCATTTAGCCCTCACTGGTTTGGCCCAGTTGGTTGGAGCATCCTCCTGTGCAATAGAAGGTTGCGTGTCCAATTCCCGGTCTGGGCACATACCCACGTTGTGGGTTCGATCCCTCAATCTTGTGTACAAGAGGCAACCGAATGATGTAGCGCTCTCTCTCTCTCTCTCTCTCTCTCTCTCTCTCTCTCTCTCTCCCTTTCTTCCTCCCTCTCCAAAATCAATTTTTTAAAAAGTGGCTCCATTTATATTTTTGCTTACAATAGCAACTTTCTTCAATCCTTTATTTTCAACAAAACTAAAGGATGTCAGCTGATAGGTCCTTAAAATAATTTTTTTTCTTTTTAATATATTTTATTGATTCTTTAGAGAGAGGAAGGGAGAGGGATAGAGAGCTAGAAACATCGATGAGAGAGAAACATCGATCAGCTGCCTCCTGCACAACCCCTACTGGGAATGTGCCTGCAACCAAGGTACATGCCCTTGACCGGAATCGAACCCGGGACCTTTGAGTCCACAGGCCGACGCTCTATCCACTGAGTCAAACCGGTCAGGGCTAAAATAATTTTTTATAATAATAATGTTATGAATTGAATAATGTCCCCCATTCCAAAATATAAATTGAAATACTAACCCTCAGTACCTTAAATGTTACCTTATTTGGAAATTGGGTCTTGCAAGGGTCATCAAGTTAGAAAGAGTCATTAGGGTGAACCCTAATCCAATAAGACTGGTCTCCTTATCAAAGGGGAAAATTTGGACAGAGACACCACACACACACACACACAGAGAGGAAATAACAACACAGCCATGTGACTGGAATGATGCATCTACAAGGTAAGGAACAGCAAGGTTTTCCAGCAAACATAAAAACAGCTGGGAGAGGCAAGGAAGGATTCTCATCTGACGACCAGAGGGAACTTGATTTAGAACAAAAATGTGTGTTGTCACCCAGTTGGCATTACTTTCTAACAGTAGCCCTAGGAAATGAATACAGATTTCTATATAATTTTTAGTCCCCAGAGTTCAAAATAATGGAGAGACAGTATTAAACAAAACTGCTACTTTTATTTCAGTTTTGATGTTAACCAGTTTTCTCAACATTTACATCCATAAACTGAAAAAGGAAGAAACAAAAACTGGCCTATTCTAGCAAAAAGTAATATTCATCTTGAGATTAGTGAGCTGTTTTTAAAATTACTTTCCATAACATTAAATGAGATAGCTCTATAAAATTCTACTTTTCATAATTATTAATTAAAATGTGTAACACATTGTATTGATTTAATCAAAGAGTTTAATGATTTAATTCATTTTTCATTGATAAAAAATGTTAATAATGTTAATACTTAGGTTTATAGGCCTAGAGATTTCAACTTTAAATTTTAATATATGTACCTATTTTTTGTTGCACAGCAATGTCATTGGATGATGGCTAAAAGACTTTTAAGATAACTATAGCCTTAGCCAGTGAGGTTCAGTTGATGGGGCATGAAGTCTGTGAGTTATAACAGTTCTAATAAATAGAAACAAACAAAAAGTGAAAACTAAAATGGCAGACAAAGAAACAGCCTCCAAAAGAAAGAAAAGGAGGAATCTCCAGGGGAAAAAAAGAGCTAAATTAACTGGAGGTAAGCAATTTATTACATAGAGTTCAGAGTAATGGTTATAAGGATGCTGAGGGAACTACACCCTATTATAAAGCATATAAAAACCATGAATAAGAACCAGTTGTAAATGAAGAATACTAAATCTGACATCAAGAATACATTGGGAAGATTAAAGTAGGCTGGATGAAGCACAGGATCAAATCAGCAATTTGGAAGACAAGGGAGAAAAAACACTCAATTACAGCAGTAAAAATAAAAAACACTTTAAAAGCATGAGGATAGTTTAAGAGAATTTTGGGACAATGTGAAACAGAAAAACATCTGCATCATAGGGGTGCCAGAGGGAGAAGAAAGTGAGCAAGGAATAGTGGCTCAGTGGATGGAGTATTGGCCCATGCACCGAAGGGTCGCAGTTTCCATTCACCATCAAGGGCACATACCTGGGGTGAAGGTTCCTTTTCCAGCCTCAATCAGGGTGTGCGTGGGGGCAATTGCTGTGTCACTCTTACCTCTCTCTCTCTCTCTCTCTCTCTCTCTCTCTCTCTTTCTCTACCCCCACTTCATTTCCCCCCTCTCTCTCCCTTTCTCTCCTTTCCATTCTATCTAAAAATCAATGGAAAAAATATCCTCTGGTGAAGATTTTTAAAAAAAGAAAGAAAGAAAGGAGCAATGGATAGAGAAACTATCCATTTGAAGAAATAAGGACAGAAATCTTCCCTAATCTAATGAAGAAAAAAGTCACACCAGTTCATGAAGCACAGAGAATCCCAATCAAGTTGAACATAAAGAGTCATGCACCAAGACATGTTAACATTAAAGACAAAGAGAGAATCTTAAGGGCAGCAAGAGTGAGACAGTCAGATACCTACAAGGGAGCTCCCATAATACTGTCAGCTAATTTCTCAACAGAAACTTCTCAGGCTAGAAGGGAATGGTATGAACTATTCAAAGTAATGGAAAAAAGGATCTAAACCAAGACTACTCTATCCAGCAAGGCTATTGTTGTATTTGAAATAAAGAGCTTCCCAGAAAAAAAGACTAAAGGAGTTTATTACCACCAAACCAGCATTGCAAGAAATGCTAAAGAGACTTATGTAAGAAGAAGAATAGATAGAGAGAGAGGAACATAAGCAGCAAAAATAATAAAGAGCTTCATGAAGAGAGAGAGAGAAGATAGTAGCTGAATAGGCAGACCTTTCTTGCACCTCCTCCCAGGGCCAGACTGGAAATAAAACTAAATTGGGGAACATTCATCTGGAATTACTGACTGAGCTCCAACTGAGGAGGAGACATATCAAGGAAGGATAGAAAACATCTGGGGACTGGTAGGAAGGGTGAGGTTGAGAGGGAGTGTAAAGCTTTCATGAGTGTAAAGCTGAGAGTGAGGAGGGATCTCTCAACTACAGGAGGGTTACTTCCCTGAGAAGACTGAGGTCCAGAACTCAGGCTGGTATCCACTGCCCAGAGTACTAGAACTAAGACCAGTGGCCACGTAACATCCAGCTGTGAAAATCTGCAGGGCTTCTGGCTGCCTGTGAGACTGGAGTCAGTTAGAAAGAAAGAAAGCCTCAGTTTTTGTTTTCTTTTGTCTTTTTATTGATTTCAGATAGAAAGAAAGAGGGAGAGCCAAAGCCGGTTTGGCTCAGTGGATGGAGCGTCGGCCTGCGGACTGGGGGGTCCCGGGTTCGATTCCGGTCAAGGGCACGTGCCTTGGATGTGGGCACATCCCCAGTGGGGGGCGTGCAGAAGGCAGCTGATTGATGTTTCTCTCTCATGGATGTTTCTAGCTCTCTGTCTCTCTCCCTTCCTCTCTGTAAAAAATCAATGGAGTATATTTAAAAAAAAAAAAGAAAGAAAGAGGGAGAGAGAGATAGAAACATCAATGATGAGAGAGAATTATTTATCAGCTGCCTCCTGCATGCCCCCTGTGGGGATCGAGCCCACAACCCGGGCACGCACCTCCGACCTGAATCAAACCCAGGACCTTTCAGTCTGCAGGCTGACGCTCTATCCACTGAGTCAAACCAGCCAGGGCTTGTTTTGTTTTTTAAATCCAGAACACAGGAGTTTTATTAGCAGCTACTCACCCAAAGGTTTGGTGTAGAGAGGTCAGTGAGGGCTTAAGGTGCCTAAGGAGAGGCTGGGGTGGAAAGCATTGGGGGAGAGGGGGAAAGCAGCAGCCAGGAGTCCTACATTATGTCATACCTCCCAAACAGAACGGCATTTTTTTCTGAGAGGCACTAGGTCCTCCCAGAAGTCACAACACAGGAAAAAGAATAAAACCCTGCCCTAGGTGATACAGCCCACCACACCCTGCCTGCTACACCTGGCATCTCCACCTTTGCCGAAGAGACAGCAGCAAAGGCCAAACTTATGGGTTTGAACAGTTTCAGGACTTGTCTTTGACTGAATTGGGGGTGGAGCCACCCACCTCACTATTCCGGGAACCGAACTGGTGCTTTTTCTGAATGGGAGAGTTGATAGAAACTCCTCGTGTCCAGCAGAAACCTTGCATACAAGGATCTCCACCCCACCCCACCGCCCGCTGTAAAAAGGAACTTCACCCAGCTGAGGGCAGAATAATATTCTGGGACATTCTCAGAGGAGTAGCTCTGGAGTGGGTAAAGATACCCAACACTTCCTGCAATAATCTAGAACAGCATCATCCCCACATGGGAGACCCAGAGGTCTACTCCCAATTCAGCCTAAAGCCCTTTCAGAAACAGACATTTGAATGATGAAGCTTGACAGCTGGCTGGCAGGTGAAAGCAGGCCGCGGTGGAGCCCACAGCAACTGAGGAAGTTGGCTGACCCATCCCCAGGCCCCCTGCCGCTAACAAACCAGCCTTAGAGTACAACTTGCCCCCTCTGGCTCAAAGCTAAGTCCTGTGGAGAAAGACACAAACTGTAGATCACTGGAGCTTCAGACAGGGTGCTGGACCCCAAAGGAGGACAATTTCTGGTATTGGACAGCACCTAAGTACCTCTTTATATGTATATTATTGATTTTTTACAGAGAGGAAGGGCGAGGGATGGAGAGTTACAAACATCGATGAGAGAGAAACATCGATCAGCTGCCTCCTGCACACCCCCTACTGGGGATGTGCCCGCCACCAAGGTACGTGCCCTTTGCCGGAATCGAACCCGGGACCTCTCAGTCCGAAGGCTGACGCTCTATCCACTGAGCCAAACCGGTTTTGGCATCTAAGTACCTCTTAGGGAGCACGATGTTGGCAGACAGAACAGTCAGCTGCCGTCCTCAGAAGATCAGGAGATCAGGATCCAAAGGCAGCTCCTAGGAGGTACTCAACTCAGCTGAGGGAAATGCACCTTCATTTTTTTCCCTTTTTTTTCTTCCCTTATTTTTCTTTTCAAAAAATTTTAAATGATTTTTTTAAAAGTATATTTCCATTGCTTTCAGAGAGGAATGGAGAGGGAGAAAGAGATAGAAGCATCAATGGTGAGAGAGAATCACTTATCTCCCGCCCCCTGCAGGCCCCCTACTTGGGGGTGAAGCCTGTAAGCCAAGCATGTGCCCTGACCAGGAATCGAACCTCGACCTCAGCTCAACTACTGAGCCATGCTGGCTGGGCTCTTTTTAAAGTTATCTTCTTTCTCTATCTGCATTATTGATTTGTTATTATTTTAGTACCTATTGTTTTTTCATATATCTAATTTTTATCTTCCCTTCTCCTACTCTATTTTTTCTTTTTCTCCTGTTTTCTCATCTTTTCTCCTTTTCTAATTTGTGTCTATCTACTTTCTCCTCTATTTTCCTTTTCAAATTGTTTCTTCCTCTTTTCTTTTTGTTTTTGACATTTTCAACTACCATTATTTATATTTATTTATTTTTTTTAAATTATTGTTTTAATAATTCTTTATTACTGAAAGTATTACATATGTCCCCCTTCCTCCCCCATTGACCCCTCCAGCCCACCCCGTACCCTTTCCCAGGCCTTCTGCACCCTATTGTCTGTGTACAAGGGTCATGCATTTATGCATACAAGGTCTTTGATTACCTTCCACTCACCCACCCACCTCCGTTTTCCCTCTGAGACTGTACACTCTGTTCATACCTCTAGATCTTCCATACCTCTAGATCCACTCCATTCATCAGTTTATTTTGTTCATTAGATTCCACATATGAGTGCGATCATGTGATACTTGCCTTTCTCTGGCTGGCTTATTTCAGTTAGCATGATACTCTCCAGGTCCCTCCATGCTGTCTCAAAGTGTAAGAGAGTCTTCTTTTTTACTGCTGCGTAGTATTCCATGGTCTAAATGTACCACAACTTTTTTATCCACGCATCTACTGATGGGCACTTGGGCTGTTTCCAGATCTTAGCTACTGTAAACTGCACTGCTATGAACATAGGGGTGCACACATTCTTTCTGATTGATGTTTCTGGTTTCTTAGGATATATTCCTAGAAGTAGGATCACAGGGTCAAATGGCAGATCCATATTTAATTTTTTGAGGACCCTCCATACTGTTTTCCATAATGGCTGCACCAGTCTGCATTCCCACCAGCAGTGTCCTAGGGTTCCCTTTTCTCCACATCCTCGCCAGCACTTGTCATTTGTTGATTTCTTGATGGTAGCCATTCTGACAGGTGTGAGGTAATACCTCATTGTTGTTTTAATTGACATCTCTCTGATGATCAGTGACTTTAAGCATTTTTTCATATGTCTCTTAGCCATCTGTATGTGTCTATTTAGGTCCTTTGTCCATTTTTTAATTGGATTGTTTGTCTTCCTGTTGTTAAGTTGTATGAGTTCCTTACATACTAGTGTATTGGATATTATCCCTTTATCAGATGTATCATTGCCAAACATATCCTCCCATACAGTGGGCTTCCTTTTAATTTTGATGATGGTTTCTTTTGCTATGCAGACACTTTTTATTTTGATGTAGTCCATTTGTTTATTTTCTCCTTAGTTTCCTTTGCCCTAGGAGATGTATCCAAAAACATATTGCTATGAGAGATGTCTGAGGTTTTATTGCCAACTAGAGGCCCGATGCACGAAACCCGTGCAAGAGTGGGCCTTCTTTCCCCTGGCTGCCAGCACTGGCTTCCCTTTGGCACCTGGGACCCGGGCTTCCCTCTGGCTGCCAGCGGGCACCCAAGAACCCGGGCTTCCCTCACAGCCCTGGCTTCCTCCGGAAGGTTGTCTGGAAGGACATCCAGTCTAATTAGCATGTTACGTTTTTATTATTATAGACTAGAGGCCTGGTGCACAAAATTTGTGCATGGGGTGGCGGATCCCTCAGCCCGGCCTGCACTCTCTCCAATCTTTGCAATATGGGACATCCCTCTTACAATAAGGGACTGCTGGCTCCTAACCGCTCGCCTGCCTGCCTGATTGCCCCAACCCCTCTGCTTGCCTGCCTGATCGCCCCTAACTTGCCCCCCTGCTGGCCTGATCACCCCTAACTTGCTCCCCTGCCAGACTGATCGCCCCTAACTGCCTCTGCCTTGCCCCTGGCCTAAACCACAATCTGGGCTCCCTCTGCGGGAGGCGACCTCACCAATCAGGGGAAGGCACCGCCCCCATCACCCCGCTGTTGCTGCCCCTGCCGGCCACCATGGCTGCCTGAGCCCAGGCCCTCGCATCTGCTGCAGCAGCCTGAGCCATGGTCTGCCCCTCTCGTGTGGCGCCAGCCCAGCCTGCACCTTCTGTGCAGTGCCAGCCCTAGGCTCTCACAGCCGCTGTGGCTTTGTCCAGATGGACGTCTGAATGGACATCCGGAAGACGTCTGCTCTAATTAGCATATTACCCTTTTATTATATAGATTATATAGATGGTTTCTTCTAAGATTTTTATGATTTCACCTTCCATTTAAGTCTTTTACCCATTTAGAGTTTATTCTTGTGTATGGTTGTAAGTTGGTGGTCTACTTTTATTATTTTGCATGTATCTGTCCAATTTTTCCCAACACTATTTATTGAAGAGACTGTCTTGACTCCATTGTATGTTCTTGCCTCCTTTGTCAAATATTAATTGAGCTGGTTTTAAATTGCAGCTTGGGTAGATTTTTGGAGTCTCTGTTAGGTTGCATTGATCTATATACCTGTTCTTGTGCCAGTACTAGGCTGTTTTGATTATGGTGGCTTTGTAGTACAACTTGATATCTGGGATTTTGCTTTCTCCAATTTTGTTCTTCTTTCTGGAAGATTGTTGTGGCTATTCAGGGTCTTTTTTGGTTCCATATATGTTTTTGGAGTATTTGTTCTAAATCTGTGAAATATGCTGTTGGTATTTTAATAGGGATTGCATTGAATCTGTAGTTTTGATGTGGTTGTGCGCAGCAGCAAGTTCAGGTGTTTACCTATGCCGCCATCTTGGTTCCTTTCCTGCTTTCACCACTCTTATTCAACATAGTACTGAAAGTCCTAGCCACAGCCGTGGGCACTCCAATTAGGCTCATGCTCAGAGCGGCCTTGGCCATTCTGGTGTACTGACAACAAGGCCTCTGTGCTCCCATTGGCCTTGACTATCCGGGGACCCTGGTGTGAGTCCCACAATAGCTAAAGAATTATTATATTATATTAGGTTACATAATATGCTATTTTACTAGTAGTAATATAACATCAGTTCCTACTGAACTACAAGGTTTTTATTTAAACTCATTGATCTTATATTTGTATTTTCTTTGTTTCATGCCCCAAATCCAAGTTCTCAGAGACGTACTTCTTAGTTGCTTCATCCCACATACAGACACAGCTATCATAGCATAACACTACACATAATATAATCACTGAAAATAGTTTAAAATTAGTATAAAGCTACTTTTTCCTTAGGGAAAACTCAACTTAGCATGCTTGATAAATTAATGTATATAAAGTCACTTGGTGTGGCTAAATGGTTATGCTGCCAACTGAATACACACGTTTTGCTTTACTTTCAAATTTTAGGGATGACTTTTTAATTTTTAATTATGTTTTGTAATACATAAAATATTTACATGGAGTATAGAGAAAAATTAGAGTTAAAATATTATGAAGTACTTATATACTTATTTAATTTTATTTTTATTTTATTGTTAACCCTTATCTGAGGATATTTTTTCCATTGATTATTAGAGATTGTGGAAGGGAGGGGGAGAGAGAGAGAGAGAGAGAGAAACATCAGTGTGAGATACATCGATTAGTAGCCTCCCATATGTACCCTGACCAGGGCCAGGAATCAAGTCTACAACTGAGGCACGTGCCATAGACCAGAATTGTACCTGCAATCCTTCCATCTACGGCTGACGCTCTAACCACTAAGGAAACTGGCCAGGGCAGTACTTAAAATTTTTAAGAGGAGAGCATAAGTATAATTTACATAGATATTTCTAAAGAAAGTATGTATGTTTAAAAATGTAAGAATAGCTAGTAAAAGAATACAAAAATTAGTAGTAATGAGAATAAGGGAAACTTGAAAAATCACACAAAAGGCAGTATATTATTTGCTATCTATAATAATAAAAGCGCAATATGCTAATTAGATCGGATAGCCAAATGACCTTCCAGACGTCATTCCAGATGTCCTTCCAGAGGAAGCCGAGGCAGCAGGGGCCAAAGAGGAAGTTAGGGGCGATGAGGCAGGCAGGCAGAGTGGTTAGTGGAAATCAGGCAGGCAAGTAGGCGAGCGGTTAGGAGCAAGTGGTCCCGGATTGTGAGAGGGATGTCCAACTGCCAGTTTAGGTGGGATCGAGCCTAAACCAGCAGTCAGACATCCCCCAAGGGGTCCCAGATTGCAAGAGCATGCAAGCCAGGCTGAGGGACCCCCACCCCCTGTGCATGAATTTCATGCACCGGGCCTCTAGTTAGTATATAACAAATTACCCCAAAACTTAGTAGCATAAAAGAGTAAATATTTATTATCTCACAGTTTCTTTGGGTCAGCAATTCAGAATTCTAGCTGGATGGAATGGACTCAGGGTCTCTCATGAGGATGCAGTCCACAGGTCAACCAGTGCTGTAATCTGTCTGAAGACTTGCCCAGGGCTGGTGGATCTGCTCTGGGGCCCAGTCATGTGGCTGCTAGCATGTGGACTCAGTTCTTTCCTGGCTGTTCCTAAGGTTGCAGTGTGCTTTCCATATAATTCAATTAAGCGGAAGCAAGTACAGTAGCTAAATGCAGGCCCTGCTCAAGGAGAGAATTAGGCATCATAAATTAAGTGGCAGAGTAGCAAGAATCTGTAGATATATGTTAACACCATCACAGTCAGGAAGGAGGAAAATACATTAGCAAAGAAAAAACTTAGTAATTAGGAAACACAAAATAACATTGAAAAAAATGAATACTGCCATGGCCGGTGTGGGTCAGTTGGTTGGAGTGTCCTCCTAGTCAGGTTCAATTCCAGGTCAGGGAACACACCCAGGTTGTGGGTTCCATCTCCAGCTGGGGCCCATGCAGGAGAGAGCTGATAGGTGTTTCTTTCTCTCTCCATCTCTCATTTCCTCTTCCTTTCTCTCCCTCTCCCTCCCTTCCACTCTAAAAATCAATAGAAAAAATATCCTTGGGTGAGGTTAAGAAAAATAAATAAACAAACAAACAAACAAACGGCAGCAAATGTGCTACTTATGAGATACTCCAAATACAATATAATAGAAGATAAAGAGATTTTATTTTATTTATTTTTTATTTTTTAGATACCCCGAAGGGGGTGCACCGTTCCCGGAGGTACTGCAATACTGGGTCGATGCGTGGAGTGGACGGAGCAAGCTCCTATTCCAACTCCCAGCTTCAAAAATCCATTTAATATATTGTCCTCGGATAGAGGACGTATCAGATATTAAACTGATAAGAACAGATACTACACTTGATCTTAGCCAAAAGGCCGAGAAGCGATGAAGATAAAGAGATTTTAAAAAGAATACTTGACAAATACAGGGGTGGGCTAAACTAAGTTTACAGTTGTGAGTACATAAAACCATTTATTCTTGTATTATTATTTATTAATTATTGCATTATTTATTCATATTAGAACTGCAAACCTACTTTTGCCAGTGCCTGTATTAAGCAAAAGAAAGTGATGAAACAATATCATATAAACTAGGCATCATTGCAAAAGGCATAGTAGGCAAAAGAAGAATAACTTACTGATTAAAGAAACTAACCAGAAAAGTCTAACAGCTCTGATATTGTATGCACCTTATATGCAAAATTGAAAATTATCAGGAGAAATTTGAAAATCTACAATTATGCCACATTTTCCTAAAAATCAAGCAGAAAAAATATTTTAACTTATAGATCTTTTTTCTTTTTCTTTTTTAAAATATATTTTATTGATTTTTTACAGAGAGGAGGGGAGAGGGATAGTTAGAAACATCGATCAGCTGCCTCCTGCACACTCCCCACTGGGTACGTGCCCGCAACCAAGGTACATGCCCTTGACCAGAATCGAACCCGGGACCCTTGAGTTCGCAGGCCGATGCTCTATCCACTGAGCCAAACCAGTCAGGCCGTAGATCTTTTTTCCATTATAGCCTTTAAACGCTGCTCCAGTCATAGCAATGCGGAAAATTTCACTCACTCACATAGAGGAGCAGGAAAGGAA
Source organism: Cnephaeus nilssonii (assembly GCF_951640355.1). Taxonomy (NCBI): domain Eukaryota; kingdom Metazoa; phylum Chordata; class Mammalia; order Chiroptera; family Vespertilionidae; genus Cnephaeus; species Cnephaeus nilssonii. Next base: position 100,940,143 of record NC_137077.1, read on the forward strand.
AACATGGAACCTTTGAAACTGCAGATTAAATACCATGTGACTTTTGTTTTCTATTTCCAGAAGGAAAGGACTGAAGGCTACCAATGACAATCACACCCACCGGCAGGCCACCCAAGTGCCACCGTTTTAGATCTACATGATACTGGGGCACACACACCTCCCACTGTGATCTTCAAAGCTGCTTCAAAAGGTTTTATCCTTTTATTTTTGCCATGTGAAAATTAAGTACAGCTTCTCAAATTTCCCCAAAATCTGAGACATGATTTGGATCGAAATTGCAGTCAGTTTATAGGTGAACCAAATTGGCCTCCTTCCAATTAATTTTTCCCACCAATAAGCACCACTGGTCCCCTGATGCAGAGCTTCTGTTCTGCCTTCAGTGGTGCTTTAGGACACTACCCTGAAGGTCGCACAACCTTTCCTTAGATTTATTACTTATACTTTAAAAAATATTATGTCTCGATTACAACTGATATTAAATATTACTTTATATTAGTTTCAGGTGTAAAGCATAGTGGTTAGACATTTATATAATTTACAAAATGATTACCCTTCCCCCATCAATAATTCAGGTACCCACCTGTCACCATACAAAGTTATTACAATATTTTCACTATATTCTCTATGGCAGGGGTCCTCAAACTACGGCCCGCCTGCCACATGCGGCCCGCCGAGGACATTTATCCGGCCCGCCGGGTGTTTTTGCCGCCGCTGCCTGTCCTGCTTAGCAGCCGACTTAGCAGTGTGCATAGGAATTTGTTCATAGTTGTTTTTTTTAACTATAGTCCGGCCCTCCAACGGTCTGAGGGACAGTGAACTGGCCCCCTGTTTAAAAAGTTTGAGGACCCCTGCTCCATGGTGAACTTTATATCCCCGACACTACCAATTTGTAGTTCTTAATCCCTTCAACTTTGTTACCCAGTCCCCGAACTCCTCTCCCCTCTGGCAACCATCAGTTTGTTCTCAGTATCTGTTTGTTTGTTCATTTATTTTGTTTTTTAGATTTCACATATAAGTGAAATCATATGGCAATTGTCTTTCTCTGTCTGAGTTATTTCACTTAGAATAATATCCCCTAGGTTAACCCATGCTAATGCAAATGGTAAGATTTCATTCTTTTTATGGCCAACTAATATTCCATTGTATATATACACAATCTTTTTGTTTTTTAATCCTCATCCAAGGATATTTTTTCCATTGATCTTTAGAGAGTGGAAGGGAGGGAAGTGGGATGGGGGAGAAAGAGCAAGAGAGAGAGAGAGAGAGAGAGAGAGAGAGAGAGAGAGAGAGAGAGAGAGAGAGAGAGAAGAAATATCAGTGTGAGAGAGACACATCAATTGGTTGCCTCCCACATGTGCCCTGCCTAGGGCTGGGTACTGAACCTGCAACCAAGGTATGTGTCCTTGACCAGAATCAATCTTGAGACCCTTCAGTCCTTAGGCTGACACTCTATCCACTGAGCAAAACTGGCTAGGGCTACACCCTGTATTTTTAGTGTAAAAACTGTCTATTTGCTAATTGTGTAATTCTGCATATACATATACTGTATATCTCCTAATTTATTTTTTAATCTCCTTGATCAATCAATTTCTGAGAGTGTGTATATTAAAATCTTCAAATAAAACTGTTTATTGATTTATATAATTCTCACTTAATTTTTTTGTTTGGCTTTATGGCTATATTATAGTAGTATATTAGTTTCTTTCTTTTTTTTTTTTTAGTATATTAGTTTCTTAAGGCAGTCTTGACAAGTTACCAAAAATTTGATGGCTTAAAACAACAGAATTACACAGGTTATCATAAACATAGATCACAACATTTGTGGGCATGAAGGATTAGAGAGAAAAGAAACTAAGGGAATTAATACCTCAGATAAACCAACAACAAAACAAAAAAGTGTTTTAAGAAAGAAAATGAGGAAAACTTGTTAGCCCTTGAAAAACTTAAAATGGCTGGTTGAATTTTCAAATTTTCTTCCCTCTCTTTTAATAATGTTTAAGATGAATACAATGATTTCCTATACTACTATCTGAGATGGTGGAAATATTAGGTATCTGCACTGTCCAAGGAAGCTACTAAGAGTAAAAGTTTAAGTAACTTGCTAACGGGTGACAAAGATTCAAAGGCAGGCAATCTTAGTCCCAATGCTCCTGCCTTTCCACCAGCTGTGAGTTCTTAATTATTAAAAGATCCAGAATAAATAACATTGTCTTTTTCTTATCAGTTTCATGATTTTTTTTTAATTTGGCTCTTACAACATCCTATATTATATTACAAAATAGAGGCCCAGTGCACAAAGTACATGCACAAGTAGGGTCCCTAGGCCTGGCCAGCGATAAAGCCGATCTGGGACTTCTGGCTGCCAGCCGGGGCCTTCCTTCTGGCTGCTGGCCAGGGCCTTCCTTCATTCTGCACCGCTCCCTGGTGGTCAGCGTATGTCATACTGAGTTTTCGAACTCCCAGTTGAACTCCTGAGGGGATCTTTGCATATTAGCCTTTTATATATATAGACTAGAGGCCTGGTGCATGAAATTCATGCACGGGGCTGTGTGTGTCCCTCTGTCCAGCCTGCACCCTCTCCAATCTGGGACCCCTCGAGGAATGTTCAGTAGGATCAGGTCTAAATGGGCAGTCGGACATCCCTCTCACAATCCAGGACTTCTGGCACCCAACTGCTCGCCTGCCTGCCTTCCTGATTGCCCCTAACCGCTTCTGCCTGCCAGCCTGATCACCCCCTAACCACTCCCCTGCCAGCCTGATTGATGCCTAACTGCTCCCCTGCCAGCCTGATTGCCTCTAACTTCCCTCCTCTGCCAGCCTGGTCACCCCTAACTGCCCTCCCCTGCAGGCTTGATCGCCCCCAACTTCCCTCCCTTGCCGGCCTGGTCCCTCCCAACTGCCCTCCCCTGTTGGCCTGATCACCCACAACTGCCCTCCCTTGCAGGCCTGGTCGCTTCCAACTGCCCTCCCCTGCTGGCCATCTTGTGGCAGCCATCTTGTGTCCACATGGGGGCAGCCATCTTGTGTGTTGGAGTGATGGTCAATTTGCATATTACTCTTTTATTAGCTAGGACTAGAGGCCCGGTGCACGAATTTGTGCACAGGTGGGGTCCCTTCGCCTGGCCGGCAATCGGGGCCAGTCAGGGCCATCTCACCCATTCCTGATTGGGGCCAATTGGGCAAGTGGCGGGGAGGGACCATGGGTTGGCTCCAGGGCATGTCCCGCCCCATCTCACCCAGTTCTGATCAGTGGGACCCCAGCAGCAAGCTAACTTACCAGTTGGAGCATCTGCCCCCTGGTGTTCAGTGCATGTCATAGGGACCAGTTGGTCAACTGCTCGGTTGGACATTTAGCATATTAGGCTTTTATATATATAGATCATAACTCATGGCGCGGAATGCTTGGCCCGCACTTTCCCTCCAGCCCCTGGTCTTGGAGACCTCATGTCCTTCCAAGGCTCTGCCCACCCTCTTCAGCTGCCACATGAAGCAAATTGCATCGTGTGTGTGGAAACCCTTTGCAGGCTCCATGGGTGTGTCTTTACTTCGCTGCAGTTCCGATTACCCCAACATAAGGAGAGACACCCTCATTATCAGGTAACACCATCGTGGTAAGACCCCTGCTCAGCCTACCGCAGCAGTTTTAAATAGACCATGGGTCACCCTAGATGGTTTGGCTCAGTCGATAGTGCCACAGCCTGCAGACTGAAGGGTCCTGGGTTTGATTCCAGTCAAGGGCACATTCCTGGGTTGTGGGCTTAGTCCCCAGTAGGGGGTGTGCAGAAGGTGGCAGATTGATTCTCTCTCATCTTTGATGTTTCTATCTCTCTCTCCCTCTGCCTTCCTCTCTGAAATCAATAAAAATATATTAACAAAAATATAGGCCATGAATCAAACATCGCTGCTCTCCATCCATTCAGTCCCCTCACCCCCTCTTTTGTCTGGGCCCCCCCTCCCCCACACACACACTCCACTGGGTCTGTAAAATGGGGTCAGGATTTCTACTTCAACCAAGGGCAACCCTTCTGCAGGGCCCTCCTTCCCCACCCATCTCTGTCCCCAGTCCTGTGAGGTCTCAGCCTCCCTCCCCTCCATCTAACTTGGTGGGGCCTGCTCTGCCCCCTCCTCCTGCGACCTCCTGTCTGCAGCCTCCCCCTTTCTCCTCTGGGGGCGGAGCTCCCCAAAGGCTGTGCAGGGCGGGGCTGTGCGGGAAGGGGCTGTGTGAGGCCATGGGGAGCTGTGCAGGGGTGGCAGGGGGGGCTGTGGAGGAGGGTGAGCAGGGGGGCCTCTGTGGAGAGCTGGGGTGGCAGGTCATGGGGAGGAGGAGGAAGGGATGTGGAGCCTGTCCTGTAGGAGAGGCACCAGGCTCCTCAGCTGCCCCCACCCAGCAGCTTTTCTAGGCCCCTGCGCAACTGTCGCCCTCCTCCCCTTGCTGCCTCCAGCTTCCTTTTAAGTTTTGGACTCGGTTTCTCCGAATCAGCCCCACCCCCCTTTCTGCTGAGTCCTCGGGAGCCTGAGGCCACCTCATGGCCTTGAGCAAGTGTACTGGCCTGTCACCCCCGTAATGGTGCTACCCATTCTCCTGGAGTAGTTAGTGAAACTTTACAAATAAAAAGAAGCAGCTCTTGCCGAAACCGGCTTGGCTCAGTGGATAGAGCATCGCTCAGCGGACTGGGGGGTCCCAGGTTCGATTCCGGTCAAGGGCATGTACCTTGGTTGCGGGCACATCCCCGGTGAGGGGGGTGCAGGAGGCAGCTGATCGATGTTTCTCTCTCATCAATGTTTCTAACTCTCTATCTCTCTCCCTTCCTCTCTGTAAAAAAATATGTTAAAAAAAGAAGCAGCTCTGAAGATTATAAATTGTGCACTGAGAATGCCACAGACTGGGGAGGGCTGCGCAGTCCACAGCTCTCGGATCGCGTGTAGCAGCCTCCCGCGCCACCGTGTCCCTTCTGGCTCCTGCCCCTGCCTGCCTCCACCCAGGGTCGCCATCCACAGGTTGAGAACCGCTGCTGTAGAGCCTAAGACCATCGGAAAACACAGATATTTACATTACGATTCATTAACAGTAGCAAAATTACAGTTATGAAGTAGCAACGAAAATAATTTTATGGTTGGGGGTTACCACAACATGAGGAACTGTATTAAAGGGTCGGCATTAGAAAGGTTGAGAACCACTGGATTAGAGCATCTGTCTATGAACCGAAGGGTCTCAGGTTCTATTCTGGTCAAGGGCACATACCTTGTACCTCAGTAGCAGGCTGGATCCCAGGCTCCAGTTGTTCGGGGTGAATGCAGGAGGCAAATAGTTGATGTTTCTCTCTCTCTCTCTCTCCCTTCCAGTCTCTCTAAAAAAATCAATGGGAAAATATCTTAGGGTAAGGATTAACAACAACAACAATTTTAAAAATCCTATCAATTAAAAAAAGCCATTGTTTATCTTAATATAAGAAAATCTATGTAGGAAATGAATTTTGTGTGACATTTAATTTATTGAAGTATATATTAACACTAGAGGCCTGGTGCACGAAATTTGTGCACGGGGGTGTGTCCCTCAGCCCAGCCTGCACCCTCTCCAATCTGCGACACCTCAAGGATGTCCAACTGTCCGTTTAGGCCCGGTCCTGGTAGGATCGGGCCTAAACAGGCAGTCAGACATCCCTCTCACAATCCAGGACTTTTGGCTCCCAACTGCTCGCCTGCCTGCCTTCCTGATTGCCGCTAACCGCTTCTGCCTGCTAGCCTGATCACCCCTAACCACTCCCCTGCCAGCCTGATTGATGCCTAACTGCTCCCTGCCAGCCTGATTGCCTCTAACTGCCCTCCCCTGCAGGCCTGGTCACCCCTAACTGCCCTCCCCTGCAGGCCTGTTCCACCCCAACTGCTCTCCCCTGCAGGCCTGGGTCCCCCCCAACTGCCCTTCCCTGCAGGCCCAGTCGCCCCCAACTTCCCTCCTCTGCCAACCTGGTCACCCCTAAGTGCCCTCCCCTACAAGCTTGATCCCTCCCAACTGCCCTCCCCTGCTGGCCATCTTGTGGCGGCCATCTAGTGTCCACATGAGGGCAGCTATCTTTGACCACATGGGGGCAGCCATCTTGTGTGTTGGAGTGATGGTCAATTTGTATATTACTCTTTTATTAGATAGGATTATTAGATAGGATAGAGGCCTGGTGCACGGGTGGGGGCTGGCTGGTTTGCCCTGAAGGGTGTCCTGGATCAGGGTGGGGGTTCCCTTGGGGCATGGGGCGGCCTGGGCGAGGAGCCTATGGTGGTTTGCAGGCTGGCTACGCCCCCTGGCAACCCAAGCGGAGGCCCTGGTATATGGGATTTATTTATCTTCTATAATTGAAAATTTGTAGCCTTGAGCGGAAGCCAGGGCAGGCCAGGGTGGGCAGGAAGCTTGGCTTCCTCTATCACCAGGGGCAACCCAAGCCTCCTGCTTGCTTCAGCTCCGTGGCTGCCGCCATATTTGTTGGGTTAATTTGCATACTCGCTCCTGATTGGCTGGGGGCAAGACTTGTGGGCATAGCGGAGGTATGGTCAATTTGCATGTTTCTCTTTTATTAGATACGACAAATGAAGACTTTCTTTTTTTTTTTTTAATATATTTTATTGATTTTTTACAGAGAGGAAGAGAGAGGGAGAGAGAGTTAGAAACATCAATGAGAGAGAAACATCGACCAGCTGCCTCCTGCACACCTCCTACTGGGGATGTGCCCGCAACCAAGGTACATGCCCTTGACCGGAATCGAACCTGGGACCCTTCAGTCCGCAGGCCGACGCTCTATCCACTGAGCCAAACCGGTTTCGGCAAGACTTTCTTTTTTATTTTATTTTATTTTTTTAAATTTCTTTATTGATTAAGGTGTCACATATTTGTCCTCATCCCCCCATTCCCATCCCCCACCCCTCCCCACGGATGCCCTCACCCCCCTGTTGTCCTTAACCATTGGTTAGGCTTGTATGCATGCACACAAGTCCTTTGGTTGATCTCTCCCCCCTACCCCCACCCTCCCCTACCTTCCCTCTGAGGCCCGACAGTCCGATCGATGCCTCCTTGTTTCTGGGTCTGTTCTTGTTCATCAGTCTATATTGTTCATCATTTCCCCTAGATGAGTGAGATCACGTGTTACTAGAAATATACTTATAAGAACCGAATGTGAGATGAGCAATAATAGTTATGCTGACAGGCAAATGAATCAGTCTGTAGTAAGTTTCTTTCTGTTCCAACAGTTCTTTTGAGACCCAATTTCAATGTCCACCAGTTCCTTATGTGTACATGTCGGCACTGACTTTTCAGCTCTGGATGGTGGACAAATGGTGGTAATGCAGGTCCGACTCCCTCTGGTTTGGTCTCGGCCGGACCCAGGGGAGCGGCCTCACCCGGACCTGGGACCCAGCATCACCCGGGCCCCGGGACGCGTGGCCTCACCCAGACCCAGGTGTGCGCGGCCTCACCCAGTCCCGGGATCCAGCCTCACCCGGATCCAGGGGCGCACGGCCTCACCCGGACCCGGGATCCAGCTTCACCCGTACCCGGGACACAGCCTCACCCAGATCCAGGGGCGCACGGCCTCACCCGGACCCGGGATCCAGCTTCACCCGTACCCGGGACCCAGCCTCACCCGGCTCCAGGGGCGCACGGCCTCACCCGGACCCGGGATTAAGACTTTCTTTTTAAAAAATCTTTATTGTTGAAAGTATTACAGATGTCCCCATTGATCCCCTCCACCTCCAACTGACACTCCCCAGGTCTTCACCACACTATTGTCTGTGTACATGGGTTATGCATATATGCATATCAATTCTTTGGTTAATCTCTCCTCACCCACCCGCCCACCCCTGCCTTCCCCCTGAGATTTGTCAGTCTGTTCCATGTTTCTGTCTCTGGATCTATTTTGTTCATCTGTTGTCCTAAAATTTCAACATTCTCTGATAATTGCCATTATCAGGGAAAAGAAATGGTACCAATTTTTCATCTTTGAAGACTATCAAATTCCAGAGAATGGTGAGCAAGGCAGTACTTCAGAAAAAACATGACATGTGGCAACTTACCCTAACAATTTAAAGTTTGTGACAGCCCTTACTTTAAATTATATCTACAGAGCTTTTCTCTACCAACTTAACTTACCTCTGGCTTTGCACTTATTAGGTGCTTAACACAAGAAGGATGACTAGAATGTATAACAGTTATGAAAATGTTGGAATTACGTTTTGTTGCTTCATTTATTTCCAACCAATAATTGAGGGCTGGTAATAAAATATTGGTGACATTAGCAATGTCCATGAAATATAGCACGGTGTATACAAGAAACCTAGAACTCTCATCAATCTATGGGCATGCTTTTGTCTTAGATGATTTGCTTGTCAATAAACTTCTCTTTATGCTAAGTACTCAGAAGTAATCAAATGGGCCTCAATCTGTTTTTTACTTAAATGGTGTTACCTGTGTTTCAAGACATGATAATATGGTGTTTGACCAACTTCCATTAAATCCCACTCCGCCGCTAGGGGGAGACGCAGGCGGGCGGCGGCACCCAGAGACTCGCAGCGGGTCAGGCTCCAGTGCGCCCCCGGGGCCTCCATCTTGGCCTCTGGGGTGGGAGCGGTGTCTGGGTCTCCTCGCCGTCTCCAGTCCCTGGGCCCCACGCGGACGCCGGGAGCAGGCTGTCCCTTGGCCGAATGGCGGATCGCAGCGGGGTCTGCAGGGGACGCGTCGCCCAGCCCCACAGACCCGGTTCCGAGTGGTCCCGACAAGATGGAGGCCGCCGTCTCCTCCCGCAGCCATGCCGGGCGGCGGCGGTGCTCCTCACGGGATGGGGCGCGGGTGGACGTGCGTCCGCCCCAGATCGCTCGGGGACGCCTTCGCCGCCGCCCGACCCGGTGGCCCGGGGCTACCCCAGCCCATGGGCCCGCACGGCGCCTCCAGCCTCCAGGACTTGGACAGGAGGGCGTCCGGGACATCGAGGCGGCGTCCCTTCCCGGGCACAATGCTGGGCACCGCCGCGGCGGGCTGGGCGAAGGCCGAGCGAGGGCAAAAGCGGTCCGGCCTCAGGGTCTCGGACTCTCCGGACACAGCCCCTTCCCGCCCATAGTCCAGGGATCCAGCTCTTGGCCGGGAGGCGGCCAAACAGGTCGGGTGACCGGCCCGACCGACCAGGTTGGGGCGGGGGAGGGAGGGAGGAGCTGGCCCGGCCGGCAGGCGGGGAGCGAAGGCCGAGGGTGGGACCGGTGCATGATGGACAGCCCCACGGGCCATCCCTTATAGGCATTCCTGAAGGAAGGCAGAGGTAGCCAATGGACGCGCCCCCGGCCGGACCTCCACTGCAGCCATTGGGAGCTTGGGAGGCGGGGCCCGCCCCGCTTGGCCGCGCCGTCGCCGCCTCCCGCTCACTGCGCTAAACCCGGGACTGCCTGGAGTGGGCTAGTGCGCGTCGCCCGGGCCAGTGGGTCGGGGAGGGGAGCTTCGTTCCGGGGAGCCACCAGCCAGAACCGGTGAGGCTCACCTCCGCGGCCTTTGCATTCCTGGCCCGCCGACAGCCTCCAGAGGCTGAGATGGCGCGGGAGGCCTCCAGAGCCTCTCGCCGGCCCGTGACTGACCCCTGCGGCGCGGCTGCTGTGGCCGCTGCGCGTCGGGCCCGGGGACTAGTAGGTTCCCGTGCGGCCTGAGGGCTGCGCGCTCGCGGGCGAGGCCCGGGGGGCCGGGTGATCACGGACGCTGGGCGGGGACGCCGCGGGCATTTTCCTTTCAGTCGGGGGAGCGGTCGGGGAGGGGCGCCGGGTCCTCCCTCTCCCTGGGCTGCGCCAGAGCCTGGGGTCCCCAATTTTGTGGGCGAAGTTCCGCGTCCGCTCCAGGGCCTGCGCTCCCCTTCAGGTCTTCATGGGGCGCCTTCTCGTGGCGGACGGGTCGCAAGTCTGGGACCCGGGGCAAACGCTGGGGACCAACGTGGGAGATTGCCGCTCTGTGGCGACGACGTCCACAGCTCCTACCTCGGCGCCCGGCGGGATGCGGTGGGTCCATTTGGGAGCAATGCCCTTCTGCCATTTCCCTTGCTGGCGTCGAAGCGGCGTTCGCCCCGCTCCCATCCTTAGAGCTGGCCGGGCGCCTCCGCCCCCGTTCTGTACTTGGAGGGAACAGACTCAGCTCTGTCTGGTGGGGCGATACCCGTTTTTAAATTCTGGTTTCCCTGCTTCATTGGGGGATGGGGAGGGCAAAGGAGCCCTGAACGCCTTTATTCTGTGTCCCTCTGCAGGGTAGGAATTGTACAGCGTCCAGGTTGGCTGTAACTAAACCGTTTTTCATCTTTTCTCATTCTAGGACCAGGAATTACTTTCTGGCCAATCTGGGGACGCTTTGGCAGAGATTAAGAAGGAAAATATCCCCCTTAAGAGTAATTTAACTCTGCTTTTCTGTTTCATACATTGAGTGCAATAGTACAATGTTGTTCTGTGTGACTTATCTTTGTTATCTTGAAGGCAAAAAGCTAATTGCTTGGATGGACCCTGTCACCAGAGCCCTGCCAGGCAGACACCTGGGAAAGTGCTGGGAATGGGTGCTATTGATACTTAATACCGCTGATATTCTCTAAAGTTCCAAAATAGGACTTAAAGGTAGTTCTATTTTACAGGCTTTGCATTTACTATTTTTTCTTTCCAATGAATACAAAAATTTTTTTGTTTACTGTTGGATTAACAAAAATCTGACTCTCCTGTTTTGTTTTAAAGTTCATATAAAGAGTATTTTTTTGTATGCGTCTGTCTTACATTTGAGGAAAATTTACTTTTATGTACCCTTCTGGTCCCCAATCAGCATCACATCAGGAGGTAGATAGTCTAGTTGTCATAATACATACTTCCGAGATCAACCACTGAATTGATACTGACCAGTGACCACCAGATCCTTCCATTATGAAGTGAATATTTTTTCCTTGTTATCAGAAAGTAATCTACTTGGTGTTCACTTTTAAAAAAAATATTTTTATTGATTTCAGGGAGGAAGGGAGAGGGGGAGTGGGGAGGGAAGGGAAAGGAAAGGCACAGGTGTACTCCCAGGAGGTAAAATGCCTTTATGCAACTTTTAAAAAGCACATTTAAAAAAACTCTTACACCAAAATGTACATTTAAAAATGATTAAAATGGCAAGTTTTGTATATACTCTAGAGGCCTGGTGCACAGAATTGTGCACTGGTGGGGGGCATGGCTTGTGGGGATCAGCCCACTGGGAATGCTGCTCATCCTGGTCAGCCAAGCGCATTGACCACCAGGGGGCAGCTCCTGCGTTGAGTGTCTGCCCCCTGGTTGGTCAGTGCACATCATAGCGACTGGTCACCTGGTCGTTCTGGTTGTTCTGCTGTTCGGTCGATGGGCTTTTATTATATAGGATTTATATATAATTGTTATGTACCTTTTTTAGAAATAATGCTGTTGCATACTTAATAGACTACTATAGAGTGAAAGCATAACTTTTATTTGCATTGGGAAACGAAAACGTGTATCACTCTTTATTGTAATATTTGCTTTATTGCAGTGGTATGGAACTGAACCCTCAGTATCTCCAAGGCATGCATATAAAAAAAACTATGAACCCTAACCAGTTTGGCTCAGTGGCTAGAACGTCAGCCTGCAGACTCAAGGGTCCCAGGTTTGATTCCGGTCAAGAGCATGTACCTTGGTTGCAGGTACATCCCCAGTAGGAGGTGTGCAGGAGGCAGCTGATCAATGTTTCTCTCTCATCGATGTTTCTAACTCTCTCTTTTTTAATAAATCTTTATTGTTCAGATTCTTACAATTGTTCCTCTTTTTTCCCCTCATAGCTCCCCTCCACCTGGTTCCACCCGACCCTCTGCCCTTACCCCCCCCCCCCCACTGTCCTCATCCATAGGTGTACGATTTTTGTCCAATCTCTTCCCGCACCCCTCACACCCCTTTCCCCCCAAGAATTGTCCACTCCCTTTCTATGCCCCTGAATCTATTATATTCACCAGTTTATTCTGTTCATCAGATTTTTAATTCACTTGATTTTTAGATTCACTTGTTGATAGATAAGTATTTGTTGTTCATAATTTTTATATTTACCTTTTTCTTATTCTTCCTCTTCTTAAAGAATAACTTTCAGCATTTCATATAATACTGGTTTGGTGGTGATGAACTCCTTTAGCTTTTTCTTATCTGTGAAACTCTTTATCTGACCTTCAATTCTGAATGTTAGCTTTTCTGCGTAGAATAATCTTGGTTGTAGGTTCTTGCTATTCATCACTTTGAATATTTCTTGACACTCCCATCTGGCCTGCATAGTTTCTGTTGAGACATCAGCTGACAAGCGTATGGGTGCTCCCTTGTAGGTAACTGTTTTTCTCTTGCTACTTTTTTTTTTTTAAATATACCTTATTGATTTTTTACAGAGAGGAAGGGAGAGGGATAGAGAGCCAGAAACACTGTCAAGAGAGAAACATCGATCAGCTGCCTTCTGCACGCCCCCCATTGGGGATGTGCCTGCAACCAAGGTACATGCCCTTGACCAGAATCGAACCTGGGACCCTTCAGTCCACAGGCCGAGGCTCTATCCACTGAGCCAAACTGGTTAGGGCTCTCTTGCTGCTTTTAATATTCTCTCTTTGTCTTTTGCTCTTGGCATTTTAATTATGATGTGTCTTGGTGTGGTCCTCTTTGGGTTCCTTTTGTTTGGGTTTTCGGCGCTTCCTGGACTTGTAAGTCTATTTCTTTCACCAGGTGGGGGAAGTTTTCTGTCATTATTTCTTCAAATAGGTTTTCAGTATCTTGCTCTCTCTCTTCTGGCACCCCCATAATTCAGATGTTGGTAGTTGTCCCAGAGGCTCCTTACACTATCTTCATATTTTGGTATTCTATTTTCTTTTTGCTTTTCCGGTTGGGTGTTTTTTGCTTCTTTGTATTACATATCTTTGACTTGATTCTTGCAATTCTCTAGTCTGCTGTTGGATCTCTGTATATTATTTTTTATTTCAGTCAGTGTATACTTAATTTCCAGTTGGTCCTTTTTCATATCCTCGAGGGTCTCACTAAATTTATCAGACTTTTCTAGAAGATTCTTGAGTAACCTTATAACCGTGGTTTTGAACTCTATATCCCATCGTTTGCTTTCCTCCATTTCTTTTCATTTGTGACCTGTTTCTTTGTCTCCGCATTTTGGCTGCTTCCCTGAGTTGATAGAGTGGCTTTGTGTGCTAGGTGTCCTATAGGGCCCAGTGGCTCAGCCTCCCCAGTTACCTGATGCGGACACTCTTGGTGCACTCCTTTGTGGGTTGTGTGCACAGTCTTGTTGTAGTTAAGCCTTGATTGTTGTTGGTATCACTGGGAGGAATTGACCTCCAGGCCAATTGGCTGTGAGGATCAGCTGTGTCTATGATGGGAGAACTTCTGTGCTGGAGACACCCTTATGAGGCAAGACTTGCTTCAGTGGGGCTTTGGCGCTCACTGAGTCTGCCCCCTGAGTGTGTCCCTTATGGATCTGAGGAGTTGTAATCTGGATGGTCCTACTCTGACCCCTGGGTACACTGGCTATTGGATCTCCAAGGAGGTGCTAATTTAGCCTCTGCCTGAGGTCACCCAGCAGGAGCTACGGAGAGATCTGCAGATTCCTCTTCTTTGTTTGGGTTTTGGAGGTGCCCAGATGAGGCCCAGCTGTGAAGCAATGCAATCTGCTGTGGGGCCTTGGGCCTTCTTTTGGATGTTCTGGGTCTTTCTGACTCAGCTCCAGTTTGTTAGGTAAGTTTACATTACAAAGGACCAGGCTATTCATATGCAAAAGCCTCTGCGCACAGCTTGGATGGGGTGAAGTCTCAGGGCGGAGCAAACAGCAATGGCTTCCCGTCAGCCCTGCCCTAAGTGGCACCAGGGTCTCAATGTCCCTTGGTAATCGCTGCAAGCACCTCTGAGAGAAAGCCGCCCTCGAGTTCCGCCCACTGCCAGACAGTCCAGTTTCTCTCCGTATGAGTCTGGGTCCCCAGAGTCTTGCCCGGAACTGGAGTTCAGAGCAGTCGGGAGCTTGTTTCTTCCTCCCGCTTGAAAAAGCCAGCCTCGTCCTCAGTTGCCAGCCCTCTCTGCGTGCACGCCTCCGTACCTCTGCACTTTACTTCCGCAGCTCCTCTGAGTCTCAGTGTGCTTTTCTCTTCCCTTCTAGTTGTAGAATTTCCACTTAGCCAGCCTTCCTGTGGTTCTGGATGATGTCCGTTTTGTCTTTTAGTTGTAGTTTTGAAGTTGTTGTGCGAGGCAGCAAGTTCAGGTGTTTACCTATGCCGCCATCTTGGTTTCTCCGATGTTTCTAACTCTCTATCCTTCTCCCTTCCTCTCTGTAAAAAATTAATAAAATATATTTTAAAATAAATAAATAAATAATAAAAACAACTATGAGATGAGATGTTACTAAAAGTAACCAAGTACAATTGGGCAAAGTACCCTTATATATCATCCTTGTGTTAGCTTTTATCTTTAGCCCCAAGTAGATATCCTGTTAACTTTATCCATTACTAGAGATTTGCATTTGAGTCCTGCCTTAGTTTCTTCCTTTTTGGATAGTTGTTGTATAATTTTGTATCAACCTTCTCTGTGTAGATTTTTCTTTGATTTTACATTAATTTTCATTGTATCATATAAAACTAAATTTAATTAAACATTAAATAATTTGTAGATGAATGAGATACCACAAGTTATGAAAATGTTTAAGATTAATTAGACAATTGTTGAAATCCTAAGATATCGACCAAGGATTTATGTAAATACTGTCTCATGCACAATGATTTAACATTGTTTGCAGTCTTTCATATGGTCCAGGCATGTTCAATTATTTCAATAAAAACCTTGGAGTCATATATTATCCTCATTTAGTTTACAGTTTAGAAAACTAAAACTCAGTAGCACACAGCTAATTATTAAATCCATAATGTTTTCTCTGTTTTTGAATAATATTATAGAAATAGTAAAAACTTTTATGTAGCCTTATGTTTATGGAATTAAGAAACTGTTAGATGGTTAAATTAAATACACAATGGCTTTTAGTAGTGGTTAACTTTTTTATAATGTGGGATTTTGAAAACAGGTGAATACTGCCCTAACCGGTTTGGCTCAGTGGATAGAGCATCGGCCTGTGGACTCAAGGGTCCCAGGTTAGATTCTGGTCAAGGGCATGTACCTTGGTTGCGGGCACATCCCCAGTAGGGAGTGTGCAGGAGGCAGCTGATTGATGTTTCTCCCTCATCGATGTTTCTAACTCTCTCTCCCTCTCCCTTCCTCTCTGTAAAAAATCAATAAAATATTTTTTAAAAAAAGAAAGAAAGAAAATAGGTGAATACTTAAACTTTTTTCTTTTTTTAAAAATATATTTTTATTGATTTCAGAGAGGAAGGGAGAGGGGAGAGAGAGATAGAAACATCAATGATGAAAGAGGATCATTGATCAGCTGCCTCCTGCATACCCCCTACTGGGGATCGAGCTGGGAACCCCGGGCATGTGCCCTTGACTAGAATTGAACCTGGGACTCCAGTTCACAGGCTGACGCTCTATTCACTGAGCCAAACCAGCTAGGGCTTAAACTTTTTTCAGAGGTAGGTGACTGCAGTGAGCTGAACATAAAGAAAGAATGCCCTTTGTATTTTCTTTGAGAAGATTGAGGTAGGTCCTAAGCACATAGCAGCCACAAGAGTCTACTATGCAGTTGACTATAGCTTTTTTCCAGAAATTGTTCTTTTTTGTTTTACATTTATTCAAATGAAGAAAGGACTGATAGAGTTTGTATATAACCGTTTTTATATTTCATAATTCAGTTGAGGCTAAATTATTGCCTCTTTCCTTTGAAAATCAACCACATATTAAGTTTACTGAAGGAGTGTTGACCATGATCCCAATTTTTGTGTTTATTTTGTAACCCTTCTATACTGGTCTCTTAGATTCATTATTTCTGCATCTTTGATATAGACTTATTTGAATGTTGACTCTTTGAAAATGAACTAGTTCATGCCAAAACCGGTTTGGCTCAGTGGATAGAGCGTCAGCCTGCGGACTGAAGGGTCCCAGGTTCGATTTTAGTCAAGGGCATATACCTTGGTTGTGGGCACATCCCCATAGGGGGTGTGTAGGAGGCAGCTGATCGATGTTTCTCTCTCATCGATGTTTCTAGCTCTCTATGCCTCTCCCTTCCTCTCTGTAAAAAATCAATAAAATATATTTTTTTAAAAAAGCACCCTATGCAAAAAAAAGAAAAAAGAAAATGAACTAGTTCACTGTAATAAAAGAAGTGATTAAAAAAAATTGTTTTATATATTAATTGCATATAATGTAGTGGTTGTGAGATAGATTCTGGAGTCAGATTTCTTGGATTTGAATCCTGACTCTATCCTTCCCAGCATTAGAGACTTGGACAGGCCATGCGGATTCCTTGTCTTCTGAGTCTTAAGTTTCCTATTGGGTAAAGTGGGGGAAAAGAATAGTTCCTACCTCATGTAAGCATTAACTAAATATATTATTGACATAGCACCTATTAAATGACTATAACTATTATCAATTAAATTACTTGGGAAAATTTTAGTATAGAAATGTTACTTAACATATTTCAATATGAGATGTTTAAAATGGAATAAAGTGAGTTTTTTAAAACATTCAACCCCCATACAGTTCCCACCTCCTTCACTCTCCAATTTCTAGCTAAGAAAATTGAGGCCAGCATGGATAAACTTACCTTAGTTTTCCACCTATCATTTCTACACTAATATACATTCCAGTTATGCCTACTTTTTTCCCTCTGGCCTTTGAAATAGAGGTGATTTCTATTCAAGATCACTTTTACTCCCACCTGTGCACATATCCACATCTCACTTGCAAGAGCCTTACTTTATTGATTATTCACTTCTCCAGATTCTTTTTTTTTTTTTTAATCCTCACCTCAGAAGTGAGGGTATTTTTTCTTTTTTTTTTAAGAGGGTATTTTTCCCATTGACTTTTGGGAGCGGGTAGAAGGGTGGGGAGAGGAGGAGAAAGAGAAAACCATTGCAATAAGAGACACATTGGTTGTTTGCCCCCTACTGGCGCTCAGACGGGACCCGAGATCGAACTTAAGACATTTTGGTCCACTGGTCCACTGAGCAAAACCAGCTAAGGCCAGATTCTTTCCTTTGTCATACCCAAGTGCGTAGTAGGTACAAAGAAGTGTT
Organism: Cnephaeus nilssonii; assembly: GCF_951640355.1. Lineage (NCBI taxonomy): Eukaryota > Metazoa > Chordata > Mammalia > Chiroptera > Vespertilionidae > Cnephaeus > Cnephaeus nilssonii. The sequence continues at coordinate 100,957,323 of NC_137077.1, forward strand.
TGTTGAATATAACAGAGTGGTTAAGAATTTGGAGTCTGGAATTAGAAGCCTGAGTTTAAGTCCTATTTGGGTTTATCCAGAACAATTTAGTTAGCTTCTCTTTCCTGATCTGTAAAATTGATTAAATTATGCCTAGGTCATGGCGTTTCTAGAATTTTACATAGAAAACACAGCATGATGTTTGAAGATTACTGCACAAAATGGCAAAAGTGGCTCAGAAAGATTTCATCATATAGTTATACTAGAAGCCCGGTGCACGAAATTCGTGCACGGCAGGGGGTTGTCCCTCAGCCCAGCCTGTACCCTCTCCAATCTGGAACTCCTGGAGGGATGTCCGACTGCCCTCTCACAATCCAGGACTGCTGGCTCCCAACTGCTTGCCTGCCTGCCTTCCTGATTGCCCTTAACCGCTTCTGCCTGCCAGCCTGATCACCCCCTAACCACTCCGCTGCCAGCCTGGTTGATGCTTAACTGCTCCCCTGCCAGCCTGTTTGCCCCCAACTTCCCTCCTCTGCCAGCCTGGTCACCCCTAACTGCCCTCTCCTGCAGGGTTGATCACCTCCAACTGCCCTCCCTTGCAAGCCTGGTCCCTCTCAACTGCCCTCCCTTGCAGGCCTGGTCCCTCACAACTGCCCTCCCTTGCAGGCCGGGTGCCTCCCAACTGCCCTCTCCTGCTGGCCATCTTGTGGTGGCCATCTTGTGTCCACATGGGGGCAGGATCTTTGACCACATGGGGGCAGCTATATTGTGTGTTGCAGTGATGATCAATCTGCATATTACTCTTTTATTAGATAGGATAGAGGCCTGGTACAGGAGTGGGGGCCAGCTGGTTTGCCCTGAAAGTTGTCCCTGATCAGGGTGGGATTCCCTTGGGGCGTGGGGCGGCCTGAGCGAGAGGCCTGTGGTGGTTTGCAGGCTGGCCACGCCCCCTGGCAACCCAAGCGGAGGCCCTGGTATCTGGAATTTATTTTCCTTCTACAATTGAAACTTTGTAGCCTGGAGCGGAGCCAAACCTGCTGCTCCCTCTGGGGCGGCAGCCATCTCTGTGGCAGTTAATTCACCTTCTACAATTGAAACTTTGTAGCCTTAAGCGGGTGAGCCCGGTCAGGGTGTGCGGAAAGCTTTGCTTCCCCTGTTGCCGGCGGCAACCCTGGCCTGCTCTCTCAAGCTCCATTCTGCTGCCATTTGTTTGAATTTGTTTACCTTCTATAATTGAAACTTTGTAGCTTGAGTGGAGGCTTAGGCCTGCAACGGCTATTGGAAAGCTTGGCTTCCTCTGTTACCTGGGAAACCTTGCTCTCTGTGGCTGTAGCCATCTTGAATGGGGTTGATTTGCATACTCGCCCTGATTGGCTGGTGGGCGTGTCTTATGTAGTGGAGTGATGGTTAATTTGCATATTACCATTTTATTAGAGAGGATTGGAAGAGAATTTGAAAAATGACAAAAGACTAGGTTAATAGGGATTGGACAATGACAGTCATTTTAATAGATAGTATATGTAGTATGTTGATTATATTTGGAGTGTGGATTATTAGTACTTGATAAATTATTTTATTACTGTTTTCTGTGTGTTTTTTTTTATTTTTTTATTGATTTCAGAGAGGAACGAAGAGAGAGAGAGAGAGAAACATCAATGATGAGAGAGAATCATTGATCAACTGCCTCCTGCATGCCCTACACTGGGGATCAAGCCTGCAACCCAGGCATGTGCTCTGAACAGGAATTGAATGGTGACCTCGTGGTTCATAGGGTGACATTCAACCATTGAGTCACGGTGGACAGGCATTACTGTTTTTTATTTCAAAGGAAGACAGGTATTTTTTTTTCCCTATAAAGGGTGAGTAGGTAATTGAGTACAGTAGGTCCTCAAAAGCTATTTCATTATAACATTGATGAGATGCTGTAGGAACCAGCTATTGTTTATATCCTATGGTTATATCAATTAGACTATGGTAAAATTGGTTTCCTTAAATGTTTTGCTTAAGGTAACAGAACCTATTGATGCTAAATAAGGATTACTGTTAGTTGAGTAGATGTTCTTTTAAGATTTGACTTTGGTTGTTGGTCACACAGTACAATATACAGATCTTGTAGCATACAAACTCACACCTGAAACCTGTATGATCATGTTAACCAATGTCACTCCAATAAATTTAATTAAAAACTAAACATTTAGCCGAAACCGGTTTGGCTCAATGGATAGAGCGTCGGCCTGCGGACTGAAAGGTCCCAGGTTCGATTCTGGTCAAGGGCATGTACATTGGTTGCGGGCACATCCCCGGTAGGGGGTGTGCAGGAGTCAGCTGGTTGATGTTTCTCTCTCATCGATGTTTCTGGCTCTCTATCCCTCTCCCTTCCTCTCTGTGAAAAATCAATAAAAATATATTAAAATATATATATGATTTAATTTAAAATATAGAAAAAAAAAACTAAACATTTTTTAGGGACTACCAAAAATTGTATAAATTTTATCGAACTCTGAAGAAGTAAGCATTAATGGAAGAGGATAAACAGAATAGGTGACCAATTTTTTCCCTAAATGTTAGATAAAAATCACATAAAGAATAGAATTTAAAATTTCATTTGTGCTAGTTCTTGCAATAATCATAATGTACTATAACTTTTTTTTTTTCTTTCTCTGTCTCTTACAGGTTTTTTTGTCATGGACACAGGTTCAGTGGGAGGATTAGACTTGACTGAACAGACTTCTGTGTTATTAGGGAGCAAAGCCATGGCAACTAGTCTCATGGACGTAGGAAATTCATTTGGTCATCCAACTAGTACTTTAGTTAATAGATCTAGAAACTCATCAGTGGAAGATGATGATGATGATGTTGTGTTTATTGAATCTATACAACCTCCTTCAACTTTTTCAGCAATAGTTGATCCAAGAGATTTTATATTTGCTTCATCAAGAAATGAAAAGCTACAAGGAAATGATTCCCTAATTCCTTCCTCAAGAGATTTGGCTTCTCAAAAGGGATATATAAGTGAGACTATTATTATTGATGATGAAGAGGACATAGAAACAAATGGAGGAAAAAAGAAAAATTCTTTCAGTTTTATTGAATGGGGACTTCGAGGAACTAAAAACAGAACCAAAGATGTGGATTTCTCCACTTCCAGTCTTTCAAGAAGAAAGGTAAATGTAGGAATGGGTAATAGTGTTATCACTACAGAATCGACTCTGAAATTCAGATTGCTAGTGTTACAACCTTAGAAACAGGTATAAGCTCTCTGAATGATGGGCAAGATATGAACTTAATGATTACACTTATAGCATCACTATAGAATACCAACTTGGGAGATATCGCTAAAGGACTTCAGCCAAGTAATTTTGGTGTTAATATACAAACATACACCCCATCTTTAACTTCACAGACCAAGACTGCAGTAGGACCTTTTAATCCTGGTAGGATGAATGTGGCAGGAGATGAATTTCAGAAAGGAGGATTTGCGACTCATCATAGTCCTGGTAAGCCATGAGTGATCTACCCCAAGTAAAAAAACTGTTGGCTGTTATTTTTGCAACCCATTTCATTTATGTTCTATATGTTAAATATTTTCTTTCTCTTAACTTTCAGGTTAAGATAGCATATTTTACTTAACAAAACTGTGCAGTCTACTTGGTCTGTGAATTTTCATAAATTTAATCTATTTTACCTATTGTAGTTTACATCTAAAGTGGTTGAATTGAAAACCTCCATAACTATTACCATTGACCTTGTTTACTAGTGTTTATTTTAATGTAAAAAATCATAGAATAAAAAGATGTGTTAGCCAGCTTGGCTTAGTGGATAGAGCATCAGCCCGCAGACTGAAAGGTCTTGTTGGGTTTGATTCTGGTCAAGGACATGTACCTAGATTGCAAGCTCCATCCCTGGCCTGTGCAGGAGGCAACCAAATGATGTGTCCCTCTCACATTGATGGTTCTCTCTCTCTCCCTCCCTCACCCTCCCTTCCATTCTCTCTAAAAATCAATGGAAAATATCCTCAGGTGAAGATTAACAACAACAACAAAAAGATGTGTTGAACTGAAAGGGAATATAATGTAATATTATGTAGTAATTGAATTTTGTGTGCGTTATAATTATGTAACTTGAAATTTCAATTTTTTCTTAAGTGGTGTTTATTTTGGGACTGCTTGTCTCTGATTTTCATTTTTAAATCATCATTTTATTGCTTAATTTTAAAGGTTTCTTGCTTTAATTAAGAGACCTATACTTTTTTTAAAAGTCTTGTTCTGAAAAAAATTAAGATATAATGATAGTTATTTAAAACTTAGCAAATCTTTTTTGTGGCTTTTTCATGACATGGGGTTTTTCTTTTTCAAATATATTTTTATTGATGTCAGAGAGGAAGGGAGAGAGAGACAGACACCAGTAATGAGAGAGAATCATTGATCAGCTGCCTCCCGCACTAGGAATTGAGCCCGCAATCTGGGCATGTGCACTGACCAGGAATCAAATCATAGCCTCCTTGTTCATAGGTTGAAGCTCACCCACTGATATTTGAGTGTTGATTTTGTTATCTGCTACGTTGCCGAATTCATTTATTAAATCTAGTAGTTTTTTGGTGGAGTCTTTATGGTTTTCTATGTACAATATCATGTCATCAGCAAATAATAATAGTTTTACTTTCCTTTCCAATGTGGATGCCTTTTATTTCTTCTTGTCTGATCACCTTGACTAGGATTTCCAGTACTATCTTGTAAAGGAGATGTGAAAACGGACATGCCTGTCTTATTCCTGTTCTTAGGGGAAATAGTTTTAGTTTTTGCCCATTGAGTATGATGTTTGCTGTAGGTTTGTCATATATGGACTTTATCATGTTGAGATATACTCCCTCTATTCCTACTTTGCTGAGATATTTTATTTTTAAAAGGGTGTTTGATTTTGTCAAAAGCTTTTTCCGTGTCTATTGATATGATCATGTGATTTTTGTCTTTCAGTTTGTTTATGTGATGTATCACATTTATTAATTTGCGAATATTGTACCAGCCTTGCAGACTTGGAAGAAATCCCATTTGGTCATGGTGTATGATCTTTTTAATATATTGCTGCATCTGATTTGCTAATATTTTGTTGAGGATTTTAGCATCTAGGTTCATTAGGGATATTGGCCTGTAAATCTCTTGCTTTGTAGTGTCTTTATCTGGTTTTGGAATTAGGAAAATGCTGGCCTCATAAAAAGAGCTTAGAAGTTTTCCTTCCTCATGGATTTTTTGGAATAGTTTGAGGAGGGTAGGTTTTAGTTCCCTTTGAAGGCTTGGTAAAACTCCCCTGTGAAGCCATCCGGACCAGGACTTTTGTTTGCTGGAAGTTTTTAAAACTACTAGAGGCCTGGTGCACGAATTCGGGGTCCCTCAGCCTGGTCTGCAGGATTGGGCTGAAACCGGCTCTCCGACATCCCCTGAGGGGTCACGGATTATTAGAGGGCACAGGCCAGGCCGAGGAACCCCACCAGTGCACAATCAGGGCCGGGAGGGATGCAGGAGGTTGGCCAGCCGGGGAGGAACTGCGGGAGGACTCCAGGGTGTATCCAGCCCATATCGCTCACTCCTGATTGGCTGCACCCCAGCAGCAAACTAACCTACTGGTTGGAGTGTCTGCCCCCTAGTGGTCAGTGCAAATCATAGCGACTGGTCAACCGGGTGACTGCCCCCTGGTGGTCAGTGTACGTCATAGCGAGCAGTTGATCGGCATTAGTGTTGTGGCGAATGACCTAGACAGTGGTTCTCAACCTTTTTAATGCCGCGACCCTTTAATACAGTTCCTCATGTTGTGGTGATCCCCAACCATAAAATTATTTTCATTGTTACTTCATAACTGTAATTTTGCTACTGTTAATGAATCATAATGTAAATATCTGTGTTTTCCAACGGTCTTAGGCGACCCTGCTAGTGGTTCTACAGCAGCGGTTCTTAGGCTCTACAGCAGCGGTTCTCAACCTGTGGGTTATGACCCACAGGTTGAGAACCGCTAGAAGGGTCAGCTAAGACCGTCGGAAAACACAGATATTTACATTACGATTCATAACAGTAGCAAAATTACAGTTATGAAGTAGCAACGAAAATAATTTTATGGTTGGGGGTCACCACAACATGAGGAACCATATTAAAGGGTCACGGCATTAAAAAGGTTGAGAACCACTGACCTAGGAGAACGACAGCCAGCACCCTGAGGAATCAGGAAAGTAAAACCTTTATTACGCAGCGGTGCTAGTCCAGGGGACTTTGATCCAAAGCCTGAACTGCCAATGTGGGGAGGTTTTGATATATATCTTCTTGTGGTGGGCCCCTCGGGGTGGGCTCTGTAGGTCCGGCCAAGTCAGTTAGAATGGGGAAGTAAGATTACTGTTTAACTAGACACTGAACTAGGCTATAAGCCCCCAAAATTGCCCCCCTATTTTCCTTCTCATTCCCCGCTCTTGTTCCACAAGCTAGCCTTAGCCTTGGAGGAAGTCTTATAGAAGACTCAGTAATTGGGGATAAGGTTGCCAACTGCTCTAGCTATTTCCTGCTGAATTGGGGCAATGAAAAGGGGATGTAGAGTCTTCATCCTCTTCCCCAAGGGGGTTGTAATAGTAGTTCGGAGTAGCAAGGGCAGAGAAGTTCTCCTCCCGGTACTAGTCTGGGGATCCTGCAACACTCGTATCCAGAAATACCAAAGTCAGGTCAGTCAGCTGGATCCAGATGATCCGCAGGGTGTTGTTCAGGTCAGAGGTCACCTTCCACTCTGGGTGCTGATTGTCCAGCTGGTGGGCTGCTTTCACCGGGCAGTGGTGGATCCAGGTGTTCAGTCCTACAACTTTGAGAGCTGAGGGGGTGGTTAGTACGACTGGATAAGGTCCCTTCCAGGTTGGCTTACGGGGTTCCTTTTTCCAATATTTTACCCAAACCTAGTCCCCAGGCTTGTGAGGGTGCACAGCTGTTCCTAGGGAGATGGGCAATTAATCAGTAACCCATTTGTGGACTTAAAGGATAGTTTTCCCAAGTCCTTGTAGCTGTTTCTGAATTTCTTAGTTCCCTACTTCCTCCAAGTCTCCCTTTGGCCGAATTAAGAAAGGGGGTCTGCCATATAGAATTTCAAATGGAGAGAACCCTCCCCTGGCCCTCGGGGCACAGCATACCCCCCCAGGAGCACAAGTGGTAACATATCTGTTCAGGGTAAGTTCGTCTCCTGGCATAGCTTAGCCATAGCCTGCTTGAGAGTCCAGTCATGCGTTCTACTGTCCCTGAACTCTGGGGCCTGTAAGCTGCATGTAAGTTCCACTTAATTTCCAAAGCCTTAAATATCGACGGTACGACTTCAGCTACAAAGGCTGGGCCATTATCTGACCCTATGGTTAATGGCATTCCATACCATGGAATTCTGTCCCTCAGTAACGCCTTGGTGACTTCTCTCGCTTTCTCCGTGTGGGTAGGATATGCCTCAACCCAGCCTGAAAAGGTGCCCTAATTCTATAAAGTCTACCTCTAGATCTCCAAAAGAGAGCCTGCCCACAGTGCTGAATTCCTATGGGTACTACAGGACCCTGCCTTGCATTGTTCTGTTCACAAAGGAGGCAGCTCCGAGAGACTGAGGTGCCCAAGGAGGGGATATGGGCAATTGGAGAGTATCTGCTTAAAAAGGCTCCTAGAGCCGTCTTCCCTAAATGGGTAAGTTCATGCTGCTGGAGGACTACTGTATGAGCTAACTGTTCTGGAACATGGACCTTATGATCTGGGAGTATCCACCAACCTTCCTTCGTCCTCTTAGCCCCTTCTCTTTGGGCCCATTCTTCTTCTTTTTTAATTTGATAAATCATTATTGTTCAGATTATTACAATTATTTCTCCATTTTCCCCCCATAGCTCCCCTCCACCTGGTTCCCACCCGACCCTCTGCCCTTACCTGCCCCCCCACTGTCCTCATCCATAGGTGTACGATTTTTGTCCAGTCTCTTCCTGTACCCCCCACACCCCTTTCCCCCTGAGAATTATCAATCCACTCCCATTCTATGCCCCTGATTCTATTATATTCACCACTTTATTCTGTTCCTCAGATTTTTAATTCACTTGACTTTTAGATTCACTTGTTGATAGATATGTATTTGTTGTTCATAATTTTTATCTTTACTTTTTTCTTCTTCTTCCTCTTCTTAAAGAATACCTTTCAGCATTTCATATAATACTGGTTTGGTGGTGATGAACTCCTTTAGCTTTTTCTTATCTGTGAAGCTCTTTAGCTGACCTAAAATTCCGAATGATAACTTTTCTGGGTAGAGTAATCTTGGTTGTAGGTTCTTGCTATTCATCACTTTGAATATTTCTTGCCACTCCCGTCTGGCCTGCATAGTTTCTGTTGAGAAATCAGCTGACAAGCGTATGGGTGCTCCCTTGTAGGTAATTAACTGTTTTTCTCTTGCTGCTTTTAATATTCTCTCTTTCTCTTTTGCCCTTGGCATTTTAATTATGATGTGTCTTGGTGTGGTCCTCTTTGGATTCCTTTTGTTTGGGGTTCTGTGCGCTTCCTGGACTTGTAAGTCTATTTCTTTCACCAGGTGGGGGAAGTTTTCAGTCATTATTTCTTCAAATAGGTTTTCAGTATCTTGCTCTCTCTCTTCTTCTGGCACCCCCATAATTCTGATGTTGGTACGCTTGAAGTTGTCCCAGAGGCTTCTTACACTATCTTCAAATTTTGGAATTATTTTTTCTTTTTGCTTTCCCAGTTGAGTGTTTTTTGCTTCTTTGTATTTCAAATCTTTGACTTGATTCTTGCGTTCCTCTAGTCTGCTGTTGGGTCTCTATAATATTTTTAATTTCAGTCAGTGTATGTTTAATTTCTAGTTGGTCCTTTTTCATATCCTTGAGGGTCTCGTTAAATTTATTGGCCTTTTCTAGGAAATTCTTTAAAAATCTTATAACTGTGGTTTTGAACTCTATATCCAGTCGTTTGTTTTCCTCCATTTCTATCGTTTATGATCTGTTTCTTTGTCTCTGCATTTTCGCTGCTTCCCTGAGTTGGTAGGGTGGCTTTGTGTGCTAGGTGTCCTATATGGCCCAATGGGTTGGCCTCCCTGTTACCTGAGGTGGACACTCTTGGTGCACCCCTTTGTGGACTGTGTGTACAGCCTTGTTGTAGTTAAGTCTTTATTGTTGTTGGTGTCACTGGGAAGAATTGACCTCCCGGCCAATTTGCTGTGAGGACCCGCTGTGAAGGACCCGCTATAAGTTCTATAATGGAAGAACTGCTGCGCTGGAGACACGCTTATGGGGCAGGACTTGCTTCAGTGGGGCTTTGGTGCTCACTGAGTCTGCCTCTTGAATGTGTCACTCATGGATGTGAGTAGTTGAAATCTGGTGTCGTCTCACACTGACCACTAGATACACTAGCTTCTGGATCTCCAATGGGGTGCAGGTCAGCTATTGTCTGAGGCCACCCAACAGGAACTACAGCGAGAACTACAGTTTTCTCCTCTTTGCTTGGGATTTGGAGGTTTTGGAGCTGTGTGACCAGAGCTGCAGTTTGTTAGGTTAAGCTGAGATAAGGCAGGCCATTTATATGCAAAAGCCACTGCGTGGAGCTTGGGTGGGTTTGTAGATTGTGAGGGGCGAGATCTCAGGGAGTCACTAGGCTAGGGCGTGGCAAACAGCGATGGCTGCCAGTCAGCTGTCTCTGCGTTTCCGCTTTTCCAAGTCCCCGCGTCCCACGCCCCAGCGCAGTAAACAATGATTGCTGGGCGCACCTCTGCAAGAAAGTGACCCTCACTTTCCGACCCGATGGCAGACAGTCCAGCTTCTCCCCATAGGAGTTTGGGTCCCCAGCGTCTCCCCAGAAACTGTATTTCAGAGTAATCGGGAGCTTGTCTCCCTTCGGGTTGAAAGAAGCAGCGCACCCAGACACCCACCGGCAGCCTGATTTGCGCACCTCCGTACCTCAGCTTTTCAGTGCTTGTGCACGTCTCAATGCTCTTTTCTCTTTCCTTCTAGTGGTAGAACTTCCACTCAGCCAGCTTTCCCGTGGTTCTGGGCAATATTCGTTTTGTCTTTTAGTTGTAGTTTTGAAATTGTTGTGTGAGGCAGCAGTTTAGGTGTTTACCTATGCCGCCATCTTGGTTTCTCAAAATACAAGTTTTATTTATGAACAGATTCAACTTCATCCTCTAGATTCTCCAGAGAAGGTAAACTCAGATTAATTAATGTTTCAGTATCATTTAACCCAGCAATGCTCCAAAGCCTTTAAGTTATCAAAGACTTTGGAAAATTACGTATAGGCCTATATTTATAAACCAGGGAAGAGTACACTAAAGTCCCTAAAAGATTACATTACAGATATACAGACAGAAATCTCACTAGCTTAAACTAGACTTTCTTGTGGCTGAAACGCTGACAGGGAGAGCAGGGAGAGTCCCCAAGAACAAATATTCTTGGCAGCTGCTGGGACTTTACTGCAGTCCCTGTCATGTGTTCAGCCTTACCAAACATAATTGGATTTCCCAAAGCAGCACTTTCCCCATCTTCAAACGAATTAATCAAACAACAAAAAGACATACAATTTCAACAGAAACATTCTGTCCGTCTGGCCATTCTCCCGGAGGAGACAAAGGTGCTTCTTGGCATTAATGGCCGTGGAGCACGGACTTTTACATTCACATTCACACACCAGTCAGTCCGAATTTGACTTCCTCCCTAGGAAGTCCCAAAACAGATGCAGATAAACTGCCTAGAAGCTCCACAGTTGACTTCCTCCACAGGAAGTCCCAAAACAGAGGCAGATAAGAGCTCCACAGTCAGTCAGTTCAAGCAAACAGAGGCAGATAAACTTCCTAGGAGGTGATCAGCTGGCCTCTTCTGTCTCGAAAGATAGGCCTGAACTCAGACTGTTCCCCAGAGAAAACTTACCAGTCAGATGTAACCGCAGTTCCGGAAAGGTATTTCTTGCCTCAGTGAGTCAGCCAGAGTGCACAGTCACAGAAGTCTCACTGGGCCCCGAGAGTCCAGGAACCGGCGAATGTGCCGGAGGTGCCCTCCCAGGGTCTCAGAGCCTGGAACAAGTGCCCCAGAGTCCGCTCTTATCAGCGGTGGCCCCAAAACCAGCACAGCTGACTCTTCTTGGTCAGAACCAAAATGTTGTGGCGAATGACCCAGGAGAATGACCCAGCACCCAGAGGAATCAGGAAAGTAAAACCTTTATTACGCAAAACCTCCGCTGCTAGTCCAGGGGACTTTGATTCAAAGCCTGAACTACCAATGTGGGGAGGTTTTGATATATATCATCTTGTGGCGGGCCCCTCAGGGTGGGCTTTGTAGCTCTGCCCAAGTCAGTTAGAATGGGAAGTAAGATTACTTTTTAGCCCTATACGGTTTGGCTCAGTGGACAGAGCATCGGCCTGAAGACTGAAAGGTCCCAGGTTCGATTCCCGTCAAGGGCACATGCCTGGGTTGTGTGCTCGATCCCCAGTAGGGGGCATGCAGGAGGCAGCCGACCAATGATTCCTCTCATCACTGATGTTTGTCTCTCTCTCCCTCTCCCTTCCTCTCTGAAATCAATAAAAAAAATAAAACAACAATAAAAAATATTCCACATCCAAAAAAAAATAAAGAAATGTTAGGTGTGTGTATGTATATATCATTAAAAAAAAAAAGATTACTTTTTAACTAGATACCAAACTAGGCTATAAGCCCCTAAAGTTACCCCCCTATTTTCCTTCTCATTAGCTATCATTAGCCTATTATGCTTTGGTTGAAGGGACGACCAGACACTTAGCATATTAGGCTTTTATTATATAGGATTTTATCAGTTATCAGGTTTTCTGATTCTTCCTGATTCAGTTTCAGGAGATTGTATTTTTCTAGGAATTTGTCCACTTCATCCATACTGTCTAGCTTGTTGTCATATACTAGGTGTATCAGTTAATAATGTGGATTTTGTAATCAAAGAAAACACGATAATTTCAAGAGAAACATCAAAAGTGCTTTATTCAAAGTAAAGTCCATCGCTAGCTACACATTTCCCCCATGTTTCAGGTAATTTGTGGATACCGTCCCAATAGAATTTTTCTTGTTTTGAGGCAAACCATTCAGAGACCCAATTTTCTAAAGCTTTGTACATTTTAAAGTGCTGATCAGAAAATGCATGTGCCATAGATTGGAACAAGTGGTATTCTGAAGGAGCAAGGTCTGGTGAATACAGCGGATGGGTTAATACTTCCCAGGCAAGATCTTTTAATGTGTCTTTAACTGGTTTTGAAGTGTGTGATGATGCATCATCATGAATCAGAATTACTTTGCTGTGTCTTCTGGCACATTCTGATCGTTTCACGATCAAAGCATGGTTCAAATTGATTATTTGTTGTCAGTAGTGATCAGTATTAATGGTTTCACCTGGTTTTAGAAGCTCATAATACACCATACCTTCCGGATCCCACCAAACGCAGAGCATTGTCTTCTTTCTGAAGGGATTTGGCCTTGCAGTCGATGTTGATGGTTGACCTGGATCAACCCATGATTTTGTGCGTTTGGGATTCTCAAAATAAATCCACTTTTTATCACCAGTCACAATTCAATGCAAAAAAGACTTTCTTTTGTGCTGTTGAAGCAACATTTTACTGATGACTTTTCGGTTTTCCATTTGTCTTTCGTTCAGTTGATGTGGCACTCATTTTCCTTCCTTTAAAATCTTGCCCTATCCGGTTTGGCTTAATGGATAGAGTGTTGGCCTGCAGACTGAAGGGTCCCAGGTTCGATTCCAGTCAAGGGCATTTACCTTGGTTGTGGGCACATCCCCAGTAGGGGACGTGCAAGAGGCAGCTGATTGATGTTTCTCTCTCATCAATGTTTCTAACTCTCTCTCCCTCTCCCTTCCTGTCTGTAAAAAGTCAATAAAAATATTTTTTAAAAAGTCTTTCCCATTGCTTGTAAACGATTGGAAATTGTTTGCTGAGCAACGTTTAATCTTTCTGCAAGTTGTATATGAGTTTGACACGCATCTTCATCCAATAATGCTTGTAATTGTTGGTCTTCAAACTTTTTTGGTTGACTGGGACGTTCTTTGTCTTTCACATCGAAATCATCACTTTTGAAGAGTTTAAACCAGCGTTCACAAGTATCTTGAGATGGAGCATGTCCACCATAGGCTTCCCAAAGTATATGATAACTTGCAGCAGCACTTTTCTTCAAAATAATGAATTAAAACTTCCCGCAAATGCTCTTTTTTGGCATGAAATTTGACATTTTTAAGTGTAAAAATATCTATGATGTTAACACCATCAGAAAATTTGACATATGAAGTTTTGAAGCTTGTTGTCAATACTACAAAATAGGATACATATCAAATTGCATATATATCAACATATGTGTAACTTCATCTATTGAAAAAAATCCACATTATTAACCAGTACACCTAGTAGTTGTTCACAGTATTTTCTTTCAATCCTTTGTATTTCTTTGGTATAAGTGGTTACTTCTCCACTTTTGTTTCTGATTTTATTTATTTGGGTCCTTTCTTTGTTTCTCAATGAGTCTGCTAAGGGTTCATCAATCTTGTTTATCTTTTCAAAGAACTAGCTCTTGGTTTTATTGGGTGTTTTTAGTCTCTGTCATTTATTTCTGCTCTAATCTTTATTATTTCCTTCCTTCTACTTACTCTGGCCTTTTCTCTTTTTCCCCTTTCTGATTAATTGTAGGGTTAACTAGTTTATTATTAATTTTTAGTGTTTTTTGAGGTGGGCTTGTAATGCTATGAACTTTCCTCTCAGGACTGCTTTTGCTATGTCCCAGAGATTTTGGGTTGTTGTGTGTTCATTTTCATTTGTTTCCAGGAAGCTTTTTATTTCTTTCTTGATCTTATTCGTAACCCATTTATTGTTTAATAATATGCCATTTGCCCTCCATGTAGTTAAATGTTTGGGGTATTTTTACCATAGTTGATTTCTAATTTCATTCCAATGTGATCTGAGAAGATGCTTGATATGATTTCAATCTTCTTGAATGTGTAGAGTCTTGTTTTGTGTCCTAACATGTGGTGTATCTTTGTGAGTGATCCATGTGCACTTGAGAAGAATGTATATTCTGCTTCTTTGGGGTGAAATATTCTATAAATTTCAGTTTAATCCATCAGATACAGTGTATCCTTTAGAGTCACTGTTTCCTTGTGAAGTTTAGGTGCTTGTATATTGGGTGCATATATGTTTACCATGGTTATATCCTTTTGTTGGATCAATCTCTTTAGTATTATGTAGTGACCTTTATTGTCCTTTGTGGTGGCCTTAATTTTGAAGTTTATTTTGTCATATATGAGTATTACTACCCCAGCTTTTTTTTTTTTTCATTTCCATTTGCCTGGAATTTTTTTTCATTCCTTCACTCTTATCTTGTGTGAGTCATTTATTGTGAGGTGGGACTCTTGTATACAGCATATAGTTGGGTCATGTTTTTGTATTCATTCAGCTACTTTATGTCTTTTCAGTGGAGCCTTTAAGCCACTTACTTTTAAGGTTATTATTGATATTTATTGCTATTTTAATTCTGTATGCTTAGGTTTCTCTCTCTATTTCTTTTTCTCATTACAGCAGTCCCTTCAGCATTTCTTATAGTGCTTGCTTGGTGGTGATGAACTCCTTTAGCCTTCTTTGATCTGGGAAGCTCTTTATTTCCAGATCGCCCTCACATCCTATTTCAACATCTATATTAACCCATTGTACGCCATAAGCATCTTTAGACGCAAGCAGTGGACCTTCCCCGCACACCTTGCATGTCTATAAAAAAAAAAATGTTTTCCCTAAGTGGCAGCCCTGACCAACTTTAAAATCATTTTTTGTGAGAATTTTCAGCTGAAAATATTTAAGAACACCTGAATTGAGTAATATATTTATTTTTATAATATTCATTGCAACTTGATTTTTTAAATTCAATTCAAAATATCGTGACGTGTGGGGATGGTTTCCGTTTTGGATGCATGGCAGTTACTGGTTAAATGATAGCCTTGCTGAATATAGTAATTTTGGTTTCAGTTCCTTGCTTTCCATTACTTTGAGTACTTCATGCCATTACCTTGTGGTCTATACAGTTTCTGATGAGTAATTGTGTGTCAGCCTTATGGAAGCTCCTTTGTAGGTAACAGTTTTCTTTTCTCTTGCTGCCTTTAAGATACTTTGTATTTAATTTTTGCATTTTAATTCTGATGTGACTGAGCATGGGCCTGTTTGGGTTCTTCTTGCTTGGGACTCTCTGTGCCTCCTGAACTTGTTTGACTCTTTCCTTCTCCAGGTTAGGGAAATTTTCGGCCATTATTTCTTTTTTAAAAAATATATTTTGTTGATTTTTTACAGAGAGGAAGGGAGAGGGATAGAGAGCTAGAAACATCAATGAAAGAGAAACACTAATCAGCTGCCTCCGGCACACCCCACACTGGGGATGTGCCCGCAACCAAGGTACATGACTTTACCGGAATCGAACCCGGGACCCTTCAGTCTGCAGGCCGACACTCTATCCACCGAGCCAAACCAGTCAGGGCCTGCCATTATTTCTTTAAACACGTTTTTTATCCTTTGCTCTCTTTCTTCCACTTCTGCCACACCTATTATGCCAATATTGTTATGTTTCATGGTGTCCCACAACTCCCTAAAGCAGAGATGGGCAACCTTTTGAGCTTGGTATGTCAAACTTCGCCAAAAAACTGAGCATAACTCGGGTAGTCTGAGGAGGATAGATTTTAGTTCTTCTTTGAATGCTTGGTAGAACTCGCCTGCAAAGCCATCCGGACCAGGGCTTTTGTTTGCTGGAAGATTTTTGATCGCTGTTTCAATTTCTTCGGTAGTTATCAGCCTATTCGGGTTTTTTGGTTGAGTTTTGGGAGCTTGTATTTTTCTAAGAATATGTCCATTTCATCTAGGTTGTCAATTTTGTTGGAATAGAGTTGTTCATAGTATTTTTTCATAATTATTTGTATTTCTGTGAATCAGTTGTTGCTTCACCTCTTTCATTTCTGATTTTGTTTCTTTGGGTCCTCTCTCTTGGCTTCTTGGTGAGCCTGGCTAGAGGTTCATCAATATTGTTTATCCTTTCAAAGATCCAGCTCTTGGATTCATTGATCTTTTGTGTTTTTATTTTTTGTTGGTTTTTTTTTTTTTTTTGGTTTCTATGTCGTTTATCTCCGCTCTGATCTTTATTATTTCCTTCCTTCTGCTTACACTGGGCTTTTCTTGTTACTCTCTTTCTAACTCTTTGAGTTGTATGGTTAGATAGTTCATTACCATTGTTTCTTGTTTTTTGAGGTAGGCCTGTAGAGTTATGAACTTCCCTCTCAAGACTGCTTTCACTGTGTCCTATAGATTTTGGATTATTGTTACTTCATTGTCGTTTGTTGCCATGATGCTTTTTATTTCTTCTTTGATTTCTCTAGTAACCCAGTCATTGTTTAATAGCATGCTGTTTAGCCTCCAGGTGTTTGATTTTTTTATTGTTTTTATTGTAGTTGATTTCCAGTTTTATGCCATTTTGATCTGAGAAGATGCTTGATATTTCCTTTTTTTAAATATATTTTATTGATTTTTTACAGAGAGGAAGGGAGAGAGATAGAGAGTTAGAAACATCAGTGAGAGAGAAACATCGATCAGCTGCCTCCTGCACACCTCCCACTGAGGATGTGCCCGCAACCAAGGTACGTGCCCTTGAACGGAATCGAACCTGGGACCCTTCAGTCCACAGGCTGACGCTCTATCCACTAAGCCAAAGCGGTTTCGGCAACTGGATATAATTTCTATCTTCTTGAATTTGAAGAGACTTTGTCTGTGTCCCAATATATAGTCTATCTTTGAAAATGACCCATGTGCACTTAAGAAGAATGTATATTCTGTGACTTTGGGGTGAAATATTCTGAAGATGTCAATTAATTCCAACTGATCTAGTGTTTCATTTAGGATTGATATTTCTTTGCTGATTTTTGTTTACAGGATTTGTCCAGTGATGTTAGTGGGGTCTTATAGTCCCCTACTATGACTGTATTGCTGTCAACCTCTCCCTTGATGTCCTCCAGAAGTTTCTTTATGTATGTGGGTGCTCCTGTATTGGGTGCATATATAACAAGAGTTATATCTTCTTGTTGGATTGCTCCCATTAGTATTATGAAGTGGCCTTCCTTATTTCTTGTTATGTCCTTCACTTTGAGATCTAATTTGTCAGATATAAGTATTGCTATCCCAGCTTTTTTTTTCATTTGAGTTCGCCTGAAATTCCTTTTCCATCCCTTCACCATCAGTCTGTGTGTGTCCTTTTTTCTGAGGTGGGTTTCCTGTAGACAGCAGATATATGGGTCATGTTTTGTTATCCACTAAGCTACCCTATGTCTTTTGGGGCATTTAATCTATTTAAATTTGACGTTATTATTGATAGGTACTTCTTTGTCACCATTTTTCTTTTTATGACTATGTTCCTTCTGCGCTTCCTATTTCTTCTTTTTACTGCAGAACCTTTATCATTTCTTGCATTTCTGGTTTGGTGGTGATAAACTCCCTTATTCCTTTATTGTCTGTGAAGCTCCTGATTTCATCCTCAATTTTGATTGATAGCCTTGCTGGGTACAGTATTCTTGGATTGAGACCCTTCCTTTGCATGACTTTGTATATTTCATTCCATTCCCTTCTGGCCTGATGTGTTTCTGTTGAGAAGTCAGTCGCTAGTCTGATGGGGGATCCTTTGTAGGTAACTTTCTGTCTCTTTCTGGCCGCTTTTAAGATTCTTACTTTGTCATTGGTGTTTGCCAATTTAATTATAATGTCCCTTGGCATTGGTCTTTTGGGGTTCATTTTGCCTGGGACTCTGTGAGCTTCTTGGACTGTGTGAGTTATTTCTTCCCTATATCAGGGAAGTTTTCTGTCATTATTTCTTCAAACAGGTTTTCTATTCCTTGATCGGTTTCCTCTCCTTCTGACACCCTTATGATGCAGATGTTGTTTCATTTCGTGTTGTCCCAAAGTTCCCTTAGGCTCTCCTCTTGTTTTTTAAGCTTTTTTTCTAAATGCTGCTCTGCTTAGGTATTTTTTCTTACCTTGCCTTCTACCTCACTGATGTGGTCCTCCACTTCTTCTAGTCTACTGTTGATGCCTTCTTTTTTTTTTTTTTTAACATTTTTATTGATTTTAAGAGACAGAGGAAGGGAGAAGAAGAGATAGAAACATCAATGATGAGAGAGAATCACTGATTGGTTGCCTACTGCACACCCCCTACTGGGGATCAAGCCCGCACTCGGGCATATGCCCTTGCCCGGAATTGATCCCTGGACCCTTCAGTCCACAGGCCAACACTCTATCCACTGAGCCAGACAAGCTAGGGCTGATACTTTCTATTGAGTTCTTCATTGTAGTGATGTCATTTTTCATTTCTTCTTGATTCTTCTTTATTTCCTTTTGGTTCTTACACATATTGTTGAATTTGTCTCCCAACCTTTTCAGCAACCTTATGTCCATTTCTCTGAATTCGTTCTCTGACATATTGCTTGCCTCCATTTCGTTTACTTCCTTTTTTGGTGATGCCTCCTTTTCTTTCGCATGTGGGCTGTTTCTTTTTATCCCCATGATCTCTCTGCTACGGGTGTCTCATTATGTAGCTCTCTTTCTCCTGTGTTGACTTAAAGGCACAAAATACAACACAACAAGGCACAATGAACAATGCACTCAACAAAAATGTTTTCACGATACTAATAACCCCAAATAAAGGTGACCACCAGTGAAAAGAGAATTGGGGGATTTAAAAAAAAAGTGCAAGAATGAGATTGAGAAAAGGAAAAAAAGTAAGAGAGAAAAGAAAGAGAATAAAAAAGAAGGGGAAAAATTATATGGGGAGAAAACTCCAATAGGACAACAACTAATCCAAACAAAGCGCAAACAGCTAACACCCAGATATTAATGCAAACTACAAACAACCACTAATAACAAGCAAGGAGAGGAAAAACAGACAAAAAAAAAAGAGTGAAACAATCACACAAACAAAAAAAACCAATCTAATCAACAACAAACTAACAACAACTATAGGACAGAGAGAAAGAAGGGCAAAACAAAATAAAACATTAAAAAAAAAAACCAGAAGAGAGAAAAAAAATTTGACAATGAAGAGAGAGAACAGAGTATTGTGTATGGACTTGGAGCAGGGGATAGGAAATTGGATTATACAAGTAGGATGAATTTTTAACGGGGTAAAAAGAAGGAATAGGGAAAATCTAAATCAGAAATATGGTAAGAGAAACAGGACAACAAAAGGAGAAAAGTGAGAAAAAGAGTGTTTGCATAAAGGTAAAGTTGAGATAGAGTAAAATGATGCTAAAGGAAAAATGAAAATAGAATGTAGAACACTAATTACAAAATGAAATAAAATAAAGAGAAAATAAAATGAAACTTTAAAAAAAAGGGGGGGGTAGAAACGAAGATGGCGGCATAGGTAAACACCTAAACTGCTGCCTTGCACAACAATTTCAGAACTACAACTAAATGTCAAAATGGACATCATCCAGAACCACAGTAAGGCTGGCTGAGTGGAAATTCTACAACTAGAAGGAAAGAGAAAAGTACACTGAGACTCAGAGGAGCTGCGGAAGGCAGAGGTACGGAGGAGCGCATGCGGAGAGGGCTGGCAACTGAGGACGTGACTGGCTTTTTCAAGCAAGAGGGTGAAACAAGCACCCGACTGCTCTGAACTCCAGTTCTGGGCAAGACTCTGGGGACCCAGACTCATATGGGGAGAAACTGGACCGTCCGGCAGCGGGCGAAACTCGAGGGCGGCTTTCTCTCAGATGTGCTTGCAGTGATTACCGCGGGACACTGAGACCCAGGGGCCTCTTAGGGCAGAGCTGACGAGAAGCCATTGCTGATTGCTCCGCCCTGAGACTCCGCCCCATCCAGAGCTGAGCACAGAGGCTTTTGCATATGAATGGCCTGGTCCTTTGAATTCTCATATTACCTAACAAACTGCAGCTGAGTCATTGAGACCCAGAACATCCAAAGAAGGCCCAAGGCCCCACAGCAGCTTGCATTGCTTCACAGCTGGGCCTTATCTGGGCACCTCCAATAGCCAAACAAAGAAGAAGAATCTGCAGATCTCTCCATTGCTCCTGCTGGGTGACCTCAGGCAGAGGCTAAATTAGCACCTCCTTGGAGATCCAAGAGCCAGTGTACCCAGGGGTCGGAGTAGGACCATCCAGATTACAACTCCTCAGATCCATAAGGGACCCACTCAGGGGGCAGACTCAGTGAGCGCCAAAGCCCCACTGAAGCAAGTCTTGCCTCATAAGGGTGTCTCCAGCACAGAAGTTCTCCCATCGTAGACACAGCTGATCCTCACAGCCAATTGGCCCGGAGGTCAATTCCTCCCAGTGATACCAACAACAATCAAGCCTTAACTATAATAAGACTGTGCACACAGCCCACAAAGGGGTGCACCAAGAGTGTCCGCATCAGGTAACTGGGGAGGCTGAGCCACTGGGCCCTATAGGACACCTAGCACACAAAGCCACTCTATCAACTCAAGGAAGCAGCCAAAATGTGGAGACAAAGAAACAGGTCACAAATGAAAGAAATGGTGGAAAGCAAATGACTGGATATAGAGTTCAAAACCACGGTTATAAAGTTTTTCAAGAATTTTCTAGAAAAGTCTGATAAATTTAGTGAGACCCTCGAGGATATGTAAAAGGACCAACTAGAAATTAAGCATACACTGACTGAAATAAAAAATAATATACAGAGATCCAATAGCAGACTAGAGGATTGCAAGAATCAAGTCAATGATTTGAAATACAAAGAAGCAAAAAACACCCAACTGGAAAAGAAGAAAGAATCCAAAAATATTAAGATAGTGTAAGGAGCCTCTGGGACAACTTCAAGCGTACCAACATCAGAATTATGGGGGTGCCAGAAGAAGAGAGAGAGCAAAATACTGAAAAGCTATTTGAAGAAATAATGACAGAAAACTTCCCCCACCTGGTGAAAGAAATAGACTTACAAGTCCAAGAAGTGCAGAGAACCCTAAACAAGAGGAATCTAAAGAGGACCACACCAAGACACATCATAATTAAAATGCCAAGAGCAAAAGACAGAATATTAAAAGCAGCAAGAGAAAAACAGTTACCTACAAGGGAGCACCCATATGATTGTCTGCTGATTTCTCAACAGAAACTATGCAGGCCAGACGGGAGTGGCAAGAAATATTCAAAGTGATGAATAGCAAGAACCTACAACCAAGATTACTCTACCCAGAAAAGCTATCATTCGGAATTGAAGGTCAGATATAGAGCTTCACAGATAAGAAAAAGCTAAAGGAGTTCATCACCACCAAACCAGTATTATATGAAATGCTGAAAGGTATTCTTTAAGAAGAGGAAGAATAAGAAAAAGTTAAAGATAAAAATTATGAACAACAAATACATATCTATCAACAAGTGAATCTAAAAATCAAGTGAATTAAAAATCTGAGGAACAGAATAAACTGTTGAATATAATAGAATCAGGGGCATAGAAAGGCAGTGGACTGATAATCCTCAGGGGGGAAAGGGGTGTGAGGAGTGCTGGAGGAGACTGGACAAAAATCGTACACCTATGGATGAGAACAGTGGGGGGTGGGTAAGGGCAGAGGGTGGAGTGGGAACCAAGTGGAGGGGAGCTATGGGGGCAAAATGGAGAAACAATTGTAATAATCTGAACAATAAAAATTTATTTAAAAAAATGAAAAAAGAAACTTTAAAAAAGGTAAAATAATAGTAGTAATAATACTGATTAAAAATAAAAATATAATTAAAAAGGTAAAATCAAGTGAGAAAAAAATATTTAGTTTCTTAAGTAAAAGATAAAAAATAAAAATGTGCAGTAATGAAAGTCATTCACTTCCATTTCAGTTCTGTTTGGCACACCTGTTGCCTGTCAGGTAGTTAGGACAGTGTTGAAATTCCCTGTGTTCCACAGCTCGTCTGTGGTGTAAACCACAATCTTGTTTTCAAGCAGGCAGTATGTCTTTGTTTCTCAGCGTGCCTGTGGTTGCATTTACACAAGAATCAATTTGTGATTCAACCCCTGTTTGGCAGTGTTTCTGTATTGACCTCCGGGGCTATAAGTCCTCTCTACCCAGTATTTAGAAGTTGTTTTCCTTGCTGCACTTAATACTGGTTTGGGGGTATGGACTGCTCCAGATCTGGTTTTCTGATCTTTTCTCCCCTCTCTGATCCCCAGGTTCCACAAAAACAACTTTCCCCTGCAGTCTCAGAATATTGTTAATTGGGTTATCCTATGTACTGGGCTTAGTAATCAAAAGCAAGGATTTAAAGAGAAAAAAGAGCCAGAGTAAGTGTGCGAACTCATGACTTTTTTGCCCCGGCACTGTGCGCAACTCTGCTCACGTCTCTGTGCACGTCTTTTTCCCCTGGCACTGCACAGCTGGTTTACTGGTAAAGCTTCAGGCTGCTTTTTTGTGCCCAGCCCAGCTATGGATTGATTTCTAGAGTTCCCTTCTATCAGCAGCCCTGTGGACCCCCTTCCACATTCACGGACTACGCTGGTCCCAATGTCCGCGGATTTTGTGGGGCGCAGACTTCCTCTGAACTTCTAGATCCCGCTGCATGTATTTCTCTCTGTAGCCTTGACCACAGACCTCACCTTTCTCTAGGTGAAATCTGACCTTTCCGTGAGAAGGTGCAGAGCTTATCTGAGTCCGTTGTATTCGTGGTCCTTGAGACCCGGTGTTTGTGGGTTTGCAGCTGGGCCCTGGGTGTTGTGGTTGTAGGGTCCTGGGAGGTATCCAATTCTTCCCAATTAAAGGTAAGGCTAGGCGTCCGATCACAGCCACTCACCCCTTCAAGATGGTGCGGTCTCTGCGGCAGAGCCGGTCACTCCTTGAGAGATTGCAGCAGCAGTGGAGGCTGCCCGGTCAGGGGAGCCCTGTCCGGCAGTCCCCAACAGTCCCTTGGAATATAGCTGTCCCTCAGTCACAAATAGACAGTCCCTGTACGTCCACACACTCTCCTTTCATTCTCTCACTCGTCTTCCCATGCTGCCCAGAGGCCCGGAGCGGCTGGGGTGGTGAGGAATGCCTGTGTAGTCGCCATGGCGTCCCACCCCGCCCCTGGCTGCTCAGCACCTGCATATGCAAATTCACCTGCCATCTTTGTTGGGTTAATTTGCATGCTCACTCCTGATGGGCTGGTGGGTGTCGCAAAGGTACGGTCAATTTGCATCTTTCTCTTTTATTAGTGTAGATTTTTTTGTTAATCTTCACCCGAGGATATTTTTCCATTGATTTTTAGGGAGTGTGGAAGAATGAGGGAAAGCCAGAGAGAAACATTGATGTGAGAGACATTGATTGGTTGCCTCCTGCACCAGCCCCTACCAGGGCTCGGGGAGGAACTTGCAACTAAGGTATGTGCCCTTGACTGGAATCGAACCCAGGACCCTTTGGTCCGCAGGCTGACGCTCTATCCACTGAGCCAAACCGGCTAGGGCCAAATAAGCTACTTTTGAATAGAGTCTCATTTCTCAAAGTTTCACATCCGATAAATGCAGAATCTCAGGACCTAATAATTTAGAATCTCTGTTTAAATCAAAGCTTCCCAAATGATCTCATACATGTTAACATTTGAGAAGCACTATTACCTGTACATCAAATTGTACGATTTTGAAGCAACAATAATATATGGTTGGCGTCAGGTGGACCATGTATAAAGGCTTTCCTATATTAATGCATATGAAATAATATTTTAGAAGGCTCTGAAGTAATTGTGGAAGGACTTGCTTTAAAATGTTATGTCTAGCCTGGCTGGTTTAGCTCAGTTGGTTGAGTGATATCCTGAGCACCTAAAGGTTGCTGATTTTATTCCCAGTCAGGGTACATGCCCGGGTTTCAGGCTTGATCCCCGGTGGAGGGCAGGAGGCAGCTGATCAATGTTTTGCTCTCACATCGATGTTTCTCTCTCTATCTCCCTTCCTCCCTCTCTAAAAAATTAATTTTAAAATGTTAAAAAATAAATGTTATGTCTAGCCAGTTTGGCTCAATGGATAGAGCGTCAACCTGCAGACTGAAAGGTTCCAGGTTCAATTCCGGTCAAGGGCATGTACCTTGGTTGAGGGCACATCCCCAGTAGTAGGTATGCAGGAGGCAGCTGATCAATTTTTCTCTCTCATCGATGTTTCTTTTTTTATTATTATTATTATTGATTTTTTACAGAGAGGAAGAGAGAGGGATAGACATTTAGAAACATCGATGAGAGAGAAACATCGATCAGCTGCCTCCTGCACACCCCCTACTGGGGATGTGCCCGCAACCAAGGTACATGCCCTTGACCGGAATCGAACCTGGGACCCTTGAGTCCGCAGGCCGACGCTCTATCCACTGAGCCAAACCGGTTTCGGCTCTCTCATCGATGTTTCTAATTCTCTATCCCTCTCCCTTCCTCTCTGTAAAAAAGCAATAAAATATATATTTTTTAA
Organism: Cnephaeus nilssonii; assembly: GCF_951640355.1. Taxonomy (NCBI): domain Eukaryota; kingdom Metazoa; phylum Chordata; class Mammalia; order Chiroptera; family Vespertilionidae; genus Cnephaeus; species Cnephaeus nilssonii. The sequence goes on from NC_137077.1 coordinate 100,981,764, forward strand.
AGTAAATAAAAATAAATGTTATGGCCAGAATGGCTCAGTTGATTGAGCGTCACCCTGTGCAACAAAAGGTTGCTGGTTCAATTCCCAGTCAGGGTACATACCTGGTTTGTGGGTTCAATTTCAAATCAGAGCATGTATGGAAGGCAACCAATTGATGTTTCTTTCTCACATTGATCTCTCTCTCTCTCTCTCTCTCTCTCTCTCTCTAAGCATGTCCTCCAAGGAGGATTAAAAAATGAAAAGGCCTTAGCTGGTTTGGCTCAGTGGATAGGAGCCTGTGGGCCAAAGGGTCCTAGGTTCGATTCCTATCAAGGGCATGTACCTTCGTTGCAGGTTCCTCCCCAGCGCGGTCCCTGGTCGGGACGCATGCAGGAAGCAACCAATTGTTGTGTTTCTCTCACATTGATGTTTCTCTCTATCTTTCCCTCTCTCTTCCACTTTCTCTAAAAACCAATGGAAAAATATCCTTGGGTGAGGATTAAAAAAAAGGGGGGGTGTGGGCTTGACTGGCATGCCTCAGTGGTTGAGCATTGACCTATGAACCAGGAGGTCTAGGTTTGATTCCTGGTCAGGACACATGACTGGGTTGCGGGCTCCATCTCCACTGGGGCGGGGGGGGGGGGGTTGCGGGGGGGAGGTAGGAGGCAGCCGATCAATGATTCTCTCTCATCATTGATGTTTCTATCTCTCTCTCCCTCTCCCTGCCTCTCTGAAATCAATAGAAGTATTTAAAAAATAAAGGATATTAAAATGTTACATCTAAATTACATGTATTTCAAAGTATTTTGGAGGGAAATGTATTGATGTCTACATATTACTTGAAATACAGAAAATATTTCTAGGGATGTATAGACAGAAAGATGTGTTAAAGCAAAAGTAGTAAATTAGTCATAGTAAAGTATGTGGAGGGAGGACAAAGAGTAAAGGGGGTCAAATATGGTGACAGAAAGAGACTAGACTTTGGGTGATGAGCACCCAATGTAGTATATATACATATGTATTTTTAAATTGTATACCTGAAATTTATATAATGTTATTAAACAATGTTACCCCCAAATTTTTAATTTAAAAAAATTATAAAATGCTGTGGAATCTATTTGGTGGGCATATAGGAGTTAACTGTACAATTCTTTCAACTTCTCTATATACTTTTAATTTTTCATAATAAAATGTTAATGGGGAAGCTGTTATGAAAATGGAAATCATATACCACACTGTATAGTTATCTTTGTATTTTCATATTTGCTTTTTTTTATAATGTATTGGTATTTTGTTCCTAGAGAAGAAATGGCTAATATTTTTTAAGTGCCTTGTACCAAACATAAGGCTTTACTATTACACTTTCATGAGTTAGGTATGATTGTCAGTTTGTAGTTCAGAAAACCAAGACATAGTTTTATATACTTGCACAATCTAGTAATCTCAGAGCATACCTTTTGAACCTGGAGTCTGACTTAAGAGTTGATGGCTACCAAATTGCACAATTCCAGGGCCACCGTTTTCATCATTGGCACCATAGAGTGTCATTCACTTAGAATACAAAGTGGGTAGTTCCCCTGGGATTGTGTAACAAGACTGCCTGGCCTTAACCATTTGCTTATATGGCTGCCTCACTATTCTTAGACTTTTAAATATTTTTCTGATGTGAATTTTGAATTGTTCCATGACTTTTTCTTGTGTTTTATTTTTAAGATTCTTGGATCTCCCAGTCAGCATCATTTCCGCGTAATCAGAAACAGCCAGGGGTGGATTCTTTATCACCAGCGGGCTCACTTCCTAAACAGATTTGCCAGCCTTCTGCCCAACAGCAACGTACTAAGCCAGCTGAAATCACTTGTGCACACTGCAAAACGCCTTTACAGAAAGGACAGACGGCTTATCAACGAAAAGGATCCGCTCACCTCTTTTGTTCTACCACCTGCCTTTCCTCCTTCTCTCACAAGCGTACTCCAAAGAAACACAATGTAATGTGTAAAAAGTAAGCTTACTTTCTCCCTGTGCTTGATGCTGACGTTGTAAATATGTGTTCTGAATGTAATTGGAGAACTGCATAAATTCATGGGTAGAACTGTTGCAGAGGTGTCCTCAAGTTAATTGAGCTTGAGTTATCTTAGAGTTTGTCAGAGTTCAGTTTGTCAGCGGGCTTATTTGTACTGTCCTTACACTTAGCAGGAAAATGGAGTGTGCCACCAACTCTGCCTCATCAGCCCATCCCCCATCTCCTTCAGTTCTACCAAGTTGCTAACACCTGTTGTTGTTTTTTTAAATCCTCACTTGAGGATATGTTTTTATTAATTTTAAAGAGAGAGAAAGGGAAAGAAAGAAACATCAATATAAGAGAAACATCGATTGCTTAGCTCTTGTAGGCACCCCTGCCAGGGATGGAATCCACAACCTTTTTGGTGTATGGGACTATGCTCCAACTAACTGGGCCTTCCAGACAGGGTTTGCTACCACCTTTTTGATTACTTCTAAAAGTCATCAGAATCTATGGCAAGGATCTTGTGATGTAAAATATTTTTATTTATAAGTCTTTTCTTCCTATTTTGTTTAGGAACTCTTGGTGATGAAACCAAGAAGTGGATTTTGCTAGATTCCCAAATTATAGTTGATTCGTAGTATTAAATTATGAGAAAATGAAGACTGTCCATTATTTTTTATATACTTGAAAATAAAATGCAGTGTTGTTAAATTGTGTTTATCCCTGTGTTTCAGAGATGCACCTACAAAAAGGGCTACTGTTGTTCCTCAAGTGCAGTCGAGCCAGCCCTTCCAGGAATTCTGCAATACATACTGTGTGTCTCCCTACAAAGACAACCAGAGTCTCAGAAAAAGAATTTCAAATAAATCAAGATGTACAATCTGTAGTAAACTAACAGAGGTCTGAGTTTTTCTATCCTAAGTTATTATCTATGATAACTTTAACATGTTTTTTAAAAAATTTATTTTAAAGAGAGAGGAAGGGAGAGAGAGATAGAGGGAAAAAAACTTCGAAATGAGAGAGAAACATCAATCGACTGACTCTTGCATGCCCCCCTACGGGGGATCGTACCTGAAACCCGGACATGTGCCCTGACTGGGAATTGAACCAGTGACCTCTTGGTGCATGGGACAACCCTCAACCAACTGAGCCACACTGGCCAAGGTTCTAGGATAATTTTAACTGTTAAGTGCTATTCTGTGCTCTGCCATCTACATAATGCACATGTCCTGAATCTGCACAGTGAAGTTAAAGGAAGGACTAAGGATATGCCAGAACTATTTTATAAACAAATGTCCTATTTGCATAGTATGAAAAATATACATCTGTTTCTATAGAATTGGATGTACTCATCCATAGAGTAATAGTTGTATAGAGGATTTTGTTCTTACCAGACACAGTAAATTAAAATGTAGGTTCAGGACACAAAGGAAGCAACCAATCCTAGTGCAAGAACATACAGAACATGTGGACTGAAAGTATGTTGATAACTTCACATTTCTTAATTGGTATTGCCATCCTTCCAGTTCCAGAAAGAAGAAATATGCATGTAGGCAGTCCTTACTTAACACAGTCCTTGGTAACAGTTTGGTGTTGGTTTCTGCAGAGCCATGCAAATCCAGAACACAGTTTTATCTCAGTTACCACAGAGCTGAGCAAAGCAAGAACCACTTAGTCTTGTATATCCAGACATCATCCCAATATGGAATACTGATTCACTTAGTCCCTCCCACAAATTGTCTAGATCAGTGAAGCTTATAAGACAAAGAATTCTCAATCCATTTCTTTCAAGTAGGTGGTATCAAAATCTTTTAAATCTGTTCATTTTCTGGAATGCTTAAGTGTCTCTGGGGAAGTTATTACTGATTTTATTGCTTTTTGTTATGTGTATCTTATTTTGATAAAAATCAAAGAATGATTTTACAAAGAAATCAAAGATAAAAATGAAGGAATAATGAAATGAGCTTTTTAGTCTTTTTCCTGAATATTTTTTCCACTGAGAAGTTACTAGAGTTTCTTTGTTTCTGTTGAAACTAGTTATCTCATTGCTTACTGTGCTAATCTGGCTTATTTATTTAGTAAGTTCTCATTTTTCTTTTAGATTCGCCATGAAGTCAGCGTTAATAATGTGATACACAAACTGTGCAGTAACCACTGCTTTAACAAGTACAGGTTGGCTAATGGTCTGATAATGAATTGCTGTGAACATTGTGGAGAGTACCTGCCTAGCAAAGGTTCTGGAAACAATGTCCTTGTCATTGATGGTGGCCAACAGATGACATTCTGCTGCCAAAGTTGTGCTAACGAATATAAACAGGTAAATCTTTTAATGAATTTTAGATGATCAGGTATACAATAACTTCTACCTTGTATTAGCTTACATTAACCAGATTGATCTTAGAATCTCATTTAGTTCCACTTTTGTCAGTCTGTCATTGAGGTCTCACATCTGAAATGAGTATTGAAATCAATTGTTGTAAGTAAGCTTGTTTAAAATGTTTACTCTTTGCAGACATTACAACAAGTAATTCTTTTCTCTATCATTTTGTACTCCCACTGATAACTCAATAGTTCCAGTTACTTTACATTCTCACCAAAACTTGGTGTTGTTTGTTTTTTTGTGTGTTGTTTTTTAAAATATTGAGAGGTAAAGATAGAAACATCAATGAGAGAGAAACCTGAACCAGCTGCCTCCTACATGCTCCCTACTGGAGATTGAGCCTGAAACCTTGGCATGTGCCTGACCAGGAATCGAACTATGACCTCTTGGTACATGGGATGATGCTCAATCACTGAGCCACACTGGCTGGGTGGTGTTATCTGTTTTGATTTAAGGTATTATAGTGGATATAAAATTTGCATTTCCTCGATAACTAATATCCCCCTTTCATCATTCATATATCGTCTTTTGTAAAATGTCTATTCAAGTCTTCTGCTCATTTTTAAAATAAGGTTGTTTTTGTATTTTTGAGTTATAGGAATTCTTTATATATTGTCGATGCATATCTTTTATAAAATAATGTATTGAGAAGATGTTCTTCTGGGCAGTGTTTTGTCTTTTCATTTTCTTCGTGTTTAGGAAAAGCCCAAGTGTTTAATTTTGTTTAAGTCCAATTTACTATTTGCTTTTCTGATTAATACTTTTTGCATTTTGTTTTAAGGCATCTTTTCCTACCAAAGTTATTAAGATATTTACCTTTATTTTCATCCTGGTCAGGGCACATCCCCAAGTTGTAGGTTCAATCCCCAGTTGGAGGTACATACCGGAGACAACTGATTGATGTTTCTCCTCCCTCTCCCTTCCTCTCTCTTTCTAAAATCAAAAACATATTTTAAAAAATTAATTCAAGATGGATCATAAATATAAAACCAGGAACATTCTTCATCCTCATTGAATAAGGGTTTAAGTGGATAGCTTTTAGAGAAAAGTAACTCAAGTGCAAGGCTATTAAACAATTGAGGAAACAATAGATACCCATAGTTAACTGTCAGTTTTTGCAAAGAAAGCTAGTTTATATTCTCTTCATTCTTATTTTTTTAATGTTTTCTATTTTTAATTTCTTTATTGATTAAGGTATTACATGTTTCCTTATCCTGCCATTACCCCCCCAAACCCCCCACTCATGCCCTCACCCCCTTGTTGTCTGTGTCCATAGGTTAGGCTTATATGCATGCATACAAGTTCTTTGGTTGATCTCTCCCCCTTACCCCCCACCCTCCCCTACCTTCCCTCTGAGGTTTGATGGTCTGATCGATGCTTCTCTGTCTTCATTCTTTATATATAGTGCATCTTCCATATAGCTAAGCTGTTGGATGTGGCTTCTAAAAAAGCACAGTGAGCAATTGAAAAGTGGCAAAAAGACAGTATAGATTATCTTTTCAAAAGAATACATGGCAAAAATAACCTAATGAACTTCAGATTGGTAATAAACAACTATTTTAGGTCTTAATATTTTTACAAATCTTTTTTTTAGTGGATGATTTACCTATATCTGCGTACACTATGAGTTTTTGCAATGAGCTCATAATTCTTTTTTTTTTTTTTAGGAAAAATCTATTTATCATAATGTATGTTTTAGAAACAATGTGCCAAAGTCTTGGGGATTGATTACAGAAATGGTGTATACAATTATATATAATTTCTAAATAATACTTAATCACTAAAAAGTATGTTATAGAATACTTCCTGACATGAGAATGTTTTATTTAGGAAAATTAGCAAGGTACAAAGCAGGATGTATAATATGATTATACTAGAGGCCCGGTACATGAAATTCGTGCATGGGGAGGGGGGGTGTCCCTCAGCCCAGCCTGCACTCTCTCCAATCTGGGACCCCTCGAGGGATGTCCGAATACCATTCGGACATCCCTCTCACAATCCAGGACTGCTGGCTCCCAACCGCTCACCTGCCTGCCTGCCTGATTACCCCTAAGCGCTTCTGCCTGCCAGCCTGATCACCCCCTAACCACTCCACTGACAGCCTGATCAACGCCTAACTGCTCCCCTGCCAGCCCGATTGCCCCTAACTGCTCTCCCCTGCCAGCCTGGTCATCCCTAACTGCCCTCCCCTGCCAGCCTGGTCCCCCACAACTGCCCTCCCCTGGAGGCCTGGTTGCCCCTAACTGCCTTTCCCTGCTGGCCCGGTCACCCCTAACTACCCTCCCCTGCAGGCCTGGTTCCCCCCAACTGCCCTTCCCTGCAGGCCTGGTGACTCCCAACTGCCCTCTTCTGCCCGCCTGATCACCCACAACTGCTCTCCCCTACTGGCCATCTTGTGGCAGCCATCTTTGACCACATGGGGGTGGCCATCTTGTGTGTTTGGAGTGATGGTCAATTTGCATATCACCTTTTTATTATATAGGCTTTTAGTTTGGAGAAAAAAACAGATTTGAAAAATTATAGTTAATTTTCAAATTAAAATAGATTTGAGCCCTAGCCAGTTTGGCTCAGTGGATAGAGCATTTGCCTGTGGATTGAGGGGTCCTGGGTTCGATTCCAGTCGGGGGCACATGCCCGAGTTGCAGGCTCGATCCCCAGTGAGGGCCGTGCAGAAAGCAACCAATCAATGATTCCCTCTCATCATTGAGGTTTCTCTCTCTTCCTCACCTTTCCTCACTGAAATCAATAAAAAATATTTTTAAAAAAATAGATTTGAAAGGACACAAAACAGTAACTCCCTCTGAGTACTGTGATAGTGAGTGTATTTTCCTTCTCCTCCTCCCCCTCCTCCTCCTTCTTCCCCCCTCCGCCCTTCTTCTTCTCCTTCTTCTCCTTCTTCTCCTTCTTCTTCTTCTTCTCCTTCTTCTCCTTCTTCTCCTTCTTCTCCTTCTTCTCCTTCTTCTTCTTCTTCTTCTTCTTCTTCTTCTTCTTCTTCTTCTTCTTCTTCTTCTCAGTTTTAAAGTTTTAAAAAAAATGTTCTATAAGCAGTAAATTTTAAACAGTCTTATGCGGTCTTCACTTTCATTTCTCGGGTATCAAGGTTTTCTCCTGAGAGTTTTCCATTGATTATTCAGGAAGTTTTTATGTATTTTAGTTGTAATACCAGTTTGTTCCTGGGAGCATGTCTGTGCAGCATCCACTCACTCTGCCACCATTTTTAATCTCTGAGCTCATAATCTTCAAACAGATATAAAGTTTATCCTGTGAATAGCATAAGGCTTACTAGTACACATAGATTATAAATTTTTTATTCCTGAACAAACACTAGACATAAAAGTGGGAAAACAGAGTCAAAATAAGCACAATAGCTCGTAAACAGTTTACAAATGCAGGAGTGTCATTTCTATAGAATGCAGAGGTTTTATAAATGTGCTCTCACCACCACCACCAACACATTGGGGGTGTTATTGTTTTTGTTAATCCTTACCCAAGGATATGTTTTTATTGATTTTAGAGAGAGAAGGAGAGAGAAACATCAATCGGCTGCCTCCCTTTCGTACCCCAACCAGGGATGGAACTGGCAATCGAGGTATGTTATGTGCCCTGAATGGGAACCGAACACTCCAACTGAGCAACCCAGCCGGGCCACATGGGTAATTTTTGTTTGTTTGGGTTTTTAAAAAATATTTTTTATTGCTTTTTTTAGAGAGAGAGAAAAGGAGAAGGAGAGGAGAAACATTGTTTGGTTGCCTCCTTTATGTACCCCAACTGGGGATGGAATCTCCATCTTGGGCATGTACCCTGAGAAAAATTGAATTGGCGATCTTTTGGTGCATGGGACCTCCCTCAACGAACTAAGCCACACCAGCCAGGGCTGGCCACATTGTTTGTTTGTTTGTTTTCTAAATATATTTTTATTGATTTCGGTGAGGAAGAGGGAGGGAAAGAGAGATGAAAACATCAATGATGAGAGAGAATCATTGATCAGCTGCCTCATGCATTCCCCTTACTGGGGATTGAACCCAAAACCCTGACCTGGAATCAAGTCCTGACCTCCTGGTTCATGGGTTGATACTCTGAGCCACACTGGCCAGGCCCACATTGGTGTTTTTAAGTGATTAGTGGCAGGCCTTATCACATTAGAAAGCCTTTATGATCTATGAAGATCTTAAGAAAAAACTGAAGTTTTGCTATTATAAAAATGGATAAACCTAATCTTGATCTTACCCAGTGACCTAATTGGGATTGATTTTGTCCACCTGGGGACATTTGGCAGTGTTTTAAACAATTTTGATTACCACAACTGGGTGGTTGCTGCTGGCATCTAGTGGGTAGGGGTCAGGGATGGTATTAAACATCCTACAACCCACAGGACAGTCCCTACAACAGAGTTATCTGGCCTAAGACTTAGTGCCAAAGTTGAGGAAATCCATAGGATAAGTAGGTGCTAAAATGTGTGTATATGGTAATTATAGTGAGAGGAAGATCTAAATTCCCATCCTCATTGAGAATTCAATTGATGATGCCTAAAACTAGGAGGCAAAATCAATAAATAGTCATGCAGACATGTTACTTTGGTATTTTGAAATAAACACCAAAAGAATCAGCTAAATGTGTTCAAAGTAATTTACTTTTGGGAAAGTGAACTACAGGGTGTCCCCCCAAAATGTACACACACTTCAAATTATTTTAAAGTCATTGTTTTTTAACATACAGTTCATTTTCAAAATTTAAAAGAATATACAGAAATGAGGATTTTTGTCATAATAATTACTGGTCCAATAATAATAATAATAATAATAATTATTATTATTATTATTATTATTACTGGTCCAGGTACTGCTGATAACTCAGAGCAATGGAATCACAAACATTAAGAATAATTTCAATTGAGCCCTAGCCAGTTTGGCCCAGTGGATACAGCATCAGCCCTCAGACTGACAGGTCACAGGTTTAATTCCGGTCAAGGCAATCAATCGATGTGTTTCTCTCACATCGATGTCTCTCTTTGTCTGTCTCTCCCCTTCTCCTCCATTCTAAAAATCAATGAAAAATATCCTTGGGTGAGGATTAACAACAACCAAAAAGAGAACCATTTCATTCAGTATTTATGTGCCCTCAGTTCGTCCACTGTTGCCGTTTTTGTACCATAAATTTTATCTTTTATATATCCTCATAAAAAAAGTCTAGTGACACTTTAAGATAAGTTTTCCTTGTTCAAAGATTAGTCTGGCTTTACCCACTATTTCATATCAGTTAAATCAGAAAAAGTGAAAATTAAGTGAGTTATCAGCTGTTAAAGTGTGTATACATTATTGGGTACACCCTATATTTGTTGTAATTAACCAGGTTTAACTAGTTGATGCTTTATACTAAATGTATATTCAGTTTTGATTAAGTAAAACCATATAATATGTTAAAGATACTGAAGTTCAGAGAAAATGTCTTAGCCAGAATCACAGCTAGATTTGACTTCACATTGGAAACCTTAATTAGTGCATGAAACAAACATTTGATTATACGTGTGCCTCATTTTCCCAAATAAGCCATAGTTCCCTGAGGCCAGGATCTATATCTGATTCCATTCAGAAATCTCCAGAATAACTAGCCTTATATGCGGGGTGACCAAGCCACTGGGACACTTCTGAAAGTGAAATGATCTATTTATAAATGTAGTGCTCTCCATCTTGGTACCTTCCCCCCCACCACCACCACCCCTCCTTTTTTTAGATGCTTTAGTTAATTGGTGCCTATCACCTACCTTTTATTTGGCTTTAGTTTTCATCCAGGTCATCAGTAAAAATACTTATGTGACAGAAGAATGTAGTATTGCACTGAAGTATTTTTTGAACTTGATTTTCAAGGAATCTCAGATGTGTTTTCCTGGAGAGAGAGCCTGAGTATCATGGATGAATGAGGAGAGATATTTTAACCTTCAGCCTGGAGTATACTGCAGAAAATTTACGAGCCTTTGCACCAAGGAGTAGCTGACTCAACAACCTTTATCTTTATCATCAGTTCTTTGCTATCAGACCCTATTCAGTAATTGTCACATAATTATGAGTCTCATTGTATGTGTGTATGCCAATAAGGTCAACTAACATGAGTTTACTCTGATGCTAGATACAGCTTTTCATGCATTTTCACATTTAATCATCTTAAGTCTCCTGAGTTAAGTACAATTTAGGTCCTCATTTTATTGGGAGGAAACAGAAGCTTAGGTGATTAAGTGACTTACCCAAAGTCATATGCCTGGGAAGTGTCCCACCCATTGAGAATTATAATAAGTTGATTACTTATTCATTACCAAGAAACTCAGGAAGATAAAAGAAAAGATCAGAGTTTGGGTTGGGTTGTGTAAAATTAATATTGCAATCCTTGGCTTTCTGTTTCGTTCTTTTTTAAAATATATTTTTACTGATTTCAGAAAGGAAGGGAAAGGGAGGGAGAGAGAGATAGAAACATCAATGATGAGAGCAAATCATTGATCGGCTGCCTCCTGCATACCTCCCAATGGAAGTTGAGCAGCCCACAACCCAGGCATGTGCCCTGACTGAGAATCAAACCCTGATTTTCTGGTTCATAGGTCCACGCTCAACCACTGAGCCATGCCTGCTGGGCTATTAATTTTGCTATGTGCTCTTGTAGTATAGTCTTCTCCACTACCATAGTTTCAATTAATATGTATTTTGATGACTTCCAAAATATCTGAAGATCATATTTATTCAGTTTCAGACCACCTGTAATCTCCACTTGACTGTTTTATATACCTCAAACTCTATCTAAAACTGAAACTCCAAATTTGTGTTTTTTTTTTAATTTGTTTCCTTGGTTATTAAATTATTCCATCATCTAGTCAGATGCCTGATCGGAGGGAGAGTCATTATTTATGACAAATATTCAACATTCATGATCCTCTCTGGCCAGAAGTTCTTTGAAACCATGCCATGGAGTCATCTGACTTACTCATCTTAGGGTCATTTTCTACACCTCCCTCTTCTCAGTCTCCAGATTCACTCAGTTACCAACTAATACAGATTTTGCTTCCTAAATCTCTCTCCACTCTATCCTACCTCTACACCTATCATCCTAGACATAGCCTCCATCCACTTGCCAGCATTACCACAGCTTTCTGTCTCTTTACGCTTGGCCTTCCTTACAGTTGCAAATCCATATTATAATCAGAGTGATCTTTCTAAAGTACAGATTTGATCATGATGTACTTCTGCTTTTTTTTACTTTAGTGCTGTCACATTGCTTTTAGGATTACATCAGAACAGGTTTTGGCCTGCTCTGGGGAGGGAGAACACACCAATTCTTAGTTTCTTAAGCTCCATTGTATAAATTGTTCCAAGTTATGACATGTAAAACTATTGTAGCTATCAGGTCTTCAATTCCCATTGTATACATCTTTGTTCTTTTTCTTCTTTATTTTGCATTTTTATTTTATTGACTCCAAAGTAAGTAATGTGTCTTTTTATTAAATGGAATCATATAATATGTGGTACTTTGTGACTGGCTTTCACATACTTATCATCTGTTTTCAAGGTTCAGCCATATTGTAGCACATATCTTGGCTTCACTTTTTATTGTCAAAGTAGAGGCCTGGTGCACAAATTCATGCACTGATGAGGTTCGGCCACCTGGCCCCGATCGGCCCTGTTTGGACTGGGCCGGCCAGGAAGTTGGCTGGCTGGCCCCACCGCACACAAACTAAGAGTTGATGTGTTCTCTCTCCCCAGCTGGGGAAAGGGGCCACAGGCAGTTGGCCTGCTGGCCCTGCCCCCTGGTCGAATTCCCAATCAAACTCCCAGTCGAGGGGACAATTTGCATATTAGCCTTTTATTATATAGGTTAATTTTCCATTGTATGGATAATACATTTTAATTTATGCATCAGTAATGGACATTTGAATTATTTCTACTTTTTGCCTATTAGGAATAATATTGCTATGAACATTTTGTGTAAATCTTTGTGTGGGCATATATTTTCATTTTGGCATTGCTAGGTTATATGATAACTCTCTTTAACTTTTGAGTAATTTCCAGACTGTTTTTCCAAGCAGATAACACCATTTTACATTCCCTCCAACACCTTAGGAAGATTCCAGTTTTTTCACATCTTGTCAGTATCTGTCTTTTCATTGTAGTCATCCTAGTGGGGGTGAAGTAGAATGTGGTGGTTTTTATTTGTATTTCTTCTTCGATGACTAATGATGAACATCTTTTGGTTGCTTACTGGGCATTTGTATATACATTATTTTTTTTTTTAATATATTTTATTGATTTTTTACAGAGAGGAAGAGAGAGGGATAGAGAGTTAGAAACATCGATGAGAGAGAAACATCCATCAGCTGCCTCCTGCACACCTACTACTGGGGATGTGCCCGCAACCAAGGTACATGCCCTTGACCGAAATCGAACCCGGGACCCTTGAGTCCGCAGGCCGACGCTCTATCCACTGAGCCAAACCGGCTTCGGCTACATTATTTTTTTTAGTGTTAATAATTCTAAGATAAAAGTATAATCTGTTTCTCCTTAGATGTTGGAAACAAAATCAAAGAAAATATCCATATCAGCAAACAGGAAAAGAAATGCTATTGGAGAAGAAAATGAAAGGAAATTATATGGATCATTGAATACACTTTTGGAAAAAATAGAGGGAATACCAGGAAAAAAGGAAAAGATTTCAGAGCCACAGGTATCAGCAAAGTGCAAGATAGGAGCATCACTAACCAAACAGGATATGAATTTACCTGCTTCTGTGTCCATCATAGATGATACATTTCAAGAGCAACTGGAAGATAAAAATTCCGAAGACTCCACTCAAACAGTTGTGCTTTCTGCAGATCCAGGCACATGGCCCCGAATTTTAAATATTAAACAGCGGGACATTCTTGTTGAAAATGATCCCCCTCAAGTAAGAAATTTTAACTTTCCAAAAGACAATACAGGGAGGAAGTTTTCAGAAACTTATTATACACGAATTCTTCCAAATGGTGAAAAAACCCCTAGATCCTGGTTGCTTTATTCAACCTCAAAAGATTCTGTGTTTTGTCTATATTGCAAACTCTTTGGGGAAGGAAAAAATCAACTGAAGAATGAGAATGGGTGCAAAGATTGGCAGCATTTATCACACATTCTTAGCAAACACGAAGAAAGTGAAATGCACATCAACAATAGTGTTAAGTATTCAAAATTAAAATCTGATGTGAAAAAAAACAAAACTATCGAAACTGTAGAACACAAAGTACATGAGAATGAGACCAAAGAGAGTGTGCTGATGCTGTACACATGATATACCTGATAGGATCTTATGTTCACTCAGAGGAGATCTGTACCTCACAGTCAATACCATTGTGTTCTAAGGCTCCTACAGAGAGTAACTCAACAGTCCATTTGCAATAAGCATAATAGCAAAGAAATAGTAAAGAATGTTTGTTTTCCAAATTCTAAAGGTATTTTGATTCAATAGGAATTAATGAAGGTTTCAATAAACTGAGTTGTTAATTTTTTCAGTCAATTCACACGTTTTTAAAACGGCATTTGATAGGTTTGGTTAATTTACTATTCTGAGTAGAAAACACAGAAAGAGGTAGAAAAAGGCTTAAATTTATCAATACCAGTTTAAACAAGATACTTATGTGAACAAGTGTTATTATCATTATTATTAAAGTAAAAACATTCAGCAGCAGTCTAAGAATAGAATGGGATATGAAACTACAGATTTTTGCTCTTAAACCAAATACTTGTGATTTATTTCTTTTGGGTAAAACATCCTTTTATTTTAGGAAAATAGCATCATTTGTTAAATAAATGTTTGAGGTGGTTAATTTGCATTTTACTGGTTTTGTTTTAATTTGTAAATATTTTAGCTTTTATTGTTTTGTGAGAACTGTAAGCATAAAGTACCTATTTTTATCTTGGTATACATATAAGAAATATGAAAATAAAAATATATTAAGTTAACCTTTAGGTATTGTGGCATTTTTTTCCTTTGAAGGAGACTTTCTGCTTGAAATCTGAAAAATGCTCATGAAAAGTAAGGATCTCATTTTCTCAGATGGTCAATCAATGTTCCCATCACTGTATATTTAGTAATTCTCTATTATTTCTGGTTTCTGATAACAATTTTTGCCAGATATTAAATTATTTTTTTAATAACATATTTTTATTGATTGCAGAGAGGAAGGAAGAGGGAGAAATAGAAATATCATGGATGAGAGAGAATCATTGATTGGCTGCCTCCTGCACACCCCACACTGGGGATAGAGCCCACAACCCATGCATATACCCTGACCAGGAATTGAACTGTGACCTCCTGGTTAATAGGTTGATGCTCAAATACTGAACCATGCCAACTGGGCTAAATTCTTATGTATACTTCAGCTTCTCTTAAGGCTTTTCCTAGGAAACAAAATGGCATATGAGCAGAATAAGGTACATTCTTGTTGGTGGGGCTGACACTCAAGAGTACTTGACTGTAAGTGAGGCCTGTTTCAGATTCCCCCAGGGAAATCATTCTCATTAATTTATAACCCTTTGTTTTTGTTTTGCAGTGATCGTTTCAGGCTTTTAGACTTGGATCTGAATGAGCCTTTGGGATGTTTCAAAAAATCTAGTTTACTCTGAGAGGCTTATGAGGATATTCTAGAAAATATAGCAGGTAGTTCTGAAGTTCCTTTCCAAAAGGTTAATGGGCTCATTATTTCATTAAAGCTTAGAGTTAACTGAATGACACATTTGTTATATGATTATATTATTATAATCGTGCACCTTGAAAGAAACTGTGGCCACAAGGCTGCGGTGGGCACAGGGGCAGGTCTTGGCCCATCCTTCACGCCCCTGCCTGGCCCCTCCCACCGTGGCCCCTGGCCCCCTGTCTGCCGGCAGTCCCGCTCCCGCTGCCACTGCTCCCACATGCTGACAGCGCTGGCACCGCTCGCACCTGCTGATGGCGTGGAGCGATTGGGGCCAGCGCCTGCAGCAGGTGCAAGCGGGGCTGGTGCCATCAGCAGGTGTGTGCGGCGGCTGCTGCCCCGATCGCCACTTAGGAGCTGGGGGGAGATGGAGAAGCCCTCAGGGGAGATCGGGGCCGGGAGCTGCCACTCGCACCACTGATGACACTGAGTGATCGGGACCTGTGCTGGACACTGGCAGTGGGTATGAATGGCAGGTCCGCCACCAGCTGCAGGTGCAAGCAGCACCGGCACCGGCAGCAGGTGCAAGGCGGGACCATGGTGCACAGGAGCAAAGAATTTTCAGTAACCACCAGAGGCTCACCCCAATGACAGCGACCAGCATCTCGCCTTGGTCTGGCGCCCCTGCTCACCTGCTCCACCATCCCGCATGGCCAACGCCCGCCATGTTCCGTGCTCTGCCCACCTGCTGCCAACGCGTGCCATTTTCCATACGCACACCCTGGTGGTCAGCACACATCACAGTGACTGGTTGTTTGGTTGTTCTGCAGTTCGGTCTATTTGTATATTAGCCTTTTATTATATAGGATAGACTGTTGAGTGAGCAAAGTAATGAAGTCAATCAGTGACTACTTAAATAATTTGGTAAGATCATCAAAAACAAAATTAGATCCTCAAATTCTTTCATTTCTTCAGCATAACACACATCTATAAGGCACCATTAACCCTTCATATAGTAATGAGTTAAATGTGAAAAATTCAAAATTTAGGTGCTCAGTTTATCTGTGTTCACTTTAAATTTCAACTTTTGGTATGTCTGAAGTTTTTTTTTTTTAATTTTTATTGATTTTTTACAGAGAGGAAGGGAGAGTGATAGAGAGTTAGAGAGAAACATTGATCAGCTGCCTCCTGCACACTCCCCACTGGGTATGTGCCTGCAACCAAGATACATGCCCTTGACTGGAATCGAACCCGAGACCCCTGAGTCCGCAGGCCGACGCTCTATCCACTGAGCCAAACCGGCCAGGGCTGTCTGAAGTTTTTGATAATGAAATGTTGAGGGGAAAAACCAACTGTAAGTTCAGGAGATGATAAAAGTAAATATTTCTTGGCAGGGGAATAACTTAGGTGTTTGTTTTCTTATCTAGCTCTTCTCTTTACATTGTAAAATTAGAATGTACTCGCTGTAAAGAAGGAAGGCAGAACACAGAATGAGAAAGGCAAGTCCTGTTTTCTGTCCCCCACTCTTCTGCTGTGGGATTGGTCACTGGTGATGTGAACTATACTCAGGGTTTGTTTCCCATCCTTTTAATTTCACTGAGAAAAGGCATTAGAAAAAATTAGGACAATTCAAAGTAACAGTCCCTAAGAAATGGCAATTTATTGTTTTTCTTATTGAGAACAAGTGAAATTTTTTTCATAAACCTCACAATTTCAAATATTCCATCTTTAAAATTCTTACATTGAGACATTTTTCTTCCTATGATCCCCTAGTTCACCTCTACTCAGTGCGGGAAGCTAGTGAGAGTTGCTATTTGCCACTTTACATGTATAATGTACAATTTACGACCTAAGATATTAAAGTAAATAAGAGGTTGAAATAAAGAGCTCAATCAAGTTTGGTAGAAAAAGTAGTGCTATATTACTTCAGGTCTTATCTATTGTGTTTCAAAGTTTTGAAGTTCCCCACTGCTTCTAGTTTAAAACTCCAATTTCTTAGCATAACATAAGTTAGATAGCTGTAGTCATCAGTGGCAGGTAATAGGGGAACACTGTAGACAGAACATGAAATACAAAATTTTGGAAATGGAATAGTCTTCTATAGTGTTGAATTATATAGAGTGATTGTATTAGGGTGAAATTGGGAATTTGAAAATTTAACTGAAGCTGAAAGGAAAATCTGAATCATATGCCTACATCTGTTTCTAAGACAGTGAGAAGTTAGTTTGAGGAGATAGTAGCATAATATTGAGGACTAGAGATAATTTTCAAAAGTTTGTAGTTATCATTACTGTGAAAATTAGCCAACAAGGCCCTGGCCAGGTGACTTTGCTGGTTGTGTTACCAGACAGCCACCTGAATCAGGGGACTATGGGCTCTCCCCGCCTCAGCTCTTGTTAATCTTGTGAGAAGGAATACAGATGAATGGCAGACAGCAGAAGGAATACAGACAAGTGGCAGAAACAAAGCAAGCCAATTTATTAAGAATACACTTGATGCCCTAGCCAACTTGACTCAGTGGATAGAGAGCATTGGCCTGCGGACTGAAGGGTCGCGGGTTTGATTCTGGTCAGGGTCATATGCCTGGGTTGCAGGCTCGATCTCAGGTAGGGAGCATGCAGGAGGCAGCCAATCAATGATTCTCATCATTGATGTTTCTGTCTCCTTGTCTCCCTTCCTCTCTGAAATCAATAAAAATATATTAAAAAAAAAAAAAAAGAATACACTTGGCATAAAGCACAAGTGGGCAACTCAGCTAGTCTGAACGTACTGCCCTGTGGAGGTTCAGAGGGTTTTATAATCTTGGAATGTTTGTTTGTACATACATCTGGTCATCTTGTTGGGCAAGTCCTAAAGCGGCTGATTTCTTTTTTAATAGGTGAAATAAACTGCCCCCTTTTTTCCCCTTCCCATCCTCCTGCCCTAGCAGCTATCTTTCCTGCATAACATCCCCCAACCGGTATCTGTCCTTGCAGTTTAGCTGGCACAAATTGCATTAATTTGTTTTTCTTTCTCTATTTTCCCAGGCTAGGATGATTTAAGCTATGTGTTCTCTGGTTAGGGTGGTGAGGTATAAATCATTTACTCTCAATATCTTTGGTTGGGGAAGATAAGGTCTTGCAATTCACAAGCTGAATACATGCTGCCCAAACTGTTTCACCTTGTTTAATTTTCTTGTCACAGTTTCCCCATTCCATTTGCCCAGGGATTTTCCTAGCTTCTTACTATCCTGCAATAGTTGGAGCATCATCCTGTATACCAAAAGGTTTCAGGTTTGATTTCGGGCCTGGGTACATATCTAGGTTTTGGGTTCCATCTGTTGTTGGGGTGCGTACCAGAGGCAACATCGATGTTTCTCTCTCTCTCTCTCTCTCTCTCTCTCTCTCTCTCTCTCTCTCTCTCTCTCTCTCCCCCCTCCCTCCCTCTCTCCCTTCCTCCCTCTCTAAAATCAATAAAAACATATTCTTTAGTGAGGATTAAAAAAAAAAAAAGAGCCTTCCATTTTATGAAAAGTTTAAGGACAAACACTGTATCATCCAATGTAAAGAATGGTCGAGGTGGCCCTGACCTGATAGCTCAGTTGGTTAGTGTCATCCTGATACACCAAGGTTACAGGTTCAATTCTGGTCTGGGCACATACAAGAATCAACCAATTAATGCATAAATAAATGGAACAACAAATCAGTGTTTTTCTCTCTTCCCTTTCCCTTCTCTCCCTAAAAAACCTATAATAATAAAAGGGTAATATGCTAATTAGACAGGAAGGCCTTCCGGAGGTCCTTCCTTGCAACAGAGCTGCAGTGGGTGGGGGCTGCTGCGGAGGCGGGAGAGCCCCCACCCCCACCCTAACCCCTCCCCCTCATCGGCAGGTGGGCCAGGGCCAAGGCCCTTACATGAATTTCCTGCATCCCGCCTCTAGTAAATAAATAAATAAATAAATAAATAAATAAATAAATAAATAAATAATAGTCGAGGTGTCTTGGAATACCCAGGGGACGAGCTGACACTGTAGTGTAAGAACTAGCAGCATCAACCAGTGAAAATAAATGAATACATAAATAGAGCTACTTTACAATGGAGCTGGCGCTGCCATGCGAGAGGAACTGCCTTGCATTTCTTATGCCTCAAACCTTGGAAAGTTAAAACAGAGCAAAATAACTTTTGAACTGGGCCTAAAGCAACACTATGTTCCAAAAAAATGTTTGCAAAGATAACAAGAAAGCAAATCTTATGACTACTGAACTGATGACTATAGTACTAAAACTTAAAAACATTCTTTAGAATTAACATCACTATATTAACTTGTCTGCATCAATAAAAATGCCTTCCTTCTAGTAATACAATTGTTCCCCTTTCCCTTCTCATAAACACCCCTTACCTTTGTCCCCTAACACAACATCCTGCACAAATCAGTGGGTCCTGAATAGCTATTTGATCTCAAATAAATGCATGTTGTGCTGTCTTTGGAAGGCTTTTGTATTTTTATGTTAGAGACCTCTGAGAGCCTGTGAGACATAGGCCATATTTGGAGGGCTGAGAACATGAAAAATACAGACGTTAAGAAGCAACAGTGTGACAAGTGTTCATTATTCCCACCTTTATCCCACAATTTAGAAAGAACAGGCCTGTGAAGAAATTTACTTGATTTAGGAGAAGAATACTAGAATGAGAAATAAATTTGTTATATTTTGGCCTCTTTTCTTACATGTTTTGGTGAGAAGAAATATTTCATTCCAGGAAAGACATTTTCTTTGCTATTCAGTAACAGAATTTAAATCTTTAATATTTCTTCCTTAAAGCTAAAAACAAACTCAAAAAGTTTGCCCTGGCTGGGTGGCTCAGTTGGTTTGAGCGTTATCCCTACATCAAAAGGTTGCGGGTATGATTCTTGGTCAGGTTGCATCTGGGAGGCAACTTGATTGTTTCTCACATCGATGATCGATGTTTTCTTTCTCTCCCTTCTTTCTTCTAAAAAAAAAAAAAATCAATAAGAACATATTCTCAGGTGAGGATTGAAAAGAAAAGGCAACGACTTTCTTAGACTCTATAATCTCAACATTCAAATACCAGTATAAATTCCTTTGGATTTTGATCCTTAATTTGCTGCTATTACAGACAATATTTCCTGTGGTTTTCTCAGAAAGTTAAATGCTGTTTTCAGAAATTTGGAGAAGTGTTCTTTTATTTAGAGAACCTAAGACAAACCTGAAAAGCTTCTTTAAACTATGGATTTCTGATGTATGGCCCTGGAATCTGTACTTCTCACATACTGGAGAGGATTCTGATGCTATTACTAGGTCACACTTTGAGAAACACTGGCCCAGAGGAATGGATTCCTTACAACTGAATTATGCATTTGTGTTGGTCCTCTTTTCTATGACTACACACATATTAGAATGGCCAAAATCCAGAACATTGACAACACCAAATTCTATCAGGGATGTGGAGCAACGGGAATCCTCATTCATTACTGGTGGGAATACAAAATGGTGCACCTACTTGGGAAGATAGTTTGGCACTTTATCAAACACTAAACACACTCTTACGATGTTATCCATCAATCTTGCTGGTAGGTATTTTACTCAAACAAGTTGAAAACTTGGGTCCACCCAAAAATCTGTACACAGATGTTTATAGCAGCTTCATTTATAATTGTCAAACTTGGAAACAACCAAGATCTCCTCCAGTAGGTGAATGGTTAGATAAATTGTAGTCATCCAGACAATGAAAAAAAAAAAAAAAAAGAACACTAAAAAGAGATGAGCCCTGGCCAGTGTGGCTCAGTGTCTTGCACTGAAGGGTTGCAGGTTCGATCCCTGGTCCTGGTCAGGGCACACGTGGGAGGCAATCAAACCATCTGTCTCTCTCACATAGATAGTTCTCTCTCTTTGTTCCTCTTCTCTTTTTCTCTAAAATAAAATATTTTTTAAAAAGGGGTGAACCAATGTTTTTCAAATGACTAGTGCATGATGTTACAAAATCATACATGGGTAAAAGAATTCAAAGTGAATGACCAATGGATTTTAATGTAACAGAATGAAAAGTTCATTGGTATGGTTTCAAAATCCACATTGCAACTAGTCTTGTTTTTTTTTAAAATATATTTTATTGATTTTTTACAGAGAGGAAGGGAGAGGGATAGAGAGCTAGAAACATCGATGAGAAACATCGATCAGCCACCCCCTGCACACCCCCCATTGGGGATGTGCCCGCAACCAAGGCACATGCCCTTGACCGGAATCGAACCCGGGACCCTTCAGTCCGCAGGCCCACGCTCCATCCACTGAGCCAAACCGGTTTTGGCTAGTCTTTTTAAAAATATATATTTTTATTGATTTCAGAGAGGAAGGGAGAGGGAGAGAGAGATAGAAACATCAATGATGAGAACCATTGATTGGCTGCCTCCTGCACGCCCCACACTGGGGATCAAGCCCACAACCTGGGCATGTGCCCTCCCCTGGAATCGAACCAGGAACCCTTCATTCAGTCCACAGGTCGATGCTCTATCCACTGAGCCAAACCAGCTAGGGTGCAACTAATCTTTAAGAAACTGCAACTTGTTGAGTTTTGGTGACCAACCAAGAAGACTGTCCACAATTATCTGAAAAGGTTAGAATAATCCTCCCTTTTCCAACTACATATGTATATGAGGCTGCATTTTTTAATCACATTTGCGGAAATGTGAGGCAATGCTAGCCTTCTCACTAAATTATGTTTTGATATAGTTCCCATTCATAGAAAAGATGTGACTTATGTAAACACGTAATGAGTTTATTATTGCAACTTTAAATAAATTATTAAGTACATTTAAAAGAGGGGGGGTGCTGGCTAGGTAGTTCAGTTAGTTAGAACATCATCCTAATACACCAAGGTTAGGGCACATACAAGAATCAACCAATTAATGCATCAATAATTGGAACAACAAATCAATCTCTCCCTCCCCACTTTCTTCATTTAAAAATCAGTAAAATTATTATTATTTTTTAAAATGAGCTATTCAGCCCAGCCTGAATTGCTCAGTGGCTGAGCATTGACCTATGAACCAGGAGGTTATGTTTCGATTCCTGGTCAGGGCACATGCCTGGGTTGTGGGCTCCATCCCCAGTGTGGGTCCTGTAGGAGGCAGCTGATCAATGATTTTCTCATCATTGATGTTTCTATCTCTCCCTTTCCCTTCCTCTCTGAAATCAATAAAAATATATTTTAAAAAAGAAGGTAGGAGGGAAATGATCAATAATAATAATTTTATGGTGCCAGAATATTTTCCAAAGACTGATAAACTCATTTAACATGCACAATAAGTTTACAAAGTAGGTATTATTCCCATATTATACATGATGAAACTCAGGCACAGATCTACCATGTCAAATGTTGTTGAATGATCTGAGGTTTGACTGTTGTATCTGGTAAAGTGGAGGCTGTTGCCCACTGTAATGAGAGAGGTTTCAAAGGAATGGAATGTGGGGATGGATATCTAATTAGTGGGGCTTAAGGAGAAATCAGGAGATGAGCAATTGGAGACAGAAAATACTGATGACCCTTTCTTCTGTAAAGAAATAGTAGCTAAGTACATGTGGTCTAGGAAGGTTTTTTCCCCCATTATTTTTAAGATAAAAGTTTTATCAGCAGTTTGTTTTGCAGATGGGAGGAGTTCAGTATTGATCAAGTAACTGATCACTTGGAAAGGTGATAGATAAAAGCAAAGTACTTGGAAAGAGGATGCTATCCAGTGGGTTGGCATTAGAGAAGATCAGTGGCAATTAACTCAATATAACAGGAGGGCAGGCAATATATAAGGCTACATATGGCGTTGAGTTAGTAGATTTGGTGTTGATAGAAGGAGGCAATTTTATTTTGTCTTTTTTTTTTTTTATGAGTGAGGTGGGGAGGAGTGTTGGTTTGAGGAGAAAGAAAATGTGTGAAATTGTTAAATAGGAAATTAGGTGAGAGAAATAACTAGGGGCCTACCAGATATTTGTGGTTATAAATTTAGAGGGGCCAGAAAGAAGGGGGTAAAGGAGAGTGGGAGAGATGGAGTTTATGCTGTCATGTGCTTTTTGGAGCTGGGATTTTTGTTGAAGGAGAGAGGGGACATGTCCTAATTGCAAGGTATAAGCAACCAAGAATCCCTGCTATTGTAGGGGTTTGGGCAACTGCATTTGTGGGACCTACAAGGAACCCTGGAATGGCAAATTGGTACTGCTGTGCACAGGCCCGTGCTAGCTCAGGGGCGTTGTTCCAAGACTTCTATTTTTTATCGTGTAGTATATTCTATTACATGAATGTACCACTGTTTAGCCACTCACTGGGTTGTTTCCAGTTTTTTGCTGATTGTAACAAAAGTCCCTATAAACATTTGCATATAGATTTTTTTGTGTGTGAATACAGGTGTTTATTTTACTTGGCTAAATAGGAGTTGGGTTGCTGTTCTAAAGTCATCCTGTGTTTAACTTCATGAAAAACTATCTGTTTTGCAGAGTGACTATGAATTCATTTATTCACATTCATTGAAGACTTACCATTTGCCAAGAGCAATACTGGGCAGAACTGGCTAGTTTGTTAGACACTGTATGGCTCTCGGATCTTAAAATATTTGCAGTCAGGTCTTTTACAGAAAACATTTGTGGACCCTTGTCCAAGTAGGTTGGTAGTTCTGGATCTGGCTGTACTGCTTTCACAGGCACACTTAGTTTATAGAATTGTAGTGTCTCATTAGAAAATATAACAAAAACCTTGTTCTTGAAATAGAAATGTATTTTCACCTGTTTCAATTACTGGAAAATATCCCATTATGCAAAGCTGTGTATAAAATGGGCAGGTTTTTATTTTCCCATTGTCACTGAAAATTGGGCTGGATATTTATAAGAATATCATATTTTCACACACTGCTGCACACATCGCACAATTTTGTCAATGTAAGAAACATTTAAACCTATAGAGAGTTTTTGTGACTTTATCTGAGCCAAACTGTCAATAATTACCGGGCAGCAAAACCTCAACAGATTGAGATAATGCTCTGGAGCAGCGGTCGCCAACCTTTCGGACCTCACAGACCACCGGTTGGTGACCGCTCCTCTGGAGAATGGCAGTTTTGTATCTTATTTTATACATTACAATCAAAAGAGGAGACCTATGTGGGTTACATGAAATGCATTGGTGATAAAGAGGTGGGAAAAAGCAAAATAGGGCAACTTCTGGGATTGGATCAAAAGTAAAATGAAGACACATACTTCTTTTACATAGGTGGGTATAGGATAGTTAACAGTCAACAATTAACTCAACGACAATGAGAGGATTTGTGACTTTTGCAAAGTGGTGCCCGTGCTTTGAGGGGTCAGAACAAGGATAATTACTTTGACATTCCAAAGATGCAAAAAGACAATAGACAGGCTCAGTTAGGTAAGGACTGAGCTTGGTCAGGGAGATGCCAGCCTAGGACATGACTACCTACCATAAACTGCTTTTAGTTAAAATTTTTTAATTTTAGGTCATCTTTTGTTGTTATTTTTGATCTCTGAGTTTGTAAGGCCCGCCACGCAAACCTCCCCTGAGCTTGTCAGGTTTACTATGTGGCCCCTTTTAGTCCACAGTGTTTACCCTCGACATGTACAACCAAGAATCCCTGTTGTTTTAGACGTTTGGGCACCTGCATTTGTCAGACCTACAAGGAACCCTGGAATCGAACGCCGGTAACGCTGCGCGCAGGCCTCTGCTAGCTCAGGTGCATTGGTGCCAAGACTGCGCAGGCGCCGTGCCGCCGAGCTGGTGATGACGTATGGGCGGGGCTTGCGGTCGGCGTCACTTCCAACTGCGGCTGGAGGCAGCGCCATTTTGAACGTGCCGCGGCTGCAGGCATTAGGTGGGCTGGAGAGGCTTGCCGGTTGCCGGCGTGGCGACCCCCTCGTCTCCTCGGGCTTTCTCCTCCACCGTGCCGTCTCCACAGGGAGGCACGGAGCCACAGACACCTCTCTAAGGCTGCTTCCCGGCTCGAGGTGAAGCCGTCCGATGATGTTAAGGGGAAACCTGAAGCAAGTTCGCATTGAGAAGAACCCGGCTCGCCTGCGTGCTCTGGAATCGGCGGCGGGCGAGGGCGAGCCTGCGGCCGCCATGGCCCTCTCTCTGGCGGGGGAGCCGGCGGCCCCCGCTCCCGCGGCCGCGGAGGAGCGCCCGGAGGAGGAGGTGGGCTTCACCATTGACATCAAGAGCTTCCTCAAGCCGGGCGAGAAGACGTACACGCAGCGCTGCCGCCTCTTCGTGGGCAACCTGCCCACGGACATCACGGAGGAGGACTTCAAGCGGCTCTTCGAGCGCTACGGCGAGCCCAGCGAGGTCTTCATCAACCGCGACCGCGGTTTCGGCTTCATCCGCCTGGTGAGTGCGGGGCCGGGGGGCGCCCGCGGTTCGAGCCGCCGGCCTCGCTGACGGTTAGCCGGGCCCGGCTGGGTGCTGGGTGCTGGGTGCTGGGTGCTGGGTGCTGGGTGCTGGGCCCGGGAACCGGTGGGTGGGAACGCGGAATCCAGGCCGAAGAGGGCTGGAAGGAGGACGAACGGGATAGGAATTGGGGACCGGAGCCGTTTCTCACCGGAAGCCTCATTGTGCCCGAAGGCCCTCCCAGCGAAGTTGCTTCCTACACCTTCACCCCTGTCGCCCCGGCTTCCCGCAGACCCGCGAGCCCTTAGCGGGGAGCCCCGGGGCTCCCCACGCCGCCGCCCTCAGCGTGGCCCGCGGTCACCCCGCACTCCGCCGTGTGGGGTCGGCGCTGAATTACTGCCTCTGACAACATGCGTCTCCCCTCCAACACGGGAGGGTTCCGTGCTTTGGAATCCTATTGTTTTACTTACACATTTTAATACTAGAGTACTATGCATCTTTACTACTTTTAAGGCTAACCCTTAGGGATTTATCCAGTAGCCTGCACAATTTGTGCCTCCCTTGTATTTTTTAAAAAAATAGATGTTTTTTTATTTCAGAGAGGAAGGGAGAGGGAGAGATAGAAACATCAATGATGAGAGAGAATCATTGATTGGCAGCATCCTGCACAACCCCCACTGGGGATGGAGCCCACAACCCCAGGCTTGTGGCCCGGAGTCATTGAGCCCAGGACCCTTGAGTCTTCAGGCCAAAGCTCTATCTATCCACTGACCAAACTGGCTAGGGCTCCCTTGTATTTTTTAAAAGAATCCAATGATTGGTGAGGATATACACCTAACAGGACACAATATCAGCTACTTGGTTTTCCTATGTGCTTTCTAGTGAATTCCATGAGTGTCAGTTATACAGCACTGTTTTAATTCATATTTAGATGCTGGATTTTTGCCAACAAAATATCTTTCTTGGATGGAGGCTTTTTTACACAAAGTAATGTTTGCACAAAGAAGTGTGTTGTCTACTTTGACTCTCAAATTATTTTTTAATATTTATTTATTTTTTATTGTTTAAAGTATTACATATAGTAGTACATATATCTCCTCCCCCCCCCCCCCCCCATTGACCGTCCCCCAGCCTCCCCTACCCCCTGTCGCATGCCCTCATCCCACCCCCCAGTGTCTTGTGTCCATTGGTTGTGCTTATATGCATGCATACAAGTCCTTCGGTTGATCTCTTCCCCCCTTTGACTCGCAAATTTTATGTTCATGGCAATTTGTGGAAGCTTTGTTTTGGAACTTTGGCTGTTAATATTGGGTTCTGTCAGTGAGTGGTCAAGGCAGAATTTTAATATGCATAGAAAATTGATTGTGATTAAATGACAGTACCTTTTAGGGAGAACATTTGAACATCTAAATGGCCTCAAGAGAAGGGTAAATCTTCATAGGGTATTAATGAGACATGGAAGTTACCTTAAAATTCAAGTTAAATAATGCATTTTCAACATAAAATCATAAATGCTCTTTATTATATTTTGGATATTCGAGAAACAGCTTGTCACTTGGTAAATTTGTTTTTAATATATCTACTCAAAATTTTCTTAAAGGAAGTTAGGAATACTATAATAAAGTATTATAGACAACTTTCAGTAAACTTTCCAATAGGGTGCTGTTTAACATTTTCTTGGTCTATTCTGAAGCTGACATTCTGGAGGAATGGTAGGGCTGCATTTCCCTCTCTTTGGAAGCCTTATGCTTACAAATAAGCCAATTTATCTACATGGGAAAATATTTTTCCTTCCTATCTTTAAAGCTAATAATCTTTCCTTCTTTAGTGTGTTAGTGCTATGCAATAGAACTTTCTACAATGATGGAAATGCTATGTTTCTGTGCTGTCTAACATAGTGGCCACTATATGTGATTTTTGAGTAATTAAAATGTGGCTATTGTGGCTGAGGAATTGAATTTTACATTTTATTTATTCTTGAATAGTGGCTACTACATTGGACAGCACAGCTCATTGCTTTTCTTTCTTTAAAAAAAGTCTATGAGATTATGAAATGGGCAACTAAGAGAGACTGCTATTACCTTGTTCCTTTGGGATGTGCCCCTCCAAGCCTATCACCTTAAATTTTTGTGTAAGAATGTTAAACATTTGTCAGTTGGAAATTAGAATTTGGCTTACAAAATTTGACTTCATGGATAACTTTACTATTTAATCTGAGCTCTGTGATTAATAGGTAAGTTTTAAAGCTTGAAATATTTCTGAGCTACTATGTATTTATTTCTACTTAGGAAAATCATAGAATGTATGTCTGATTTGAATGTAAGTAATGGTATAGTGGCTATAGTGTGGATGTAGGGATGGTGTAGTGGCTCTAAAATACTGCTGGTTTTATCTGGTTTGTGTTTTTACAAATACTGTTGTGGGGTTGTTTTTTTTTTTTTGGTAAATATGTTTTTATTGACTTTTTTTTTAAAGAGAGGAAGGGAGAGAGAGATTGAAACATCTTAAAGAGAAACCTAGATCAGCTGTCTCCTGCACACTCCCAACTGGGGATTGAGCCCCCAGCCTTGGCATGTGCCCTGACCTGGAATCCAACAGTAACCTCCTGGTTCATAAGTTGATGCTCACTGAGCGATGGCTGGCCTATGTTTGTTAATCTTTATCTGAGAATATTTTTTTCCACTGATTCTCCTCCCCCCCCCCCCCCCCCGCCCCTCCGAGAGTGGAAGGAAAGTGGTGGCAGAGAGAGAAAGAGAGAAAGATCCATTGGTTGCCTCTTGCACACGATCCAACTGGGGCCTCGGATTAAACCCCACCCTTTTGTCTTGAGGATGTTCACTAACCACTGAATCACACATGCCCGGGCAGCAATTAATTTTTAAAATGCAAATACATTTTCTTAGACTGGTAGTTGTAGTTTTGCAGTTAATTGATGAGGTCAGACATTTTTAAAAAAGGAATCTCTTTAAAAAAGTTAATTTTAGAGCGAGAAAGAGAGAAACAGTGATGTGAGAGAGAAACATCTGCTGCTCTCCTGTACTTGCCCCGACGAAGGATTGAATCCTAATCTGCCACCCTTTGGTATACTAGCTGATGCTCCAACCAGGCCACACCGCCCAGGGTGAGATAACATTTTTGAGATGGTATAGCATCAGCATTACTAGTATATAATGGTAGGGAAAAGAATTAAAAAAAAAATTTATTCCTTGATTTGAGAGAGATAAACATCGGTTTGATGTTCTGCTTACTTATGCATTCATTGGTTGCTTCTTGGGTGTGCCCTGACCAGAGATCCACTTATCAGGACGATGCTCTAACCAAGTGAGCTACCTGGCCAGGGCAGGGGAAAGAAATTTTTTTTTTTAATTGCAGTTTTAATTTTAATGTTTTTTAAAATACATTTTTATTGATTTCAGAGAGGAAGGGAGGAGAGAGAGATACAAACATCAGTGATGAGAGAAACATTGATTGGCTGCCTCCTGCATGCCCCACACTGGTGATGACCTTGACAGGGAAATCTGTGACCTCCTGGTTCATAGACTGATGATGTTCAACCACTGATCTACACTGGCTGGGCAAAGAGAAGGAATTTAAGTAGCACTTCCTTGTAAGATCCTAGTCCATAGTGTGAGCCCCTGGTACATTAGAGATGAAATAGACTGTATTTTGGATACATTTTGTGGAATTTTGGACCCAAAAGCTTAGGTTTTTACTGGTTACTGCAAATTTAGATTGGATAAATTAACTCAAAAGTTGTAGTGCATTTTAAAGCTAGTTTAATGTAGTTAAAGTTCTTTATTTCACCTGAACTCGGTTTTGGCTTCTTTTTTTTTTTTAATCCCAGCCCCTACTTTTAGCTTTAGTAAACCAGATTTCTGAAGCAATATTTCACAAAAGTGGGGTCCATGTCCAACAGCTTCCATTCTCTCCGTACATCAATGTTTCTCTCTCTCTTATCCTTCCTCCTCCTCAGTATAAGATGAAGGCCACTTATTTTCCCCTACCACTCATGCTAGCAGTGCTGATCTTATACCATCTCAAAAATTATCTCACCTCAACAGTCAGTTAACTGGGAATTTGTTAGAAATAGAAATGCAAATTCTAGGGCTCCTTTGTTAGATCTAAGTCAGAAATTTTGGGTTTGGGGTCCAACAATCTTGGGTGGTGGTCTTTTTTTTTAAACAATATGTGTGTTTTTTTTTGAGAGAGAAACATCCATCAGCTGCCTCCTGCACTGCCCCTACTGGGGATTGAACCCAGGCATATGCCCTGACCAGGAATTGAACCAGGGAATGGGACTATACTCAACTAACTGAGCCACACCAGCCCAGGGCATCTTTTTTTTTTACTTAAAAAAAAAAATCCTCACCAGAGGGATATGTTTATTCATTTTAGATGACGGCTGGGAGGTGGGGGAGGCGGGGAGAGGCAGAGAGAAGAGGATTGAGGAAGGAGAAAAGGGGAAGGAACATTGATTGGTTGCTTCTTGTACACACCTCAACCGAGACAGAATTAGGAACCTAGGTATGTGCCCTGAATGGGAATCGAATCTGCAAACTTTTGGTGTATGGGATGACACTCTAACCAACTGAGCAACACCAGCCAGGGCTTGGGTGTTATTCTGATGCTAAAGTTTGAGAACCATTGTTCTAATTAAAGAATTAGAAATTAACTGTATTTACTTATATTTAATTATGGAGGACTAAACCCTCTTCCCTCATGCTTTTTATTTTATTTTTAAAATATATCTATTGATTTCAGAGAGGAAGGAAGAGGGAAAGAGAGAGAGAGAGAGAGACATCAATGATGAGAGAAAATCATTGATTCACTACCTTCTACACACCCCACACTGGGAATTGAACTCGCAACCAGGGCATATGGCCTGACTAGGAATCAAACTGTGACCTCCTGGTTCATAGGTTGATGCTCTACCACTGAGCCACTGAAGCTGGGCTAATGTATGCTTCTTATAGAATGTTCAAATATTAATTAGACAATGCAAAATGTACTTAGTGGGCCTGTTCAGCGTAATTTCAAGTCATCTTTTATTTCAGGGAAATTCTCTTAATTATAATTTTACACTAGTGAAAGATCTTCCTCCCCCTAGTACACTTACTAAACATGATCACTTAACTTTTGTATATTTTTCCATAAAAATCAAACTAGACTATACATTGTATTGTGCTTTGAGTTTTCATTATATCTTTGACATCTTTTTGTGTCATTAGATTATTATTATTTTTTAATCCTCACCTGAGGACATGCTTAGAGAGAGGAGGAGGAAGGATAAGAGAGAGAGAAACATTGATGTAAGAGAGAAACATTGAGCCATTGCCTTCCATACGTGTCCCAAATGGGGATTGAACCTGCAACCCAGGTATGTGCCCTGCTGGGCAATCAACCAGCAACCTTTCAGTGCACTGGACCTGCTTAACC
Organism: Cnephaeus nilssonii; assembly: GCF_951640355.1. Classification (NCBI taxonomy): domain Eukaryota; kingdom Metazoa; phylum Chordata; class Mammalia; order Chiroptera; family Vespertilionidae; genus Cnephaeus; species Cnephaeus nilssonii. Next base: position 101,012,571 of record NC_137077.1, read on the forward strand.
AACTGAGTGACTCAGGCCAGGCTAGATTCTTTTTAATGACAATATTTCACAGTATGAATGTATACTGTAAGTTATTTAATCAACTTTCTATTGACTAGACTTGAAGGCTATTTCCATTTTGCATCAGTGGGTTTCCTTATACTTATTAACTTAGTATTCTTCCAGTGGGGTATTTTAACCACTAATAATGAGAGAAAAGATCATGTGGTTTGGAAAGGATTCTCTGGTAATCATTAGATTCTAGTTCAAGCAGTCTCTATTTTAGGTAGTCACTTAGTTTCTTGTTATTTTTATTGTACTTTTTTGTATTCCTTTCAGTTAAGAACCTGTAGTTTTACCTTTTGTGCAGACTGATGTAGGGACACAAGCTGGAAGGTAGGATTTGTATTGGTGGATATTGTGAATTGTGCATAGATTCAAATTAGCATTTGCAGTGTGTGATCTTGGGCAGGTAAATTCAACATCTTTAGGACTGTTTCCATATATGTGAAGTGGGGATAGTAATAGAACCTACTTCATAAGACTTGGCAAGGATAATGTTATAATGAATGGCTGGAATATAATAACTACTTGGTAAAAGTTTTTCTGATGCTGGAAGTTAAAAGAAATCTCTGGTTTCATTTCAAATATGTATTTTTAATTGATTACTAATACTTCAATACACATTTAGAGAAGTGGTTCTCAAATAGGGTAGTTTTGTTTTCCAGGGGACATTGGACAGTTTCTGGAGACATTCTTGTTTGTCAAAACTGCGGGTTGGTTCTACTGACATAAACATCCTACAATGCAGTGGACAGCGACCCGCCCCCCAAGAAAGATCTTGCCCATGTCAATGGTGCTGACGTTAAAAAACTCTGAAGTAGTCTAGCTGGTTTGGCTCAGTGGATAGAGCGTCGGCCTGTGGACTGGAGGGTCCCAGGTTCAATTCCGGTCAAGGGCATGTACCTTGGTTGCCGGCACATCCCCAGTGGGGAGTGTGCAGGAGGCAGCTGATCGATGTTTGTAACTCTCTGTCCCTCTCCCTTCCTCTCTGTAAAAAATCAATAAAATATATTAAAAAACAAACAAACAACAAAACTCTGAAGTAGCTCTGGCCAGTGTGGGTCAGTGGATAGAGTGTTCGTGGGCTGTGGACTGAAGGGTCCCAGGTTCAATTCCAATCAAGGGCACGCACCTGGGTTGCAGGCTCAATCCCTGGCTCTGGTCAGGGTGTGTGCGGGAGTCAACCAATGGATGTGTCTTTTTTTTTTTTTTTTTTTTAAATATATTTTATTGATTTTTTACAGAAAGGAAGGGAGAAGGATAGAGAGTTAGAAACATCCATCAGCTGCCTCCTGCACACTCCCCACTGGGGATGTGCCCGCAACCAAGGTACATGCCCTTGACCGGAATCGAACCCGGGACCTTTCAGTCCGCAGGCTGACGCTCTATCCACTGAGCCAAACCGGTTTCGGCTGGATGTGTCTTTCTCACATCAATGTTTCTCTCTGTCTCTTCCCCTCTCCCTCCCACTCTCCTTAGAAAATCAATGAAAAAATATCATTGGGTGAGTATAATTAGTAACAATAACAAAAAAAGTTATTATTTTGAGGCAGGAAGTAAAGAAATCATTGGTTTCATTTCAGATATATATTTTTAATTGGTTACAAATATTTCAACACACATTTAGAGCAGTGGTTCTCAATGGGGTAGTTTTGCTTCCCAGAAGCCATTTGACAGTGTCTAGAAGCATTTTGTTTGTTAAAACTGCATGTTGGTTCTACTGACTTAAACATCCTATAATGCATGGGACAGCCCCTACCCCCAGCAAGAATTATATTTCCCATAATGTCAGTGGTCTGAGGTTAAAAAACCCTGATGTAACCCTCGCCAGTGTGGTTCAGTTGGTTGAGCATTGTCCCATGCACCAAGAGGTAGCTGGTTCTATTCCTGGTCAAGGCACGTGCATGGGTTGCAGGCTTGATCCCCAGTAGTGGGTGTACAGGAAGCAGCCTGTCATTTCTCTCTCCCTCTCTCTTCCCCCCTCTCTCTAAAATCAATAAAAATATACTTAAAACAAAACACACAAATAAACCCTGATGTGGAGCTATTTAAAATCATGAACAACATAAACTTTAAAAAAGAGTGATGGAATTGGAAATTCTGACTGCATAAACATTTTCCTTGGGCCAAGAAGTATAAGAAATTGAACTCATTGCCAACAGTGAAGAATTACTTGATTTAATAAAAATAGAGATTCCTCGCTTCCCTTAAAAAAGAAAAACACCCACGCTAAGCCATGGATGGTGGTCTCAGTGGTTAGAGCTTTGGCTTGAACACTGAAGGGTCTTGGGATCAGTTATCAGTCAAGTGCATGAACCTGGGTTGCAGATTCGATCCCCAGCTCTAGTCAGGGTGCTTGCGAGAGGCGCCCAATTGATGTGTCTCTCTCACATCCATGTTTCTCCCTCCATCTCTAAAAATCAATGGGAAAAATATTTTCAGGGAATGATTAACAACAACAAAATAAAGATGATGTGAAATTTATCTGACTGGATCTGAAGAGGTGATTCTCTCTAGAAACAAAACTCTTTAATTTTACAAAGGCCTCACCATGTTCTCTTACCCTCCTGCCCCCAAACATCTATATATATAAAAGCCAAGCGACCGGAACGGCGGAACAAGAACGACCGGTCGCTATGACATGCACTGCGGCGGCCAACCAAGCTTGATGGGGGCCCTGATCAGCCCCCCCAACTGCCCACTGCCCCTCTACCCTGGTTGGCCCATCCCCAATCAGCCCCCTCTACCCCGATTGGGGGCAGGGCTAGCTGGCCAACCTTCCGCGTCCCCTCCCCGCCACTGCCTGGCCCTGATCAGCCCCCATTGGGGTACTGGCCAGCTGGATCCCACCCTTGCATGCATTCATGCACCAGGCCTCTAGTCCTATATAATAAAGAGGTAATATGCAAATCAACCCTCAGGCCCTCACAGGATGGCTGCCTACGACCAGGCCGGCAGGGGGGGTTAGTGAGGGACGACCAAACGACTGAACAGCAGGCTGTGTGGGGTGACCAGGCCAGCAGGGGCGTTAGTGGGTCTAAACTGGCAGTTGGACATCCCCCGAGGTGTCCCGGGTTGGAGAGGGTGCAGGGCCTCTAGTTTTATTATAAAATATTTGAGACAGAAATGAATATGCATACACCCATCACCTAGATTCCACAGTTAAATGTTTTGGTATATGTTATTTTATGTTTAATATTTTTATTGATTCATAGATAGGGAGGGGAAGAGAGAGAATCATCTACAGGATAGACACATCAATCTGCTGCCTCTTGCATGCCCTTTACTGGGGATTGAGCCCTTAACCTGGGCATGTGCCTTGTCTGGGAATCGAACCTGGGACCTCTTGGTGCATGGGATGATGCTCCAAATCAACTGAGCCACACTAGTTGGGCTGTATATGTTATTTCACATACCTGGTTCATCTCTCTTTATTCATTAGTCCATGACTCTGAAATGCTAAAGTCCAGTATTTTTTTAAAAAAATACATCTTTATTGATTTCAGAGAGGAAGAGGGAGAGAGAGATAGAAACATCAATGATGAGGGAGTGTCTTTGATCGGCTGCCTCCTGCATGCCTCACATTGGGGATCTAGCTGCAACCTGTACATGTGCCCTGACCACATATGCCCTGACCGGGAATTGAACTAGTTCATAGGTAGACACTCAACCACTGAACCGCTGTGGCTGGCCAGTATTATTTTTTAAGGTATTTGAAATCTACATATAGTAAAATGCACAACTTGTAAGTGTATGATTTGGTGGTTTTTTTTTAACCCTTTGCACTCGCTTGCTTTTTTCTCGATTCCTTTATTCTACTCGGGATTTAATTTTTTTAAATACCCCAGATTTTACAAAGCACGGCAGTAGAATAAAAAACTGGAGTTCCTTTTCATACAAACTTATTTACTTGGATTTTTTTATATTTTAAATTATTGATACATTCAAAGAGTAATTTTAATCTCTATAATTTTTCATGGTGTGATATTTTTTGAAAGATTCACCCACATGAAGACCTGGTTTACATTCACATGTTTCGCAAATATAAATTGTCTCTTTTCTTCCTCCTTTGATTTTTCTGTTAGAACAAACAACACAATCTTTGTGTTTTTTGTTAGGGTGAGGTGTGATTATATGGAGCTTTCCATCTAAACGTTGCTCTAAGTTAGTGGATAATAATCTACCCCTGGAAGTTAGTGTACCATCTCTGAATTCTCCAACAAGATCATGTACTAGTTTCCTAATTTCACATGCGTTATCGGTTTTTCATTTTTTCTTTTTTGGCATTCTTTGTACAATATATAGGAATTTACAACACTGACCTCAAGCCCCCAGAAAAACAATTTACGCCACCATTTTAGAGTCTTCCTCATAAAACAGTATGTGCCTGTGTATTGATCAGCTATATCAACACCCCCCATAAACTTTGTATAGTTGGTCACGACCTTGGGTTTGAGAACTATTTCCTTCCCACCACCACGCACTCTCCTTTCCACAGACTCAGTCTCTGAAGTGTCCCATGTACTGAGCATTGTGACTATCCTCTTGTCTTTCCATGCAAGAAGCATTACATTTTCATCCCTGAAAGCCACTATCTCTCCTTTCATTAGCTTTGGATGTTTGATAACAGGTGGATTATCTTTCCTATTGGGCATTATTGTCCCTGTCAAGTGTGCTTTTTCCTTGAACAATTCCTTTGCAAGAGTGACATTAGTGTAATACCTGTCAGTGAAGAAATGATAACCTTGAGAACCAGGTACTGAGTTCTTCAATCTTTCATGAAGCTCTAAAACTATTCTGCTAGTAAAAGGGAGATCAGGTCTCACCAACGTTTCAGATGTTATTCCTCCATAATAAGGGACAAATGAATGTACGTAACCACATTTTGAATCTGAGAGGACATATAAACGAATACCCCATTTTGTTGGCTTTTTAGGATTATATGTGATGAAGTGTATCTTTCCCTTGAAACCAACAACAGCCTCATCAACAGCAATCTCTCTTCCAGGACAGAATCTCTCCCTAAATTTCATTTAAGGTATGACAAGAAGCAGTTTACCTTCTCGGTTCTTGTTCTCAAATCTTTACTTGACTTTTGGTCGTTTTTCAAGTGTAACATCCAAAATATTTGCAAGAACCTTTCTCTTTTGATAACAGATCGAATAAATGGTATATGAGACTCAAAATCCATGGACCAATAACTCTGCAAGTTGGGGTGAATCAATACACCCATATTTAGTATTACACCAAGAAAAGCCTTCATTTCCTCTATCGTCACATCTTTCCAATTATTCCAAGTGGATCGCTGGGATAGTTCTTTCTGGCTAATTTTATGCCTAGCATACTCATTTGTCTCATCCGTTATATTTTTTATCAACGTCTCAGTAAAAAACAACTGAAAAAAGTCTATTGGTGTGGCACATCCAGAAGGAACTTGAGGTCCAACATGTAACTGACCAGTGGAGAAAGGGATTCTGCTAGGCTCTTTGTCATTCACAGATGTAGATGTCCACTTTCCTTTTTCCTGTTTTCCCCTGGAAACGTAACTTTCACTGGGTCTTATACCCGAATTCTCAATGATATCACCTATATCTCCATCACTCTCACTCGAATAAACAATTGTGCGTCATCGTTTTGCCTTTATGAATTCAATGTCACTGTCACTGTCAGTACTTTCAGCCAGATCTTTGGGCGAAGCAAGGGACTTTTTCCTTTCTGTAGTTCCACTAGGACCAGCGATTTGTTCATCTCCACTTGCATCCTTGGAGAACTCACTTTCGTCACTATTACATTTTTCACTTTTTTCTTCGTTTTCGAAGTAAAATTCATCATCGCTGCTTTCTATGTCTTTGGAAAACTTATGTATCCTGAGGAGGGGAAATTCACTCAGAACGTGCGACTGCTAGGGGGCAAACCAATCATCCAACTAAACCCTGTGTCATGACAACATCTGTGATATGCTAATAGAAACCTAAACAAACCTAGGAGAGGAAAAGATGAAGGCTTTTACCAAGGGAAGATGATGCAAGCTCAAAAAGGCATGATGCAGCGACTCATGCCTTGGACCCTCCTACTCAAGATTGCTGCCTATGCAAAAGATAAGCTTAGGTGGTGGCATCAGTTGAGACGGCATTTACATTTTACTTGTCCTTTCATGCTAATGAAAACAAGAAAAGATACTGGAAAAATAGACAAAAATTCCCCCCCTCCCCGCGGTGAAACTACGTGTTGAGTGTGGCTCGACATACAAGCTGCTATCGATGCTAACCGTGTTGAGTCACACTCGACATCCGAGTGCAAAAGGTTAAATCCTTATCTGAGGATATTTTTCCATTTTTAGAGAGTGGAAGAGAGGGAAAGATAGAAATGTCGATGTGAGAGAAACACATCATTTGGTTGACTCTTGCAATGGAGTTACATACTCTCGACCGGAATTGAACCTGGAACCCTTCAGTCTGCCCTGATGCTCTATCCACTGAGCCAAACGGGCTAGGGTTGATTTGGTGATTTTAGGTAATTACATTCATCTGTTTAATTCAAACTCCTATCAAGATATAGAACATTATCGCCATCCTTGACATTTCCTTGTGTCCCTTCCTATTCGCAATTATACCTGACAGCATTTAAATTCAAGACTCCATTCCTAAAATGTACTTCACAGCATATCACAGGTTATATGATATATTAAACACATAGTAACTATCCCTAGTTAGTTACTCATTAAATATTTGCTAGTACTACTTCTATTAAGTGTAAAAAACAAAGTGTCCATTTTGAATATCTGTAAAAAGTTTGGATTCATTTGTCTTTGTAATATTAGCTCTGTAGATAGATTTTTGCATAAGTGTAGTACTTCGAAGCTGTTGTTAACATTTTACTGGTTGAATAAAGAGCTCTTGTGACCTTCAGACTTTTTTCATAAGGTAGTATATTTGTACTCTTACGAATGCATATGAAGCCTCTTTTACATCTCTCTGGAGAGTTCTCACAACACAAAGAAAAAGAACATACTTGCATTAGTAAGTTTACCAGTTTGTTGTTTATTGTTTTGTATGCTTACATTCTATACCTTCTTTTCAAGAAGTATCATCTTTTGTGATTTCTAGTTTATAAGTGCATGTGCACTTTTCTATGAAATGGAGAGAACTCTTATAAACCATGAATGTGTGTGTGTGTGTGTGTGTGTGTGTGTGTGCGCTTCTTTTCAATATAATGCTGAGAAATGTGTAGCCCATGAAAGTATTTCTGCAGAAGTGATTAACAATACCTGTTAGTTTTCACAGATAATCTATAATAATAAAAGCTTAATATGCTAATTAGACCAGACAGCTGAACGACCTTCCGGACATCATTCTGGATGTCCTTCCGGACGAAGCTGCGGTGGTGAGGGCCGAGGCAGCGGGGGCCAAGGCAGAGGTTGTTAGGGGCTATCAGGCAGGCAGGTGAGCAGTTGGGGGTGATCAGGCAGGCAGGCAGAGGGGTTAGGGGTGATCAGGCAGGCAGGCAAGTGGTTGGCCTCTTAGTCTATAATAATAAAAGCGTAATATGTTAATTAGACCAGACGTCCTTCCTGACGAAGCCGGGGCTGTGAGGGAAGCCTGGGTCCTGGTTGCCTGCCTGCAGCCAGAAGGAAGCTGGTGCCGGCAGCCGGGGGAAGGAAGGCCTACTCTTGCACGAATTTTGTGCATCAGGCCTCTAGTATAAAAGAAAAATGGAAATAGAAAGAAAAAGTGATTTGTCTGACATTGGAGAGGTAGATGTTTTATTAAGATATTGATAAATATTGCCCTGACTGGTGTGGCTCAGTTGATTGGGCTTCATCCTGTGCATGGAAAGTTTTCCCGTTTGATTCCTGGTCTGGGCATATGACTATGTTGGGGCTGGATACCTGATAGGGGGCATGCAAGAGGCAGCCCATCAATGTGTCTCTCTCACATTGATGTTTCTTTCCTTTCCTTGCTCTCTAAAATATCAATGAAAAAAAAGATATATCAAAAATTCATGGACATTTTGTTTTTACAGTAGTTTCTAGTAATAGTAATTGGTACTTGGTCTTGAATAGTAATTATGTAGAGTATTTCTTTTAACATATATAGGAACTTTAAAATATATTGCTTGGAATAATTAGCAGTGTGTAATTTTTTATGAGCAGATAACCTTTAAGTGATGGCTTTTAATAGGAGATTGGGCTTGGGATTTTCTAGAACATTTAAAATTACTTACTTTTTATATATTTTTATTGATTTCAGAGAGGAAAGGAGAGAGAGGGAGATAGTAACATCAATGATGAAAATCATTGATCGACTCCCTCCTGCATGCCCCCTACAGGTGATCGAGCCAGCAACCTGGGTATGTGCCCTGAATGGGAATTGAAATGTGACCTCTTGGTTCTTAGGTCTGACACTCAGTGGTGGGGCTAAAATTAATTAACTTTTAAAATTAACTTTAATTATTTTTGTGCTACCAAAATTGAAAGAGACAGAAACAAAGTGGTTCTATCAGTCATTTCATAAAGCTACCCAGTGAGTCTCCCTAGAAACCACTATTTTAATTTTTTGTGTTGATATCATTAAAAAGTGTTTTTTTCCTCCTAAAAAGGAATCCAGAACACTGGCTGAAATTGCAAAAGCAGAGCTGGATGGCACCATTTTGAAGAGCAGACCTCTCCGAATTCGTTTTGCTACACATGGAGCAGCCCTGACTGTCAAGAACCTTTCTCCAGTTGTTTCCAATGAGCTTCTAGAGCAAGCATTTTCCCAGTTTGGTCCAGTAGAGAAAGCGGTTGTGGTTGTGGATGATCGCGGTAGAGCTACTGGAAAAGGTTTTGTAGAATTTGCAGCGAAACCTCCTGCACGAAAGGCTCTGGAAAGATGTGGTGATGGGGCATTCTTGCTGACAACGTAAGTTTTAAATATCTTGTTATTTCCTAGGCAGTTATATATGGGTTTCTCTCTGTTTTGGATTTCTGTGTTTCCTTGTAGTTCATACTGTCTTGGCATATGGTCAGTAGGTACTGAGTAAAGACTCAGTGAAGATTAATAAGGAATTTTTGTGTACCTCTAGGAATTGGGGTCATACTTTCATCTAATTTAAGTATATGGATTTGTACTTGAATCTTAGGAATGTTTCAGATTATGATTTTCATTTAACTTTCTGAACATCTGTTATATGCAAAGCAAAATTTTATAGAGGAGATAATTTGGGTTAAGTTTCAAACCAATAAAATAAAGTAGATATGGTGATAAAGCAAGTCACATGAATTTTTTGGTTTCCCAGTGCATGTAAAAGTTACGTTTATACTATATTGTAGTCTATTAAGTGTGCAATAGTATTATGTCTAAAGTTCATACTTTAATTTAAAAATACTTTATTGCTTAAAAAAAGCGAATCCTATTGAAAAAATGGCAATGATGCCGAAACCAGTTTGGCTCAGTGGATAGAGCGTCAGCCTGCGGACTCAAGGGTCCCAGGTTCGATTCCGGTCAAGGGCATGTACCTTGGTTGCGGGCACATCCCTAGTAGGGGGTGTGCAAGAGGCAGCTGATCGATGTTTCTCTCTCATCGATGTTTCTAACTCTATCCCTCTCTCTTCCTCTCTGTAAAAAATCAATAAAATATATTTAAAAAAAATGGCAATGATGGTAGACTGCTGGACACAGGGTTGCCCCCAAACTTCAGTTTATAAAAGCACACAATATCTATGAAGTGCAATAAAACAAGGTATGTCTATCCTATATAATAAAAGCCTAGGTGGTGTCACCCTCACGTAAAGCTTTCAGGTCATCACAAGATGGCCATCCCACGTCGTCATAAGATGGCCAACACAAGATGGCTGCCCCCATGTTATCACAAGATGGCCGCCACAAGATGGCCACCAGGGGAGGGCAGTTGGGGGCCATCAGGCTGACAGGGGAGCAGTTAGGCATCAATCAGGCTGGCAGGCAGAAGTGGTTAGAGGCAATCAGGCAGGCAGGTGAGTGGTTAGGAGCCAGCAGTGCTGGATTGTGAGAGGGATGTCCCCCAAGGGGTCCCAGATTGGAGAGGGTGCTGGCTGTGCTGAGGGACACCCTCCAGTGCACAGATTTCATGCACCGGGTCTCTAGTATCTACACTAATAAAAGAGAAACATGCAAATCGACCATCACTCTGCTACACCCACCAGCCAATCAGGAGCGAGTATGCAAATTAATCCAAATATGGCAGCGGCCATGGAGCTGGAGCGAGCAGGAGGCTTGGGTTGCCCCTGGCGATGGAGGAAGCCAAGCTTCCTGCCTGCCCTGGCCTCCGCTCAAGGCTACAAAGTTTCAATTATAGAATATAAATAAATCCCAGATACCTGTTTCCAACTGGCCCTGACCTCCGCTCAAGGAGGCCAGGGGAAAAAAAAAAGGAGAGGCTGGGAGCCTGGATGGCCAGGGGGCGTGGCCAGCCTGAAAACAGCCCTCAACTCCTCACCCAGGCTGGCCACACTCCCATGGGGTGAGGGTCCCCACTGGGGGGCTTGGCCAGCCTGCAAACAGCCATCAGCCCCTCACCCAGGCTGGCCAGGTACCCCAGTAGGGACCCCCACCCTGAAGGTCCCCACTGGGGGGCTTGGCCAGTCTGAAAACTGCCCTCAACCCCTCACCCCGTCAGTGGGGTTCAGTTCGAGGTGATCAGGACAGCAGGGGGGCAGTTGGGGGCGAGCAGGCCAGTGAGGAGGGAAGGTGGGGGGAGCAGGCCAGCAGGGGGGGCAGTTGGGGGTGAGCAGGCCAGCAGGGGAGGCAGTTGGGGGCGAGCACACTCGCACGGGGGGCGGTTGGGGGTGATCAGGCTGGTGGGGGCGGCATTTGGGGGCAAGCAGGCCGGCGGCGGGGGGCAGTTGAGGGTGAGCAGGCTGGCAGGCAGAGTGGTTAGGGGCAATCAGGCAGGCAGGCAGGCAGGTGAGCGGTTAGGAGCCAGCAGTCCCGGATTGCAAGAGGGATGTCTGATGGGTCCCAGATTGGAGAGGGTGCAGGCCGGGCAGAGGGACACCCCCCCCCCCCCCCCCGCCTCCGTGCACTGGGCCTCTAGTTTAAATAATAAATGAAAGAATGACATGTTCATCAACTTTATTGGGGTATAATTTACATACATCAAAATGCACTCAATTTTAAATCAGTTTTAACAAGTCATATGTATTCACACAACGTACCATCATAAGATAAAGAATATTTCCATCATCCAACAAAAGTACTTTTGTGTCCTTTTGCATTTATTCCCCACTCCTTATCCCTGTCCTAAACAGCTATTGATCTTTCTATTACTATAAATTAGTTTTTCCTTTTCTAATATTTCATAAAAATGGAAACTTATAGTATGTACTCTTTTGTGTCTGGTTTATTTTGCTTAGTGTAATGTTTACAAGATTGCATCCTTGTCGTTGTATTCGTATTTTGTTCTTTTTTCATGCCTGAGTTGTATTCCATCATATGGTTATAACCACAGTTTGTCCAGTGACCTAAGGGTGGACATTCAAATTTCTTCCAAATTTTGACTATTACGAATAAAGCTATGATGAGCATTAGTGTATAAGACTTGTGAACATTATGCTTTCATGTGGCTTCGGTACATTTAAGAGTTAATGGCTATATTTTCACCCTTATAAGAAATTGCCAAGCCCTAGCTGGTTTGGTTCAGTGGATAGAGCGTGGGCCTGCGAACTGAAGGGTCCCGGGTTCGATTCTGGCCAAGGGCATATGCTTGCGTTGCGGGCTTGACACCGCCCCCCTCCCAGTAGGGGGCGTGCAGAAGGCAGCCAGTCGGTGGTTCTTTCTCATCATTGATGTTTCTCTCTACCTTTCTCTATCTCTCTCCCTTCCTCTCTGAAATCAACAACAAAAAAATTAAAAAAAAAAGAAAAGAAATTGCCAAACCCTTCCAAAATGGTTATACCATTTAACTCTCCCACCAGCATTGAATGAGACAGTTCTAGTTGCTCCATATCTCTATAAACACTTCATAGTGTCTCTGTCTTTTAGATAATTTTGAGTGTAGAATATCTACACAATGGGTCTCATTGTGGTTTAAATTTTATATTCTAATGACTAATGATGAATATCTTTTCATGTCCTCTTTACTCTTTTTTTATCTTTTGTAAAGTATTGAAAGCTTTTTTTTTTTAATTGGGTGGTTTGTCTTATCGCATTAACAAATTTGGGAACAGGTGTATATTAGGACTATTTGTCCTGGACTGTGCATTTTTAATTTTCTTCATAGTGTTCTGCAAAGAGCAGAAATGTTTATATTTTTTGAAGTCTAATTTATCAAATATATATTTTTTATGGTTTGTTTGTGCTTTTTGTAACATTGTATTAAATCATTGCCTTTCCTAAGGTAGGTAATAAAGCATTTCTTGTGTTTTCTTGAGAAATTTTATAACTTTTTTATTTATACCGGTAATCCATTTGGAGTATAAGGTAACAATTCATTTTTTTTTTCATATAGATACCCATTTGTTCTAACACCATTAATTGGAAAGAGTATTTATTTCTTCTTCGTTACCTTTTATCTTTATTAAAAGTCTGGAAAAGAAAACCTGCACTCTTTTCTCTTTCCTTCACCTGTACTGTACATTCTTTAGCCTAAGCTTTGAAATCGGGTCGTATCATTCAACTTTTATTTATTTATTTTTTTCAAATTTTTTCTGGTTATCATTTTTTCTTTTTATAACCTTACTGTGTTTTAAAATCAGTTTGTCAATTAAATATCTTACTGGGCCTTTTTTATTTTTTATCCTCACCCAAGGAGTGAGGATATTTTTTTTCCCATTGCTTTTAGACAGAGTGAAAGGGAGGAAGGGGAGAGAGAGAGAGAGAGAGAGAGAGAGAAACATTTATGTGACATGTATTGGTTGCCTCCCATAAGCACTCCGGAGGGTGGGGGGTGGTGGGGATTGGACCTGCAATCCTCCCATGTGCAGGCTGACACTAACCACTGAACCGGCCGGCCAGGGCTCTCCTGGGCTTTTGATTGTAATTACTTTGAGTCTACAGCTCATTTGGGGAAACTGACATTTTCACAGTATTGACATTTTCCAATCCATGTATATGGTATATCTCTCCATTTACTTAAAATTAATTTTATGTAATTACAATAGTCATTAAACCTGTTGCTATATTAATATGCCTTTTCTTTCAGTTTGCTGATGTTCTTTTTTTTAAATTTCCAGTAAAACGATTTTAGATATAATAATATTACATGCAATAAACGCTAATATTTCAAGAAAAACGATCTTAAAATAATAATGTTACATGTAATAAACATTAATATCTCAAGAAAAACGATTTTAAATATGATAATGTTACCTGCAATAAACACCAATTATTCAAAAAAATGATCTTACGTATAATATTACATGCAATAAACATTAATATTTCAAAAATAAATGGATTTTAAGTATAATAATATTATCAGAACTGTACTAACATAGTATGATTTCACAAAAGTTGTAGGAAATATTAAAAACCTGCAAATAATAGGATTACTTCTATTCTAGGATATTTTTCCCTCTCTGGCTCTATTTTTGTTAATCAGTTTATATTGTTCATTATCTTCCACAAATGAGTGAGATGCTATGATATTTATCTTTCTCTGACTGGCTTATTTCACTTAGCATGATGCTTTTAAAGTCTATTTTCTTGGATATGAGTATTGGTACTCCAGTTTTTATTCTTTTCCATTTTCATGGAAAGATTTTTCCATCCCTTCACTTTCACCCTCTGTGTGTCTTTTGTTTAGAGGTGGCTCTCTTATAGACAGCATATAGTTGGGTCTTGTTTTTGTATCCATTCAGCTACCCTACACCTTTTGATTGGAGCATTTAATTTATTTACATTTAGGGTTATTATTGAGAGGTACTTATTTATAGCCATTTTAATTCTGTATGGCTAGGTTTCTCTCTTGTGTTTTTTTCTTCTCAGCAATCTCTTACAGCAATCCCTTTAGCATTTCTTATAATGCTGGATTGATGGTGATGAACTCGGTTAGCTTTTTTTTTGTCTGGAAAGCTCTTTATTTGACCATCTATTTTGAATGATAGCCTTGCTGGATATAGTAATCTTGGTCTCAGATCCTTGCTTTCCATTACCTTGAGTACTTCATGCCATTCCCTTCTGACCTGTAGTGTTTCTGATAAATCAGGTGTCAGCCTTATAGGAACTCCTTGTAGTTAACAGTTTTCTTTTCTCTTGCTGCCTTTAAGATTCTTTCTTTGTCTTTAATTTTTGGCATTTTAATTATGTGTCTGGGCATGGGTCTGTTTGGGATTCTCTGTGCCTCCTGAACTTGAATGACTTTCCTTTACCAGGTTAGGGAAGTTTCTACAATTATTTCTTCAAACACCTTCTCTATTCCTTTCTCCCTTTCTGCTTCTTCTGGCACACCTTTTATTCTAATATTGTTATGTTTCACATTGTCCCACAGCTCCCTGAAGCTGTCCTCCTGTTTTTTAATTGTTTCTTTCTAAAGGGTTCTGTAATTGAGTGATATTTTCAACTCTGTCTTCTAATTCACTGATTCTATCCTCAGCTTCCCCCAATGCTGTGTATTCTTTCCAGTGTGTTCTTTATTTGTGTTATGTCATTCTTTATATGACTTCTTTTTTCATAGTTGTTAATATCTTTTTTCATACTGTTGATCATTTAAAAAAATATATATTTTATTGATTTTTTTACAGAGAGGAATGGAGAGGGATAGAGAGTTAGAAACATCGATGAGAGAGAAACATCAATCAGCTGCCTCATACACACCCCCTACTTGGGATGTGCCTGCAACGAAGGTACATGCCCTTGATTGGAATCGAACCTGGGACCCTTCAGTCTGCAGGCCGAAGCTCTGTCCACTGAGCCAAACCGGTTAGGGCCTGTTGAGCATTTTTTTTTTTTTAAATTTCTTTATTGATTAAGGTGTCACATATTTGTCCTCATCCCCCCATTCCCATCCCACACCCCTCCCCATGGATGCCCCAACCCTCTGTTGAACTTAAGCATTGGTTAGGCTCATATGCATGCACACAAGACCTTTGGTTGATCTCTCCCCCCTCCCCCCACCCTCCCCTATCCTCCCTCTGAGGCCCGATAGTCCGATCGATGCCTCCTTGTTTCTGGTTCTGTTCTTGTTCATCACTCTATGTTGTTCATCATTTCCCCTAGATGAGCGAAATCATGTGTCACTAGAGATATACTTATAAGAATTGAATGTGCGAGGAGCAATAATAGTTATGCTGACAGGCAAATGAATCAGTCTGTAGTGAGTTTCTTTCTGGACCAACAGTTCTTTTGAGACCCAATATCAATGTCCACCAGTTCCTTATGAGTACATGTCGGCACTGACCCCTCAGCTCTGGCTGGTGGACAAATGGTGGTAATGCAGGTCCGACTCCCTCTGGTTTGGTCTCGGCCGGACCCAGGGTCGCGTGACCTCACCCGGATCCAGGGGCCCACGGCCTCACCCGGACCCGGGACCCAGGCTCACCCGGATCCAGGGGCCCACGGCCTCACCCGGATCCAGGGGCCCACGGCCTCACCCGGACCCGGGACCCAGGCTCACCCGGATCCAGGGGCCCACGGCCTCACCCGGACCCGGGACCCAGGCTCACCCGGATCCAGGGGCCCACGACCTCACCCGGACCCGGGACCCAGGCTCACCCGGATCCAGGGGCCCACGGCCTCACCCGGACCCGGGACCCAGGCTCACCCGGATCCAGGGGCCCACGGCCTCACCCGGACCCGGGACCCAGGCTCACCCGGATCCAGGGGCCCACGGCCTCACCTGGACCCGGGGCCAGGCTCACCCGGATCCAGGGGCCCACGGCCTCACCCGGACCCGGGACCCAGGCTCACCCGGATCCAGGGGCCCACGGCCTCACCCGGACCCGGGACCCAGCCTCACCCGGACCCAGGGGCGCATGGCCTTGCCCAGACCCAGGATTCAGCCTCACCCGGACCCAGGGGCGCATGGCCTTGCCCGGACCCAGGGGCACGTGGCCTCACCCGGACCCGGGGCCCAGCCTCACCCTGACCCAGTTCCCAGCCTCACCCGGACCCAGGGGCACGCGGCTTCACCCAGATCTAGGACCCAGCGGGGTTTCATCTTCTTGATCCCAATTCCTGTTGGTCAATTCCCTCTCAGCAATTCCTTCGGCCATTTTCTCAGAGTTCCAGGGCAGCCACCGCAGAACTCGTTGGGCGGCGGGCTCGGCGAAGCTCCGGTGTGCCCGGTGCGCGGCGGCGGGCTGGTCCGGAGTGGCTGCGTCGGCCCTTGGGTCTGCAGCTGTGGCCGGTCGCCGAGTGTGTGCACCTGGCCTCTTCCGGGGCGTTGAGCTTCTTGAAGGACTCGGAGGTCAGCAAGCGCGTAGTCTCCCACCCCATGTCTCCCAGGGGCTCGTCTGTCCGTGCTCGGCAGCGAGTGAAGCCTTCCCCTCAGCCGGAGACCGCTGGGGGAACTGCGCCGAGCACGATCCAGGCCGCCATTGTGTCGCCTGAGCCGTAGTTTTTAAAGTGTGGTCTTTGGGTCACCGGCATCAGCTTCATCCCGCGTACCCCTCTCTTTTATTCTAGTTGTAGAGCATCTTCTCAGTCAGCCCTCCGGTGGTTCTGGATGGTGTCTGCTCTGCTCTCCCGTCGTAGTCTCAAAATTGTTGTGGTAGGCAGCAATCAGGCTTCTGCCCTATGCCTCCATCTTGGTCCTTGTTTGTATAGTTAAGTCTTGATTGTTGTTGGTGTCACTGGGAGGAATTGTCCTCCAGGCCAATTGGCCGTGCGGACCCTCTGTGTCTATAAAGGAAGAGTTGCTGTGCGGGAGACACGTTTATGTGCCGGGTCTTGGTGCAGCAAGGCTTTGGCGCTCACTGCGTCTGTTGAGCATTTTTAACATCATTACTCTGAACTCTGTTTCAGATACATTTCTTATTTCTGCTTCATTTATCTCTTCTGAAGAATTCCCTAGTTCTTTCATCTGAGGGTTGTTTCTTTGTCTCCTATTTTGGTTGTCTGTTTGGGTTTGTGACTATGTTTTAGGTAGGTCCTCTACACTTCTCAATCTCTAGTGCAGGACAGTGGACAGTGTTAAAAGCTATTTCTGACTAATTGGATTAGGCAAAGACTCAAAGCCTTCAGAGACTGCCTCTGTCTATAGACTTAATAGGATTTTGACTTGAGTGGCCCCAGGCAATCGTCCTCATCTGTGGGAAGAGTTTTTTCATTAGTGGGGCTGTTGCTTCTGCTTGGAGGCTAATTGTTACTTTTAACCTCTTATGTGGCCTCAGGGCAAGGTGGTATTCAGTAGGATGTGTCAACTGTCTTTCCCACAGGCAAGGCAGATGTCTGTGTGGGAAAGACGTCCTCCACTTTGTGAGGGAATGACTCAGCCCAGGAAGCTTGGGGTGTCTGCCTTCTGAGCTCTATCCCTCCTTTCTGCTCTCAGAGCTCCAGTCGACTTCACCCTCCCTCTGCTAGAGCACAAGGTGGGTGGCTCCACAGGGAATTTTTGTGAGTTGGCCCTTTATGAGGGTACCTGATCTTCCAGCTGCCACTCCCTGGCAGACAGCACCCCACTGTTTTTCACTGCTAGGTGTTAAGTGGATACCCTCCTCTGTTAGATGCTCTCTGCTGGGGAGATCAGCTTTGGGATTAGATCCCAGAGTTCTCAGTGGCATCTCCCCGCTACCCCCCTCTCCTGACTGCTGAGATATTTTTCCGGGACTTCAGTTTCCGTCCCTGGGTTCCCTGCCATCCCTTTCCTGCCTCCGCCCCGCCTACCAGTCTCTATGCAGTCTCCACCTTCGGTCCTTGGGTATCAGCGTTCTCTATTGTGAGTTTTCCATTGATTATTCAGGAAACCTTTACATATTTCAGTTGTAATTTGCATCTTGTTCCTCGGATCATGTCCATGCAGCATCCCCCTACTTTCCTGACATTTTTAATCTCTCCTAGAAATCAAGAAGTTCTTG
Source organism: Cnephaeus nilssonii (assembly GCF_951640355.1). Lineage (NCBI taxonomy): Eukaryota > Metazoa > Chordata > Mammalia > Chiroptera > Vespertilionidae > Cnephaeus > Cnephaeus nilssonii. The sequence goes on from NC_137077.1 coordinate 101,030,581, forward strand.
ATATTCATCCTTAGTCTATAGACTGTATTTGATGTATAAGGTTTTTATTTGATTAGTAGTGGCCCGGTGCACGGATTCGTGCACAATGAAAGGAAATTAATTAGAAGAAATATTTTAATATTGCTATTTGCCCTTTCTCTAAAATAGAAGTGTCATCCAAATTCACGATCAACAGTGACAGATCAAAACACATGCATGTGATTGGTGCCAAGCTTTATATGTATTGCACATGCACGTGTCAACGTTTATTTTAAATTGCCAGTGCTTGTCATTTGTACCGGCCATTCGGTTGGTTAGATGGACGTACAGTCGGTCACTTAGCCTTTATATATATAGATTGCATTGATTCCTTTTATCTCAGACTGTGCCCACCTCTGGTACTTGCTGTGCTATCATTTGGAATCATTAAACTGTTTTAGGGTTTGGGGAATTGGATACAAAGACTATGTAAAAAAATTGTTTCCTGCCCCCACCAGCTTAGTTTGGTGAATTGTAAACCATTGTTCAATTTGTTTTAGATGGTTAAGCATTTGTGCTATGTCTGCTGTTTCACAACACTGCCAACTTGTTCTCTCAGATACTTTGGTCTTATCTCCTTTGCTTAGAGAATTTTCTCTCAGTTATGATAGACCTTGATTTTCCATTTTTTTCCCCCCAAATTTTGCTAGGATGTTATCTCCTGACTGTATTACATTAAGATAGCATCACTCTCCATGCTTTACTCTCAAGTTTTTTTTTCTTCAGAGCATTTACGGTTTTAATTTGTATGTCTTTCTCTCTGACAGAATGTAAGCTCCACAAAAGCAGGGACTTAGTTTTGTTTAATACTATAATCCTAGCAGTTGTATTCTATTTTTTTTTAAATTTCTTTATTGATTAAGGAGTATTCTAATAATTCCTAACCACATAGTAAGCTTATAGTAATTATTTAATAAATGAATGAGGGAAGGAATGAAAGCAATAGACAACGCATGTGATAGTATTTTCCCCCACTGCTAACTTTGGTTAATTGGTGTTTTTTTTTAAAGTCATAGCTAGGCATTGGTAAAAAAAAAAAATATATATATATATATATATATATATATGTATGTATATATATATATATGTACATATATAGACACATATGTATTTTTTAAAATGTTTTATTGATTTCAGAGAGGAAAGGAGAGAGAGAATCATTGATCGATTGTCTCCTGCACACCCCCTACGGGGGATTGAGCCCGAAACCCAGACACCTGCCCTTGACCGGAATTGAACCTGGGACCCTTCAGTCCGCAGGCTGACACTCTATCCCCTGAGCCAAACCAGCTCTCGCGTAGGAATTGGTAAATATTTAACCAGTTCTCACAGGTAACTTTTAGAATAATTGAAAAACAGTTTTAATGGGATGGGCAAGGTGTTGAATATTTTATTTGTCAGATATTTCAAAATCATGATCTCTTAGCTTTCCATAGCAACACTGGCTATTATTTGTCCCATGTTTCAGGTGAGAAAATTAGGCCAGAGATAATAAGTATTTTGCTTAAGATTGCTCAGCTAAAAAGTGGCGAAGTTTAGTCTGATGCTAAATTTTTTTTTCATATAATTTAAAAAAATGTTTTTATTGATTTTAGACAGAGGAAGGAAGAGGGAGAGATAGAAACATCTATGAGAGAACCATTGATTGGCTGCCTCCCGCATGCCCTCTAATGTAGATCGAGCCTGCATACGTCCTCACTGGGAATCAAACCTTGACCTCTTGTTTCATAGTCAGCACTCAGTCACTGGGCTCTACAAATTCTTGCCTTTAAAAAATTTGTTTTATTTGTTGATTTCAGAGAGGAAGGGAGATAGATAGAAACATCACTGATGAGAGAGAATCACTAATTGGCTTCCTCCTGCACGCCCCCACTTCGGGGGATTGAGTCTGCAACCCGGGCACCTGCCCCTGGCTGCAATGGAACTTGGGACCCTTTAGTCCGCAGGCGGACGCTCTATCCACTGAGCCAAACTGGCGAGGGCAAATTCTTGCTTTTTATCTTGTGCTACAAGTGGAGTTGTTTATTCTTCCTGTGACTCCATGCTCAGGAACTTTGTTGTTAGTTAAACCTTCTCATGGAATTCAGGATGTTGTTTTCTGGGCTGCTAGATTATTGGATCTCAGTTAAAATGTCACTTCATGGAGAGGATTTCCTGACTGCCTTATCTAAAGTGTGTTCCCTCAGTTATTCTTTCTAATAGTTCTTAAAATGATTATTTTGTTTATACTCTTTTATCTCTCAGAAGACTTTAGGGATTATTTTGTTTACCCTTGTATTCCTGGCCCCAAGTACCGTCTTGGTACTTACTAGGTGTAGCGGTTAATAATGTGGATTTTTTCCCATAGATGGAGTTACACATATGTTGATATATATGTGCTTTGATATGTATGGTGTTTTGTTGTATTGACAACAAGCTTCAAAACGTCATATGTCAAATTTTCTGAAGGTGTTAACATCATAGATATTTTTACACTTAAAAATGTAGAATTTCATGCCAAAAAAGAGTATTTGCGGGAAGTTATAATTCATTACTTTATTTTGAAGAAAAGGGCTGCTGAATACTTCAGGAAGCTTATGGCGAACATGCTCCATCTCAAGATACTTGTGAACGCTGGTTTAAATGCTTTAAAAGTGATGATTTCGATGTGAAAGACAATGAATGTTCAGGTTAACTGAAAAAGTTTGAAGACCAACAATTACAAGCATTATTGGATGAAGATGCATGTCAAACTCAAAAAACAACTTGCAGAAAGATTAAATGTTGCTCAGCAAACAATTTCCAATCATTTACAAGCAATGGGAAAGATTTTAAAGGAAGGAAAATGGGTGCCACATCAACTGAACGAAAGACAAATGGAAAACCGAAAAGTCATTGGTAAAATGTTGCTTCAGTGGCACGAAAGAGTCTTTTTTGTATCGAATTGTGACTGGTGATGAAAAGTGGATTTATTTTGAGAATCCCAAACGCACAGAATCATGGGTTGATCTAGGTCAATCATCAACATCTACTGAAAGGCCAAATCCCTTCAGAAAGAAGACAATGCTCTGCATTTGGTGGGATCCGGAAGGTATGGTGTATGATGAGCTTCTAAAACCAGGTGAAACCGTTAATACTGATTGCTACCGACAACAAATAATCAATTTGAACCATGTTTTGATCATGAAACAACCAGAATGTTCCAGAAGACACAGCAAAGTAATTTTGCTTCATGATGACGCACCATCACATACTTCAAAACCAGTTAAAGACACATTAAAAGATCTTGCCTGGGAAGTATTAACCCACCCGCTGTATTCACCAGACCTTGCTCCTTCAGATTACCACTTGTTCTGATCGATGGCACACGCACTTTCTGAGCAGCACTTCAAAACATACAAAGGAGTGGAAAATTGGGTCTCTGAATGGTTTGCCTCAAAACAAGAAAAGTTCTGTTGGGATGGTATCCACAAATTACCTGGAAGATGGGGAAATGTGTAGCTAGCAATGGACATTACATTGAATAAAGCACTTTTGATGTTTCTCTTAAATGTTCATGTTTTCTTTGATTACAAAATCCACATTATTAACCGGTACACCTGGTACTAGGTAATGAATTATTTATTGATGAACGGACTGACTCTCAGACATCTGAGTTAAATGAAGTAATTTGGTATCATAGTGATTTAGTTATTAAATGTAGACATATTATGTAATCAAAATTTCTCTTGAAAATTTCTTTTAAATTGTCTTAAAATGGTATATATTACAAATGGTTTATGTATTTGTGCAGTATATATAATTATTAACATGGAAAAGTATGTGTACATTATGTACTTATGCTCTTTTGAAATTACAAGAGGCAGAAAAATGGGGGTGGAGGAAAATTAAACATCTTTATTTCTGATAATAATGGTATATTCACATTGTTAAACATTAGAATCGCACCTAGCTCATGCCTAGAATTGCACAGGAATGATAGACACTCAATAGTGAAATTTTTCTCTTTCTAGCTTTTTAAATTTTTAAAAAGATTATTGCAGGTTAAATTAAATGAAAATTCTGGAGAGAGGGGACAAAAATAAATTTACAATTGTTTGTATAGAAAATAAATACTATTGTAGACTTATTTTTGCCCCACTCTGTATAATGGTCTATTTTTACCATTTTCCAGCTGATACTTAAAAATAATGTTGGAGCCCTAGTCGGTTTGGCTCAGAGGATAGAGTGGACTGCGGATTGAAGGGTTTTAGGTTTAATTTGGGTCAAGGGCACATTGCCCGTGTTGTGGGCTGGATCCCCAGTAGGGGTTGTGCATGAGGCAGTCGGTTAATGATTCTCTCTCATCATTGATGTTTCTATCTCTCTCCCTCTCTGAAATCAATAAAAAAAATATTAAAAAAAAATAATAATGAGCCGAAACCGGTTTGGCTCAGTGGATAGAGCGTCGGCCTGCGGACTCAAGGGTCCCAGGTTCGATTCCGGTCAAGGGCATGTACCTTGGTTGCGGGCACATCCCCAGTAGGGGGTGTGCAAGAGGCAGCTGATCGATGTTTCTCTCTCATCGGTGTTTCTAACTCTCTATCCCTCTCTCTTCCTCTCTGTAAAAAATCAATAAAATATATTAAAAAAATAATAATAACGATGTTGGAGTTGCTTCCCTAAAAGCAGAAAAATGTGACTCTGGCCTGGTGGCTTAGCTGATTAGAGTGTTGTCTCGTATACCAAAGGGTTGTGGGTTCGGTTCCCGGTCAAGGGCACGGATCTAGGTTTTGGGTTCCATCCCTGGTTGGAGGCAGTCAATACATGTTTCTTCCCAGCTTTCTCTCTCTCTCTCAAAATCTATAAAAACATATACCCTTAGGTGAGGACCAAAAAGAAAAATGCAAAAAAATGTGTCCATTTCAATTTTAGTTAGGAGAAGAAATTTTCTCTTTAAAACAACCCTTTAATGGTATTTGCATTTACTAATTGTTAGCATTTGCCACATTCCCCCCACCCCCACCCCCACTATATATACACACCCAAATTTTGCTTGCAAATTCATTGTTAATCAGCTACAGACATTATACTATACCCCTGGATACAGTGCTTGGCATGTGTCTCCTGAGAATATTCTCTCATAAAGCTACAATATCATTATCACACTGAGGAAATTTAACATTTATTCAGTATTATCTAATATATAGTCTGTGTTTGAAATTTCCCCATTCCATAGTAATGTTCTTTATAATTTTTTTTCAGTCTAGTAATCAAAGACCACACATTGAAGTTGTCATCTTTCTTTATCTGTAATAGTTCTCCAAATGACAAAAGGTCAGTGCCAGGATATTGGAACTTTAAAAGAATTTTTCCCCCCAATTTTTTCTTTCTTTAAAAAAAAAAAAAATATTGATTTCAGAGAGGAAGGAAGAGGGAGAGAGAGATAGAAACATCCTTGATGAGAGAGAATCATGGGTCGGCTGCCTCCTGCAAGTCCCCCACTGGGGATCGAGCGCACAACCTGGGCATGTGCCCTTGACCGGAATTGAACCTGGGACCTTTCAGTTCACAGGCCTATGCTCTATCCACTGAGCCAAACCGGCTAGGGCTAATTTTTTATTTCTTAAAGTGGGGCAAAAGTAAGTTTATATCAAGCTTTTTAAGGTACTCATTTCTCTTTTTAAAATTGATTTCAGAGAAGAAGGAAGAGGGAGAGAGAGACAGAAACATCAACGATGAGAATCATTGATCAGCTGCCTCCTTCATGCCCCCACTGGGGATTGAGCCTGCAGCCCAGGCATGTTCCCTGACCAGGAACCATGACCTCTTGGTTCATAGGTCGATGCTCAACCACTGAACCACATCAGCCGGGTAGGACATTGGCATTTTTGAAGAGTTCAGGACAGTTTTTTTCAGAATGTGCTTCAGTTTTTTTTTTCTTTTAAGTTTTAAGAGTTTATACTTATTCTTTTTTATTTTCTTTTTGGTTTTATGGAAGATTTCAAGACATTTTTGGACTTTCTCCTTTACATCTCTACTTACTTTTTTTACCTTTGGGATTTATTTATTTATGGTAAATCCAAGAACAACTTAAAAAATTTTTTTTAAAGATTTTTAAAAATTGATTTTTAGAGGGAGAGGCGGGAGAGAGAGAAACATTGATATGAGTGAGAACCATCTATCAGCTGTCTTTACATGCCCCCTATTAGGGATAAAGCCCATATTGATGTAGCTCAAATCGTTGTTATGTGTACTATTAATCCTATTTGCTATATATTTGTCCCTTTCATTTTTGTTCTTTTTGAGAAAGAATTTATTACTTCTTCCTAATATACCAATTCTCCTTCAACTTCTAGGGCTTTCTTTTAAATGAGGAGAGACAGTTGTGGCTAGGTATTTGTTGTTGTTGTTAATCGTCATCCAAGGATATTTTTTTCATTGCTATTTTAGAGAGAATGGGAGGAGGGCAGCAAGGGAGGGAGGGGGAGAGAGAGAGAGAGAAACAATGTGTGAAAGACACATCTATTGGTTGCCTCCCTCAGGAGCCCCGACTTGGAACGGGGATCAAACCTACAACCCAGGTATGTACCCTTGACTGGGAATTCAACCCTTGACCCTTTGGTGCTGACGCTCTAACCATAGAACCTCCTTGGCCAGGCAGGGCGTGGCTGGATATTTAAATAACTTTTAATTAGTAATTAAAGAAAGACAAACTTAAAAAAATATTATGTTGGTAAATATTTAAAAATACACAGTGAATGAAAATGATGCACATGAGCGTTTTTATAACTTCTGGTGCTAATGAAAATTGGTTATTTTGTTTTTGGAAGGCATTTTGCTACTGGGTATAAAAACCAAGGCCTGGGCTGGGGAGAAGCCTGCAGCCGAGGTACATGCCTTTGATGGGAATCGAACCTGGGATCCTTTGGTCTGCAGGCCCATGTTCTATCTACTGAGCCAAACCTGCTAGGAGTTTTTTGTTTTGTTTTTTAACCCTCACTTGAGGATATGCTTCCATTGATTTTAGAGATAGAGAAAGGGAGAGGGAGAGAGAGAAACATCATTTAGTTTTCTTCTGTATGTATACCTGACCAAGGATTGAACCCACAATTTGGGTATGTGCCCTGACTGGGAATTGAACCTGTGACCCTCCATTGCATGGGATAACGCTCCAACCAATTGAGCCTCACCAGCCAAGGCAAAATTTTTTTTCAATTAGAGTTTACATTATTTTTTACTGTTTTTGATATCCTCTTCCTGTTATCTTGCTCCTTAAGTATGTTGTATCTTCTGACTCCCTTTCCTTCCCCTAAGCCTGGCTGATACCTTTTGGGTCTCATTTTATGTTTTAGAAAGACTTTTCTGAAGAAGATTGGTTAAACACAGAGGCTATGAGAGGTAGGCAGAGATGGGAGTTTGAGGTCGTGGGAAAAGGGAACATGATACCATATACATAAAATATGAATTAGGTACTCATTCTTATTCTTATCCTTCATACTTTATAAAGGTTAACTACATGTTTATAAAGGTTCATAGTGGGTTTTCTTCTCTGTCATCTTAAATAGACTCTGCTCTAGAAACAAGCATTTGTCTTTGTCTGACTTTGTTGTTCACCTGTGTCTGGCTCAGCAAATGGTAATTGATTTTCTGAGTATATATGGTAAGTTCTGAGAAATTTATCTTGAGAGACAGTTTCCAAGTCTATGTCTTGGAATTATAAAACATTGGTAAGAGAATGTTAATTTTAGATACTGTATTAATCCTTATTAATGCTCTTTACCTGTCCAGGACCCCACGTCCCGTCATTGTGGAGCCAATGGAGCAGTTTGATGATGAAGATGGCTTGCCAGAGAAGCTAATGCAGAAAACTCAACAATATCATAAGTAAGATTATGTGATAAAGATATTTTACATATGTGCCATCTAGGCTATTTATTATGTCACATTTGTTTTAAAATATTTTTGGATTATAAGGTATTCTGTTTAGTCATATAATCTGGTTATTAGAGTGGCCTGGTCTACATGGAATGCTAGTTTTCTTTGTATATGGGTAAAACATTAAGTTAATACTTAGAAAAGTCCCTACTTTTATAATGGCCTGTGGTGGGTAGGTAGGAGGATATTGGCAGTATTTATGTTAGAGAAACAATGAACTCTAGATTTATGAAAATATTCCTTTAATTAGTATACTTCAGGTATGTTATTAGTTAAAAGGAGACTTTTTTGGGAGGTAGAGTTGGGGGCGGTCCCAGATAAATAACTTGGCACATTTTATCTCTTATTAGAGGTTTAAAAGAAAATTAGCCTATTGTTAAAATACTGTATATTATTTTATCAGTTTCTTTTCACCCAGTATGATGCAACTTTTTTAAAAATTTAAATATATTTTTATTGATTTCAGAGAAGAAGGGAGAGGGAGAGAGAGATAGAAACATCAATGATGAGAGAGAATCATTGATTGGCTGCCTCTTGCACTTCCCACACTGGGGATCAAGCCCATAACCCGGGCATGTACCCTCGCTGGGAACCAAACAGTGATCTCCCTGGTTTCATAGGTCAAACCGAATGGTGATCTCCTGGTTCATAGGTCAATACTCAACCACTGAGCCACATCAGCTGCGCTGATGTAACTTTTTATGTAAGTTGCTGTATAAATACATTTTAACCAGTCACTTGTTTATTATAATGAATAAAACTGTAACTGAATTGTACAAATATTGGAATATCTTGGTGCCAGGCACTGTTCTAGGTGTTACCATTGCAACTTTGCAATGTTACTGCTCTTATGCTGCTTACATTTCAGGTGGTGGAGATATAAGTAATGAACCGAAGAATAGAAAATAAGAACAAAAAAACACCCTGGCCAGTGTGGCTAAGTTGGTTGAGCTTCGTCCTGTGCACCGAAAAGTTTGCCAGTTCCATTCCCAATCAGTGCACATACCCAGATTGGGGTTCCATCCCCTATTAGATGCCTATGACAGGCAACCGATTGATGTTTTTCACATTGATATTTCTCTCTCCCTCTCCCTTCCTCTCTCTCTAAAATCGGTTAAAAAAAAAACCACCAGAAACCTGTAAAACCAAATAATGAACTAAAGATTATAAAACATCTATTAAGTAGTGAGTTTCTATTTAATTTACTTTTTAAAAGAAATCAGTATTTTTATTGTAATATATATATATATATATATATATATATGTATACATACACACACACACACACACACACACACACACACATACATACATACATACTAGAGGCCCAGTGCATGATTGAATCATGCACGTGTAGGGTCCCCTACACGCTTTCACTTTTCGCGGTGGAGCTGGGTGCCTGTCCGCTGGTGCACCAGGCCTTTCAGAAGCTTCCGGCTCCCTGCGCCTCTCAACAGCAGGGTAGCCCCCCTCAGTGGCAGCGGATCCGTGCCTCTCAAAGGCCGGATAGGCCACCCCGAGTCCTGCCCCCCAGCCTCCCGCCGTCCAATCGTGGGCGTAGCGGAGTGATGGTAATTTACATGTTACTCTATTATTAGATAGGTGTGTGTGTGTGTGTGTGTGTGTGTGTGTGTGTGTGTGTGTGTATTATTTTTGGACAAAGAGGCAGTGAGAGGGATAGAGACATAGAAACATCATTGATCAGCTCCCTACTGCATGCCCCATACACGGCATTGAGCTTGCAACCATGCATGTGTCCTGACAGTAAATCGAACCATGACCTCCTGGTTTATGGGTTGATGCTCAACCATTGAGCAACACCAGCTGGGCAGAAGTACTATCTAAAGAACTACTTAAAGCCTAGCCAGTGTGACAGCCGATCAATGATTTTCTCTCATCATTGATGTTTCTATCTCCCTTTTCCTCTCCCTTTCTAAAATCAACCTAAAAAAAACCAAAAAAAAAAAAACCACTTAAAGTGAGGTATAAAGGCCTAGATCAAAAGCCATGCATCTTGAAAGTTGATTGATACTGCCAAATGGTTCTCCAACAATTTTATACCAATTTATACTTATTGATGTATATTTAAAAGTATTTTTCTTCATGATAAATGGGTGTTAGGATTTTAAGATTTAATCGTCTGTTCAAAATACTATATTTTGCCTGTTATTTTAATTGGCATTTTTTTATTTTAGTGTAGTTGAATGTTTTTCATTTCACTTGATTCAAATGATATATAGTGGTTGCTATATGCCTAGTGATGAAGATGTATCAGAGAACAAAATAGACTAGAAATTCATGCAGTGTGGGGTGGTAAAATTCATGCAGTGTGGGGTAACCAATAATATAAATAAAATATGGTGACAGAGAATGGGAAAAGTGGGTGCTAGGGAGCAGAGGATTGTGGCTCTTTTTTGTTTGTTTGTTGTTAATCCTCACCTAGAGGATACTTTTTCCATTGATTTTTTTTTTTAGAGAGCATGAAGTGGGGAGAGAGAGAGAGACATTGAAGTGAGAGAGACACATCTATTGGTTGCCTCCCACACGCACCCTGGAGATTGAACCTGCAACCCAGGTTTGTGCCTGCAAATCAAACTTGGGACCCTTTGGTTCCCCGGGCTGACAGTCTAACAGGTGAAGCATACCAGTCAGGGTAAGTGTGGCTCTTTTACATGTGGTTAAGAAAGCCAACCTGAGATGGTCATATTTGAAGGTGACAGCTTGAAGGGGGGTGGGTTGGGAGTGAGAAGCTGGCCGTGCAGCTTGCAGAAGTGGGGTGGAGTAAAGGATGATGGTTTGAACAGATTGAATAGTAACTGTAATAGCCCTGAGAGAGGAGCATGTTGCAGGAATAGTAAAGGTGTTGGTTCAGCTGGAACATAGTGAGTAAGTGGGAAATAGAATGTATGGATGAGGTAGACAGAGGACATAATTGGGAGGAGTGTGGATTTTTAGGCCTTGTAGGCTGTTGAGCTGACTGGCTTTTCTATTTTATGAGAAAGGAAGGTGCAGAGTAGTGACTTAAATTTAACGGTGGAGTTGATTATAAAGAGCCAAGGGTGGAATTGGGGTTTAGGAACCTTGCAAAAATGGATTAGTAGTCACAATGGTGATGGTGAGAAGTGGTGAGATTCTGGATATAGTTTGAAAATAGACTGGATTTTGCTAATGTGATGGGCATATGGGAGAAACTGTTCAAAGGTTTTTGGTCTAAGTAACTAGAAGTATGGACATTCCTAATGACTTGATTTTCAGAATCCTGTAGGGGGAGCAGATTGGGGGAGGAAGATCAGGAACTCTTTTTAGACATTTTAAGTTTGAGATCTCTCTTGAGCATTCAGGTGGAATGTCAAGTCAATAGTTGGATTTCTGTTTGGATTTTAGATGAGCTGGCTGGGCTAGAGTTATCTCATGTGATAGAAAAGTATGTCAAAGGACTGAACCCTGGAATATTCCAATATATACAGGCAGGAAGGAATCAGCAAAGACTGAGTGAGAGCCATTATTGGAGTAGGTAGGACAGCTAACAGAGTATCCTGGAAGCAAGAGAAAGAATTATTCCAGGGAAGAAGAATCAGTACTAACCCTATATATTAAAAGGCTAATATGCAAATTGTCCCTTCTGGTGGGAATTTGACCGGGAGTTAGATGTGCGCTCACCACCAGGGGGCAGCGCGGAACATGGCAGGTGTCAGCGATGCTGCGCTGGCAGCGGGCGGCAGTGGAGGTGCTGCTGGCCAAGAGCGGGACCACAGCAGGATGATGGAGCAGGTGAGTGGGTGGCACCAGGCCAAGGCAGGTGCGAAGGGAGGCCCCGGCTGGCAGCAGCACCAGGCAGCTGGGGAAGGGAGACCCCTGCTGGCGGCGGTGGTAGGCAGGCAGGGGGCCGCAGGAGGGAGGCTCTGGCTGGTGATGGCAGGCAGCCGGGGGAAGGGAGGCCCTGGTCAGAAGCCATTAGGGACCCTACCTGTGTGTGAATTTCGTGCACTGGGGCTCTAGTTAGTTATAATTTATAACCATTTAAATCTCTCTTATTATGCTATTTTACAAAGACTTATTATGATATCCTATTCTCTTGACCTTTTTTCTGGTTATAGCTTATCACTACAAATTTGAAATAGAGTATTCTTTTGGATTCAGGAATTAGAGAACTGGAATTATAAGGGTGTTATAAGAAATGGAATTTATAGACAACATTTGTTTGTGTATTGATTTAATTATCCTAACAAACCCATAAGATCTCGGTATATTCCAAATTTTACTTCTGCAGAGTTATGCTGAGAGGGAAAAATGTTCACAAAGCATAAGAGACACCATTAAAATTTATTTCTAACTCCCCAAATCTATATTGTTTCAAAAGTGTTTCCTTTGGGAGAAGGAATAATTTTTAATATTTATTGTTATAATCAGTATCTGAATGAGGAACTACTAACTAATAATTCTTTCGGAATAATTAGTGGGTGGTAGATCCCCTTATTTCTTTCCTAGACAGTGCTTTCATCCTCACCTGAGGATAGGTTTTTATTGCTTTTTTTAGAGTGAGGAAAGGAGAGGGAGAGAGGGAGAGAAACATTGATGTAAGAAACATTGATCTGTTGCCTCCCATATGCAACCCAACTGTGAATCAAACCCGTAACCTTGGTATGTGCCTTGACGGAATGGAACCCGAGATCTTTTGGTGAATGGAATGCACAGATGACACTCCAAGTAAGCTCCACCTGCCAGAGCCCCAGACAGTACTTTTTAAAACAACAAAATTCAAATCTGTTTTTTAGGGTTAAACTACCTAGACCATGGCTCATTTTGGTTTTCCTCATATTCCTCTGAATATCTTTGAAACTGTTTCTTGTCACTGCATCTTTTTCTTTGTGACAACTTCTCTTTTTATGTCCCAACTTTGTCCCAGCCACCCACCCATTTTCCCCTTCCTACCCCCTAATAGAAGTTAAAATTTATGAATATATTGCTTCTTATACTTTTATTTGTGGAGTGGGGATTCTATTTTTACGAGTACTTTTTAATAGAAGCTATCATAGGCAAATATAATTGGAGAATTTCTTTGAATTTCAGGTATATTCATAGGTTTTTATTTTTTTAAAATTTAGGTAATATTTTGGCTCATTGTAATAAATAATAAATGTATGCATTGTGCCAGATATTGTGGTATAGCTGTTAACAGACATTTCATGTCTTTATTGAGTTTATAGAATAGCAAGGGAAACAAGTATTGAACAAATAACTACAATTGTAGTAAGTTAGGTCTTTATTTTTTGGCCTAGCCAATTATCCTGTCACATAAAATTTAGTAAACTCTTACCTGCTTTTACTACTATCCCTAAAAGTTACTACTTAAAAGGGGAAAAAAAATTGATTCCAGACAATTAACTTCTGACACATTTGATTTATATGTTGCAGATTCATTATGTAAAATTATTTGTTGAATGAATACTAGAAAGGCCTTCTTATAGGTGATAATTAGGGGAGTACAGGTTTAGTATCCTATTGCATAGGTTTGAATTCTGTTTTCATTACTTATTATTGGGGCATTCTTGGGCAGTTTCTCAAAATCAGGCTTTTTAAAAATCCACATCACAGTATTGCCATGAGGCAATTCAGGTAGAGTATTTGCCTGACAGTGCCATGAATATTGTGAGTGCTCAGTAAATGGCGCTTTTATTTTTAGCTGTTTTACCTTTTAAACATACACTTCTGTATGTTTTTAACTGTAAACTTAGGGAAAGAGAACAGCCACCACGTTTTGCTCAGCCTGGGACGTTTGAATTTGAGTATGCATCTAGATGGAAGGCTCTTGACGAAATGGAGAAGCAGCAGCGTGAGCAGGTCGACAGAAACATCAGAGAAGCCAAAGAGAAGCTGGAGGCAGAAATGGAAGCAGCCAGGCATGAGCACCAGTTGATGTTGATGAGACAAGGTAAGGTGGATTCATGTAGATGGGTTGAATTTTTTTTTTTTCTTAAGGCTTATTACAAGTAGTGTTGTTGGAGGTAATTAAGAATGTTAAATTTTGCTCGTAGAAAGTATATGATTCTGCTGACAAAAATCAGGAAAGTAGATAATTTTTGGTATGTAGATAATGTTAAAAAGGCACACATCAAGATTTTTTGTTGTTGTTGTTGTTGAAAGAACTAGTCCACATGCTGGCTATTTAAGATTATTACCACATGTGAAAATATTGCAAATGGATATTCTTTGGCAGAGATTAAAAAAAAAAGATTCATGTCCTAGACATTTGGCTCAGTGGATAGAGTGTCGACCTTCGGACTGAAGGGTACCAGGTTCAATTCCGGTCAAGGGCACATGCCTGGGTTGTGGGCTCTATCCCCAGTAGGGGTTGTGCAGGAGGCAGATGATCAGTGATTCTTTCTCATTGATCTTTCTCTCTCTCTCCTTTCCTCTCTGAAATCAACAAAATTATTTTTAAAAATTTGAAAAGAAAAGATTCATGTGTACTGGTAGATATGATTTAGGAAGACTAAATTCTTAGTGATTGCAAGAACATTTTAAACACTAGAGACAGAGCTAACTGAATTTCTAAGTCATAATTTACTGGTCAAATAGCTAACAACATGATAAACTCTTTAAATCTACATCAGAAGCTTACTTCTTGTCCCCTTTCCTCTTTCTAGGTTTCTTTTTATACCTATCTTTATTATTTCTCTCTTTTCCTTTTTTTTTTTTTTTTTTTTTTGTTCTTTAATTCTCCAAATAATCTTTTCTGGTTTTTCCTACCACTCATCTTTTTCACTATTTATAATAGTTTTGTATTAAAAATAAAAGCACCTAATTTTTATTATTTTACTCTTAAATCTTTTTTTTTTAAACATCTTTATTGTTGAAAGTATTATAGCCCAGCTGGCGTGGCTTAGAGGTTGAGCATCGACCTATGAACCCGGAGTACACGGTTTGATTCTCTGTCATGGCATGTGCCAGGATTGCGGGCTCCAATCCCCCAGTGTGGGGCGTACAGGAGGCACTGATCAATAAATTCTCTCTCATCATAAAGAAGAAAGTATTACATATGTCCCCTTTTTCTCTCATTGACCCCTTATACCCTGCCCCCTCATGTTTTTGTTTTTTTTAATTTAGCATTTTAGTAAATGTTTATCTACCTTTTCTGGGCTGCCCCCAAAGATCAAGGTCCTCCCCTTCCCCCCCAGATGCCTTTCTGGATTTCTGCAGTAGCTTTCTTATCGGACGTTTTTCTATCCTCCTCTAAACCATTTAAAAAAAAATATATATATATGTTTTTATTGATTTCAGAGAGGAAGGGAGAAGGAGAGAGAGAAACATCAAGGAACAGAGAGAATCATTGATCGCTGCCTCCTCCACGCCCTACACTGGGGATTGAGCCTGAAACCTGGGTAGTGCCCTGTTCAGGAGTCGAACCATGACCTACTGGTTTGTAGGTTGGCATTCAACCACTGAACCATGCCGGCTGGGCTAAACCATTATTTTTTAATTCTAGAGCCAGTATTTCTTTGAAAGATTTAAATTTGTTTATCACTTAATCTGTAAATCCTTTTGGTAGATTCTCATTTCCTTTAGAACAAAAATACTGGATTTTACTCCCTCTCCCTATTCAGAAAATGTTCATTGAACAGTTATGCTCAAGTCTCTGAATAACTGCCGATGCCAAATAAGTTAAAACAGAATCCAGCTCAACCAACAATAGAAATTGGTCAGACTTTTATTTTATTTACTAGTCGCCCTGCGCACAGCATGAATCTTTGCGCCTGTAGCTCGCTGCCCTGCCCTCCTGTAGCTCCCCCCGCACCCCCATAGCTTGCTGTCCTACCCCTCCTGTAGCTCTCTGCCGCCTGCTTGTAGCCAGTAGCTCACTGCTGCCCTCCTGTAGCTCCCACCCCGCCCCCCCGCCAATAGCTTGCTGCCCTGCCTTCTCCCGTAGTGCTCTGCCCCACCCTCCTGCTGATCCGTGATCCCGTCGTTACACGGTCAGTTGTTAACGCTTCACGGCGTAATGACCATTTGCATATTATATCTTTATTGTATAGGATTTTAAAAAATATGTAAGGCTTTTTGAATTTGTGTGACATCTTTGCTCAGGGGCCATGCTAACCTCTGTATCGTTCCAATTTTAGTATATGTGCTGCTAAAGTGAGTACCAGACATTTCTTTTAATTTAGACCCTAAACCTAGCTGTTCTGTAAGTTTTCTAATAAAATTGAGCTCATTTATATGATATAGTATGCTTAAAAAGTATTTCTCTTGCAGAATATTTGAAAATTGTTACCTAAGATAAAAAAATCCAGAATCATTGGCTAGTTAGAGCTGAAAGAGAGAGCTTAAGGTTCATCCAGTTTGGTGGTTTTGTGGTTTTAAAATTTGGTTGCACATCAGAATTAACTGGGAAATTTTAAAAACTTGATTTATTAGGCTCCAGCACTTCTATCTGATATGAATTGTTCCCTGTTCATAGACTGTTAGGTCCTTTACCACTTTAGTTTCCCACTATCTACAGTCATGACATGGCTAGTAAATAAGAAGTGAAAGCACTACAAGATATTTTGTTGCTATTGACAGTAGTGTAAGTCATTACTTCAGCACTCATTTAATGTTAGTTGTAAGAAACATTGTCTGAGGTATTAAGGATATAGTGATGACAAAGAACAATATTTATTTTTTTTAGGCCTCATAGAGATCTTGTGAGCTCTTAGAAAACTTTGCCCTGCCCAGCCGGCATGGCTCAGCGATTGAGTGTCCACTTATGAACCAGGAGGTTAGGGGTCAATTCCTGGTCAGGGCATATGGTTGGGTTGCAGGCTCAATTCCCAGTAGGAGGCAGCCGATCAATGATGTTTCTATCTCTTTCTCCTTCTCCCCTCCTCTCTGAAATTAATAAAAATATTTAAACAAAAAAAACCTCGCTTTGCCTTACCCAAAGGGTATATTGACTTCTGAAGTAATTTTGCAAAGTTAATTCTCATGAGCTTTTATTTTATTGCTTTTTTGTGTTTTTGTTTATAATCCTTGTTAACAATATTCTGGTTTATAAAATTTGAAAAGCACATTTCTTAATGTTTTCCAGTCTGTGCTTCTGGGTTTTCTTCTCATCTTGTATTTATTTCAGCAAAAGTCTGCAGGTGATAAGTTTGTTTCAATGTTAGTTTGTTTAAAATTCTTTTATTTTTGTTCTACATTTATTATATATTTCGTCCAGCATTTCTAAGGGTGTTTTTAAGTCGGGGAAGGACTCTAGGTAATCTTATTTTTTGTGGCTCTGTGGAAACACGGGACTTGCCTTTGACCTATTATGGAAGGAGAAAGCTCAAACAGTACAGGAAAAATCCCTCTTGCCTTTCCCACCTTCTATTTTCTGTGGGAAACACTATTTCCTCTGTACTTAAGTTTCTTTTGTATTTTTAAAACATTTAAAATATATATATATATTTTAAATGTATTTTTATTGATTGCAGAGAGGAAGGGGAAGGGAGGGATAGAAACATCAATGATGAGAGAGAATCATTGATTGGCTGCCTCCTGCATGCCCCTACTGGGGATTGAGCCCTGACTGGAAATCAAACTGTGACCTCCTGATTCATAGGTAGATGCTCAACCACTGAGCCATGCCGGCAGGCTTTAAATTACATTTTTATTGATTTTAAAGAGTGAAAGGGAAAAGGAGAGAGAGAGAGAGAGAGAGAGAGAGAGAGAGAGAGAGAGAGAGAGAGAGAGAGAGAAACCTTGATCTGCTTTCTCCTGTACGCTTCCTACTTGGAATCGAGCCCACAACACGGGCATGTGCCCTGACTGGGGATTGAACCATGACCTCTTGGTTCATAGGTTCATACTAAACCTCTGGGCCATGCTGGCTGAGCACACCAGTATTTTTAATAATTGCTTCATTTATACTTTACCAAATTTTATTTAGTCCCTTCTAGATCCAAATTTCTTTATACTCATTACATGTTATATTTTTCCTTGTCTGTGTTTGATCATAAGTATAGTAGCAGTTCTTGAATTTTCTTCATGGTTATTTTTTGTGTTTCCTTTGTTATCTTCTTACTACAGGCCCGGTGCACGAAATTCGTGCATGGGTGTATGTATGTGTGTGTGTGTGTGTCCCTCAGTCCAGCCTGCACTCTCTCCAGTCTGGGACCCCTCGAGGGATGTCCGACTGTCCGGTGGGATCGGGCCTAAATGGGCAGCTGGACATCCCTCTCACAATCCAGGACTGCTGGCTCCCAACCGCTCACCTGCCTGCCTGCCGGATTGCCGCTAACCACTTCTGCCTGCCAGCCGGATCACCCCCTAACCACTCCCCTGCCAGCCTGATTGACGCCTAACTGCTCCCCTGCAGCCCAGTTGCCCCTAATTACCCTCCCCTGCTGGCCTGGTCACCCATAACTGCCCTCCCTTGCCAGGCTGGTCACCCCTAACTGCCCTCCCCTGCAGGCCTGGTCTCCCCCCTCCCCCAACTGCCCTCCCCTGCAGGTCTGGTTTCCCCCACACACACAATTGCCCTCCCCTGCAGGCCTGATTGCTCCCAACTGCCCATCCTTGCAGACCTGGTCCTTTCCAGCTGGCCTGATCGGCCACAACTGCTCTCCCCTGCTGGCCATCTTGTGGCAGCCATCTTGTGTCCACCTAGGGGTGGTCATCTTTGACCACATGGGATATGCCATCTTGTGTGTTGGAGTGATGGTCAATTTGCATATTACCTCTTTATTATATAGTATATATATAAACTTGAGGCCCCGTGTATGACGTTCATACACTCAGTGGGGGGTGGGGGGGTGGTCCTCAGCCTGCCCTGTGTCCTCTTACAGTCCAGGACTCCTTGGGGGACATCCCCTGAGGGGTCCTTATCACTGCCACAGAGGCGGGAGAGGCTCCTGCCACCGCCGCCGCACTTGCCAGCCGTGAGCCTGGCTTCTGGCTGAGCGGTGCTCCCCCTGTGGGAGTCACTGATCACCAGGGGCGGCTCCTGTATTGAGCATCTGTCCCCTGGTGGTCATTGTGCATCATAGCGACCGGTTGTTCAGTCATTCGGTTGATTTGCATATTAGCCTTTTATCATATAGAAAGCCCAATATACAAAGTGTCCCCTTGGGAGTTTGACCGCTCGCTATGACTTGCGCTGACCACCAGGGGGCGGCACGGAATGAAGAAAGACCCCAGCAGGCAGCTGGGGAAGCAAGGCTCCGGCCTGCAGCTGCCAGGGACCCTTCCTGTGCACGAATTTGGTGCACTGAGCCTGTAGTGTAAGTATATAACTCTTGGTGGATAGCATTAACCCTTTGCACTCACTTGCTTTTTTCTCGATTCCTTTATTCTAATGCTAACCGTGTCGAGTCACACTTGACATCGAGTGCAAAAGGTTAACCCTGCCATGCATTTTGCTATTACTGTCCACTCTTGTACCACTGGACTTTTTTGACTATGTTCTTATTTTTGTAAGCGTTTGTACTGATAAATCAAGTAATAGAAGTACATTTCTTTCCTTTAAATGATATCTTTTGGTTCCTGGTTACCGAAGGAAAAAAGAACAGCAAAATAGGCATATTTAGCTCCTCTTCCTCTCTCTTTTCCCCTTTACTTTTATTAATTTTGTTTCCAATTTATCTAGATTTATTACATTGACTTAATTTTAAAAAATTTTAAAGCTGAGTGTGTCTTTTATGTGTGAGAACCTTTAAGTTCTAATCTCTTTAATCAGTTTTTAATTATATAATACAGTGTTACCAACTCTAGTCACCATGATATTGATGAAATCCGAAGACTTTACTCATCTTTTAGCTGAAAGCTTGTACCCTTTTACCAACTTCTTCCTACTTCCCCTTGCCAGTTCCTGGCAACCACTTTTGTACTCTATTGTTTCTATGAGTTGGACTTATTTTAGATTCCAGATATGTTATACCATGAAGTGTTTTTCTCTGGCTTATTTCACTGAGCATAATGCCCTCATGGTTCATCCATGTTGTTTAAAATTGCAGGATATCGGCATTTATAAAAATTTGCTAAGATTGCTCTGACCTGTCTTGCTCAGTTGAGCATCACCCCCTGCACCAGAAGGTCACCTATTCTTTTCCTGGTCACTGTAAATGCCAAGGTTGCAGGCATGATCCCAGTAGGGTGCATGCAGGAGGCAGCTAGTTGCTGTTTCTCTCTCCTTCTCTCTCAGATCAATAAAAACATATTAAAAAATGTTTCAAAAAAAAATGTTTGATAAGATACACGTATTTCTCGTGGCTGAATAATACTCCATTATGTGTATGTATATACATACCTATATTTTTGTACTTACATTGTGTACATAGGTGTGTGTGTGTGTATATACACATACACACACATACATCCATTGTATGTCATATACACCACATCTCATATATATCCTACCTAAGAAAATAGTAGTATGCAAATTGACCGCACCTTAGCTATGGCCAAGCCACACTCACCAGCCAAAGCCACACCCACCAGCCAATCAGGACGAGCATGCAAATTACCCAACAAATATTGCGGTTAATTTGCATACGCTGAGCGAGGGAGGAGTGAAGACTGAAGACAACTTAGAAGGAAGAGGGAGGAAAAGCGGAAAGCAAGGTGGCTGCCAGAGGGAACGTGCGGGTGGGGCGGAACGGGGCGGAGCGGGGCGGGCGGCAGTGGCGAGCGGGTGCAGGCGCGGTGGCCACAAAGGCGGCGGCAGCGGCAGCGCACGCAGCCGCAACAGCCGCTTGCAGGATTTTCCTGCAAATGGGCTACTAGTATATATATATATATATATATATATATATATATATATATATATGTGTGTGTGTGTGTGTGTGTGTGTGTGTGTGTGTGTGTGTGTGTGTGTAATTTGTTGAGTTTATTGGTGTGACGTTGGTTAATAAAATTACATAGATTTTAGGGTACAATTCTATAATACATCAGTTCTATAATGTATTGTATTGTGTGTTCACCACTCCATCAGCATTGGTGAAATATATTGTATTGTGTGTTCACCACTCCATCAGCATTTATGCCCCTTACCCCACGTCTTCCTGATCCAGTTATCTGATGACCAATCTTAGTTTTTTTTCCATATATTGGCTAGTGTGAATAATGCTGTGATGCTAGCTAGCTCTTTAACATTGTTTTAATGTTCTTTATTTATATTTTTTTAAATATATATATTATTGATTTTTTTTATGGAGAGAAAGAGAGATGGATAGAGAGTTAGAAACATCAATGAGAGGGAAACATCGATCAGCTGCCCCCTGCAACACCCCCCACTGGGGATGTGCCTGCAACCAAGGTACATGCCCTGGCCCGGAATTGAACCTGGGACCCTTCAGTCCGCAGGCCAATGCTCTATCCACTGAGCCAAATCGGTTAGGACTGTTTTAATGTTCTTTAACAATAAGCCTTGTATGTGTTTAAATCTTAACCTTTTTTAAATAGGTTGAGGCATGACGTTTCTGTTCATCACTTAATTGTCTGATGTTTACCCTCATAATTTTTTAAAGAAGGTTTTACAGAAACAATCTTCCTGAAGTACTCTGTGATACTTATACTTTAAATTGGCACTTGAATGGTAAAAATTTGTATGATTTTTCTCCCCTCTATTTCTTAAGTACTTGATAGCATGTCTCATTTACTTCTAGTATTGAATGTTTCTGGGAGAAAGTCTGAAATAAGCCTGGATTCAAACCCCCCCCCCCCCCCCCCCCAAAAAACACACACTCACTTGTAAGTGACTTGATCCTTTCACCAAGCTTGCATGTGAATTTTTTCTTTTTAAAGTCTGGTAACTTATCCAGGACATGTTTCCCCAAAAATTTTTGTTATGAGGAATCTTAAACGAAATACTTAAAAGAATATTAAGGTGCTCACTACTTAGATTCTGTTGTTAACATTTTACCATTCTTTATTATATCTTTCCATGTGTCAGTTTTTACAAAATGTTATAGAGATATTTTCATTGATTTTAGAGAGGAAGGGAGAGGGAGAAATAGATAAAAACATTGAGAGAGACACCGAAACCGGTTTGGCTCTGTGGATAGAGCGTCGGCTTGCGGACTCAAGGGTCCCAGGTTCGATTCCGGTCAAGGGCATGTACCTTGGTTGTGGGCACATCCCCAGTAGGGGGTGTGCAAGAGGCAGCTGATCGATATTTCTCTCTCATCGGTGTTTCTAACTCTCTATCCCTTTCTCTTCCTCTCTGTAAGAAATCAATAAAATATATTTAAAAAAAACACGAACCAAAAACATTGAGAAACATTAATCGGTTGCCTCCTGCATATCCCCCAGTTGGGATGGAGTCTGCAATCTGGGCATGTGCCATGACCTCCTGCTTCCTAGGTCAACCACTGAGCCATGCTAGCCAGGCAAAAGTACTTTTATTTTTATTTTTTTACTGCTCTTGACTGGGAATCAGACCTGAGATCCTTTGGTTCATGGGCCAACGCTTTACCCACTGAGTCAAACTGGCCAGGGCCCTTTGAGTTATTTATTTTATTTTATTTTATTTTATTTTATTTTATTTTATTTTATTTATTTTTTAAAATTTAATAAATCTTTATTGTTCAGATTATTACAGTTGTTCCTCTTTTCCCCCCCTAGCTCTCCTCCACCTGGTTCCCATCCCACCCTCTTCCCTTACCTCCCCCCACTGTCCTCATACATAGGTGTACGATTTTTGTCCAGTCTCTTCCTGCACCCCCCACACCCCTTTCCCCCAAGAGTTGTCAATCCACTCCCTTTCTATGCCCCTGATTCTATTATATTCACCAGTTTATTCTGTACATCAGATTTTTAAATCACTTGATTTTTTAGATTCATTTGTTGATAGATATGCATTTGTTGTTCATAATTTTTACCTTTACCTTTTTCTTCTTCTTCCTCTTCTTAGAGAATATCATATAGCATTTCATATAATACTGTTTTGGTGGTGATGAACTCCTTTAGCATTTTCTTATTTGTGAAGCTGACCTTCAATTCTGAATGATAGCTTGGCTGGGTAGAGTAATCTTGGTTGTAGGTTCTTGCTATTCATCCCTTTAGTCAAAGGTAGAGTAATCTTGGTTGTAGGTTTCTTGCCACTCCCGTCTGGCCTGCATAATTTCTGTTGAGAAATCAGCTGACAATTGTATGGGTGCTCCCTTGTAGGTAACTAACTGTTTTTCTCTTGCTGCTTTTAATATTCTCTCTTTGTCTTTTGCTCTTGGCATTTTAATTATGATGTGTCTTGGTGTGGTCCTCTTTGTATTCCTTTTGTTTGGGGTTCTGTGCGCTTCCTGGACTTGTAAATCTATTTCTTTCACCAGGTGGGGGAAGTTTCCTGTCATTATTTCTTCAAATAGGTTTTCAGTATCTTGCTCTCTCTCTTCTTCTGGCACCCCTATAATTCTGATGTTGGTACGCTTGAAGTTGTCCCAGAGGCTTCTTACACTATCTTCAAATTTTTGGATTCTTTTTCTTTTAGCTTTTTCAGTTGAGTGATTTTTGCTTCTTTGTATTTCAAATCATTGACTTGATTCTTTGCGTTCCTCTAGTTTGCTGTTGGGTTGTCTGTATAATATTTTTTTATTTCAGTCAGTGTATGTTTAATTTCTAGTTGGTACTTTTCTATATCCTCGAGGGTCTCGCTAAATTTATTGGCCTTTTCTAGGAAATTCTTCAAAAACCTTATAACTGTGGTTTTGAACTCTATCTCCAGTCGTTTGTTTTCCTCCATTTCTTTGGTTTGTGATCTGTTTCTTTGTCTCCCCATTTCCGCTGCTTCCCTGAGTTGGTAGGGTAGCTTTGTGTGCTAGGTTTCCTAAATGGTCCATTGGCTCTGCCTCCCCAGTTACCTGAAGTGGGCACTCTTGGTGCACCCCTTTGTGGACTGTGTGTACAGCCTTGAAGTCTTGATTGTTGTTGGTATCAGTGGGAGGAGTTGACCTCCAGGCCTATTGGCTATGAGGATCAGCTGTGTCTACGACGGGAGACAGCCTTATTCGACTATACTTGCAAAATTACGAAAGCCTCTATGCTCAGCTTGGATGGGGCAGAGTTTCAGGGTGGAGCCTACAGCCTTGGCTTCCCGTCAGCCCTGCCCTATGAGGTTCTTGGGTCTCAGTGTCCCTCAGTGTCCCTCGCTACTCGCTGCAAGCACCTCTGAGACAGAGGCGCCCTCGAGTTTCGCCCGCTGCCAGACAGTCTAGTCTCTCCCCCAGTGAATCTGGATTCCCAGATTCTCTTCTGGAACTGGGGTTCATTGCAGTCGGAACTGGGGTTCAGTGCAGTCTGGAGCTTTTGTCTCCTTCCTGTTAAGGCAATCCAGCGGCACAGTCAACAGTCTGTCCTCTGCGCGCATTCACGTGCACGCATCTGGAGCTCTGCCTTTCGCAGCTCCCCTGAGTTTCCGCCTTACAGCTCTTATTCCCCTATGTGAGCCTGGGTCCCCAGGGTCTTGCCCGGAACTGGGGTTCAGCGCAGTCCAGGGCTTTTGTCTCTTTCCTGCTAGGGCAATTCAGCGGCACAGTAAACAGTCTGTCCTCTGCGCGCATTCACGTGCGCGCCTCCGGAGCTCTGCCTTTCGCAGTTCCCCTGAGTTTCCGCCTTACAGCCCAGATTCCCCCACTATGAGCCTGGGTCCCCAGGGTCTGGCTTGGAACTGGGGTTTATTGCATTCAGAGCTAGGGTTCAGCGCAGTCCAGGGCTTTTGTCTCCTTCCCGCTAGAGAACACCAGCCAGGCACTCAGCCGCCCCGTCCTCTCTGGCTCTGTCTTCTCCGCACGCGTGCACCCGTGTCTCCGTATCTCAGGCTTTTACAGCTCCTCTGATTTTCCTTGTGGTTTTCTCTTTCCTTCTAGTTGTAGGATTTCCAGTCAGTCAGCTTTCCTGTGGTTCTGGATGATGTCCGTTTCATCTTTTAGTTGTATTTTTGAAATTGTTGTGCGTGGCTGTAGATTAGGTGTTTACCTATGCCGCCATCTTGGTTTTTTGAGTTATTTTTTTTAAATTAAGATTCCTATAGGGGTATGATTTTCTGGATCAAAGGATAAAAGTTATATATATTTTTGGTAATTTACCCCGAGAAGGATGTTACTGCAGTGTACAGGTATATATATACTTTAGTGAAACTTGAGCAACTTTGGATATAAACAAAACTTAAATAATTTAGGTTCTGGACGGGTTACTTAGTGGGTTAGAATATCATCCCAGTATGCCAGGAAGTTTGTGGACACAATCCCTGGTCAGGGCACATATAAGAATCAACCCAATGAAGGCATAAATAAGTGAAACAACAAATCAGTTTTTTCTCACTGTTTATCTCCTTCTCCCACTCCCTCTCCCTCTCCCTCTCCCCCTTCCCTCCCCCTCCCCCTCCCCCTCCCCCTCCCCCTCTCCCTTTCTTCCCCCCTCCCCCTCCTCTCCTTCTGCTCTCTCAAATCAATTAAAGCAATTTAGTAAATGTAAAATGGTAGTTTTAAGTTGATATTGTGCCTGTTTAGTATCAGATAATATGCTTATCTGATAATTGCATTGTCCAGTCCTTTGAACTAATTATTATACCAAAGTTACAGGCAAGGAAATGTGATCGGAGAGGATAAAGCAGCTTTATCAACTGGCACAACTTAAAAGGAGAAGATCCAGTTTTCAGAAAACAAACATTCATGTTCTTTCCTTATTCCTTTTCATGGACAAAAATGTAATGCATATACATATAGTTAATCCTCACAGAGGATATTTTTTCCCAGTGATATTTTTTAGAGAGAGAGTTGATTTTTTTTTTTTTAAGAGTTAGTGGAAGGGAGGGAGTGGGGGAAGAGGAGGAGAAAAACAGCTATGTGAGAGAGAGACATCTATTGGTTGCCTCCTGCTCTTGCCCCGACTGGGGCCTGGCATTTGATCCTGCAACTTAGGTATGTGCCCTTGACCGGGAACCAAACCCTTTGGTGCTTGGACCGACGCTCTAACCATTGAGAACATGGGCCAGGGTTGTAATGCATATTTTACATCTATAATTATACTAGAGGCCTGATGCATGAAATTTGTAGGCCTCCCTTCCCTCGGCTGCTGACACCGGCTTCCCTCGGCCACCAGCATGCATGCAGAACCTGGCCTTCCCTCGCCGCCCTGGCTTCGTCCAGAAGGATGTTAAGTGTAATTAGCATATTATGTTTTTATTATTATAGACTAATGGCCCGGTGCAACGAAATTCATGCACATTAAAAGGGAATTAAATTAGAGGAAATATTTTAATATTGCTATTTTCCCTTTCTCTATAATAGAAGTGTCAGAGATGAAAGAAAATTAGTAAAATGTATATGAAACTCTCCTTTCTGCAAGAGTCTGGGATGCACCACGGGACCCAGAGTCAAGTCCCCACCCACCTGTGTGTGCATCAAAATCACGCGAGACCCAGACCCGGCCGGCCCCTCCCCCTGTCAAGCCCCTCAGGGCGGGGGTGAAGCCTCAGGTCCCCTGTCAAGCCCCGCTGGCTGGGGGGCGCAGCCTCAGGTCCCCTGGCCCCGACATGAGAGTACGAGGGCATGAAAATCATTTGCTTATTAGCTCTTTATTGTGTAGGATATGGTAGGTAGTCTCAAAAACTACAAAGGTATGATAAATTTTTACAGGCTATACTGGATTGACTTTCTTGGATACTTAATGATAGTAGGACATTTTTCATAGCTTCGCTTATTGAAGAACTAGAGTCTTGGTGCACGAAATTCATGCATGGTTAGGGTCCCTCGACCTAACCGGCAATCAGGGCTGATCGGGGCCTTCCTTTGTTCTGCGCCACCCCCTGGTGGTCAGCGCACAGGGACAATTTGCATATTAGCCTTTTATGATATAGGAATAGAGGCCCGGTGTGTGAAAATTCATGCACTGGAGTGGGGGGTGCCTCAGCCTTGCCTGCCTCCTCTCTCATCCCGGGAGCTCTCAGGGGTGGGAGGTGACTCGGCAATCAGGAGAAGGCGATGCCCTGGACACTGCCATCTTGTGGCTGTGGGCGCTGCCATCTTTCAGGGCGTGACAGTCAATGAGCATATCCCCTCCTTTTTGGCTGTGGCTGCTGCCATATTTGAGGGCGGGGCAGTCAATTAGCATATTCCCTCCTTATTGGCAATGGGCGCTGCCATATTTGAGGGTGGGTCAGTCAATTAGCAAATTCCCCCCTTATTGGCTGTGGGTCCTGCCAACTTTGAGTGTGGGCCAGTCAGTACATTCCCTCCTTATTGGCTGTGGGCTCCGCCATCTTGGTGACCTTGTGAGGGTCAATTAGCATATTCCCTCTTTATTAGATAGCATTTCTCTTAGGAATATTAAGTTGATTTTATATTTTAGATTTCTCCCACTAAAGTAATTATGTGATAGTTTTGTGGCTCTCAATGTTGGTTGCACAATGGAGTCATCTAGGGAGGTTAAAAAAAAATACTGATGTCTGGTCCACTTGCTAAGACATTTTCATTTATTATTATTTTTTATTTAAAAAAATACTTTGATTTCAGGGAGGAAACGAGATGAAGAGAGAGATAGAAACATCAGTGATGAGAAAGAATTATTGATTGGCTGCCCCCTGTACACCTCACACTGGGGATCAAGCCCACAACCTGGGCATGTGCCCCTGACCAGAATCGAACTTGGGACCCTTTGGTCTGCAGGCCGATGCTCTTTCCACTGAGCCAAACTGGCTAGGGCAAGACATTTTCATTTAATTGGTGTGTGGTTAAAAGGTATTTAAGTAATTCTAATTAGCAGTCAGTTATGGTTAACAACTAATTGTGTAACTATTTCAAATCATTTTAGTAATACTTGATATTTTTTAAGATAGCTAAGTGTTATTTCATTGTGCATCTATACTAATAAAAGAAAGATGCAAATTGACTCTACCTTTGCGACACCCACCAGCCAATCAGGAGTGAGTATGTAGATTAACCCAACAAAGATGGAGGGTTAATTTGCATATGCAGGCACAGAGTGGCCGGGTCCTGTGGGCAGTGTGGGAAGGCGGAAAGGCTGCTCCGGGCCGGAGCTAAGGGAGAAAGGCGGTTCCGGAGAGGCTCAGAGGAAGGCGCCAGGACCACTGCTCTGGTTGCTCTGGTGAGTTCTCTGGCACTGAGACAAGGTGGCCATATTGCTCTCTTTTAGGACAATTCGTACCTACCAGGAGTGTCTCCGACTGTTGGCATCCCTCCTTGTTCTTTAAGCTACAAAAAGCAGCAGCTGAGTTTATTTGAAGTCTGCCCTGTCATGTGTCCATGATGCTGGGCCCTGAGGGAGGTGAAGGCTTTGTGGTCAAGCTCCGTGGCCTGCCCTGGTCCTGCTCTATTGAGGATGTGCAGAATTTCCTCTCCGGCTGCATAATTCATGACGGGTCCGCAGTTATTCATTTCATCTACACTAGAGAAGGCAGGCAGAGTGGTGAGGCTTTTGTTGAACTTGAATCGGAAGATGACGTGAAAATGGCCCTTAAAAAGGACAGGGAAAGCATGGGACACCGGTACATTGAGGTGTTCAAGTCCCACAGAACCGAGATGGATTGGGTGTTGAAGCACAGTGGTCCAAACAGTGCTGACACTGCTAATGATGGCTTCGTGCGGCTTCGAGGACTCCCATTTGGATGCGCCAAGGAGGAAATTGTTCAGTTCTTCTCAGGGTTGGAAATCGTGCCAAATGGGATCACATTGCCTGTGGACCCTGAGGGCAAGATTACAGGGGAAGCCTTTGTGCAGTTTGCCTCACAGGAGTTAGCTGAGAAGGCTCTAGGAAAGCACAAGGAGAGAATAGGGCACAGGTATATTGAAGTGTTTAAGAGCAGTCAGGAAGAAATTAGGACATATTCGGATCCCCCTCTGAAGTTTATGTCTGTACAGCGGCCAGGGCCCTATGACCGTCCAGGTATAGCCAGGAGATATATTGGCTTGTCAAGCAGGCAGGCTTGGAGAGGATGAGGTCTGGTGCTTATAGTGCAGGCTATGGGGGCTATGAGGAGTATAGTGGTCTCAGCGATGGCTACGGTTTTACCGCTGACATGTTTGGAAGAGACCTCAGTTACTGTCTCTCGGAGGTGTATGACCACAGATATGGAGAGGGCGAGTTCACTGTCCAGAGTACCACTGGACACTGTGTCCATATGAGAGGGCTGCCGTACAAAGCTACAGAGAATGACATTTACAACTTCTTCTCTCCTCTCAACCCTGTAAGAGTCCATATTGAGATTGGCCCTGATGGAAGAGTGACGGGCGAAGCTGATGTTGACTTTGCCACTCATGAAGAAGCTTTGGCAGCTATGTCCAAAGACAGGGTCCACATGCAGCATAGATACATAGAACTTTTCTTGAATTCCACAACAGGGGCTAGCAATGGGGCATATAGCAGCCAGATGATGCAAGGCATGGGGGTGTCAGCCCAGTCCACTTACAGTGGCCTTGAGAGCCCATCTGTGAGTGGCTCTTACGGAGCTGCTAGCTACAGTGGCCAGAACAGCATGACTGGATATGACTAATTTTATATTTTATAAAGCATTTGAGTTGTTATAATTTTTATAGGCAACCAACAACCAGTGAAAAGCAGTTATTACTCTAGAAGAAGCTGTGGGGACCCATTTTGCACCATGAGTTTGTGAAATCTGGATTAAAAAGTTACCTCTTCAGTGTTTTCTCATACAAACTTTCTTCTGGCATGTGATATTGAGTAAACTAAAACTGTTTTCAGTTTTTTGGTTTTTTTCTTTAATATTTTGGTAGCGTATTTCAGGGGGTGATGTTATCTGACTTCAAGTAGTTTTAAGTACATCAAATGTGGATCTTTTACACCATATCACCATGAACTCATTGGGGAGATGAGATTTTTGGGAAACTCAAGGTGCTAGATCCCTAATTCAAAGAGGAACATTTCTCATGTTTGTTCATTCAAGTTTATTTTCATTTAAAATCTCGTAGGTTAAGTTTAAGCTTTTTAAAAGTTAGTTTTGAAAATTGAGACACATTACTAATACTGTAGGAATTGGTGAGGCCTTGACTTAAAGCTTTCTTTAGTGTGATTTCCTTTTGGGTATATATTGGTAAGTGAAATTTGTTAAAAAAATTTTTTTTTGTTAACTAAACTTTTTTTTTAAAGACTTTTTCACAATGAAAAAAAAAAAAAGAAAAGAAAAGAAAGGCGGTTCTGGGCCGGAGCGAAGGTGGTGTCAGCAGCCAGGGGAAGGAAGGCCCATTCTTGCACGAATCTTCGTGCGTGGGGCCTCTAGTGTTATTATAATTACCTGGTCCCTACCCTATATGCCAAAACTGACTTTTCTGAACAGAGTCCCAAAATCTGTTTTTTAATTTCTACTTTTTAAGTTTCCCTCTGTTTCTAATTATCCAGGCTTGGAGCACTGGCATTTTGGAAAGAGCTTTGTAATTTGGACACATTTGGCTGTGTATTCCTGTTGAACTGAGCAATAGCTGAATGGCTAGAATACATTTATAATCTATCTGAATCATTTTTGGTGGGAGAGGCATAACATACAATTTGTTTCCAATCTATAAGATGACATGATAATATTTACCTTGTTAGGGGTGTGATTCCAGTCCTGTTATGGTTATGATGATAGGGTTATTGTCACATAGAAAGTTAACTGGAACTGTTAATATTTTGTAAGTTCTGAATGTAGTGATTTATTACGAAATGTTAACATTGAAATAATTTATGTTTATTTTAGAAATTCCGGTATCATGATTAGAGACAAGGAAAATAAAAGTAACCAATAGCCAAAACTGGTTTGGCTCAGTGGATAGAGCGTCAGCCTGCGGACTGAAAGGTCCCAGGTTCGATTCCGGTCAAGGGCATGTACCTTGGTTGTGGACACATCCCCAGTAGGGGGTGTGCAAGAGGCAGCTGATCAATGTTTCTAACTCTCTATCCCTCTCTCTTCCTCTCTGTAAAAAATCAATAAAATATATAAAAAAAAAAGTAACCAATAATTGTGCCATTCAGAGTATTTCAATATTTTGATACTTTTTAGTCTGTGCTTCTATGCACACATAATTTGGTAAGATATTACAAAGATTTTAACGTTTTGAAATTTAATCCACTACTTCTCAACATAAATACACTTTTTGTTATCTTACACTATTATGGAACTCCTGTTCTTGATATAGCAAGTATGGTGACAGTGGGAGTGGAGTGCTTTGTTTATCTTGTTTAAAATGATCTTGTTCATCTCAGTATTCAGCCTTTTTCCTCTTTCAGGAATTTTTTCCTCATTGCCCTTTTTGTATAAGACACTGAATTTGTCTAACCGCTATACCTACTGTTGGTCTGGTGTGGTTCTTACATGCCCTCTGCTGATGTCTTCCAAAGAATATTTTTGGGCTTTGCCCTTGTTAGTAAAAAATTCTGATTTGTTTAAAAGGTGTAAGTGAAAATACAGCTATCATTTATTCTGTTTTTAGTATGTTTTAGTCCTATGTTAAAAACATCTTACCTATTTTAATTTCTGAAGAAAAGGATGAATTTTATTCTCTAGATACAAATGAAGAAACAGGCCCAGGAAGTATATTAATTTTATTAATTACATAGCTTATAATCTTTTATTATAAGGTTATATAATAAAGACATGAATGAGAATAAATTACTATGAATTTTACATTAATATGAATAAATTATTATGTATATTGCCCGTAATAGAGTCTATATGCTCATTGGAAAAAAAATACAGAAGGCAAGCTAAAATATTAATGGGTATATTAATGAGTAATCAATATTTTATAGATTTAATGAGGCGTCAAGAAGAACTCAGACGCCTGGAAGAACTCAGAAACCAAGAGCTGCAAAAACGGAAGCAGATACAACTGAGGTAAAAAAACAAATACATTGTAACATAGATGTGAATACACATAGTTCTTGTGTGTTACTAATAAAACATCACTCTCCCATTGTAAACAAATTGTACAAGTTGGAAAATACAAACAAAATTGTCCATTTTTGACTATACTTAGGGATTTATTCCACAAAGTAGCGTATTTTTTTTGTTATTCTTAGGATTTTTTAGCTGGTTATGGACACTTCGATGGCATACACTGTGACTTTACATATGGGGCCTAAGCATTATTGCATACAATTAATTGTAAGAATGCACTGTGATTTACTGCATTATTTTTTAGTTTTAATTTTTTGCCTGTGTATGATACTGCTATGAAATCCTTTATGCATCTTTGTGCTTCTGAAACACCTTTCCATGTACCTGTAATACTTAATTGTGAAATATGAGGTAAATGTTACTCTTAAAAGTTAAAAATCATAATAATTAGGAAATGTTATGAACAAAGCTATGATAGATTAAAGAAAACTTAAAATTTGTTTCTGAAAGTACTATAAAAGTGTAGTAAGTTCTTATATAGGAAGTAAGGTGCTCATGGGAAATAAAAAATAAAGAAGAAAGTAAAAAACCTTGAATGAGTGTGAAGTGTCTTCATAGTCTGGGAATAGGTAGTATTCAGTATTTTTTAGTTTATTTTTTCCAACTTTGTACCTGGTTTTTATATATGTTTACATCTTGCAACTACTCTGATTTTACTCTAACCTACTTATTCTCAAACTAGAGGCCCGATGCACGAAGGTTCGTGTATGAATGGGCCTTACTTCCCCTGGATGCCGGCACCACCTTTGCTCTGGCCAGAGCAGCCTTTTTGCTCTGGCCTGGAGCCGCCTTTCTGCCTTCCCACGTTGCCCAGAGGCCCGGAGCGGCTGGGGTCGTGCGGAATGCCTGCGTCGGAGCCTGTGTATGCAAATTAACTTGCCATCATTGTTGGGTTAATTTGCATACTCACTCCTGATTGGCTGGTGGGCGTCACGAAGGTATGGTCAATTAACACGTTACTCTCTTATTAGGTAGATTGTAGTACTTGACCAGGCCACACCAGTGTTCTAACTGGGGGAATGGTTAGTAAGTCTCAAACCTCTCCTCATAAACTATAGGGACAGAGCTTTAATAAATTCTCTAGGTAATTCTGGGATTCCCTAAAGCTTCAGAGTCATTATTGTATACAACTCCCGACATGAACTCGTTATATGAGAGACCGTTTTTCTGGCTCTTTCTTGTATCTTCTTTTCTTTTTATGTAAATGTGTTAAAGTCTCATCTACTTTTACAAAGAAAAAGAATCCTCCCCTTCTATAACAAAAAACCCTATCTGAATTCAGCTTTCACTTTACAGTGATACAGTGGAACCTTCATTCCAGCAGGGAAGGGATACGTTCGAAAACTGAAATAATTTTTTCCCATTAGAAATAATATGAATTGTATTAACTTGTTTCAGACTACAAATGATTGTTTAAATGTTTCTATGTACAGTATGTCTATGTACAGTTCTGTTTATAAACAAACACTTATTTTCTTAAATTTATTGAACTACACTTCACTAGCGTTAAACAAATCATTTTCAACACTGGTTCTAGGGGTGTCTTTCAGGAGGTCAGTCTGAGGCATCTTCGCTTTTTCACATATCATTACCTCAGAAATGATGTCACTTATTCCAAGTCAACAGTTTTTTTACCTTTTTAGTTGCTTGTGATCATTGTTTCTTTCACACCCTTAGCAACATTAGCACTCTTTTTTTTTTTTTTTAAAGATTTTTTCTTTATTGCTTTTTAGAGAGAGAAATATTGATGTGATGGGAGAGTAAATCATCAATTGGCTGTCTCCTGCAAGCCCCGAGTCTACAACCTGGGCATGTGCCCTGACTGGGAATGAAACTAGCAACCTGTTGGTGCACTGGGCGATGCCAATCCAAATGAGTCACACTGGACAGGGCAACATTAACACCCCCCCCTCCCCCCCTTTTTTGATTAATATTCACTAGAGCAGTGGTCGGCAAACTCATTAGTCAACAGAGCCAAATATCAACAGTATAATGATTAAAATTTCTTTTGAGAGCCAAATTTCTTAAACTTCTTATAACACCACTTCTTCAAAATAGACTCGCCCTGGCCGTGGTATTTATTTTGTGGAAGAGCCACACTCAAGGGGCCAGAGAGCCGCATGTGACTCACGAGCCGCAGTTTGCCAACCACGGCACTAGAGGATATTTTTTTCACTGAGTTTTTTAGAGAGGGCAGGAGGAAGGAGAGAGAGACAGAGAGAGAAACATCGATGTGAAAGAGACACATCTATTGGTTGCCTCTCTTTTTTTAAAAAAAATATATTTTATTGGTTTTTTACAGAGAGGAAGAAAGAGGTATAGAGAGTTAGAAACATCGGTCAGCTGCCTCTTGCACACCCCCTACTGGGGATGTGCCCGCAACCAAGGTACGTGCCCTTGACCACAATCGAACCTGGGACCCTTGAGTCCACAGGTTGACGCTCTATCCACTGAGCCAAACCGGTTTTGGCGGTTGCCTCTCTGAATTGGGCTGTGGATTGAACCTGCAACCCAGATAAGTGCCCTTGGATTGGAATTGAACCCATTACCCTCCTGTGCTCAGGCTGATGCTCTAACCACTAATCGACACTGGTCAGAGCAATATTAGCATTATTGATAACCTCCTTATGTTTTAAAATTGTGCTAATCTGTCCATTTGGCCAGTAAGAAAAGCAAAAAGCAACAAAACAAAAAAAACCCCAAGAAAACAAATATAACCCCTCCCAAAATATTCACAGCACAATTTCCTGAGATGTTAACAGGAGATGTTTAGCTGTATATTGACTCACCTGGGCACATTCTCTCCTTTGTTTTTGCTTTGTCATGCTAATGAACCAGCATAAAAGTGGTGTCAGTATACCAAAGTTAACAAAAGACATTTTGACAGGTTTTTTTTTCCAAGAACAACTTGGTCAAGAACCAGATTGTTTGAGAGATGGGAGAAGTTCAAGTAGCACAGTATGTTTGACTGTTTGACAGCTAGGTTATTTATTTATTTGGTTTTTTATTTATTTAAAATGTATTTTTATTGATTTTGGAGAGGAAGGGAGAGGGAAAGAGAGAGAAACATCAGTGATGAGAGAGGATCTTTGATTGGCTGCCTCCTGCACGCCCCCCACTGGGGATCGAGCCTACAAACCAGGCATGTGCCCTTGACTGGAATCAAACCCGGGACCCTTCAGTCCGCAGGCTGATGCTCTATCCACTGAGCCAAACGAGCTAGGGCAGGATTTTTATTTTTTAAAACCAATTTAAACTCATCTAATATGACCATAGTTTTTCTTTTCTTTTTTTAATTTTAATTTTCAATTACTGTTTACATTCAATATTATTAGATTAGTTTCAGGTAAACAGCAATAGTGGTTAGACCTAACAATCATATGCTTTACAAAGAGTTCCCCCTATATTTCAGTACCCACCTGGTACTATATAGTTATTGCAGTACTATTGACTATATTCCTTATGCTGTATTATACATCCATATGACTATTTTCATTTTATTATTTTTTAACTAGAGGCCTGGTGCACGAAATTCGTGCACTGGGGGTGGGGGTGTCCCTCAGCCCAACCTGATCCCTACGGGCAGTAGGACATCCCTCTCACAATCCAGGACTGCTGGCTCCCAACTGCTCGCCTGCCTGCCTGATTGCCCCTAACCGCTTCTGCCTACCAGTCTGATTACCGCCTGATTAATGCCTAACTGCTCCCCTGCCGGTCCGATCGTCCCCAACTGCCTTCCCCTGACAGCCCGGTCACCCCCAAATGCCCTCCGCTGCATATTCCCTCTTTATTAGATAGGGTTTTTTCTTTAAACATATTGTACAGCCCTAATTGGTTTGGCTCAGTGGATGGAGCATTGGCCTGCAGACTCAAGGGTCCCAGGTTCAATTCCAGTCAAGGGCATGTACCTTGGTTGGGGGAACATACCCAGTGGGGAGTGTGCAGGAGGCAGCTGATAAATGTTTCTCTCTCATCCATGTTTCTAACTTTCTATTCCTCTACCTTCCTCTCTGTAAAAAATCAATAAAATATATTTTAACAAAAAGAAACGTTTAAGATTCCTCCATATCTGCCTGGCTGGTGTGACTCAGTGGTTGAGACCCCAGGCTGCCGCTGATGGGAGGGGATCTCTCCGTGGGGGCGCGCACCCCTCCCAGGCTTAGACCCCAGGCTGTCAACCGCTGGGTGGGGATCGCTCCGTGGGGGTGCGCCCCTCCCAGGCTGAGACCCCACGCTGTCGCCGCTGGGAGGGGATCGGCTCCGTGGGGGCGCCCACCCTCCCAACCTGAGACCCCCGGTGGGGCTGAGAGGACTGGGTGCCAACATCCTGTGGCTATGGGTGCTGCCATTTTTGTCACGGAGTGGCAGTTAATTTGCATATTACTCTTTTATTAGATAGGATCCTCCCCCAAGGACATGCTTTTCATTGATTTTTACAGGGAGAAGGGAGAGAGAGGAACAGATTGGTTACCTCCTATATGTGCTCCACATGGAGTTTGAACCCAAAACCTGGGTATGTGCTATGACTGGGAATCAAACCTGTGACCCTTTGGTGCACAGATGATGCTCCAACCAACTGAGCAACACTGTCCAGGGCCCAATGACTATTTTGTAACTACCAATTTGTACTTATTAATCCATTCACCTTTTTCACCCAGTCCCCCACCATCCCTCCCTTCTGAAAATTATTAGTCTATTCTCTGAATCTATGAATCTGTTTCAATTTTGTTTATTTTGTTCTTTAGCTTCCACATATAAGTGAACTCATACTGTATTTGTTTTTCTCTGACTAACTCATTCACTTAGCATAATACCCTCCAAGCCTCTCCATGCTTGACAGCTAGGCTTTTAAAATTAGTACCCTACCCTTCATGTGCCGAAAAAATAAATAGTTAAAACGAAAGAGAATTTTGGAGAACCCCAAAGGAGAACCCCAAATAGAGTAAAAACATAACAAATGGCCTAGCTAGTGTTGCTCAGTGATTGAGCATCGACCTATGAAGGTCAGGGCACATGTCTGGATTGTGGGCTCCATCCCCAGTAGGGGGTGTACAGGAGGCAGCCAATCAATGATTTTCATCATTGATTTTCTGTCTCTCTCACCCTTTTTCTTCCCCTCTGAAATCACAACAAAAAAGAAGATAAACATAACAAATGTACCTAAACTATTTCAACTGGAAAATATCACACTGAAAGCAGATGGGGAAGAAAATATGGAATCTAAATAACTTTGGAAAACAGTATCTTGATTGGATACTATAGACCAATGACAAAAAGAACAATATAATGCATTTGGTGTTTTTCATTGAGATGATGTATTAGCAATTCTGAAACTACTTTGTATGTTTGTTTTATCTTTAATCAGGTCTTTATTGAGAATAAATGTATATACTTTTAAAATTGAACACATGAGTAAATATAGATAATGAGACCCAGGTTTCTCATTGTTGGAGAAAGAAAGGAGCAGGGCTAAAATTAAAATGATCTTCTGTCATATTAGGATCAGAGGTGTCAGTATGAATTTTGTAGTATTTAATTTAGACAAATATAGAAATATAGATGTGTGTGTGTGTCCAGGCACATTAATTTATTTTATAGTCCTATCTCGAAGCAGTGATGCCTTAGAAATGGTCAGCCAATCTAGTGCCTAGATTTTTGTTTCAAAACATCTTTCTCTAGCCATAGCCCTTTTGGCTCAGTGGATGGAATGTCAGCCCTGGACTGAAGGGTCCTGGTTTCGATTCCGGTCTAGGACATGTACCTTGGTTGCAGGCTTGATTCTTGGCCCGACATGCGCTGAAGGCAGCCAGTTGATATTTCTCTCTCACAATGATGTTTCTCTCTCAATATCTCCCCCTCCCTTCCACTCTCCCTGAAAATCAATGGAAAAATAACCTCAGTGAGGATTAACTTTATTTATTTCTTTACTTTTATTATTACTTTTATCTTTATCATGTTGAGAAAGAGAGGGGGGGAGAGAGAGACAGAGAGAGACAGAGAAACACCGTTGTGAGAAACATTGATCGGTTGCCTTCTGCACCTTCAACCCAGGTATGTTCCCTGGCCGGGAAGCGAAGGCAACCTTTAAGTACAAAGGGCGAGGCTAAACCAACTGGGCCACTCCTGAGGACTGGCTAGGACTGAAAAGTTTAAGATGAGCCTGGAACTTTTTTGCCAGATAGTAAGAATATAATAAAAATAGGATGGGACGTTGGTTGGGCTTCAGACCAAGCACCAAAAGGTTGCTGATTCCATTCCTGGTAAGGACACGTGGTCTGGTTGCAGGGTCACTCCCTGGTAGGGGGCGTATAGGAGGCAGCTAATCGATGCTCTCTCACATAGATGTTTCTCTCTTCTCTCTTCTCTCTTCTCTCTCCCCTCTCCCCTCTCCCCTCCCTCCCTCCCTCCCTCCCTCCCTCCCTCCCTCCCTCCCTCCCTCCCTCCCTCCCTTTCTCTCTTAAAAATCAATAAAAAGCCTTTATTAAAAAGAACAAAAATGTTAGGACATGTTAAAAATAACATGAGCCAAATTGAAGGAGACCCTAATGGCCAAAGTTGGAACAGTTTCAACAACAAAGTAAAAAATGGTAATGATAGATTAAAAAAATTTTTTTTTAATTTACTGATTTGAGGGAGAGTCGGGGAGGGAGGGAAGGAGAGAAAGAGAGAAAGCGAGAAAGCATCCATTTGTTGTTTTACTTATTTATGCATTCATTGGTTGATTCTTGTATGTGTCCTGACCAGAGATAGAATTGGCATATCGGTACGATGTTCTAAGCAAATTAACCAGGTCTGATAATGTTAGATTTTAAGCTGTAGAATAAATACCCATGAGTCCATATGATAGGAATAAATGAATGAATGAATGAATGAATAAATAAATGGAGGAGAATGGGTGGCACATTTGTTCAGTAAAATTCCAATTAATAAACGCAGAAGGAATGAGAGGGATGAGAAAATCACCAGTGGACAAATACTGCAGTGATGATTGTTACTCATAAAGTCTACTGATGGGTGCTAAAGCTGTTATGCAAAACTGGAGAAACAAGATTTGCATCATCTCAAATTTGTATTATGTATATATCCAAAACTAGTAAACTTAAAGTGGAGAAACCCAGAACCACCATTACCAAGTGTTAAAGTTTAAGTCATGTGTAATAAGACATTGATACCAAGACCCCCTTGATATGATG
The DNA here is from genome assembly GCF_951640355.1 of Cnephaeus nilssonii. NCBI lineage: Eukaryota > Metazoa > Chordata > Mammalia > Chiroptera > Vespertilionidae > Cnephaeus > Cnephaeus nilssonii. The sequence continues at coordinate 101,069,551 of NC_137077.1, forward strand.
CACTTAGAAGAGTAGTGTCATTTCGGGGGGGAAAAGGGGACATATGTAATACAATAATAAAGAATTATTTAAAAAGAAAAAAGAATAGTGTCATTTCTGTGGTTTTCTTGCCGAAAATTTATAATCTCATGCTAGTCATGAGAAAACATAAGACAGACTCAAATTGAAGGATATTATACAAAATAATCAGTTTTCTTTAAAAATGCCATGTTTACGAAAGACAAAAAGTGAACTGTTACAGACTGGCCGAGACTAATGAGAGGAAACAATTAAATGTAATGTGGGATTCTCGATAGGGTCTTGGTACAGAAGAAGGACATTAATGGAGAAACAGGTGAAATTTGAATAAGATCTGTAGTATAACTGTAGTATTATACCAATGTTAATTCCTGGTTTTCACAATTCTATCATGGTTATGTAAAATATTAGTATTAGGGAATGCTGCATGAGGGATATGTCGGGACTCTGTACTATTTTTGCAGCTTTTCTGTAAGTTTAAAATTAAAAATAAGGGGAGGGGGGAGAAGTACCCTAGGTATTGGGGATTCCGTGGGGAACAAAAGACAAATTCTGCAACTTTGGAACTTACATAGGAGAGAGGCACATAGAAATTGGAATTTTCAGATTATTAAAAAGCAGGTGAAGTACACAGAACTAGTATGGAGTACTTATTGAAATTTTTAATAGGTTATTTCGTTTCATAATAGGAGAAATATTGGTTGCTTGACAGAAGTTTTCTGTGTATATGGTTATTTTTCATTGAATGGTTTTTTCATCAATCTTATTTAATATGCAAAGATTTATCATATTCAACCTGAAATCCTCAGATAACTGTATACTAATAGTAAAACTATCTCAGCCCTGGCCAGTTTTTGTTCAGTGGTTAGAGTGTAGTCCGTGGACTGAGGGGTCTCGGGTTAGATTCCTGTCAAGGGCACCTACTTTGGTTGCACGCTTGATCCCCAGCCCCTTCCACTCTCTAAAAAATCAATGGAAAAAATACCAACAACAAAAAAATAGGAATGCTGTTCTTGTACTTTACATAATGCAAATCTCTACAGTGAGGTGATAATTTGATTGATAATCTTCGTGCTTGGTTACATTCTAGTAGATAAGTGCAGTGACTTATGTGTTAACAAGCTTACCCTGTGCCTGGTGGTGGGGAGTTTCTTTTGGAATTACTGTGATAATACTGATTTAAGAATTTGAACAACTTTTCTTAAAAATCAATAGTTTTGTAGCATGTGACAAGGGAAGGGAAAAAATTGCTATGTTTGGGAAGTTAATTTCATGCTAATAATACTTGTAAGACAAAGCAAATAAAATTAATAGAATAAAACTGCAGAGGTTTATCTGACCAGACTGCTACCATGGAAGAAGTATTATTTAGGGACGTTGGCTGGGTAGCTCATTTGGTTAGTGTCACTCCTATATACCAAGTTCAGGGTTTGATCCCTGGTCAGGGTACACACAAGAATCAACCAGTGAATGCATAAATAAGTGGAACAACAAAAATTGATGTTGGGGGGGGGGGGGCAATGGAGGGATAAGGACACATGTAATACCTTAATCAATAAAAAAAGAAAATAAAAAAATTGATGTTTCTTTCTCTCTGTCTCTCTTTTCCCTATTGTACATATGTTTGCTTATTTAAAAATTTTTCTTTTTATTGCTATTTAGAGAGAGAGGAAGGGAGAGGGGAAGAGAGAGAGACATTGATCTGCTGCCTCTTGCATGCCTCCTACCAGGGATAGAGCCTGTTACCCAGGCATGTGCCCTGACTGGGAATTGAACTGGCAACCTTTCAGTCCATGGGAGGATGCCCAACCAATTGAGCCACACTGACCAGCAGATATAAACTTTTTCATACTCTCTTTTCTCCTCATACAAAATGATTTTTTAAAGTAGCAATAGACCCAACTGGTTTGGCTCAGTGGTTGAGCATCAATGAATCGGGAGGTCATGGTTCGAATCCTGATCAGGGCACGTGTCCGGGTTGTGGGCTTCATCTCCAGTGGGGGGAGTGCAGGAGGCAGCCAGTTTTCTTTCATTGACGTTTCTGTCTTTTCCTATGCCTTCCTCCCTGAAATCAGTAAAAATATATTAAAAAGGAAAATGCAGCAATAGGAGTACTATTCTAGTCCTAGCCAGTTTTGCTCAGTGGATAGAGCATCAATCAACCTGAGGACTAAAGGATCCCAGGTTTAATTCTGGTCAAGGGCAAATACCTCGGTTGCAGGCTTGATCCCTGGCCCTGGATAAGACGTGTACCGGAGGCAACCAATCGATGTATCTCTCTAACTTGGATTTCTCTCTCTCTCTCTCTCTCTCTCTCTCTCTCTCTCTCTCTCTCTCTCTCTCTCTCTCTCCCCCCCCCTCCCTCCCTCCCTCCCTCCCTCCCTTTCACTTCCTCCCCCTCCCGTCCACTGTCTCTACAAATCGATTGAAAAAAAATCTCAGGTGAAGATTAACAACAACAAAAAATAGGAGTGCTGTTCTTCTACTTTAGTGATGGGCAACCTTTTGAGCTTGGTGTGTCAGACTTCGCCAAAAAACAGCATAACTCGGGTAGTGTGTCACTTTGAGGAAAAAACATTATTTCGCAAATGTTTCATCCTCAGGAGCAGGAAATGTTTCATCCTTGGCATGCGGCCGCCTCAGCGGCCGCGTGTCATCAGAAATGGCTACACGTGTCAGTGCTGACACGCGTGTCATAGGTTCACCATCACTGTTGTACTTGCTCATTTTTCTGATAATGCCTTGGACATTCACTCATGCCTGTAAATGCGAATTTACTTCTTTTAACAGTTGTGTAGTGTTCTTGGCATTGGGGAACCATAGTTGTCCCCCCATTTATAATTGACTAGTGGCCCAATGCACAAACTCATGCACATTTAAATGAAATTAATTAGAAGAAATATTTTAATATTGCTATTCGCCCTTTCTCTATAATAGAAGTGTCAACCAAATTCATGATAGACAATCACAGTTGAAAACACACACGTGCTATTGGTGCCTGCGAGAGCTTTATCTGGATCGTGCATGTGCGAGTCAACTTAGCATAGATATAGAACAAACATGCTTAATTAGACCTACTTTCTGATTTAGCTAAAATTTTTCTAGCCCAGTGAAGCACCCCAACTTCTATTTCAGGTAATTGTCAGCAACACGGCAGTAAATATCAACAAGAAGCAGATTATTATTGTAGATCACGCAGGGAGAACAAAGAGTGAAATATTTAACTGTAGCAGTGTTTGACTATATTCTGCGCAGTGAGAAAACCTGAAGTTATTTTCAAGGTCCACCATTTCTTCTTTTCAGTCGGGTCAAGTTTCTAAGCTCTAAATCTCCATTTTCTGTCTAATGAAAAGAAAATAGGATTTCATCGAGTCCCCTATCTACTTACTACAGGACTTCTGTGAGGATCAAATGAGGTGAGGCACGGGAAAATGCTTCACTTCACAGACATTTGGTTACAGTGTAAAGTGTTTTCCACCTGGCTGTAAAGCAAGTTGTGTTCCTAGGCTGCAGAAACTGCAAGGAGGCTAGTCGTCACCAGGGAGAGGAAGCCGGTCCTTGCTATGTGACGTAATTACCAGACAGAGTAACACTTAGCATATTAGCCTTTTATATATATATATATAGATAGATAGATAGATTGTGTCTACAACCTTTGCCACAGTATATATATATATATGCATATAGACACCCTTGCACATTTGTGCAGATATTTCTGTTTAGTTAACTGGGAATGGACTTGCACATTTAAAGTTACCTTATGTATGTATTACAAATTGGCCCTCAACAAGGTCATTGTTATAATTCCAAAGACCAAAAAAACTGAAAACCCAAAATCCTTTTCATGTAACATTATGTGATAGGATCTGATATGAGTGTGTTGTATGGGAAAAACCTGACCTGCACTTAAGATTGTGGTAATGTCCAATCTTTTCTTTTTTTTAATCCTCACCCAAGGGTATTTTTCCATTGATTTTTTTTTGAGAGAGAATGGAAAAGAGAGGGAAAGACAGAAATATCGATGTGAGATTGGTTGTCTCCTTCATGAGCCCCAACCAGGGCCCAGGTATGTGCCCTTGTTCTGAATTGAACCGGGACCCTTGGCTCTACAGGCTGATGCTCTATCCACTGAGCCACACCGGCTAGGGCCTGTACAGCCTTTTCTATGTCCACAGAATGTGAATTTTCATTTTACTGCAGAAATAATGATGTGGTTGATTATTAGGTCTTGTCTCAGATCCCACTGGGGATATAATAATAGTGTATTAATCCTTTTTAAAATCGGAAAAACTCAGTTTCAAAACACATGTGGCCTTAAGAATTTTTGAATGGGGAAATTTTATGTGTACTTATGTACATTGTCAGCAGTATATGAATACAAAGCTATTTTCTTTTTTTAAATTTTATTTTTCAATTATAGTTTACATTCAACAATGTTTTATATTAATTTCTGTTGTACAGCATAATGGTTAGACAGTCATACTTTACATAGTGATCTCAATATTTTTAGTATCCACCTGGCACTATACATAGTTATGCAATATTAATTACTATATTCTCTATCTGTATTTCACATCCCCATCACTATTTTGTAACTACCAATTTGTAGTTCTTAATCCTTTCACTTTTTTTTTTACCCAGCCCTCCACCCCTTTTCTGTCTGTTCTTTGTATTTATGAACCTGTTTTAATTTTGTTCATTTATTTTGTTCTTTAGATTTCACATATAAGCGAGATCATGTGGTATTTGAAAGTATTTTCTTAACAGTAAAATTTATGAGTGTCTTAATGTCCAAGAAATAGATTAACCAATTTACTTGAATATTTAATTTACTTCAGTAGAGTTTTATATAGGAATCATTATTCTCAAAATATTCCAGATTTTGCTTGAAATCACTTATGAACATTGTCTTATTACTTGCATGTGGTCTGACATGAAGTCCTAACAGCCGTTTTTTGCTGCTGATTGTGGGAGATTTCACCATTTCTTTTAGATCTTGGACTTATGCAACAAACAACAACAAAATTTCTTGAATTTTGAATATTACACTCAGTGTAGAAAAGTGCTTATAAGAGAAACTTGGAGCCCTGGATGGTGTGGCTCACTTGGTTGAGCGTTGTCTAGTGCACTGAGAGGTTGCGATGTCAATTCCTGGTCAGGGTGCATGCCCGAGTTGGGGTCTCTATCCCCAGTAGAGGGTGTGCAGGATGCAGGTAGTCGATGTTTCTCTCTCTTTTATCGATGTTTCTCTCTATCCCCATCTCTCTCAAATCAATAAAAACATTAAAAAAATAAAACAGTAACCTGGAAAATGAGATCTACTGAGGGGGCATCAGCGTTAATATAGTCTTTACTATTTTTATTTTTATTTTTTATTTAAAATATATTTTACTGATTTTTTACAGAGAGGAAGGGAGAGGGATAGAGTCAGAAACATCGATGAGAGAGAAACATCGATCAGCTGCCTCATGCAAATCCCCTGCTGGGGATGTGCCCGCAACCAAGGTACATGCCCTTGACCGGAATCGAACCTGGGACCCTTCAGTCCGCAGCCCGATGCTCTATCCACTGAGCCAACCCGGTTAGGGCAGTCTTTACTGTTTTTTTAAAAAATAAGTTTTTATTGATTTTTTACAGAGAGAGGAAGGGGGAGAGAGAGAGAGAAACATTGGTGGGCTACTTCCTGCACAACTTTCACCAGGGATCAATCCCGCAACCCAGGCATGTGCTCTGACTGACAATCCAACTGACAATCTGTTGGTGCATGGGATGACCCTCAACCTACTGACCCATATCAGCTGGGCTAGTCTTTACTATTTAAATTACTTTTTTGGCTTGGCCAGTGATGCTCAGTGGTTAAGCGTCAACCTAGGAACCAGGTGGTCATAGTTCGATTCCCAGTCAGGGCACATGCCTGGGTTGTGACCTAGATCTCAAGTGGGGAACATGCAGGAGGAAGCTGATCAATGATTCTCTCTCATCATTGATGTTTCTATTTCTTTCTCCCTCTCATTTCCTCTCTGTAATTAAAAATATATATGTGTTAAATTTTTTGTTTTTGGGTGGAGGGTATCTGTATTTGAATTTGATTTAAATGTCAATGTAATGTGAGTCTATTACTTTACTATTATTTTGTAGGATTTCATCTTAATCCTATATAATAAAAGGCTAATGGGCAAATCATCCCAATGGCAGAATGACTGGTCGCCATGACCTGCACTGACCACCGGGGGGCAGACACTCAATGCAGGAGCTGCCCTGTGGTGGTCAGTGTGCTCCCACAGGGGCAGCGCAGCAGTGGTGGCGGGAGCCTCTCCCGCCTCTGCAGGAGCGCTAAGGATGTCCATTGGGAGCGGGCCTAAGCCGTCAGTCAGATATCCTCCAAGGGCTCCTGGACTGTGAGAGGGCCCAGGCTGGCTGAGGGACCCCCCTGAGTGCATGAATTTTGTGCACCGGGCCTCTAGTCATATTATAACTAACTAGAGGCCCGGTGCACGGATTTGTGCAATAGTGGGGTCCTTCAGCCTGGCCTGCGCATTCTTGCAACCGGGACCCCTGGGGGGGATGTAGTAGTGCATGAAGCGGCAGGCGGCTGGGAAGGAGCCGGGCAGGGCACCACACTGATCCCGCTCATCCCAGTCCCACTGCACCTGCCTCCGCTGCCACTCGGTAGTGCATTGCCACGGAGATAGGAGAGGCTCGCGCTGCCGCAGCTGCGCTCACCAGCTGTGAGCCCAGTATCTGCCACTCAGCGGTCAGCTGTGTGGTGCTCCCGCTGTGGTAGCGCACAGACTACCAGGGTACAGCTCCTGTGTTGAGCATGTGCCCCCTGGTGGTCAGTGCGCATCACAGCGACCGGTCATTCAAGTCTTTCGATTGCTTAGGCTTTTATATATATACATTAGGAGCCCAGTGCACAAATTTGTGCACCTTGAAAGAAGCTGTGGGCCGCAAGGCTGCCGTGGGCATAGGGGCGGGTCTTGGCCGTGCCCCTGCCTGGCCCCTGTCTGCTGCCAGCCCCGCTCCTGCCACTGCCACTCCCACACGCTGACGCGCTGGCCCTGCTCGAACCGCTGATGGTGCGGAACAATTGGGGCCGGTGGCATCAGTGGGTGCAAGTGGCAGCTACTTTCCTGATCCCCCCTGAGGAGCAGAGGGAGGTGGAGAGGCCCTCAGGGGCGTTCAGGACCAGCACCGGCAGCGGGTGCGAGTGGCGGCTCTGGCACCGGCAGCGGGTGCCAGAGGGGCTGGTGCCGGCAGCAGGTGCAAGCGCCTGGCAGGACTGCGGCGTGCGGGAGCAAAGAATTTTCAGTAACCACCAGATGACAGCCACTGGTGCCCTGCTTTGTTCACCTGCTACACCATCCCACTGTGGCCAATGCCCACCATGTTCCACGCTCTGCTGACGCCTGCCAAGTTCCGCGCGTGCCCCCTGGTGATCAGTACACATCATAGTGACCAGTTCAGTTATTCTGCCGTTTGGTCTACTTGCATATTAGCCTTTTATTATATAGGATAGGATTACTAACTTAATAGTAATCCTGCACATATATATGGTTTTATTTTTATTTTTACTTTTCCATTAATGCTTCAATATATTTATAGGACAGAGACTGATCCCTTTTCCCAAAAATGTTTGTCAGTCTCTGTCCTATAAATATATTTAGGCCTTACAGGTCATATGGTCTGTCTCAACTACTTATCCTGAGGTAGCCATAGACAGTGAGTGCTTGTTCTGTGAAACTTAATTTACAAAAACTGGTGTGGGCTGTCCTTGGCTACACAGGATTTGTCAGTGGCTTGTTGAAATGGGCATGGGAGAGTTTCAGACCTCCTCTTTGTAATAAAATTTTTGTCTGGGCAGTACAGTTCTTTGCACTGGCTCACATAGGGATACAGTCTGAGTGTCTGCGCGAACTTTGCTATTCCAGTGATTGATCCCAGGCTTTCTTTTTAAACAGCAGTATAGTACATATTTGAGTATTTGGACTCTGAATTTTTTTTTTTTACTGTAAACATTTAACTTTACTGGTTATATGTTGTTACTTTTTTGGAATTATTCCGATTAAGTTACTTTATATTTTTGGTTTATTTGATTTATTAAAGATTTAGAGCAAAACAGAGGGAAGGTAAATCTGCTAAACCAGTCGTTGTTGACAGATTTGACAGTGTATTTTGCATAAATGATTTTTTTTAACCTGAAATAAAATACCTGATTATGGCTTACAAAGCAAGCATGCTGAAGTTCTTATTTAAATATCTTTTAGACATGAAGAAGAGCATCGTCGTCGTGAGGAAGAAATGATTCGACACAGAGAACAGGAGGAACTGAGGCGACAGCAAGAGGGCTTTAAGCCAAATTATATGGAAAATGTAAGTAAAATACTAGTTAATTAAAATTACTTTTTGTTGTCAGGGGGTTATGTATGTTGAGAATTCTTTAGGTATTGCTTTATATATTACTATATTTTTTAATCTTTCTGAATTTTTCAAGCTTTTGTGTGTTACATGATTTTTTTAAACCTCTTTCAGGTAGAAAATTAAAATTAGTTTCTGACGGTAATATTCATGTTTTATGAAATATATGTTAATTTTTCTTCAGTTTAACCTTATTTTTTTAAAAAATACGTTACTTAATTAGAAATCTTTATAAATCCATCTCCACTTGATTGATTGTCATCATTTAATAATAATACAAATTCTTTACTTTGTAACATTTTAGATATTGTAAAAGTAGATTCGCATGTGTTCATCACCCAAACATAATAGTTACCAACACCCGGCTGATCTTTTTCTTCATCTTCAAGTATACCTTCTTTCCCCAATTATTTTGTATAAAATTCCCAACTTCAAATGATTTTACTCATCCGTATTTTAATATGTATTTCGAAATGATAAGGACTTGAGACTATGTTTTTAATTGATTTTTAGAGAGAGAGAAACATCAATTGGTTGTTTCCAGTATGGGCCCTGGCCGGGCATCGAACCTGGCAGATGACCCTCCAACCAACTGAGCCACCTGGCCAGGGCAGGACTCTGTTTGAAATTATCTTTATGTTTTAAAAATTGTTGATTCTTTTTTTTAAAATATGTTTTTATTGAATTTTGAGAGAGAGAGAGAGGAAGGGAGAGGGATAGAGAGATAGAAACATTGATAAAAGAGAAACATCATTGATCCAGCTGTCTCTTGCACACCCCCTACTGGAGATCGAGCCCACAAACTTGGAATGTGCCCTGACCAGGAATCAAACCTGTGACCTCTTGGTTGATTATGGCTTACAGAGCAATTATGCTGACCTTTGCCCTACCTGAACCACACTGGTAGGGCAACAAATTGTCCATTCTTTAATATACTAACTAGTAAAGAAGGAATATGATAATTGATCCTACGCTGTCTCAAAGTTGGCGGAGCCCACAGACAATAAGGAGGGGATATGCTAATTGACTGCCCCGCCCTCAAAGATGGCAGTGCCCACAGCCACAAGATGGTGGTGCCTAGTCCCCTCAGCCCCCCAGCTGCTCAGGGCCGGCCCGAGGTGCAGGCAAGCCTCGAATGGCAGCTGCCCAGCTGCCCTGGGCTGCCCAAGGCTCAAGTAACCAGGGCCGGCCGAGGCTTGTGCTGTCAGCTGTGGCAGCAGCAGAGGTGTGATGGGGCGTGCCTTCCCCTGATCACTAAGTCGCCTCCTGCCCTGAGGGCTCCCGGACTGTGAGAGGGGGCAGGCCGGGCTGAGGGACCCCCCCTCCAGTGCATGAATTTTCATTCACTGGGCCTCTAGTTAACTAATAAACGCCTCAATTTGCCCAGGCCTTTAAGGTTTTTTTTTTTTTTTTTTTTTTTTTTAGACAATTGGTTTCTTCAAATTGTCTGATAAATCATTTTAGTTCATAGGTTTTTCTCTCGTTTTTAAGTTTTTCCTTTTTTTTTTTTTTAAATCCTCACTGGAGGATATATTTATTGATTTGAGAGAGAGAGAGAGAGAGAGAGAGAGAGAGAGAGAGAGAGAGAGAGAGAGAATAAAACATCAGTTGTCTCTCTTACGTACCCCTACGGGGGATTGAATTCGAGGTCTAGGTATGTGCCCTGTTCGAAATGAAGTCTGAGACCTTTTTGGTGTATGGGACTATGCTCCAACCAACAGAGCCATCCAGCTGGGGCATTTTTTCCGAGTGTTATTGTATACATTATCTCATATCGTGAATTTTGTTGAATGTTTTGTTGCAGTGTGTTTAACAAGTTTCTTTTTTTCTGAATTTCTCATAAAGTGGAGTTAATTCAAAAGATATGATCTGACTCAGGTGGTTATTTTGGGGAGGCAAAATGCTAGGGCAAACAAGGATACCTTAAATATGTTAAAATTCACAAGTTCTTAATGATAAGTAACAGCATCTCATTGTTTACATTATATGAATGCCAGCTTAATTCATTCTGAAAAATATTTACTACTATTTTTTTCTCTAGCTATTTAAAAGCCATGGTTCTTTAATAAGTTTTTGAAGCTGAAAGTATTCGTCATTATTGCCCTTTTTTCTGACCTTCTTTGTTCCTGTTTTTTCTGACCCCAGAACATTTTTATTTTTTATTTTTTTAATGTTTTTATTTTATTTTATTGAGAGAGAGAGAGAGAGAGAGAGAGAGAGAGAGAGAGAGAGAGAGAATCGATTTGAGAAAGAAACAGTGATTGCTTGCCTCCCATATGCACCCCTACCGGGGATCAAACCCGCAGCTACCTACCTGTGTGTGTGTGTGCCCTGCCTGGGAATCAAACCAGTGACCTTCTGATGCATTGGACGATGCTCAACTGAGCCATACCAGCCCGGGCTATCCCTAGAACATTTTTCAACTTTCTTATTTGAAAGAATGTTCACACTGTAAAATAAGTCCTAACTTGTATAGCAGTAAGAAATTTTTATCTTCACTCCCATCAAGTAAATATTATTTGAAAATTATGCGTCATTTAAATTCAATTAAAAAATTTTTTATTTATAAGTCATATGAGCTTAGCTGGAGTGTCTCAGTTGGTTGAACATCATCCCGTTCACCAAATGGTTGCCGGTTTGATTCCTGCTCAGGGCACATAATTGGGTTGGGAGGTTCAATCCCTAGTCAGGGAATGTATGGAAGGCAACCGATCGATGTTTCTCTCTCACATCGATGTTTCTCCCTCTCCCTTCCTCTCTCTCAAATCAATAAAATAATATCCAAGGGTAAAAAAAAAAATCTCTAAGATGTATCAATGATTTAATTTATTTTTAAATTCATCACCAAATTAGAAGAGTTAAGATTTTTTAAGCATTGTAAATAGTTTTTGAATAATTTCTAACATTTTTCAATTCTATTTTTCTCTTTGAGTGCATATTTTAAACTGTTTTAGATTTCTTTGATTGTTATATTTTAATATAAACCTGTTGGATTTATCAATGTGAAGATATTTCTGATGTTATAAAAGAAAGTAGAATTTAAATTTTCAGGCCCATATTTTGAAAACTAGCTGCTAGTGTTTTTCTTTTCAAATATAGTCAAGATGTAAACCTTTTCTTAGGAAAATTTTATTTGATTTCACTGAGGATTAGAAAATTCTTCCTAGTCCTTTTATGTATCTGAACATTTCTTTTACTAAAGTGCTTGGTGGAATTAACATTCTTAATATTTTTCTGGCATAAACTTTACATCCTTGGAGAAAACATGTAGCTATTTGTGATAATGTGATATACATAAATCATTTAGGTTTGTAGAAGGAAATGATTAAAACATACTAGTATCCTGCTGTTAAGCTTGATTAAGTTTACCATCACAAACATCATTGCAGACTATTTGAAATCTTTTCAGTTTACAAAACACCAGTGTTTTAATATGCTCATTGTCATTTACTGTAAGTATGTTTAATGGACAGATCATTTTAATTTTATTTTTCTATTAAAAAACTACTTGGAAATGTTGCTACAATTTAACACTGAAATACTATGTAGCCTTATTTTTAATTTAAAAACATTTGTATGTTTACGATGCATTTTATTTTATTTATCATCTTTTTTTTTAAAATATATTTTATTGATTTTTTACAGAGAGGAAGGGAGAGGGATAGAGAGCTAGAAACATCGACCAGCTGCCTCCTGCACACCCCCTACTGGGGTTGTGCCCGCAACCAATGTACATGCCCTTGACCGGAATCGAACCTGGGACCTTTCAGTCCGCAGTCCGACGCTCTATCCACTGAGCCAAACCGGTTTCGGCTATTTATCATCTTTTTAAAAAAATTGGTTTTAGAGAAAGAGGGGAAAGGAGAGACATCACTTTGTTACACTTATTTGTTGCATTCATTGGTTGTTTCTTACATGTGCCCTGGCCAGGGTCGAACCCTACAACCTAGATGTATCTGGATGATGCTTTAAACAACTGAGTTAGCTGGCCAGGGCCTAAAATGCATTTTATTGGTGGGCAAAAGTTTTTAAATATTTAATGAATTTTGTGAATAAAAAAATTAAATATAAATCCAACTCACGTTGGATTTATATTGGCATTTGAAAAATAGATTATTTAACTGCTCCACTCTACTGCAGAGCTAAGAATAGTGTTTACATTTTTAAAGGGTTGATGAGTGGTGGGAAAACGGAATATTAGAGAGTATTTGTTACCACAAAACCCAAAATACTTTTACTCTTTGACCCCTTAACAGAAAAAGTTTGCTGACTCCTGGTTAGGACTGTTGATTTTCTTTTTTTTTCTTTCTTTTTTTTTTTAATTAGTACTCTTGTTAAGCCTCAAAGTTTTCTAAGTTGTTAATTTTGTTGAAGAGGAACCATATTTAAAATAGTGTGTAACAATGAATTAAATCTTTGGGTGAAGATAATCTTTGTTCTATTTTTAGATCTCTGAGATTAGAAATTATGAGCAGACACAATTGCTGTCAATTTTGTTTAATTCCTAACTTCCTGATACTTGTTACTGTACACTAATCAAGTACTAAAGAAATATTAACAAAAGCTCTGTAGGTCTTGACTATTTATGTTAATGGAGAAAATATTGAGGCAATTGTTTCAGTTATTTTATATTTACTTTGAAAACTGCCTTTGGAAAAATTGTTAAAAATTTTAATGTTTGTTTTTGTTCTTAAAAGCCTTGAAAATTAGGCCTTCTTATGTGCTTTCTCTTTTTCACTGTTCAGTTTAAAGGAATCAAATGGTAAGTGTTCAGCTCGCCCACATATTAAGAGTAAAGTAGATTTACTTGTTTTAAGATGCCACCTCTGATTTCTTGCTAATTTTTCTCTTAGAATTATTCCAGAACAACTAATAGTATGGGCTTTGAAGTATAAAATAAATACTGATTTTCTTATTTTATGTCTTTTAATAATTCTTTGTAAAAAATGGGACAAAAGATGAGGGAAAACATGTATCATGCTTGGCCATGCTTTTTTTTGTTAGCCTTTAACTTTATCATGATTTTATGGTGTACATGTAAATATATTTTTCAAAGTTTCAAGGCTATGTCAGTACTTCATCACTTAGATGTTGTCATTTTTATTTCATATCTTATTTCTCCTTAAAGAAAGTCAAGCTCTATGATAAAAGCTCTAGCAATTATAAATTAAACATGTTATTTTTCACTCCTGTAGCATAATGTATTTTTGACTACCATAACAATGCATATATTTTTATGCTATGCCTTCATTACATTTACTTTTTATTGTAGTGTAGAATGTATTTGAACCATATTTTAGATATTATTTACGAGGTTCAAATTTTCTACTTAGCACAGTTTTATAGCTTTTGGACATATCACAAGAGGTTATTCTATTAACAGTAGGAATTTATGAAATTGTCTTGTGATTGTCTTCATGTTAGTTTGCTCCACTTACTGTTGATTAAATTAGTGCAAACACTGATATACTACATTGTCCCAGCCTTATTTGTGGATTCAGTTTGGGTTGGAGTAAAGGGGACATTTTAATTAGATTTTTAAAGAATGTAGTTTCTAGAGTAAACTTTGTTTTCTTGGGAAAATGGTAATCTCATAAAAATTTCTAAATGTCATTCTAGCTATAGTAGTTTTAAAATACTTTGTTTAGGAAAATTGGGTGCTAATTTGTTAAAAGTATCCTCTGATAAGATATTTATGTTTGTTTTTTATTGAAGAATAGGTCTTCATATTTGATTCAAAATATATATGTGAATTGATATTGAAGAGTTTTTATTCCTATTCGAATAGGTGGGAATAGATGGGAATATGTCCATAGTATATGAACAAATGTGCATAATGAACCTGAAAATGAATGTATATTATATGCTATGGCAATAATTTGACCCAATCATGTTTCTTTGTCAGTGGCTATTCCATTATAGCTCCAGAGATTATTAAATAGTGAGATCAAAAGCATTGAGGAGATGTGACCAAGAGGCCAAAGGTATAATGTCTCTTCCATGACATTTTCAACTAATACATATACAGGGAGCTTTTAAAAAATATGGGTCCTTAGGTCTCCAACCTATAAATTTATTTGTGTTTTGGTTTCAGGCCAAATTTGAACACTGTTTATGGAACAGTTTTATTGGAACACAGCCTTGTTTATATTTTGTTTATGGCTGCTTTGCCTCAATGTGGCAGAGAATTGTCTAGTTGAGACACAATCGTATGCAACTATATCAAGACTCTATGACCTGCAAAACCTGAAATATTTACTATCTGGACATTAACCAGAAAAGTTTGTGAATTAAAATGGAAATGTATTAATTTATATGTTCTTTTCCAGTGTATTTAGAAGGCTTATTGAGCAGAGCACCTCATATCTTAGACCCAAAGTTCCTGAAGAATCCAAATTAGTGCCAGAAGGTTCATTGATAGTCATGGTTATATAAGTCAGAGTAAATTTATGGGAAGAACTGATAAAGCATTGCTGCACTACAGCCGATAGAGTTTTTATCTTTTTTTTTTTTTAGTTAGTAGAGACATAAAACATTATTTTTGTTTGTGTGTGTGTGTTTGGTTTTTTTTAAATCCTCACCTGAGGATGTTTTTATTGCGTGGATAGAGATAAACATTGATGTGAAAAGATTAACATCAATTGGTTGCCTCCTGTACAAGCCTGGACCCGGGATCTAAAATTCAGTCTAGGTATATGCCCTGACTGGGAATCAAGCCCTGCAAGGGACAGCGCTTTAACCGACTGAGCAAACTGCCCAGGGTGCATTGTTCTTGATCAGATGTATTTCTTCTTGACCAGTATTGCCATATTTAGCTTGTTGTATAGTCAGCCACTTCTTTATGTCAGTCTCTTTTTTCTGCTTCTTGAGTGGGTATTCTGTCTCTTATTAACCCTTGATTATAACCAAAATTCTCCTGATGTGCCATGTACAAAACTCAAAACAGACACTTCAGCCAATAATAAAATTTTATTACTAATTGCTAGCAGAGAGAGCTGATATCTATTGAGTAGGTACAAATGAATATGTGCAAATACATTTTCTGAAAAGGTTTGTGAATTTTTGAGGGCGGGGGAAGAAGTTGCCATTTTGTGGTTTCCTCTTTTTTTAATATTTAGCCCCTCTAAGAGATTTTATTGTATTGCAGTAGAATATTGGTTTTTTGGAAGTCTAAACATCTTAAGCTTTCGAGCAATTGAATATTTCACAAGGATTTTTATAGTCTCCATTATTCTATGGAAATCACTGAAGAACTATTTGCTTTAGGGTTTGGTGTTATATTTAGATGTGACCTGCTTTAGTATAATGGCAGCCAATTTCCGATGGTTTGGACATGATGCTGAAAATCAAATTGGATAATAATAGTTATATTGCAGTGGTCTAAAATATAATGCTCTAGTTATGATAGTTTTTAAAACGTTATTCATTACAAAATTGATTTCCTACAATGAACTAAGAACTGCATATTTGGGATGCTACATTATTGGAACTTGACTTAAACTTTTATAGTCACAAAAACAAAGATAGATGTTTATAATGGTTACATATACACTTGGAAGTGTTCTCTAGGATTTTTACAATTTGGGATATTTGAGTTGAAGATATATGTTAATTTGAACAAACTTGAAATCTTTGAACACTTATCAAAAAGGATTATTTAATAGTTTTAATAATCCATCATATGCAGGGGCAACAAAACGTTTCATTCAAACGGGGAGAAGTGAATATGGGTACTGTTATGGTTATAGTGTGTGTGTGTGTGTGTGTGTGTGTGTGTGTGTGTGTGTGTGTGTGTGTGTGTTAATATCTGATTAAAGGTTTTCTGAATAAGTCCAGATGAAAATGATTAGTGAGTCCTTTACACCCTGCATACACACCATCAGAGGACACTTGATTGAATTAAATTATTTCTATGTCATACTAGATGATTCAGATACTTCTTTTTGTCTTACTTTCCATTAGAGTTTCAGAGAGGCTTATAATCGGGAAAAATTTTCAGTATCTTTTTTCCTTCTGGAGGAAAAGTATATACTCAGTGCATATATAACCTCTTCTGACTACTCAACCCAGCTGTGATCCTTTATCATTGTTAATATGGTTTCCATTACCTATCACCTTGCTTTCTAACTATTTTCTGACTTTGCTGCCCACTAATTGAACTCTAAATTTTTTCGGGTCAGGAGACTTTTTCATATTGTAGTCACATAGATATGAGCTGAGAGAATTAAGTAGTTGCTTGATGTCTGATTTTTTTTTTTTAATCCTTACCTAAGGATTTGTTTATTGGTTTTAGAGAGATAGGGAGAGAGAGAAAGAGAAACATCAGTATGAGAAAGAAACATCGATTGGTTGCCTCCTGTATGTGCTATGATTGAGGATTGAACCTGTAAATTTATTTTTGTATGGGATAACACTCCAACCAACTGAGCACCAGCTGGGGTTGGTGTCTGATGTTGGTGTGTGATGTTTCACATGCCAGTGCAGTTCAATCACATGGTTTTCAGTGTTCTTTATGGGCTACCATACTTTCTTACAGATGTTAACATCAGTATTTTTGAAAAATAGGTGGCATTGAGCCGCCACTATTTTTCTAGACTTCATAATGAAATAACATAATGAAGAGTGAATTTTAAACAGTTAAATGACCACAATTTTTGTGTACTTGGTTTTCAGTACACCTAATATTTCAATATGCTGTTTCCAATTGATTATCCCTTCAGAGCATTAGACTTACAGGAAGACTTGGAGGTTTCCATTTAGTACAGTAGAGGATACAGAGGGGATTTCAGAGTATTTTAGGTGCGGATACCTCTGTAGAGCAAGCATATCAAACCGCGAGTTTGATATGCTTGCTAGAGTATGAGAGAGATATAGTTAAGAAGTTTAGAGAATTTACAGGTTCTCTATTAGGGAATGCCTGGTGTGTTGAGCATTCTCAGCACTGTTGTCAAAATTATTTTCGGTTTATTTTTTGTTCATAAATGACATGATTGGTTTATTATTCCACTGTGTTGTAGGTATAGCCCATATCTTTTCATTTGAAATGATAAGTTCTAATCTTAACTTGGTTCAAAATGATAAGATCTCTTAGTGACACCTTTTTTTGAGGGGTCAGAGAAGAGAGTGAATATTGTCATATAGTTTTCAACTGAAGCAAACACATTTTTATAATATCTAGTATATGTAATATGAAGAATAAGAATTTTAATTATTAAATAGTTTGAATTAATAGCAAAACATTTTATTTAACCTGTTACTGCTGCCTTGTTACTTCTTGATATAATATTTAGAGCCTCTTTACATTTTTTATATAATTACACAAGGTGATTATATAAAAAAATTTTTAGGCCAATCATTATCTAGTATCTTCTGTACTTCATATGGAAGGCAGTAAGCTCTGGTAGTATCACTTGAAATGGCAGAATTTTATACAAGATCTAACAAGATAGATATGATTGTCAGTGTCCATGTGTAGTTATTAACTAAATTACTAGTGATGTAGGGGATAGGAATTTGGGTTTGTAAGCATGCTCTGCTGATGAAATGTATTTGTTTCTGCTTAAGATTTCAATTAAAAGTACATAGGTAAGTTTGCCTATTCGTCTTATGATGTCCTGCATATATTGTATACTATGTTTTTAATTCTTCTTTCTGGTTGTAAGTTTCTCAAAAGTAACTACCGCTTAAATAATTAAAAATTACTACATATTGAATCTGTTGCTTTGAGTTATCTACTTAGGAAAAATATATACTTTGACAGAATTTCAAAGCTTCAGTAGACTAAGATAATTTCCTTAATTTCTAGTATTACAAACAGAAAAATATACTATCTATTAAGTGTGTATTTAATTTTTCACACATTGGAACACACAGGCTTTGTTTGCTTCTTCTACTGCTTTCTTCTGTTTGTGGGACCAAGTTGGAATAGCTTCTTGTGCAGTTTATATTTGTTTTTTGGCTTAATCTTTCATACTTTAATCTGGCTAGTCATGGTAGTAGTTTTGGTTTTGATAAGGAAGTGTACTGGGTAAGAGGTAATGGGTAAAAAAATGTAACTAGTATCATTATGTGAACTTTGATATGATACTATATTAAAAGTATTGTGTTTTTAGAGTAGCTGTGAGATCGTTATTGTTGATTTCTTTAAGAATTTGAGATAAAATAAATTTGAAGAGTAATTAAATTCTAATTAATTTTAGTTTTTAAAAGCACCTCTTTAGAGAGTTTGCCATGACAATTGAAAATGATAATCTTGAAAATGTTCCTGAGTTATATAGATTAAAAATAAATTCTCAGCTGAATATAAATTTAATTGTTTTGATGCATTCTGGATTATATGTTATTATATTTAATTCATGTTTAGTTATAAAGCTACCCTGTGTATTATAAAAAGTGGCATTTAATTTTGCTACATAGTCAGTTGAATTTGACAGTGACATCAGAATAATCTGTTTACTCAATTACTTGAACCAGACAAAAAATACATTGTCGAGTAAATGTAGTTTAAGAGGAGGTATATATCTTTTGATTAATGAATACAATGAGCTAAGAATAAGTTCCCCTTCTTACATTTGTTGTTCCCTCTATTTCTGATATGAAATTTAACAAATATTATTTGTGACTAATACTTGTGATATAAAGTAAGATAACTGTGCAAAAACATTTTAAAGTGTTTTTTTTTTTTAAGATAGACTTTTTAAAAGTATTTTTAAGTTCAGAACAAAATTGAGCAAAAGGTATAGAACATTTTCATGTGGCTCCTTCTCTCACATACACATAGACTCCATTATTAAATTCCCACAGTACAGAGTGGTACCTTTGTTGTAATTGACACATCCTCGTCACCCAAAGTTTATTG
The DNA here is from genome assembly GCF_951640355.1 of Cnephaeus nilssonii. NCBI lineage: Eukaryota > Metazoa > Chordata > Mammalia > Chiroptera > Vespertilionidae > Cnephaeus > Cnephaeus nilssonii. The sequence continues at coordinate 101,088,845 of NC_137077.1, forward strand.
TTTACATTAGGGTTCATGGTTTGTGTTGCACAATCTCTGGGTTCGAACAAATGTATAATGTCATGGATACACCATTATAGTATCACACAAAGGAGTTTCACTGCCCTAAAGTTTTCTATGTTCCACCTGTTCATCTGCCCTCTTTCCCCCATTTCCCCAACATCCGGCAAACAGTTTCTCCATAGTTTTGCCTTTTCCAGAATGTCATATAGTTGGAATCATAGTAGCCTTTTGATATTTGCTTCTTATTAATATTCATTCAAGTTCCTCTGTGTGTTTTCGTGACTTGATACCTCATTTATTTTTAGTACTAAATAATATTCCTTTGTCTGGATGCACCACAATGTGTTTATCCATTCACCTACTGCAGGACATTTTAGTTGCTTCCAAGTTTTGACCATTATAAATAAGGTTGCAATAAACATCTGTGCAGGTTTTTGCATAGACATAAATTTTCAACTCCTTTGAGTAAATACCAAGGAGTGTGATTGTTGGATTCTGTGGTAAGAGTACTAGTATGTTTACTTTTCTAAGAAAATGTTAAACTGTCTTCCAAAGTGGATATTCCATTTTGAATTTCTACTAGCAATAAATGAGAGATCCAATTGCTCCATGTGATTGTCAGCGTTTTATGTAGCCAGTGTTTAAGATTTTGGTCATTCTAATGGGTGTATTTTGGTATTATTATTTTAATTTGCAATTCCTTGGTGATATATATTGTAAAATTTCATTTTAACAATAACATAACTGAAAAATATTTCCCCAGTATTGATGGGTGCAGATCTTTTGTCATGCATGTATTCAAATTGAGAGGATTATTTACTTTTTAAAGGAAAAGATACTTTGTTGATGCACACCTTTTAATATCTTAACACCTTTTAATAATTTATTGGCAAAGGGGCCTACTTTTCAGATTTCTTTCTTTATACCTATTTTAATATTTCACATACTTGATGTCTATTACTCCGAATATATTGTTTATTACCTAATATTTCTGGACAGTAACGTTGTCTAATTTCTCCATTACAATTTGACTGGCTATCTATCATCTTATTATTCCTTTACTTCTCTAATGAAATAAAATATAAATTTTCAAGTGGTAAGTGTAATTTCTTTTTAGGAAAAAGATTTGGAATATTTGATGATGAAAAAGTTGAGTCTTGCTAACTGCCAAAACTAATACATTTCTCTGTAATCATATTTCTTTTAATATTTTAAATGTTCTATATCATTATTTTTATAACAGGACTTTGAGCATTTTCCTTATTAAGACAGGGAATCTAAGTGGCTCATGGCGATCCCTAGACAATCCATAGAATCTTTTTAGGGACATAATAGAGATGTCTTTATAAATTCATGTTTAGTTATAAAGCTACCCTGTGTATTATAAAAAGTGTATTATAAATAATTTTCATAGCTTTATCTTAGCTTTATTACACTGCAGTCTTTTGAGGTTTTGTTTACATATAGGTTGTCTCATGTTAAACCACAACTCTTAATTTATGCGAAAGTAATAAAGCATTATTAAAATTTGTGTTATAAAAATATCACACATACTGTGAGCCAGTTCTAATTTGAAATATATTAAATTTGTTTGTTTTTTTAAATATTCACTCTTGTTTTACATTTCCTTTTCTTTATTATTGGTTTTTTAGAGAGAGGAATGGAGGGAGGGAGCGAGAGAGAGAGAGAAACATCGATGTGAGAGAGTCCCAACCTGGGTATGTGCCCTGACTAGGAATCGACTGGTTGCCTCCTGCTCATGCACATGCCCCAACCAGGGGACAGGGTGCAAACCCACAACACAGGCATGTACCCTTGACCTGGAATCCAACCGCTGATGCTCCAACCACTGTTTACACCGTCAAGGGTTATACATAATTTTAGCCTTATTTTTGTACCATGTAAAACCTTTACCTAGAAAAATAAATATGTTTAAAATCACAGATTGATATCCTTAGTATTAAAGGAAAAAAAATCCTTACATTACACAAAATAACATCAGATGCTGCACTTTAGGTTATATTGCTTTAGTTAATTTACATTAGTGCATATTTTCTGCTATTTTATGGTTTTCAAAGTTTTTGGTTTTGAAATCCTATTTATAGACCATTAAAAATTAGGACCCCCAAAGAGCTTTTGTTTAGGTTATATCCATGTTTAACATTAGAAATTTAAAAGAAATTTGGGGTGGGGGTGTTAGTGGGAAGAATGGCCTTATTTTATATATATATTTTTGCAAACTTCTTTAATGCTCAACTGTAATGTAGTAGGAAGAATGGTATTATTTTACTGTGTTGTAAATTTAATGTTTGCCTTTATGGAAAATGGCTGGCTCCCCATATTTGCTTCTGCATTCCATTTATTGCAAAATGCTCTTGGTTAAAGTACATGAAAAAATACACTGAGTGGCCAGATTATTATGATCTCTGAAGGCATAATAATCTGGACAGTGTGTGTGTGTGTGTGCGCGCGCGTGCGTGCATGAATTCGTGCATTGGTGGGGTCCAGCTAGCCTGGCCAGGGGGAGGGGACATGGGCGGTTGGCCGGCCTGCCTGCTGGTTGAACTCCTGGTTGAGGGGACAATTTGCACATTAGCCTTTTATTATATAGGATATATACTGGCCAGATTATTATGCGTTCAGAGATCATAATAATCTGGCCACTCAGTGTATATGACTTCACACTGGATATGTGTTTTAACTTTTTCAGGTAATTGTGGATATGCTTGTTTGATACTGTAGTAAAACTTGATAGGCAGTAATTTCCATTACAATCATATTGGTCTACTTTGAACTTTTAAAAAATATATATATTTTATTGATTTTAGAGAGGAAGGGAGAGATAGAAACATCAGTGTTGAGAGAGAATCATTGATTGGCTGCCTCTTGCACGCGCCCCCTACCGGGGATCGAGCCCGCAACTCAGGCATGTGCCCTTGGCTGGAATTGAACCTTGGACCTTTTAGTCCGCAGGCTGATGCTCTATCCATTGAGCCAAACCAGCTGGGGCCTACTTTGAACTTTGAATGGCTTTCTTACCCAGGCATGTTTCATAATGTCATGTACCCAACATTAGAAAAATACTGGTTTATCAAGTTACACAAATATTTCAGATTTTAATGTATTTTACTATACATCTTAATACTAACTCTAATGTCATCATAAAATGTCTGCAAAAATTTGCCTGTCTAATGATGTCTCAAGAAAAATTCTTGTTACAAGCCTAAAAGTGTTTCATTCAGCTTTTAACCCAATCACAGTAATTGTTTTTCTTGAAACAATCATCGTACTTCATAATGCAGAAGACATGCTTTATGTATATATCCTGTGTTGGTGCATAGAATATTAAAAAGATATGTATCCAAGGATAGTGATTTTAATAAACTTAATTTTTATTGCTTCATCCAGGTATAATAATTGAAAATTTTAAGCTGCTACTGTATTGCATGTGAAGAATACAATGATTTCTAGTAAACATTTGAATACAAATGCTTTGATTTTTGCAAAAAAAAAACCCCAGGATTTTTGCCCATCATTGCTTTTGCACTATCCACAGATGTCGTAGAGTGAAAAGCCCGACTAGATCATAACATTTTAACTATGTTCTAGTGTTAATAAGGCATGAAACAGTTTTGAATCTGTGCACTTCATGAAATGGTGTGGGGACTCTGAGTATTCCATGAACCACACTTCCAGAATTGCTATTTGAATGGAATGTTGCTTTGATACATACTTCTGAAAATGAGTCATACTTTGGTTGATTTGTTGGTAATATGTTAATTTAAGCTTTCTTCAGTGACAGGCTTTCAGGGATATATGCATAACTCTTAATGGACAGCATATCTTCTTATAAACATTGTAAGGATAAATTTAAAAATTGTGTCTTTTGTTAGTTTTTGTTGGAATTCTTAAAAAATGAAGGTGTCTTATGAAAGTGAAAATTTCATGAACTCTGTTTTGGCAGAATTTTATAGGTCAGCTCAACCACTTACTATATGTATGTATGACCTAGAGTAAGTTATTTAAAAGTTCTGTGCCTCAGTTTTATGATCTCTAAAATAGGATAACAATAAATCTACTTACAGGGTTGCTATGAGGTTTAATTGAATTAAAAACAATTTTCATAGCTTTATCTTAGCTTTATTACACTGCAGTCTTTTGAGGTTTTGTTTATATATAGGTTGTCTCATGTTAAACCACAACTCTTATGCTAAAGTAATAAAGCATTATTAAAATTTGTATTATAAAAATATCACACATACTGTGAGCCAGTTCTAATTTGAAATATATAAGAATAATTTATAGGAGAAGTGAAGGCCTATGAATTGCTTCTTGGGTGGGTACACAGTTATAGTGAACTTCTTTAAGTGATTCTATTATTGATGTGTCAAGTTATAATGAAATTTACTGTCTTAATTTCTTTTGATTACACTTGAATAAAATCTCTGCCTCTTTCATTTTACTACAAGTATATAGCAGTGGATTTATAGAAGGAAACAGTAACCTGAAGACATTACTAGGAACCTGAAAACTTTGCTCATTCTAAAATAGTTTAAAAATGGTCTGTCATCTAATTATACTATCTTTTTAAAAATTATGAGTGAAGCTGTATAAAAGCACTAAATTATACTCTTTAAGGAAATCTCATCACTAATAAATTGTATGTGTGTTTAGTGAAACATGCTGTGCTAAACAATATAAATTGCTATGTTAACATGGATTATTGTAAGCTTTTGATTATTTTATTTATAGAAATATATTTTAGAGTTGGAACCAGGTTATAATAGAGCATCAGGAAGGGAATATTACAGCCACTGTTGCATAGTTGACTTAAAATCATAGATCTCTGCATTGTGTTAATATGATTTTCACAAAATTATGCTAACTAAGAAAATGGAATAATAGAACAATTTAAGAATATTTTTTAAAGTACTTAACTTTGTGAATAATAAAGCTAAACATGTTATTTCAGAAAGTGATAGATATAGGTAAAGCTGAAGTTATAAAAAGATAATAGAAATGGTAGTCTCTCCCCTTTAACCCACCAGTGAATCAGGCATTGAGTTAGGGTGTTAGGGTATGTAAGGGGGATTTGAAAATTGAAGCTTCAAACAGTGAGACTATAATAATTACTTTCTGTTAACTGCATTTCTAATTTTCGTAGTTAAGTCAAATATAAAAGTAAAAATACAAATTGAACCCTTGTCCCCCCCCCCTCCAATGTCATGATCATAAAATACTTATATCTGCTATAAATAATGCCTGGAAGATTTTGGATAAGACAGCTTGTTTGATTTTTTGGTACTAGTACTAAGTGTGATTATAAAATAATATTTTCATACAATTAGAAAATTATATGGCTTTATTACTAGTCAGTTTTATAAAATAGTCTAGTTTTATTGCTGGTGCATAATGGTATAATTAATCAAGTTTTATGAGTCAAAATAATTTCAAGGAAAGTTAAAAAAATGGCTCTGATAACGTTTTGGTTTTAAATTTTCTAAATAGGGCGACAACATTTCTTTTTTGTTGTTTTTAATCCTCACCCGAGGATATTTTTCCATTGATTTTTAGGGAGAGTGGAAGAGAGAGGGAAAGATAGAGAGAAACATTGATGTGAGAGAAACACATTGATCAGCAGCCTCCTGCACGCCCCACACTAGGGATCGAGCCCACAACCTGGGCATGGATCCTGACTGGGAATAGAACTGTGATCTCCTGCTTCATAGGTTGATGCACAGGGCTAAAATAGATTTTTAAAGTAGAAAAATTATGCTTTCTTTAGATTCAGACATTGTTACTTTTGTCTGAGTATGTTTTTTAGGATCACTACATTTAACACATTTGTCTGATATTGGAAAAGATGATCAAATAATAGTGCAAATTGTAACTATAATATGTTGAATCATTTCACCAAATGAAATGAAAAGTTTTAGGAAATAGTTTCTGTATTGATATTTAACATTTTATACATTTATATGACCTTTTGTGTTCACCTCAAGAGCATTTCGTTTCATAACTTGCCACCTGTGTAATACCACTTTTATTTAGGTTTCCAAATAAAAACACTGTTCTAATGAAAGAAGGGAGTGTTACATTGAGCATTCAATAATTGTTTGAGTTTTGTGGAGACTTTTATGGTAACCCTATATTATATTGGTCGTGGGTAAAATAATGCTTGAATACTTGAATAAAAAGGCAAGGATGAATTATAGTATTTCAGAAGTGAAAATAATCTATAACTGTTCTAGCTTAGTGTCCCACAACTGTTTGGATTGTATGTATGAATGTGTTTGAATATAAAAGTGGTAACAGTCATTTCTGTTTGAAGACTTTAGTACTCTGGGAGGAAAAATAATTGGCCATGGTGGTTATTATCATGAGGTTTTTAAAAAATCTAGGCATGTGTCTTTGATGTATTAGAATAAAAACATTAAAAATATTCTGTGGTAAATTTCATGTAATCTGATTTATAATCTAGCATTATAATCTGGGTGCTTTAAACATTGTAGTATGTTAATCCCCGGAAACTGAAGTTTCTTTTCAGTGCTCTTATTAAGTAAGAGGTATTGAAAAATTAAAAATTTTTAATGGAAAGTGTTGTCCCAATTTATTCTTTTCTTTTTGATTTTAGATGGGAAATGTGATAAGATCGATAGGTTGACTGTGACAACTATGTTTACTTACAGAGAGAACAGGAAATGAGAATGGGTGATATGGGTCCCCGTGGAGCAATAAACATGGGAGGTAGGGATTGGAAGCAAAGGCTTCTATAACTTACTTGTAATTCTTTGGGCAACGGTACATGCTATTTGTGGTATCTACATGTCAGTAACAAATAAAATTTGGAATCAACATTTTAATGATGAAATCTCTTACATTTATGAAATTAAAAGATACAAGTATATTTAAAAATATATGCCTAGGGAGAACTTTTTCATTTTGTTTATTTGAAAGCTAAAATAGGCAGTATCTTTTGTTTTTTTTTTATTTTTATTAAATATGTTTTTATATTTTTTTAGAGAGGAAGGGAGAGGGATAGAAAGATGGAAATATTGAAAAGAGAGAAACATCAATTGGCTGCCTCCTGCACACCCCTTACTGGGGATCAAGCTGCAACTTGGGCATGTGCCCTGACCTGGAATCCAACCAGTGACCTACCTCTTAGTTCATGGGTTGGTGCTTAACCAGTGAGGCACACCAGTCGGGCTGTATTATCTATTAACAGATTTAATGAAAAATACCTGTAACCAGGTTTTGATACAATATGAAACTTGTTCAGTTAATTGCATGGTATAATATTTCAAAAATCAAATTTCATGCCTTTAAATTGAGCTTTTTACTTTAGAAATTTGGTAGTTTTTGAGTTGTAGAGTATCTAAACTTTTGGGGAGTATTTTAGAAATTTCTATTTTAAGGTACCTTTTCTGTAACTTTGTGTTGTGTAGCTATTTTTATTTATTTTACTAAGTGTTTAATATTTTGCCGTATTGTGCACAGAAACATGCTCTTTGGAAACATTTATGACTGTGAAGGAAATGAGTTGTCTTACACATTTAGGTTAATACATAACTTTAGAGTTGATATAGTTGTGTGTATGTGTGTGTTTTAAATTGTTTTTATTGATGTTAGAGAGGAAAAGAGAGAAATAGCCATGTGAGAAACATTTACTGGCTACCTTTTATGCACCCCACTGGGGATCAAGCCCTTAGCCCTGGCATGTGCCCTGACCAGGAATCAAACCGGCGACCATTTGGTGCATGGGTCAACACTCAGCCAACTGAGCCATACTGGCCAGGGCAAGAGTTGATATAAAGTTTTTAAGAAAATGCCTATGATAATAACATCTTTAATATTTGTCGGCTTTATAACCATGTTTTTAGGGAAATAGCACTGAGTAAGTAAGCTAGGGAAAAGTAAGTGGAAGTTTTTCATGTTATTAACTTTGAAGTGTCTCGCATTTAAGTTATATAAATCTTTACATAACACACATGTACATATTGTTGTAAAAATTATATTACCTTAATATTTCAATATGCATAACATGCACACCCACTGAACAAATCCAAATTGTACTTAGATTACGTAGTATATGGAATAAAAAATCTTAAAGCCTCTAAAGTGTGATACAAGTATTTTGCATTATCAGCTTCCTTTCTTCCTCTCATGGCAGTTTCTTTGCCACTGCCAATTAGATGATCTAAAATCGTTTCTTGCTGTTCACTTTGTTACTTTTCTTACCTGCTAAAGTAGTAACTGAGAATCTCTGGTATGCAAAATAAGCATGAAACATGGCCCTTACCCATAATGGACTCCATTGTGAGTTAATACAATCGAGGCACAAAGTAATCAGCAGAGTAAATTAATTGTAAATTATGAAACACAGTTGTATATATAATAAGTACAAGTAGTTCAGTATTTATGTCTACTTCAAAGTAAATTGTGGGTTGGTCCAGGTGGTTTTAAGAATATAAGTGTGATTTTATGGATTGTAGTTCGGTTTGAAATGCCATTTTAATTATTAGACTGTCATTAATATCAGAACCAAACTTGAAGTATATCTGATGTTTTCCAGGGATACCAAAACATTCTGACTGCTTGGTTAGCAACTTTATCAGAAGAAATATAAAACTGTGCCTTTAGATTCCTTATTTAGTTAGGAATTTAAGAGAATCACAAATTTTATTCACCAGAGAACCATATTTATATTTGAGCATTTACTCAACTTCCTAAAGTCTAACCCATGTAATTTTTCCTCTCTACATTTTATTTAACGTGACACTTTCTCCTAATGATTTACTGGGTTGTATATCATTATATAGTTTTGTTGCTGGTGTCAGTTCACATCCTGTCAAGTTACATTGATGGAATGTGTCAATAGATTTTTCTGGTATGTTTACCAGTGTACATACCAAGTGGAAAATAGGTTACAAAACTGTTTTTCATGGGATCAAATAATTCTAAGATTTCTTGAATCTTTAAATTTAATTTTTTTTTTGAGAGGAGGGAGGTAGGGGGAGAGAGAGAGAGGAGAGAGAGACTTGTTTGTTGTTTCACTTAGTTATTTAGTTTATTTTTTAAAATATATTTTATTGATTTTTTTTTTTACAGAGAGGGAGAGAGAGTTAGAAACATTGATGAGAGAGAAACATCAATCAGCTGCCTCCTGCACACCCCCTACTGGGGATGTGCCCGAAACCAAGGCACATGCCCTTGACTGGAATCGAACCTGGGACCCTTGAGTCTGCAGGCAGATCCTCTATCCACTGAGCCAAACCGGTCAGGGCTCCACTTAGTTATGTATTCATTCATTGATTCTTGTATTTGCCCCGACTGGGGATTGAACCCACAGCCTTGGCATATTGGGCAGATGCTCTAACCAACTGAGCTAACTGGCCAGGGCCTTAGATTTTTATTTTTTAAATATGTACTCTGTAGCTTTTACAAAACTGATTTGTGTGTGTGTGTGTGTGTGAGAGAGAGAGAGAGAGAGAGAGAGAGAGAGAGAGAGAGAGAGAGATTTATGTTGGAAACATCCATAGGCTGCTCCCAGCATGTGCCCTGACCAGGGATCATACTGCAACCTGGATGTGTGCCCTGATCCGGAATTGAGCCCAAGACCCGTAGGTGCATGGGACGATACTCCAACCAACAGACTTACACTGGCCAGGGCTTAGATTTTGTTAAGTTCAGTTTAATTACAGCTGTGTGGTAGAAGATGTAATTAGTAAAAATAAGACTGTACTTCAACTATTGATAGTTGGAAATATTATTTTTTAGTTATTTTACTATACCTGTAGTAGCATAGTTATATTTGAATCTCACAAGTTAGATGCAACAGTTCTGTTCTATTGAAAAAACCCTCCCTGATCTATAACCTGTTGTTTTTGCAAAAGTTGAGGTCAGATTGATTCCTCCCAGATTCATGTCTTCATTCTTTCTCATTTCCATTGTGAGAGATGTTTTGGAAGTCTAGTAAAATTTTTGTTTATAACTGTGCTAAGGAATAGAAATTTCTTGGTTAGTGAAAGTATAGATTTATCAGGAAGAACATTTATGGATTAAGGAAATAATTCCTTCCTTAAGAAGTTGTTAGATTCCTGAGGATTGGGTTCAGAAAGAGCAATAGTGTGTTGTCAGCGACAGAGAAAGGAGTAGGGCTTTTCTCTCGCAGCTGTTCCTTGTGTTCAGCCATTTAGACATGTCAGTTTTAATGAAAACTTCAACTCATGTTATAATGTGTTTATGAGAAATTGAATTCAGGATGATATAAAATTGACCTACGTAATGAAATACTAGAAGAAAACTCGAAGTTAAAGTCAATTTTTTTATTTTTTAAATATTTTTATTGATATATATATATCAATGATGAGAGAGACTCATTGATTGGCTGCCTCCTGCATGCCCCCTACTGGGCGTTGAACCCACCAGGGCATGTGCCCTGACTGGGAATAGAACCCAGGACTTCTTGGTCCCTGAGACGACACTTAATCCACTGAGCCACCACAGCCAGGCTGAGTCAATTTTTATTATGAATTTTTAATGATAAATATATCAGTACTTTAAAAATTAAAAACTTGTGGAAGGTATCTAAAAATGCTGTGTTTGAGGCCATTATAAATGTGGTATTATAGCTCAAACACTATTGTAGTTTTCATCTTTCTTAAGAGTTTGTTCCCATTTGCAGAATTTCAACGTGTTGAAAAATTTAAAAAATCTAATGTATTAATATTATATCTGTATTTGGTTGCAGTGGCTTTTAAAAATAAGCTTTGTCATGTTGAGAGTCATTTCAATTTGTTTGTTTAGATCACATATTTCTACATAAAGTTAAAAAAAGTACCTCATAATTTTTGGAGATGTTCAGTAACTATATAAAAATCAAGAGATTACTTATAGTGAACATTATATATTTAAGGGGATGGATTCTCTCAAAATTAATGCAATTTACATGATAACATTTTTAGTCATGACTAAAAATATTAAGTGGTTTTCAAAGTGCTAATCTTTTGCTTTTCATTTAAACTGGTAGAGTTTAACCACCATCTAAAGGGAGTATTTGGTTAAAAAGCAAACTATAGAAATCATACTGACTTTTTTTTTTTTTTTTAATTCTCAAGCTTTTACAGTCTCAAATGTCCTTAAGTGATTGATAGTTGTCTCATGTTTTATATACTTTTGTTTTTGGAATGAAAATTCTATTAGTGTAGGTAACACTCTGTTACAGAGTAGTTAGCTGAGTGTCCCATTCTCAGAGAAGGAAAATGATTTTGATGATGTTATCTGTATACTTTTTTGTTGTTGTTGCATTTTTAATGTTTATTGAACTAAGATAGGACAGCTCTAAGTATAGATTGTTTTGTGTAGATGGGTTTAGCCCAGCACCTGCTGGTAACCAAGGTCCTCCTCCAATGATGGGTATGAATATGAACAACAGAGGAACTATACCTGGCCCACCAATGGGTCCTGGTCCTGCCATGGGACCAGAAGGAGCTGCAAATATGGGAACTCCAATGATGCCAGATAATGGAGCAGTGGTAATGTATCATAACTATTATTTTGATTATATTCAATAATATATACTTATGCTCCAAAGGTAACTTCACACTTAAGATAATTTGGGATTTGTTTTGGCAGTAAATATTAATATGCAATAAAGAAAAAGCAATTTTGTGATGTTATATGTTAACTATGAGGCAATTTTTAAGTATCTTGAGAGAGTTATTACCATCCATGTATGTAGCAAACACATATGTTACAGTTGTTTTTACAGTGCTTTTAATTTGTATCTACCTCTTACCAGCATTCAAGTACTTTGTGTTCTTTTCCTGTGTGGACTCCTTACCTTCGATGGGGGACAAAACTCCAGTACGTGTGAAAACAATTTTTTGTAAATATAAGTTTAAAATTTTAAACTTACATTGTAGAATTACTAATTAACATATGTTACTAAGTTAAAAGTAGACAGTTTTATGTCTTGGTTTGAGAGTGTGAAGATATCTTTGTGTGCATTATTATAAAAATGTTTTTCAGTAATAATTCTTACATTTGAATATCAGTAGCAAGGCTTAATACCTGTTTCATTTCCCTCAAAGTAAATCACTGTTTAAATGAGCTTTATATTAGTTAAACATTTTCTCATTTGTTTTTAATGGTTTTTCTAGGTACCATTTAGAAAAGGAAAATTGGTTGACTGTATATTTTGAAAAGGAAATTTAGTTTTAAAACACCTACAAAAATCTTAAGGCGCCATTGCTGCTAAGAAAGAAAAGCACTGCAAAGTAAACTCAGGCATGCCATCCGCTGTAACTTCTTCCCGGTCTCAGAGGTGTTAAAAGTGAATGTGTGTCTTAGAATTGGTGGATGCAATATTGTAGCATTTTAAAATTTATTTACTTTATTTTTTAAAATTTATTTACTTTAAATGCTATCTTTTATGAATTTGGGGGAATTAGACATGCTAACAGTGTTTTTTAAAATGAGTGTAAAGGGAGATAAAGAGGCAGTACTGTCATATCTGCTATGATCAGATGGCGCTTAATGTAATTAGTGTATTTGTTAACTTCAGTGGAGGTTTTATTTTAGAGTAAAATATCTAAAAGCTAGTAAAAACTTGTGACACCTTGTTTAAATTTTTGTGTAGCCATATAATCATTAGTAGTAATTTTGAAGTGCTATAAATGGCCAATTTTTCCACCCCTCCTTCTGAAATTGTATACTTTATTTAAATATTGTCTTTGGTCTTTTTCACACTGGGGTTTTGAGTCTGTTCAACTTTTGAGATTAATATATGTGGTTATTACTGTGAAATTTTTCTAACTATATGATTCAGATGTCTAATAAATAGTTGATTTAAAAAAACTTTATTTTCTCAATAATAGTCTTTCAAAAAACATCTCAAAGATTTCATAACTTTTTACTTTCTGAATATGATGCTACTCCTCAGTTTTATCTCTGATGGTTTTTTTAAAAGTACTTTTTATGTACCACAGTTACATGCAGTATAAACTTTTTTTTAAAAAGGTACCAGAATAGTACTATAATATTGACTAGAGGTTTTTAAGATGGCATTTGCTCCATTAAAATCAGTTTGTTCTTCATGAAATTGGGGCATTATATAGCAGTATGTAACTCTTCGGATGTTTTGGTTTTTTAAACATAGTAACTAATTAAATTGCTCCTTTCTTCCTTCTATGTGTGATCCTGATTCTGCTGGACTTTCTGCTGAACTTCATGACACCACTACTTGGGATTTTGCCAATTTTTCTTGTCACTTATATTTGGCGTGTTCCAAATGGACTTCATATTTATTGTGTTGTATTCTAGCACAATGATAGATTTCCCCAAGGACCACCATCTCAGATGGGATCGCCTATGGGTAGTAGAACAGGCTCTGAAACCCCTCAAGCTCCCATGAGTGGTGTAGGTCCTGTTAGTAGTGGTCCTGGTGGTTTTGGTAGAGGAGGCCAAGCAGGCAACTTTGAAGGCCCTAATAAGCGTCGTAGATATTAAACATTCTTTCATTCCTATTTAGAGAAAAAGAATTCAGTGGTATGCCTTTACACTTAACCTGTTACCTTGGAAGAATGGTTTTATTGTTAATGTATGCAGATGTTAAAGTATTTCTTTGTAAAACGAGGTTTTGTATTTTTCTTTATTCATGAGCTTTGTAGATTAGAATGGTAATGCTGATGCTCATCATTGTGAATGTTAAAATGTGTTTGTGACCTTAGCTAAATATAAATATCCCATAGTACTGTTGAAATCTATGTAGTTACTTCAATAAAGAAATCATTTTGGATAATTTACAAATGTTATTAGTGGTATTCTCTTACAGTTTTGCTGAACTTGGCTGTAACAGTAATACTTTGGTTGCTTTAACTAATCCAGCCATCTGAAAATGAAAATGGATTTTCTGCTTTTTAGTTTGTGCAAGTAGCACTGAAGATAGCAGCTTAGTGAAAGGTAATGTTAATAAGGGGTCTGACCTGGGAGTTTACATTTGTGTAAACCATTCATGTTCTGTGAAACCAGAGTTCCTGTCAGATTTCATATAGAATCTGAATATTCAGATATTCCAAGAGGAATCTTAAGGATACCTTTGTCCTGTGCTGATTTTTTTCAAATAAATCTTTTCAATATTGGAAAAAAACCCGTTTGAAGGCAAATCTCTCTTGCTTATGATATAATGTTTGTGTTTTTTCATTTTTTATTTATCTTTCCTCCCATTTGGTGTCAATATCTAGATCTTATCCTTTAAATTTTCTTTAAAATTAAACAATACTGTTAGATTGTATACTAAGTGAGGATTTGCTGCATGATTTATAAGAAATAAGACATTTCTTGAGGTTAGTTTCTAAAAATATTAAAGATGGTTGACTCTGCAGTGTTGTAAATATTTTCCTAGAGTTGGTAAGTCTCCACTAAAACTTGTCTGACGGTCTAGGTGTGTTTGTCTCCAAGGTATACAAGTTTAATTTTAAAAAACAGAATTAACTTGAGAACGGCTAAAGTCAGTGGAATCATAATTACATCTCTCTATTATTGAATATATAATTTGAATTTTGATTTTCAATAATAGGGAAAAACCGATTTTATGACATAAATTTTATTTTAAAAGAAAGCCTTTGCTGTGTTTAAAGTTTTGTTTTTTAGCCATGCATGTTTTAAAATTGCATTTAAGGAACATATCTTTAAATTAAACTGCAAATCTGACACATTAGCCATTGATCACAGCATATTTTTTCTTCATAACTTTTCAGTGTTACCATATCATACTTTAGCATTTCTTTTGGAAGAATAATGCACTATTATAAAATGAACAGCATGTAAATACTACCTTTTATTTCTGCATGGTTTCTGTTTTTGCTGGAGGGTATACTTTGGAAAGAAATAAATTTGCTTAATTTAAAATCTTACATAAACACAGTTGGGTGTGAAGTATAACTGAGATGACTTCTTTTGTACCAGTTAAAATGTTCTTATGTACTATTTTTTAGATACCACAGTATGGGTGGACTTATTTTCTAAAATTTGCACCAAGCACAGGCTTTTGTTTTTTTGGCAGTCATAGAGATTGTAAAATAATAAAGATTATTCTCATTGCTGTTTTCCATGAATATATATTGGCAGCGAGTGGGATTTGTTTTAATTTGTATATTAATTTCAGTGTGAGGAGTTTAAACATTAGCTAAAATTTTAAAGTAATATATATTGCACCTCATTATACCTTTCCTATCATCTATGGGTTTTTTTGTGGTTTTTTCTCATATAATTTTTAAGTAATTTTTAGCTTTGTATTTTGTTTCAAAGCAGAATTGATGTTGGGAAAAACTTTATCCTTTGATGTTAATACTAAGCTATCTTTGGCCAAGGCTGTGGAATTCTGTAAGATTCATTCAAGAACATTTGAAAGCCAGTGCACAAAGACGTGCAAATCTGCTGAACATTCTAGTGTCCGGCTCAGCTCTGGCTCCAAGAAAAGAGTTCTGCACAGCTTTTCCCCTGCATCAAGAAAATCCTTGTTCCAGTACTTAACCAAGTTTACCCTGGGAACAGTCAGCTTCTGGGAGACAGTCAAGTGGAGCATCTGTGAACTCCTAGCTATTCGGTTTTTAGTGTGCCTGTAGAGTTAAACACCTGTGGCTGGATTAGTCAATATTTTTTCTTGTGAATTAGTATACCAATGAATATATTTCAATAGTATTTGCTTAAAAGTGGTAGATATGAAAATATATATGTAAGTTTGTTTATATATGCTACCATAATTATTTCCATAAAATGGTAATATGAAACAATTTTAGTATTACAATATCACAATATTATGTTTTGTGCCATGATTTGAAACACAGTTTAAAGTCTGCAGGATTTAGATTTCATATACTATTAATGTGTAATTAATATGCATAAAATAAAGGAACACTCTTTTTTCTAATTGCTTTATTTCAGCAGTGTATTTTCTCAGAATTTCCCTGTTTTTGTTTATTATGAAAATAAATGCATTCATTTTCTTGAGAGATACAGTTTTATTTGAAGGATTCTACGTTCACTTATATTTCATAAAGCTAAATTGGTTACTTCTTGAGTTATTGGATTTTTCTATTTAAATAAGTGCTGAGTGTTCATTGGAGGAGATTAAATATTTGGTTTTTTAAACTCTATCAATAATATTAGGGAAGAAATTATTGTTTAGTTGGAATTGTGATTTAATAGAAATTATCAGTAAGGACAGTAACTGAAATCTTGTTTCTCAAATACTAATGGAAACTTATACTTCATGTTTTAATCAGAAGCATACTTGAATATTTCAGTAATTTGGTGTTTATGTGTAAAGTCTATAATTGCTAAATGTTACTGTAATCAGTAGTTAATTAAAAATGAGGGTTAGGTTGATAATTACAACCTAGATTCTGAATGAGAAAAAGAACATAAATGTGTGATTGAAAGGAAATATTTTATGAAATAATGTAATCAAGTGTATGTCTAAACCTTTAAAAGGTTGGAAATTTAGTGTCAAATGGGACTAGTCCAAAATAAAAGGTACTATTTTTTTTTTTCCAGTAATGGTAAATTTCTTGGGGAGTACTGTATTTATGTTTTTTTTTTGTGTGTGGGAAGAGTTTTGTTACAATAGCTAATAATACGTTAAAATACATTCCTGAAATTTGAGAGGGTAGTGATGATGTAAAAAGTCACAATTTCAAGAACAAGCTAGTAAACATCCACATACCTAACACCTAGATGTAAATGTTTTCCTGTGATTATTTCATAGACAGATATTCTTAGACAGTGGCATTACTATTTCAAAGTAAGTTTCAAGCTGTATTTCAAGGTAAAGAAATGATCATTAAGTAAAATAAACAGTACTTTTAACATAACGAGCAGTATTTTCTTTACACGATCTTTCATTGCTAAATTTTAAAAAATCAATAATTTTAATGTGCTCACTTTACATATTTTTTCCCCAGTTGTGTAAAATGAAGTATGCATACAGTTTCCCAATTGAATGTGGTCATATAATTTATGGAATGTCACTCTGGGGAAATAGTAAAGAATTTCACTATTTTTATAATATCTGATCTTTAAAATATGCATTTATATACTTCATTAGCTCTTCCTTTCTCCCCCTCCCCCCCAAAAGCACTGTCTTCTAAATGTGGGGAAAACACTTAAAATTTTTTATTTGTTTCCTTGATTACTTATAACAGTATTAATTGTTGACATTTGAATCTTAAAAGACTAAATATTTAAAGGCCCAATCAGAGTGCTATGTTATTTTGGGAATATTTTTCGACCACATGTCTTTCTCTATAAAACCATGTGTAGATTATAAATATCTAGGGCTTCCTTTTGGTTGAAACTTATTATTCAATTATATACATACTTTAAATATATTTTTATTTATTTCAGAGAGGAAGGGAGAAGGAGAGAGAGAGAAACATCAATGATGAGAGAGAGTCATTGATGCACTGCCTCCTGCATGCCCCTCACTGGGAATTGAGCCTGCAACCCTGGCCTATGCCCTGACTGTGAATTGAACAGTGACATTCTGGTTTATAGGTTGACGCTCAGCAACTGTGCCAAGCCAGCCAGGCATTATTCAATTATATTTTTATTCACCTGGTAGGATTAGCAGTCTGTACTTTCTTTGTTTTATAATATTTAATTTTCCTTGTCAATAAGACAAGCCTATATATTCTAGGTGGAGGATACTGCGTCCCTTAAAGTAATTTAGCTGGAGTTCGTAATTCCCATTTAAAAAAAAATCTTCGAGTATATTGTTTTATTGCTCAAATTACTGTATCTATACCAACGCCTCTTTCCTCTGCAACAGATACTATGTTTTGTTGACTATGTTCATTTAAAAATCTTAAGTTAACATTACCGTTTAATTTGTCTCTGAGTTAAAGCATTGAATTTTAGGAGAGATGGTATTCTGCTTATACTTGTAAATAAAATTTCAGTTCTTTTTCATAAAATACAGTCATCTAAATTTCATGTGAGGCACTTCTCTCTCAAAATTAAGACTCAAAATAGTAGGTTTAGGTAAAAAAAAGAAATTAATTAGTTTGAATATCTGACCTTTTTCTGTTCAATTTTCCTTATTTTTAAAAAAGTATAGTTAAATGTTTTTGTTATTAAGTACAAAGGTCAATAGTAGTTTAAGTGGACCATATACTTCTTAAATGCTCTGTATAAGTAAGTGTGTCATCTGTAGTGTTGAAGACTTTGAATTGATATTTATACCAAAATTAGTTTCTAGCTCTGAAGTTGTCAGTATAGATTCAGACTTCACATTTTTATTATATACTAGAGGCCCAGTGCACAAAATTTGTGCACGGGGTGGGGGGAGGGTCCCCTCAGCCCAGCCTGCACCCTCTCTAATCTGTGACCCTTCGGGGGATGTCCGGCTGCTGGTCTAGGCCTGATCCCTGGAATTGGGCCTAAACTGGCAGTTGGACATCCCTCTCACAATCCGGGACTGCTGGCTCCTAACCGCCTCTGCCTGCCTGCCTGCCTGCCTGCCTGATCACTCCTAACCGCCTCTGCCTGCTGGCCTGATTGCCCGTAACTGCCCTCCCCTGCCCTGACCCGTAACTGCCTCTGTCTGCTGGCCTGGTCGCCTCTAACTGCCCCCACCTGCGGGCCTGGTCGCCCCTAACTGTTCCCCCCCCCTGCCAGCCTGGTCGCCCCTCACTGCCCCCCTTCTGGCCTGGTCACCCCCAACTGCCTCCCCTTGCCGGCCTGGTCACCCCCAACTGCCTCCCCCTGCCGGCCTCTTTGCCCCTCCCTGCCAGCCTGGTCGCCCCAAGCAGCCTGCTGTTTGGTCATTGCATGAGGGCATCCTGACCAATTTGTATATTCCTCTATTATTCGTATAGATTATACATCTCAATTTAAGGTAGAAAATATATGTATTTAAGGTAGTATCAGACTCTTAAGTGAAAAGCCACAGTGGTTTACTATGTTTTATGTTATATCTATGACTGGATCTCTAGGATATAGTCTTCCTTGTTCTATCTCTTATGCAGATTGTCACTCAGATGGACTTTTGTAAATGTGAGATTTTTAAGTATGTTTCTGGATTTTAGAAGAACTGTGTAAACAATCCTTATCACGGTGAATAACATTTTCTGTGCTTAATTAAGGTGTTTTTTTCCCAAATTATCCATATTATATGTGAAAATAGAGAACATTTTATTTTATTGTATATTTTGCCAGAATAATTTTCGTTAATTTTCCCCCAGGGTATACAGATTATTAGATAATGTCAATTGGTATATGTGAGACATTGCTTAGATTTACATATCTTTTTT
This sequence comes from Cnephaeus nilssonii, assembly GCF_951640355.1. Classification (NCBI taxonomy): domain Eukaryota; kingdom Metazoa; phylum Chordata; class Mammalia; order Chiroptera; family Vespertilionidae; genus Cnephaeus; species Cnephaeus nilssonii. The sequence continues at coordinate 101,108,164 of NC_137077.1, forward strand.
TTAAATGTAATGAGAAAAAGTAAATCACGTACCAAGTGGTTCTCTTAATAGTTTCTGACCTTTTTAGTTTTGGAGGCAGTAGTGACTTCCTGAGTGATTATAATGTTAATGCTTTAATTTGGTTAGAATATTTACATGTTCTTGGACTTGGTTAGAATATTTTAAACATTAGGATCATTATGGAGCCAATAGTTGGGCAAACTGAACATAATAATTGGAGTAATTGTCTACAAAGTGATACTTTCTCAGCCATATAGAAATTTTGGGGTAGCCATGCCATTCAGAGCTTCCCTTTATGCATTTATTGATTGTACTCGTATTTACCAAGGGGTCCTATTGTGTGACTGGATCCTTTCCTAGGGCTGATAGAAAAGCAGCGGGAGAACGAAATCCCTACCTTGTTTGCTCTCTCAGAATTCCCTGGAGGGCTCATTAAAACTAGACTTCTGGGCTCTACCCAGTAGTTTCTCATTCAGCAGGTCCCAAAGGGGGCTAAATAATATACATTTTTAACAAGTTCCCAGGTGATACTGATAATAGGTGTAGGGACCTTACTTTGAGAACCTCTGTTCTGGTGTTACTCAAAATAGGCAATGTTTTTGTTGGTTGATTTTGTTGCATAATAACGATCCTGGTATATTGTGTGTTTTAGACAAAAAGGGGCCACATGCTAACCTGAGAAGCTCAGGGAATGCCTGCATAGCAGCCTTGCAAACTCAGAGACCTAAAGCAAGCATGTCAGACTCAAAGGCTAACGGGCCAAGCAAGGTTTAAGTTTATGTGGATCCCCAAAAAACAAAAGCTTCCATTTTCATGGAAATGTAGGTTTATTTCTATAGAGACATGTTGAATGCGAAGGACTGAAATAAATGAGTGATGGTTAAAATAATAGAACGTTTTAATAAAAATATTTTTCCTTGTACACTAACTTATCAGACACTGAACAACTGCACAAAGTAATAAGCGTAATGCAAATAAACTTATTTTGCTTGTTCTCCAAAAGCGAAATAGTTCCTGTTATGAACACCAAACAAGTCAGTCCAAGACTAATGACGTGGCATTCGGCTGCTAAAAGATCCGCTGCTGGTATTAGTGGAGAGAAATGGTGCGCCTGCGCTTAAGGCGCATAAGGGAAATGAATGCAACACAATTATAGTCATCAGTCGTTAGCGAACGTTGTAGTTCGTTACTAATAATTATGTATAACAGGATATTGTAAAAATTAAGTTACAAAATTTTTATTAAAACATTTCTTACATACTGTTATATTGGCTGGGCCGCAAAAATATTCATTGTGAGCTGCATGCAATTCACGGGACATGAGTTTTACATGCTTGACCTAAAGTAACCACAAAAGATGGTCTGAATTTAAAACCTTTTAACTAAAAGTTTATGGCAGGTCGTCATGTCCTAGGCAGAATCTTCCCAGACAGAGGTCTATCTTTACTTTAAGCCTGTCTATGTTTTTTGCATCCAGGATAACATTCCTTTGGGATGTCAAGGTAACTCCCCCTTTTCCAGACCCCTCAGGATACAACCAGTTCACCAGGCCAGAGACCTTAAATCCTCTCATTGTTATTGTTAATTGTTGACTGTTAACTATCCTGTATCCACCTGTGTAAAAGATGTGTCTATCATTTTACCTTTTCATCCAATCCCAGAGGTTTCCCCTGCTTTGTTTTCTCCCACCTCCCCAATCTATCATCAGTGGATTTCATGTAATGCACTTGCATCTTCTCTTTATTGTCATGTATAAAATAAGGTGCAAAACTGCCATTCTCTGGAGCATTACCCTAATCTGTTGAGATTTAGCTTCCTGGCAATTGACAGTTTGGCTCAAATAACTCAAAAAATTCTCTACTTTTGAATGTTTCTTCCTTTGACATTGTCTAGGATTCCTGGCAATTCATAGACAGCGCCCCCTCCCCGCCCCCTGCCCCCTGCCCCTAACTCTTCAGCTATTGCCACCTAACAAGTATTACACAAACTCCATTACTTTTGACTAGACAGTATCATTGCCTTTGTAGAAATAGGATTTTCTTGTGTTCACAAGCCTAGTTAAGTCAAGAGGTAATAAAAAAGTGCATTTTGAAAATTTTATAAAGGGGTTATAACTTACCATCTTGGAAAATATGATACCATTTTGATAGATTAAGTGATGGCCTGACCCATTTTATCTTTGTTAGTCACTTTAGAAAGGAATGCCCTCTGAGGAGTTCAATAAATGGGAATTAAGTGGTTTTATGGTAAAAAGTTACAGGCTGCTTGTCAGACCTTATAAGGATTGTACTACATACGGATGCAATTCAATGTCTGTTTTGAATTATGCAATATATTAAAGTGCTTAGCTGCTATATTGACAGTAGTTTCTTCCAAAAATTTTTGATAATACAGTTTTTAAGAAAGTCACCTGGTTTGCAGCCTTCTAAATTATCTCAGTAGGTAGTTTCTAGAACATTGTGGTAGATGTCTGCTAAGAATAGCTCTACATAAGAAGCAAGTATAGAAACTTATTTCTAACTAGAGGCCCGGTGCACTGGAGACAGGTGTCCCTCAGCCTGTCCGGCGCTCTCGGAGTCTAGGACCCCTCGCTCCTTACCATGTGCCTGCAGCGGAGGTGGGAGAGGCTCCTGCCAGCGCCACTGCTCACCAGCTGTGAGTCCGACTTCTGCTGAGCGGTGCTTCCCCTATGGAAGCGCACTGACCAGCAGGGGGCAGCTCCTGCATTGAGCGCCTGCCCCCTGGTGGCCAGTGTGTGTCATAGTGACTGGTGGTTGGTTGATTTGTATATTAGCCTTTTATTATATAGGATTTTAATCTAGATGTCATCTGTGTGCCTCTCCTGCTTCCCAAAGACTACCATAGCTTACTTAGTGTGCTTTCAATTTCCCAGGAAGTTTACTTGTCCAAGCTTTTTGTATTTTTTGTGTGAGGTAGAAATGTGTTTGGCTTTGGGAGGGTATATCTGTGATCAAGGAAGTCCTCTTATCAATCCTTTTATCTTTCAACTTTGCACCAACCTACCTCTCCCTCATTTTTTAATTAAGGAGTCAAGATTCCTTGCTGCTTCCAGCCCAGGACTTTGAGTCAGCTTTACCATAAGGGGCTTCTTAACCTGTTTTCCAACTGAGCAATTCTTATGAAGGCTAATGAGAGTAAAAAAGTTTGTTTCATCTCATAAAATAAAATCTATGAGGCTAGGTTCTTGATAGATTTATTTTTCTGTTCAATTATTCCAATCAAGAAATTATTTTAAATCCTGTGATTACAATGAGTTAGTCATGTCTCTACAGAAGTTAGTGCTTAACTTTATTTTTAGGCACATGGATGCAGAAAAATATAATGAATTTTGAGTTTCTCATTTGGTTTCCCTATACTCTTTGCTTTTCCTCCTCCCATACATTTTTATGTGATAATAGCCCGACTTTTATCCTACTAGACATTAAAGTTGTAAATTTATATGTGAACTATTGCCACTATTTAGATTTATGCATGATGATTAACTCGGAAAATTTAAAAAGACCTTGGGTTTTTTTGTTTTGTTTGTTTCTTATCTGTATATATTCCTGGAGCCATTAATGCTTTTAAAATATTAGTACGAGGAAGGTCAGAAGTTTTTGGAAAATTACATACTTCAAATTTGGGGGTGGTTGGGAAGCATAACATAGAATATACGTATTCAGATGTTCTGCCTTGCAATAAATATAATGTGCTTTTATTTTAGGAAGATTAAGTTTAATCTACGTCCTAGTATTTGTGCTACAAGTGTTAGAGGTAAGGTAAAATTAAAGTATAATGTGTCATATTGTGATCTTTTAGACCTATGAGGTATTCATTCCATAGGTTGATTAAAACTACAGGTCTCAATTTGGATTATTTCCCAATTGATCAATATGGAAGAAAGCTATCTGTCACAATCAGTTTCTAGTCATGCTTTTTAAAAATTTTTATCCTCATTGGAGGATATTTTTTCCAATTGATTTTTAGAGAATGGAAGGGAGATGGAAGGAGGAGAGGGAAGGAGGAGAGAGAAACATAAATGTGCGAGGGACACTAGGGGCGGGGAAGGAACCCAAAACCCTGGTGTTTGCCCTTGACTGGGAATCCAACTGGAGACCCTATGTGTGTGGGCTTATGCTTAACTACTGAACTGCTGGCCAGGGCTGGTAATTCTTTTTTATAGGTCATAAAAGAATCATATATATCAAATACAGGGGTGGAGAAAAAGTAGTTTTAGCAATATTTGAAATGCTCAATACTGGTTTTCTACAATTGCTATATAGACAATTTCTTGCAGTTGGACACTTAGGATATAGCTGTGCATAAAGTAGACTAACCCTCAGTTCCCTGTGGCACATGTGTTCTAGACCTGCAGGGACGAAGAGCGACTAACAGTTGAAATAACTTAATGTCAAAAGGGTAGAGAAAAGGACAGCATCTATTTTAGATAAGGGGACTAGAAATTGCCTTTCTCAGGAGATAAAGGGGCAGCATTCTGTTTACTTTAGTCTGCTGGCAAAACAAAGCTGTGGTGATATAAGTGGGTGCAGTAAAGTGCACTGTGGGAGCAATGCTGTCCCGTGTGGTGGCCATGTGTGGCTGTTGAATCTTAGGAATAGGACCAGTCCAACTGTAACTAACGTAAATTCAGCTATCAAATGTAAGTGAACTTGGAATGACATGGGTGTGTGCATCTAAATTTAATGAACTCTACAAGTATCAAATAAATGTTACCACTTGAATTAGAGGTGTAAAATATACACAAGTGCAAATGTTTTGGTATGAAGAAATGAATGTGAAATATCTTTTAATTTTTACATGGTTACATATTGAAGCAATACTTTGACTGTATTGCTTAAATAAAATATATATACTTAATAGTATATATACACTAATTTTATCTTGCTTTTACCTTCTTTAACTTAGCTTCTAAGAAATTTAAAATTTCTAATGTTTGCACTTTTGGGTAGTGCTGGTTTAAAATAATAACTTTTTGTCTTTTCCTTGCATGATTGTAATCACAGAATCTCATTACGTGATCTGTAGTGATTATAATTCATTTATTTTTAATCTATATATCTACCTATCTATTTATTATTTTAAAAATATATCTATATGTATTTTATTTCAGAAAGGATTGGAGAGGGAGAGAGAGAGAGAAACATCAGTGATGAGAGAGAATCATTGATCAGCTGCCTCCTGCACACCCCACACTGGGAATTGCACTCAGAATCCGGGCATATGCCCTGACCAGGAATTGAACCGTGACCTCCTGGTTCATAGGTTGATGCTCAGTCACTGAACCATGCTGGCCGGGCTATTTTTATCATCATTTTAAATAAATAATTTGAGGTTGAACTTTAAAGTTTGTTAAGTACATACCATTATGATGGGACCAATTTACTTGGTGCTTGTACAGAAGTGCAAGAGAGTTATTGGAACACCCAGTTCTCAGGAGATAAATTGTACATATTAAGCTTACATTTTATTACTTTCACTTTTATTACTTTTCCTTTGTGTTTTATATCTACTTGGTACTCTCTTCATAAAATATTTAAGTAAGCATAAGTCCTGAAAAGTTTTTGTCGGCAAGATTCTCTTAAAAAAAATTCTCTTAAAACCTTTGTGTGAAGTTTCCATATTTATTTATTTGTTTACTTCATTCCAGGATGTCGGCTCTAAGAAAGTAGGGATCTTATTTGTCATTTAGTGATTTATCTTCATTTTCTAGCAAGTCTTTATTAAATGTTTGTTCAGTGAATGAGTGACACCAACTGTAGGACAGATGATGTTTACTAATGATAAGACAAAAATGAACAAAACGTGGTCCCTGCACTCTTGGGATTTGGAGTCTATTGAGTATCTGTAGAGCTGTAAGCATACTGATCATTTTCTTGTAATGAAGGGAATTGCAAATGCTCTGAAAACATACACAAATATACACCTATGTTGGGAAGACTTCAGTTAGATAACTTTTGAGCAGATCTTAAAGGTGAGTATGTACTTGCCAGTTACTGATTTAAAAATAATTTTATTTTTTTGGGGGGGGGGAGGGTAGGGAGTGTGTGGTTAAAGGTTAATAAGAACGTGCTGGGGAGAAGGCAGAAAGTTTAGATAAACTGTGATTGATCTAAGTTAAGGAGTTTTGCGCTTTATCTTTTAGGTAACTAGGAGTTAGGTCAGTTATTTTAAATACAAGAGTAACTGGAGGAAATGGAAAGCAGAGGGACCACATAGAACAGTGGTCGGCAAACTCATTAGTCAACAGAGCCAAATATCAACAGTACAAAGATTGAAATTTCTTTTGAGAGCCGAAAACCGACTTCTGCGCATGGGCCACGAAGTTTCAATCGCACTGTACGTGTGCGCCCGCACGTGGTATTTTGTGGAAGAGCCACCCTCAAGGGGCCAAAGAGATGATATGTGGCTCGCGAGCCTCGGTTTGCCGACCACTGACATAGAACATCGATCGACTGCCCCACCCCCAATGTGATATTTGAAAGAATCTTTAGTGTCAGGTTTGCTCAGATTCCAGACAGGAATAATTCAGAAGTAAAATGAATTTAACATTTTTGGTGTGTAGATGGGGGAGGGAAATGCAGTGGTCTGGGAGTTTCTGGTTTGAATGGTGGAGTGATGGTGATACCACTAACAGACATGGAAGGTAAGTATATTCAACGTTGTGGTTGGGGTGTGGGTGACGGCCTGAGGGTGAGGAAGATGGATGTTGGAATCTGTTGGATTTTATATATTTTGTTTTTGAATACCTATGGTTGTTTGGATTTTTAAAACTAGACAACCTGTTTGCCTGGTAAAAGCGTTCTCGCTCAGGGCACCACCGGGCATTGCTGAAGGTGACGGGTGCCCTAACTGGTCCTGCTTTTACTTTTGCTCTTGCAATTTATTCTCCTAGTAATATCGGCTGCTTCCTTCAGAAATGTGGATTAGATCATTGTCCTTGTCCTTCAGATGCAGCCGCTTTCTGTCTGTATCGGAACCCAGCTACATCGCAGGGCGCAGGGCTTTATTTGACCTGCTCTCAGTGGGACTTTCCAGCCGCAGACACCTTTCATTGCTTGCTCCCTAAATACTCGGTGGTTCCTCTGTCTCCCCAGGTATTTTGGTAGGTTTCTAAAGAGCTCCCCAGTAGAAGGACATATCATCTCTTCTCATTCTTGTCACTTTGTCAGTATGTGATATTTACTTTTTGTGCCCGCATTTTATTAATCTTTTATTAATGTTCTCAGTATCGTAGCACAATGTTTGGCAGTATTTTTTGACCCAGGCTGAAGGAAAATCCAGGAGAAAAATACAGAGTAATGGCACAGATTTATTGTTTTTACTACCAGTTGGAAGTGTGTGGATAAGAATTGCAGATGGCTTATTTATTCAATAGTTATTGAGCATTTTTATGTCAACTCTTTAGAATTGCTCCCCATCTTTGAGCTTGGACTCTGGTGGGTGGCAGGAGAAATTATGGGAAACAATAACGAATTCTCAGACAACTGCATGTTTGTGACAGCAAGAAGAGCCAACAGAGAATATGAATCCAGTTTTTAATCAAATTGGGATGTGTACTCCTACATATGTATAAATAGAGATATGTCTGAAAAGAAAGTACTAAGAAGTGGAGAGAGAGTGAACATGTAAAGGGAGTAATTTGGGATAATGGATAGAAGTTCAGACCTCTTTGTCTGAGGCTGGAGAGGGGATAAGCAGAAGACAAGTTCTTATCAATTGGAACAATAATCACAGGGTTTGTTTAAATTTTTAAACTTTAGAATCTCAGAATATATTTTGTGTATTGGCTATACTGATAAAATGTTTGGTGTTGGTGGAACCCCAAGCAAGGAGAACGGAGGAACTATAGTAAGTTTAAAATGCTTGCCAGAAATGTCCAAATTTTACTCACAGTTCTCTATAGGAAAGTAATTTTTTTCTAATTGAGTGTAAAATGAAGACTGCTGGTTTTAAAAGTTTACATATTTTTATCTTTTATCTTACATGGTTGTACATTGAAGAGACGATCAGAAGCAGCAAAAGTGGGGTAGGTTAGCAGTTAAGAGTAACTTATCAGGAAATGTTCAGAACTGTCATTAAAATGCAACAACTTCTCATTGATTTGGCTATCCGTATATACTTCTATGTGATCATCATATACACTTGTACAGACACTGAAGGTCTAATGATGGTAACCCTCCTAGTAATTGAACTTTAAAATGACAAAGTGATTAAGATATCCAAGAGAAATAATTCAGTAAACCTTGTATGTTATTATAAAGGGTACACCTAATCCTTTCAGAGGCTTTATAAATAAGTTGACTATTGCACCAAAAATCATTGAAAAAAAATTTTTTTGCACAAATACTGCGAGGGTGAAAAGCATGTAATGCTTAGTTTGAAGAAACATTTCTCTGACTTGGTTTTTTTGTGTTAATAGTTCCAATATGAGAGTGGATAATTCTAATATTCTAAGAGGTTCTTAAATGTGACTTCCCTTCCACCTGTCCTCTTTTATCTTGCTGCTTTTAATATGGTCTTTAAGTTTAAATTTTTCACTGTTCAATTGGATGGATTGTAGAGATTTTTAAAATTACCTATAAAATAAGCATTGTTAGTTTCTCAGGATTGCCTCTAAAATTATTTGAAAGGTTTCTAAGAGGACAGGTTAAATTAAGATTTTCTTAGTGATTGGGTAGACATTACTGAAGTTCCTGTGTTTTTAATTTTTCTTTTATTAAGTACTAAAGGCCCGGTTCACAAATTCGTGTACCAGTGGGGTCCCTCTGCCTGGCCTGCAGGATCGGGCCAAATCCTGCTCTCCAACATCCCCTGAGGGGGTCCCGGATTGCGAGAGGGCGCAGGTCAGGCCAAGGGACCCCACCGGTGCACGATCGGGGCCAGGGAGGGACCGCGGGAGGGCTCCAGGACATGTCCGGCCCATCTTGCTCAGTCCTGATCAGCTGGACCCCAGCAGCAAGCTAACCTACCAGTCAGAGCCTCTGCCCCCTGGTGGTCAGTACACATCATAGTGACTGGTTGACCAGTTGACTGTCCCCTGGTGGTCAGTGCATATCATAGTGAGCAGTTGAGCAGCCTTAGCATATTATTAGCAAATTACGCTTTGACTGACTGAATGGACCACCGGACACTTAGCATATTAGGCTTTTATTATATACGATATTTAGCATGTTCGTGTAAGTATCCTGAGCTATATATGTTACAATGAATGCAAATTAGTATGAGCAGGTCAAGAAGAATTGGAGTGCCACCATGTTTTGGGTAATAACTTGTTACAGTGGTATCATCTAACTTCTTTTGGAGGACAAATGGAATTAAATCAGGTTAGCCAAAGTTCTAATATAGCTTGTTTCCATATAGCTAATATATAGTATATGAAATATAAATATATTTTAATACATTCTTTTACTCAAGTCATGCTGAAATTTCTATCTTTATACTTAATAGGGTGGAAAGAGGATTGTTTGTTTGGTTTTTCTTTCTTAATACTCCCCCCAATGGGTCTTTTTCTATTGATTTTTTTAGAGAGAGTGAAAGGATTGGTTTTTAAGACCATTAATTAGCTGGTTGAACCCATTTGTGTAAGTTTGTCATAAAATTTTTTACCCAGCATCAATACCTCTACCATTTCTTAATTTTCCATGCCCTTCATCATCCTATCTTTATTTAGCTCCTCTCTGTATTACACACTTCTCTCTGGAGGCCTGCCTTTCTTTGCTCTAATCTGAGCTGATGCTGTGTAGAATAACAGCAACAAAAACAAATCTCTTAGGATTCCAGTGCTCTTATAGACTCCATGTGCTCTTGGCTGAATTATCTTTAAAGACTTGGATTCATTTTGACAGTTAACTATAATTCTTTCCTGTTTATTCTTTAATAGTTCATTTCTTTTGCATAGTACATAAGTATGCACACATACAGTAGCATGGGTACCAGTACTACAATGAGTTCTGCTTTAAAAACTTTTACTACATTGTTAAAAGTAACTAAGGTATTAAAGTGTTAATTTAATGCACTTGGTTTGTTGCTGTCACATGATACTTGACTATATACTAACACTGTATTTGGTCAATAAAATAGTTTAAAAACAATGTAAAGGGCACATGAATTAATTGTAAAGGATTATAGCATTGTCATATTTGGAAATAGTGTAGGTTAACGTACACCAGAAGTGGTCATCAGTTATAAATGACTAAGTAGTTCTATAGTAGGTACGGGTGACCTGGAATATGAGCTCCATTCAGTAAGTATTTCCTTCATTACAACTAAGGCAGCCAATATGAGTTGGGTACAAGGTGCTTTTCTTGAGCAATTCCACACTCAGAGATAGAGGTGAGAATACAACACGGCAGTTACAATCCAATCAGCGAAAGCCCAAAGGGGAAACCAAAGGATACACCTCTGAATAATTTATCTTGCACCACATTTGCAAGGATTGGGAAGCAGACAGAAAGGAAGGAAAAATCCAAGAAAGTACAGGGGGACACAGAATAAATCTTGGGTTCCTGTTACTAAGAATGCATTTTGTGTGGTTGGCTTATTAAAGCATCATATAATTCAGGGGTCAGTTCACTGTCCCTCAGACCGTTGGAGGGCCGGACTATAGTTTAAAAAAACAATTATGAACAAATTCCTATGCACACTGCTAAGTCGGCTGCTAAGCAGGACAGGCAGTGGTGGCAAAAACACCCGGCGGGCCGGATAAATGTCCTTGGCGGGCCGCATGTGGCCCGGGGGCTGTAGTTTGAGGACCCCTGAATTGGTTATCTAGTACCCATTGCCCATTTGAAAAAAAAAATCACTGGCTCTGTGTCCAGACCAGTAGCAGTGCTGATAAATTTGGTGACTTGACAAATGAAGCCTGTTGTCCAAAATTGAGTGTGATAAGGGGAGTTCAGAGAAAGTGCGTATAAGATAAACCAATTGGAGGGAATTTGCATAGGAAGTGTGAAAATGTTCTTGGGTACGGAGTGTTAGAAGGCTATTTAGTACAATAGGGGTGAGTACCTTAATGTACAAATCATCTTTAAGATGTATTATCTTTTTTTGTAAAATGTTTTTCTTGATTTCTAGAGAGAGGAGGGGGAGATGGAGAGGTAGAAACATTGATGAGAGAGAAACATCAACAATTGGTTGCCTCCTGCACGTCCCCTACTGGGGATCTACTCCACAACCTGGGCATGTGCCAGTAACCTCTAGATTCATGGGTCGATGTTCAACCTCTGAGCCACAATGGCCGGTAGAGTTAGAACTTGTTCGGTAGCAGGTGCTATCAGAGAGGAGCCATTATGAATGATGCTGGATGCTGATAAATGTGCATGAAGCTGTAGTTACCTACCTGAAATGAGACTGGAAAAAGGGATCAGATCTTATTCCATGATGAGCTACCAGGAATTTTTTCAAAGGAGAGCAGAGCAATACATTTGTGGGAAGAATGCATTTATAGTAAGCCAGAGTGTAGAAGGGGAAGCAGTTGATATGTGGTGTTAGGATTGGAGAGGAAAAGTAGAAATCAAGATAATTTGATCATGAAAATATTAGGACATGGTGGTTAGTTGGATGTGGGAGGGTTATGTGGAGGAAATAAGGCAGGGATGATTGGTGTTTGGTTTTTTTTTTTTTTTTTAATGATTTTTTTACAGAGAGGAAGGGAGAGGGATAGAGAGTTAGAAACATCGATGAGAGAGAAACATCGATCAGCTGCCTCCTGCACACCCCCTACTGGGGATGTGCCCGCAACCAAGGTACATGCCCTGACCGGAATCGAACCTGGGACCCTTCAGTCCGCAGACCGACGCTCTATCCACTGAGCCAAACCAGTTAGGGCAGGGATGATTGGTGTTAAGGAAATGGCAGGTATTTTTGGTTCTACCACCTTTTAGGAATAGTTAGGGCAGCAAGATCAGGATGGAAGGCATCAATCAGGTCCTTGTGACATCAGATCCTTGAGCACAGAAAGTGGTGCTCAGGAAAAGGTCTTGGCTCAAGAATTTGGAATGTCATCAACAAAGTAAGCAATAATGGATAAATGAAAGTATGACACATAGTAGTTCACCAATGCAAATTTATATAGGGCTGGAGGCTGAGATACCCCATAACATCGAAGACAAGGCTGTTTATGTCACATTCATTGGTTACAGAAGCAAGCATGTTTTAAAAAATGGCATTTATTGGAGGTTATTTTATTCATATTTGGTCAAAGATAGCATGAGGAAATGTGGATAACAGAGATGGACTTACCGCTGTTCTTATTTCTCAAACTTAAAATTACCTAAATAGGGCCTATTTTATAGCCATCATTCAAATCCTTGAGATACAGAAAAATAATTTTTATCACATCATTGGACATAAACTAGCCTTCAAATACTGTTGATGCATAAACTATAGTTTTGAATTCTTTGAATAATATTTGTCTGATACACACACATAGAAATACAAATTGGTACGTAACAAAAGTAAATTTCTCTGTGTGTTCACCAGTTACCCAGCTTTTCTATCCAGGGGCAACCTTTGTGAGTAATTTCTTAAAAGTTTTTAAGATGCTGCCTATTCTAACCATGGACAATGAAAACAACTTTGTTCCTTGCATTTCCCAACCAAATATATAAAGTAAATAAGGTCAGATATTGATTAAAAAGATTGTTTCAGGTAATAGTAATAATTAGGTATAGAAATTACATGATTTTAGTAAATAAACATTAATATCTCAGAAAGTTACATGTTTGGTACACACACACACACACACACACACACACACACACACACACACGAGGCCCAGTGCACAAAATTCATACACGGGTAGAGTCCCTACGCCTGGCTAGGGATCGGGGCCTTCCTGCTGCTGGTTGGGGCCTGCCTTCCAGCTGCTGGCTGGGTCCTCCCTCCATTCCGTGCTGCCCCCTGGTGGTCAGTGCACACCATAGCAAGTGATCTAGCTCATGGTTGAACTCCGGAGGGGACATTTTGCAGAGTAGCCTTTTATATACTAGTATATAGATACATATAGGTGTGTGTGTGTATGTGTGTGTGTGTGTGTGTGTGTGTATGGCTAAGTGTCAGAGTCTCAACCAATAGCTATGACGTGCACTGACCACCAGTGGGTAGCTGCTCAACGCAGGTGTTGCCATGATGCACACTGGCCATTTAAAAATAAGTGGCACCACGGACCTGGCACCGACAAACCAACACTCGGCTTCCCCCAAGTGGGACACAGGCCCCGCCACCACCCCGGAGCGACACCCCACCAAATCGCAGCCAATGCTGCCAAGACCCCATGGCACAAATGTGGCTCATAGCCCAGCCCGGAAAAGATCGCTGTGGGCGCCGGGTAATGACGCCCGGCTTCCTTTCCCTAACCACTAGCCTCCTTGGAGCTTCTTCAGCCCGGGAACACGACTTGCTTTATATTTATAGCCAGGTGCAAACATTGCACAGTTTAACCAAATGTTCTTGAAGCGTTTTCACATGCCTCACCTCATTTGATCCTCACAGAAATCCTGGCGTAGGTAGATAGGAGACTCAGTGGCATCCTATTTTCTTTTCATTAGCTGGAAAACGGAGATTTAGAAAGCTTAGAAACTTGACCCGACTGAGAAGAAGTAAGAAATGGTGGACCTTAAAAATGACTTTAGGTTTTCTCACTGCACAGAATATAGTCAAACACTGCTGCAGTTAAATATTTCACCCTTTGTTCTCCCTGCATGATCTACAATAATAATCTGCTTCATGTTGATATTTACTGCTGTGTTGCTGACAATTACATCAAAAGAGAAGTTGGGGAGCTTCACTGGGTTGGAAAAAGTTTAGCTAAATCAGAAAGCAGGTCTAATTAAGCAAGTTTATAAAAGGCTAAGTTGACTTGTGCATGCACAATACATATAAAGCTCCCACTGGTGCCAATCACGTGTGTTTTGATCTGGCATTGCCAATTGTGAATTTGGTTGACACTTCTATTATAGAGAAAGGGCAAATAGCAATATTAAAATACTCTTATTCCCTTTCAATGTGCATGAATCTGTGCATTGGACACTAGCATGTGTGTGTGTGTGTGTGTGTGTGTGTGTGTGTGTGTGTGTATCCATCCTCGGAGAGAAAGGGAGAGGGAGAGAGAGAAACATCAATGATGAGAGAGAATCATGCATCAGCTGCCTCTTGCACGCCCCCTACTGGGCATGGAGCCCACAACCTGGGCATGTGCCCTTGACCAGAATTGAACCCAGGACCCTTCAGTCTGCAGGCTGACGCTCCATCCACTGAGCCAAACTGGCCAGGTCTATGTTTGTGTTTTTAAATAGCATGATGATCATTAACATTTTGCTTTATCAGGTATTACTATGAGTTCAATAATGGCTTAATTTACTTTTGTGATTGAAAAGGAGGGCATTAGGCTCAAATTCAGAAATCTTCCATTTAAAGAAATTCTCCAATTCTCCAGCAATGGGAGATGGGTATTATTAACATTGCTGTGACCAAATGGCCCCCAGTGGATGCTTGAAATTGTGGATAGTGCTGAACCCTATATATACTATGTTTTTTCCTAAACATATATACCTATGATAAAGTTTAATTTCTAAATTAGGCACAGTAAGAGATTAATCAAAGTCATGTGAATATGGTCTCAAAGTAATCTTATTGTATAGTACACTCACCTTTCACTCAAAGGAAGCACTTTATGGCTTTTCTGTGGCCTTTCTGAATTGCCAGCATCACTGATTTTGCACTTTGGGGCCATTATTAAGTAAAATAAGTGCAACTTGAACACGTATTAGTGTTCCTTGGATTCCTCAACAGGTGAACTGATAACCTAGGCAGCTGCCAGTGGGCGGGGAGCATATACAACCAGGTATATGTGGGACAAAGAAGAATCACGTTCCAGAGGGATGGAGTGGGATGGCATGAGATTTCATCATGCTACTTAGAATAGTGCATCACCATAACTGATGTGGCTAAATGGTTAGTGCACATCAGAGGGTCACAGTACGATCCCTGGTCAAGGGTACATAACCGTGGTTGCAGGGTTTGTTTATATATATATTATTTCAGAGAAGAACGGAGAGAGAAACATCAATGATATGAGGGAATCATTGATCGGCTGTCTCCTCCATACCCCCCACTGGGGATTGAGCCCCCAACCCATGCATGTGTTTATTTCCAGAACTTTCCATTTAGTATTTCTGGACCACTAAACACTTGTGTTCATGCCCAATGAATTATGGTTTGTTATTTTTGTGAATTATTATATAAATTTGAAGTCTTCGTAGCAAAATGAAATGATTTTTTAATTTAAAAAATTGTATCTTAGGCTAGTTAACTTATAACAATAATGAATACATTTATACTTAAGGACTTGAAGGAGTGCAGTTGGCTATTTGAAAAACAAATCTCCATCTTATACTTTAATGTTCATTGTAATTGTGAATGTTATCTCCAAGTTATGAACGGAGAGTAAACATTTTTCTTCATCATATATTGTATTTACTAGTACTATGTTTACTAACAAGTATTTATTGAGCATATACTGTAACAATAATAAGGACTGTTCTAGGCACTGGGAATATCTACTGGTATTACTGTGATTTGGGAAAACAAATACATCTATTTAGGTAGGATGGTCTGGGAGGCCCCTCTGAGGAGACATTTGAGTTGATATCTGGAGGATCAAAAGGAGGGACTTGCAAAGTTGGAGGTGTTGAATTCAACCCAGTTCAATGTGAGGGGATTACCATATAATACAAGGAAGAGGAAAATGTCTAATGTGTCTGGAATTGAGTGAACATGGCAAGTATTTCTCAAATCTTTTTTCTTTCTAATTGACCCAATTCTCTAATGAAATATTAACACCACAGACAGCTGTTTCAGTTTCATAGTTGTATCTTTTTTTAAAAAAAATTTTTTTTTAAATATATTTTTAATGATTTTTTACAGAGAGGAAGAGAGAGGGATAGAGAGTCAGAAACATCGATGAGAGAGAAACATCGATCAGCTGCCTCTTGCACACCCCCCACTGGGGACGTGCCCGCAACCAAGGCACATGCCCTTGACCGGAATCGAACCTGGGACCCTTGAGTCCGCAGGCCGACGCTCTATCCACTGAGCCAAACCGGTTTCAGCTCATAGTTGTATCTTTTATCTATGCTTTAAACATAAGGGATTAAAGTTTAAGATTTTTGCCCTCTCCTACTCCCACCTCCAACTAATTTTCTCCTTACTGGGGGCAATGTAGAGAACCTATGCCCCGACAAATATTTAAATCTTTTCTTGATGAAATAAAAAACGCAAAGGCTTGGGCCACATAGTGATGTGATCTAATTTATGTTTTAGAAGAGAATTTTACTCATGGAGACTTGGCTGAAAGAGAGCCAGAATAAAAGCTGGGCAAACAAATTGGGCCAATAAGGTGAGAGGTAGAAAGTGATGGTGGTATGGTCTACAAAGACTATTGATAATGTAGATACAGAAGAGGAGGAAGGAAGAGAGAGAGAATCCTATATAATAAAAGGCTAATATGCAAATCGAACCAATGGGGGAATGACTGGTCGTTATGGCGTGCACAGACCACCAGGGCCCCTGGTGGTCAGTGCGCTCCCACAGGGGGAGGGCCGCTCAGCCAGAAGCCCTGAGCCGGGCTCACGTCTGGCTAGCAAACTGGCCCTGGTGGGAGCCTCTCCTGCCTCCATGGCAGCCCTAAGGATGTCCAACTAGGCTGTCATTCGGACATCCCCTGACGGCTCCTGGACTGC
Source organism: Cnephaeus nilssonii (assembly GCF_951640355.1). Classification (NCBI taxonomy): domain Eukaryota; kingdom Metazoa; phylum Chordata; class Mammalia; order Chiroptera; family Vespertilionidae; genus Cnephaeus; species Cnephaeus nilssonii. The sequence goes on from NC_137077.1 coordinate 101,124,924, forward strand.
GAGCCAGCGCAGGCTGGGCTGATGGGGACCCCCCCCCTCAATTGCACGAATTTCGTGCACTGGGCTTCTAGTAATTAGATATAGCATTAACGGTCATAAATAAGGTAAGTCTGCACAATATGATGAAAGCTTAGGGAAAATGCCCTTGGAGACAGAGTTTGCCCTGTGCAACACACTTTATTGTAGGAAAGAAACGTCCCTTGAATAATGAGACTCGTCTGATTTTTAACCTTGATATAATTTTCCTATTTCTCAGTCATTTGTATGTAATTAGGTGATTACACACAACCTTCCCTCCCACCCCCTGATAATTTAGATTGTCAAAACTCTAGGTTCATTTAAGTTTTTATTTTGTTTCAGTAGGAACATGCCCCCACCCCCATATTTTGTGCCTTCCATTCACTCCATGCCTTTTACTGGAGAATCTGTTTAAAAGCCAGTCTACTCTCTTTTTCTGCTATATTAGTAATTATAATTGCTTCTGTTAGAATTAAATAATCTTTTTATAGTTCTTGGACCCTCTGAAATACTGTGAGTTCCACATGGCATCAGGACTCTGTTGTACATGTTGACTGCATTTTTGTTGAATCAGGAGACAAGACAGTTTTTCCAAGGTCACACTGGAGTAATTAGAGTCAAAATGAGCCCGGCTGGTGTCGCTCCGTGGTGGAGCGTTGACCCAGGAACTGAGAGATCACAGTTCAGTTCCCTGGCATGTCCCAGATTGTGGGTTTGATCCCCAGAAGGGAGCGTGCAATAGGCAGCCTACCGATGATGTTTCTCTCTCATGGGTGTTTTTACCTCCCCTTCTCCTTTTCTCTCTAAAAATCAATAAACGGTTTTAAAATCAAATGAGATTTATTTATACTACACAGTTTTGTTTCAGTTCTATGTAATCAATGCAATGTTTTATTGTGAATATTTTAATAAGCCCTGATGGTGACTGAAAATGTGAAAAGCATATATGGTCTACAGGGAGCTCAAAGGTTCACACACCGTTTAGGAGATAATATTATGCATTGTCATGGGAGACATGGCATCCGATTGGGTTCTGATGAGACATAGTGCAGGTGTTGTGTTTGGAGCTTTTCATGATGGAAGTTTCTTGAATTTACTGATGAAGTGGAGGCACAGAAGTTTGAGAAGTGAGATTTATGACTGTAGTATTTTGTGTCTTGTTTTTTCTTTTTTAAAAAAATCTTTATAATTGCAAGTATTACATATGTCTCCCTTTTCTCCCCATTGAGCCCCTCTAACCTGCCCTATTCCTCCACCCCAGGCCTCCACCACTCTATGGTCTGTGTCTAAGGACTATACATACATATGCATACAAGTTCTTGGGTTGATCTCTCCCCACCCACCCACCTCTGCCTTTCCTCTGAGATTCGACAGTCTGTTTCATGCTTCTATATTTCTGGTTCTGTTTTGTTCATTAGACCCCATATTTTTTTCATTAATCCTCCCCCTCCCCAATTCTCATCCAAGGATATGTTTTTATTGATTTGAGAGAGAGAGGAAGGGAGAGAAAGAGAAACATTGGTTGATTACCCCCCCATACACACCAACCTGCAATTGAAACTGCAACCTTGGTATGGGCCCTGACCGGTAATTGAACCTGCAACTTTCCTATGTACAGGACAACACTCCAAACAACTGAGCCACCCAGCCGAGGCATTTTGTGTCTTTTTAATACCTTATTTTTCTGTTAATCTGGGTTTTATGCTTCAAGTTTCTCTCAGTAAAGCTTAAGTCTTGTGACATCTAAAAATGTGAGTTTTTGACTGACTCGTAATAGAGAGCAGGCTGATAGCTGTTGGGGAGGGAGGAGAGAGTATTGAGCAAAAAAACCCAAACAACTTATGGACATGGATAACTGTGGTGATTGCTCGGGAGGGGGAGAAGAGCAAAGGGGGATAAATGGTGATGGATGTAGACTTGACGGGATTGTGAACACACAATACAGTATACAGATAATGTGTTTTGAAATTGGGCAGTTGAAACATAATTTTGTTAACCAGTGTCACCACAGTAAAATAAAAAATAAAAAGAAAGTATATGGGGGAAAAAATAAATAAAAATGTGTTTTTTAATTCTACCCCTTTTAAAAAAAATATATGTTGGCAACTTGTTCAGGATAAAGCATTAATACATTTAACAAAGTGCCCTGGTTGGTGTACTCAGTGGTTAGAACATACATCTGCCTTTACACCAAAGGATTGTGGGTTCGATTATCAGTCAAGAGGATGTACCTGGGTTGCAGGTTCGATCCCTGGCCCCAGTCCATGCTTGTGTGGAGGCAACCAATGGTTGTTTCTTACACTGATGTTTCTCCTCCCCCCCCTTCACCTTCCCCTTCTACTCTAAAAATCAATGGAAAAAAATAACCTCATGAGGATTAACAAGAAAAAAAAATTAATGTTAATGTGTTTTTGTATTTTCATGTACATATAGTTTGGTGATACATTTCTAATTGGAAATAGGGTACCCCACAAATTGAGTACCCCAGCGAGGACTTGCTAAATGAAGCACTACATAAAGGAGGGTTCTGATTGATGTTCACCATCTTGCCTCAACACTGATTTGTTTACTACCTGCTTCTACCCTATTTTTATTTTTTGTTTTTGTTAATCTTCACCCAATTACTTTGGTGCAAGGGTGAACACTAACCATTGAGCATGCCATCCTATTTTTATTTATTTTATTTTTTTAAATATTTTTATTTATTTCAGAGAGGGAGTGATGGAAACATCAACGATGAGAGAGAATCATTGATAGACTGCCTCCTGCTCGCCCGATACAACTTGATTATGCCCTGACTGGGAATTGAACCATGACCTCCTGGTTCATAGGTCAGTGCTCAACCATTGAGCCACGCTGGCTGGGCCACCCTATTTTTAAATAGATTTTAATAGGTGGTCAACACTGAATAGTTCAGATTGTACTTGTTGGATGTCTGAGTAATTTTTCCCACTTACACCATTGTGATATTATTCACTGCATACCAGTAAGTTCATTTCATGGATTCTGCAAAAAACATGTTTTTCCTAGTAGAGTTACATGGGATCTTCAAATTAAGTAACAGTGGATGCTATTTTTAAGTGGTTTTAACTATATGATCAAAAATAAGCTGTTGACCATCATTTGATAACTAGAGGCCCGGTGCACGAAATTTGTGCACGGAGGGGGGTGTCCCTCAGCCCAGCCTGTACCCTCTCCAATCTGGGACCCCTTGAGGGATGTCCGACTGCCCGTTTACAATCCAGGACTGCTGGCTCCCAACTGCTTGCCTGCCTGCCTTCCTGATTGCCCCTAACCGCTTCTGCCTGCCAGCCTGATCACCCCCTAAACACTCCGCTGCCAGCCTGTTTGCCCCCAACTTCTCTCCTCTGCCGGCCTGGTCACCCCTAACTGCCCTCTCCTGCAAGGTTGATCACCTCCAACTGCCCTCCCTTGCAGGCCTGGTCCTTCTTAACTGCCCTCCCTTGCAGGCTGGGTGCCTCCCAACTGCCCTCTCCTGCTGGCCATCTTGTGGTGGCCATATTGTGTCCACATGGGGGCAGGATCTTTTTTTTTTTTTAATTTATTGATTTTTTACAGAGAGGGAGAGAGAGGGATAGAGAGTTAGAAACATCGATGAGAGAGAATCATCGATCAGCTGCCTCTTGCACAACCCCTACTGGGGATGTGCCCGCAACCAAGGTACATGCCCTTGACCGGAATCGAACCTGGGACCCTTGAGTCCGCAGGCCGACGCTCTATCCACTGAGCCAAACCGGTTTCGGCGGGGGGCAGGATCTTTGACCACATGGGGGCAGCTATATTGTGTGTTGCATTGATGATCAATCTGCATATTACTCTTTTATTAGATAGGATAGGGTCCTGGTACAGGGGTGGGGGCCAGCTGGTTTGCCCTCAAGGGTGTCCCTGATCAGGGTGGGGTTCCCTTGGGGCATGGGGCGGCCTGAGCAAGGGGTCTGTGGTGGTTTGCAGGCCGCCCCACGCCCCATGCCCACAAACCACGCCCCCTGGCAACCCAAGTGGAGGCCCTGGTATCTGGAATTTATTCTCCTTCTACAATTGAAACTTTGTAGCCTGGAGCGGAGCCTAGCCTGGGGCTCCCTCCGTGGCCGGCAGCCATTTGTGTTGGGGTTATAATTGAAACTTTGTTGCCTTGAGCAGGTGGGCCCGGCCAGGGTGTGTGGAAAGCTTTGCTTCCCCTGTTGCCGCTGGCAACCCTGGCCTGCTCTCTCAAGCTCCATTCTGCCGCCATTTGTTTGAATTTGTTTACCTTCTATAATTGAAACTTTGTAGCTTGAGTGGAGGCTTAGGCCTGGCAAGGGCAGGCGGAAAGCTTGGCTTCCTCTGTTACCTAGGAAACCTTGCTCTCTGTGGCTGTAGCCATCTTGGTTGGGTTAATTTGCATACTCGCTCTGATTGGATGGTGGGCATGGCTTGTGGGCATGGCTTGTGGGTGTGTCGGAGGTATGATCAATTTGCATATTTGTCGATTAGGTAGGATTGTTTTCTGTGCTGCTTCATTAAATATGAACGTGGTTTTACATTAAGTAACTAACAGGAATTCTTTGATGTAGCAGTAATTTCCTAGACATATTGAACTTTTTAAGAAAATATTGAAGGCTATACAGGTAAGTTCATAATCATCATCTGTTATCTTGAACTAGAAAAGTATTTTATTATAGTCTAAATTTTAAAAATTATTTTTTGTTAATCCTCTCTCCCCCTTTCCATTGAATTTTTAGAGAGGATGAAAGGGAGGAAGAGTGGAGAGAGAGAGAGAGAGAGAGAGAGAGAGAGAGAGAGAGAGAGAGAGAGAGAGAGAGAGAGATGAGAGAGAGACACACATTGATCGGCTGCCTCCAGTTAGCACTCAAAGGACTGAAACTGCAACCCAGGCTTGTGCCCTTGATCTGGAATCAAACCTGAGATCCTTCTGTGTGTGGGCTCATGCTCCAACCACTGAGCCACCGGCCAGGGCCCAACTTGCCTTTAAAACTTAACCTTGATTATGCAGTGACCAAGGGATTTTTTATTTTAACCTTTTGGGGACGGGTGTTTGATAAATCTTAGTTTATCACAAGACCATAATGCAGATTTTTAAAAATTGCAATGGCTTTAAAAGAATTTGGGGTCAAAATTAAGTTTGAAAAATTTCAGTGTTATCTTTCACTCCCAGGTCTGGATTTACCATCTCAATTGCTTTGTAAATATAGCACATAGAGGTCTGGACCCTTGACTCTGAGGTAATACTATTCTTAGAAGTTATTAATTGAATATGTTTGATCAAGTCATCAATTTGTACTTTATTGGATTTCATTTGAGTCCTTGCTGAACTTTGATAACCACAGTAAATGTTACTTATGACCTTTGGAGGAAAAGATTGTATATATATCAATAAACTATTTTCCTGAAAAATATTTTTCATCAATAAAACTGAAAAAATGTGCCTTGTGGCTTAAATAAAAAGTTACAATCTTTTTTCCTTCAATATTTTCTAGGTTTTAATGTTGATATTTACAAATGCTGATTCTTATTTCTTAAATAGAACCTTATTTTATGTACTTACTTCTTAATTTTGAGTTGCTTCATGAATTTAAAATAACCTCCTCTGATTCATTAGTTCAAAACTCAAAATCCTGCTTTTTAAAAATTTAGACTTCCTTGTCACTCATAATTTGTGAGCTTGCTTGATTTGACAGTGTCAGTTTTCATATATTTCAGATCTTATGAAATCCTTCTCAGTCCACCTCCCACATTAGAGGTAACCATTCTATTCTGATAACCATAGGTCAGTGTTTGCTGTTTTTGAATATCATATAAATGGAATCTTACTCTTTTGCCTGTGGCTTCTTTCACTCAACATAGTGTTTTTGAGATTCATCTGTATTGTTGCATATGTCAGTATTGTTTCTATTTTAATTGCTGCCTAGTGTAACCATTAAATATACATGCCATGTTTTGTTTGTCTAGTCTGTTATTGATACACCCTTGGAATAGCTTCCAGTTTGGGGTTATCCTATATAATAAAAGCCTAATATGCTAAGTGTCCAGTCATCCAGTCACCTGTTCAACCAATCAAAGCGTAATATGGTAATGATATGCTAAGGCCACTCAACTGCTTGCTATGACGTGCACTGACCACCAGGGGCCAGACGCTCTGACTGGTAGGTTAGCTTGCTGCTGGGGTTCGGCCGATTGGGACTGAGCGAGATGGGCTGGACACACCCTGGTGCCCTCCCGGGTCCCTCTCCGGCTGACCAACCTCCCGTGTCCTTCCCCGGCCCCGATTGTGCACCAGTGGGGTCCCTTGGCCTGGCCTGCACCCTCTCACTATCCGGGACCCCTTGGGGGATGTCAGAGAGCCAGTTTTAGCCCGATCCTGCAGGCTAGGTGAGGGACCCCACTGGTACACAAATTTGTGCACCGGCCTGTAGTTGTGAATAAAGCTGCTATGAACATTATTGTACCAGTCATTTACACATTTCATTTTTCTTTGGAAAAAAAGTCTAGGAGTGGAATTACTGAGTATAGGGTATTGGTATGTTTCTTATATATTGTCAAACAATTTTCCAAAGTTTCCTGCTTTACACTCCCATGAGCAGTGTATGTGGGTTCTGTTGCTCTGCACACTTGTCTACACTCAGCATAGTCAGTCTGACTGGTTTTAGACATTGTAGGGCGAGTGTAGAGGTATGTCATTGCAGTTTTAGTTTACATTGCTCTAGTGACTTCTCATGTGAATACCATTTCATACCCCTTTTCCTACTCATACCCCCATTGCTATTTATAGTTAGGCTGTGTGGTTTCATTGCTCTCTGATGCAAAACATCGGCCTATGTATAACCTATGGTGTAAAATTAAAGTAGCTTTGTTATAATTCTGGAAAACCAGATGCTGATGGGAATCCAGAATTAAATGTTCCTATTATGGATTTTTGTTCATATTATGGAAGTTATTCATTATATAATTGAATTTTCAATTCAGCAGTCTTGAAAATTAAAGTGTTTACAATTTTTTCTTTTTAATTTCTAATGATATTGTTACATAATTTGTTCCCCAGTTAAAACTATTGCTTCAAAAAGAAGAATAAATTTAGTATGTTGTCTAGTATTTTACAAATTTGCTTCTTTCATGGACATTTTCTCAAGTTCAGTACAAAATTATGGCTTTTGAGTCTTTTGCCTTAATCTTTTTGATATTATCTCCACATACTACTTCTCTATACTGTTGACATTCTTTGCTGCATTTAAATAGAACCTATTAGTTAACATTATAATAAGATTGCTTCAGTGGAGAGTATCCTGCATATTTTGCCTGTTGTGAATTGCCTGTAATAATAGCATTTGGCTTATTTCTTGCTTTAATCTGTGTCTTTGTCATGAAGGCAAAGGATCATCGGGTGTGAATACCGTTATGTAGATCTTTCTGGACATGTTTGATAATGTGGAGCCCTGGACCTGTGTTGAGCATGTAGATAACAATACAATTCCTTCATGGTTCTCTACGATGGGTGTCTGCTTGGGAGAAAGCCTGCCTTTGAGGTTGACTTCTGGCAAGGAGTCTTTCAACATGAGTCCTTACTGAAGTCCTATTTCTTGGGTTCTTACAATTTGTATGTTGTAATTTGAACAGATTTGCAGAGCACTGTTCTTGCCTCTATGCTTGTTGAATCCTGTTATGTATTTCTTTCCTTAGAATGACCTGTTCTCAGTAGAAAAGGATACCATTTGTAACCTAAAAGAGAGGGGAGAACATTAGATGCATTATTACTATTGAGAATGGGACTTTGTATCCTCAGTGCTTTGTTCTGGATGGAAAGTCTCAGAGACGTGTACGTAGGGTTGGCTGTCTGAATTTCTGTCTGAACAAACCGGAGGGTGTGGTCAGAGGCGCTTCCCCGCTGTGAACAGCGCACATGTTTTGGCGGACGAGGGCGAACGCAGCACTGACCTGCACATGGTTCTCACTGACCAGTTTGTCCAAAGTGCTGTCACATAGTCTGTTACAGTTAAGCTTTAAGATTTTAATTAAAAGACTTTTCCTTTTAATGCAGTTATTTTTTTCCATATTTGACATTTTGATATAGAACAGCTATTCCTTAAGATTAAAGTGCCTCTGTCCTTGTGTATGAACTGTCTCACAGATTTTAAAATCTCAATTGCCAGTATCACTGAAAGGATGCGCCTGTGAAGGAACTCCACGTGATGTTTCATTAGTGTTGATTGTATTGCAGTGCACAGGAAACCCGGCCACAGAACTTGGCTGGCTTTGAACATCGTGTTCAAATAGTAACATAAGTCTCCCTTTTAAAGTCTAAATATTGGCAACTAGAATTTGGCTAAATCCTAGAGATAAGAGTTGTGGACTACCGTACTAATATGTCAGGTACCTTATAAAACACATATTTTGTAAGGATATGAACCATAAAACTGTGCCCCAATGACAAATCTGGGTACACACTCCTTTAGGAGAACATTGTTCCGGGTTTTAGTGGTGTACGTAAAGGTCTTCCTGATGGAGTGCAGCAGACATCTATGTGCCCGCCCTCGCTACAAGAATAACATTTTGTAAATACAGTAGGAATCAGGATTCTGTGTAGGATTTTGGATAATACGCCTTCAAGAGAACCTATCTAAGGAAAACACAAAGGATTTAGCAAAATAGAGTCAATATTTTATAATCATTAGCAGACTTGAAGATGTAGTGTTTAGAATTTAAGTGTTTAATGCCAAAACGTAAAAGTGAACTGAATTTTAAATCAGTTGATCTTTGAGGAAATGAATTAAAGAAACATCATACTGAATGGAAATAATCAAATGTGGTATAGACTTTAAATAGCATCTTAATGAAAACATTACTGTTAAGACCTCTAAGGAATGAGTTAACATTTCTGTCTTTTAAATCAGTGGTCGCCAACCAGTGGTCCGTGGACCACTAGTGGTCCGTGAGGTCCGAAAGCTTGGCGACCACTGTTTTAAATTATTACTGAAACTGGTTCATAAAGGGCTAAATTTGATTTTATTGTATCCTAGGATGAAATAACACATGGATGAAGCTACCTGAAATTCTACTTCCAGCATGAATCAAGTTTAGAGATGATGTCCTGAAGTCATTTATTTTCAGGTGTGTCTCTGTTGTAATTGTTTATTCCTTCCTTCCTAGTTTTTTAATTTTCTTTATTGATTAAGGTATTACATGTGTGTCCTTATCGCCCCACTCTCCCCCCCCCCCCCCCCGCCACTCATGCCCTCATCCCCCTGGTGTCTTTGTCCATTGGGTATGCTTATAAGCATGCATACAAGTCCTTTGGTTGATCGCTCCCCCTTCCTAGTTTCTTTAGTGATTTTCCCTGGTGCTGACAGTTACCTTGGTGAACATTCCATTTTCTCTGAGCAAGGATGAAGGTTATTTAATTTTATTTTTTAGTCCTTACCCAAGGATATGTTTATTGATTTTAGAAAGGAATGGGGTGGGAGGGAGGAGAGGGAGAGAGAGAAAGAAACAAAAACATCAATTGCCTGTCTCATTTACATGCCTGGACTAAGGACTGAACCCTCAACTTAGGTATGTGCCCTGACCAGGAATGAAACCCATAACCTTTTGGTGTAAGGAAAGACGTTGCAACCAGGTGGGCCACCTGGCCACCACTGGAGGTTATTTTTAGCTCCAAATTGCCCTTGTATTTCCTCAGTGGTAGTAATGTACCTTGATTGGTCTTTAGGTAAAACTGGACTGAGAATAGAAATTACATATTAATTGTCGTACTTACTAACAGAAAAAAAAATTTCCTCTTGGTATTCAGTGACCTGAAGCCTAAAATTTTAGTCTTACGTTCCCTTGGAGAGACTGTAATCTTAAAATGGTTAAATATCATAAAATCCGATCAGTGGTAGGGGGCTAGAAGGTCCCTTTCTCCCTTGTTGCTTTCCAACCTTTGTAGAGGGATAACACTTTTTCTATTGTTTTGTTGTCAGACACAAAATTTTATGTTAACATTTATAATTCTGTGATCTTTATGACTAGAATTTGGATGATGATGTAGTCGTCCTGACAGATCCAGAAGTATTAAGTGTATTCCTTATCTGCTGACAAATTCCATTCTCTTGGGACCAGAAACGCAAGCATTACCTGAGCCTCTTGAAAGTGCAGAATCTCAGGACACACAGTGGAACTACTGCCGTTTCAACAAAACTCAAGAGATTGCCATGCACACTGAGGAGCACTGATGTAGCATACTTGACTTTTGAGAAATTCAACCGTTTAAAAATATCTGATACCTCATGCAGCCCCGAAATGTGACAGCCATTTTGTGTACTATTGTATAGCTCTAGAAAATTAATGTTGGGCAGTGATTCTCAAAGCTAGTCCCTAGTAGCATTATCATCTGGGAACTTGTTAGAACGAACATTCTTAGATCCACCTTCATTCCACTAAAGAAAATCTTGGGGTGGGATCCAGCAACGTTTTTTTTGGTTTTGTTTTGTTTTGAAAAGCCCTACAAATAGCCCAGCCGTTGTGGCTGAGTGATTCGAGTGTGGACCTATAAACCAAGACGTCACAGATTCGATTCCTGGTTAAGGCACATGCCTGGGTTGCAGATTCGATCTTCAGTAGGGGGCATGCAGGAGGCAGCTGACCAATTCTCTCTCATCATTGATGTTTCTCTCTCTCCCCCCTTTTTTCCTCTCTCTAAAATCAATAAAAAAAAAAATATAAAGAAAGCCCTACAAATAAATCTGGTTTCTACTAGAGAATCACTTACCTATGGGTCAAGAAAAACAAAAATCTAATATACGTAGGCTAAATGCACCACACACCAAAACATTTGTTATTGGAACTTTGGGATTTTGAAGTTAATTTTGGTAAAAAAAAAAAAAAAAGTGCCCGGCCAGCATGGCTCAGTGGTTGAATGTTGACCTATGAACCAGGAGGTCATGGTTCAATTCCTGTCAGGGCATATGCCCAGGTTGTGGGCCTGATCCCCAGTGTGGGACAGCTGAAAAATGATCTCATCACTGATGTTTCTCTCTTCCTCTCTGAAGTCAATATCCTATATAATAAAAGCCTAATATGCTAAGTGTTGCATTATCTGGTTGGCCATTCAACTAATCAAATTGTAATATGCTAATACTCAACTGCTTGCTATGATGTGCACTGACCACCAGGGGGCAGTCAACTGGTCAACCAGTTGCTATGACATTCACTGACCACCAGGGGCAGACGCTCCAACCAGTAGGTTAGCTTGCTGCTGGGGTCCGGTCGATTGGGAATGAGCGAGATGGGCTGGACATGCCCTGGATCCCTTCCACTGCCCCTCCTCGGCCCCTATCGTGCACCAGTGGGGTCCCTCGGCCTGGCCTGCGCCCTCTCGCAATCTGGGATTGGGGGATGTCAGAGAGCTGGTTTCGGCCCAGTTCTGCAGGCCAGGCCGAGGGACCCCACTGGTGCGCAAATTCCTGCACTGGGTCTCTAGTGCACGCGCGTATGTGTATGTGTAACTACTTTTCATTACAGAATTTTATTTTCTAGTCAGTGAAAAGATACTGGTTCATTCCAGGAAGATAATTTCATTAACTTTCTGAACATTAAATTAATAAAATACCAAATACAAATTTAATACTCATAGAAGGAAGTGACATGGCAATTTCCTCTTTCAAAAAATCTTACTAAAAACATTGACATCTTCAGGTTATCCTTTCAAACAGTGGTTCTCACACTTGGAGGTGTAGAAGAATCCCCTGAGGGCTGGTGAAAGCAACTGCTGGCCTCGCCTGCATGTGATTTGGGCCTGAGGTTCTCATTTCTACAGAGGTGGGGGACTCTGGTCTGGGAACCATTACTTTTTAGTATTAACATATTTATCCCCTTAGGTCCTTAATCTCTATATGACCTCACAACAAAATGCCAGTCCTAGAAGCGAATTACTGAGTAATATTTTATAGTTCAAATAGACTAATTCAATGCTTGAATATTTTTAGGTCTGCTTCTCAGTGACTCAGCAAATTATTTTCTTTATAACAGAATACTTGTAATGACATGGGAGGAAAAAAGCCATAAAGCAATTGTATTTCATTTGTGAGTTTATTACTCCATATAAGCAATGTATACATATAGAAGCAATAACACTTAAAATTTAAAAAATTAGGCCTTGTGGACAAATTCTCTGTGGTTTAAATATCTGGAATAGAGCGAACTTTACATTTTTATTCAGTTTTTGGTTTTATTTTATTTTAGTGATGTGTACCTACTCCTTGTGTGGTCTTTCTGGTTAACGTTGGAAAGTATTATGGTAGCAGCCCACAAACACAGAATAACTGACAAACCACCTTTTCACCTCTTTGTGAATAGGAACCATTGGAGTGATTTTTACCCCATGCAATTTTGGGTCAGTCTCCAGGATAAGGAGCCATTCAAGAAGTTTGTCATTGTTATGAGAAAAATCATGTTTTTACTAAAGCATGTATCTTGGCCCAAGGAAAGTAAATGGGCAATATGAGGAAGGCAGAGATAAAATGTTGTAGGATAATGGAAATCATATTCTTACAAGTTAAACTGGTTTAGATTCCAATTGGGAGTCCTCTGGGAGCTCAGGATGACAGATAACTATTTCCCAATTTTGTTTTAATTTGTTCCTGATTTAATTGTGAACCCTCTTTCATTATAATTTCCAGCTTATTACTAGGGCTTCTACGTACAGGGAGGTAGCATCCAGGCCTAGAGATCCCAGACTGGGTTGGAAATAAGTATTATCTACATGTTAGCACAGGATGGAGGAAGCAAGGTGTATTCTATCAGCCATCCTCTGAAATGAGCAACATTTAGTTTTAGATGTTTATACAGTATTATGTTATAAAACATTAATTGTATGAAAAATTTCAAAGTTCTCATTTTTGAAGTCAATTTTGGCTATTGCGGTATGTAACGGGTTTGGTGAAAGTAGATTTACACTTTTCTGTTTCTCCCAGTTTTTACTCAAAGTCTAGACTTTCATGGTAAATGGTTTGTGAGGCCTTTTCACCGTTAATATTCTGTCAGCACTAGTAAGTTATCCTGTGACTTTTAATGCCAACAGTGTAGCTAGTCGGCGTGGCTCAGTGGTTAAACCTCACCCTATGAACCAGGAGGTCATGGTTCGTTTACCAATCAGGGCACATGCCCAGATCTCTAGTGGGGGGAGTGCAGGAGGCATCCAATCAATGATTCTCTCTCATCAATGTTTTCATCTCTTCCTCTCTCTTCTTCTCTGAAATCAATAAAAATATATTTTAAAAAATAATAAAGCTAACGGTGTAATGCTGAGAATTTTAAAAGCTGAGAGTTTCAAATTGCAACCTCCTGACATTCCACTGAGTAAATTCTACAAATTTAAGAATTCAGATGGAATTACTTGAGAAGATAGTATATGGAATTAAATAATTTCATATCCCTGGACTGAAACCAAACTATTTAACTGTAGTCCATCATTTAGTGAGTGTTATTTGATACTTCTCTTTGGTACTAAGTATTGCAGATAAAAGAATGTGTAATGTGCTATCTATAAGCCATACTCAGAGCAGATCTGAATGGTGCAGTTAGGAAGTTAAATTGACTGACTAACCCAATTATGTGTCCTTATGTCATTATACATTGGAAAGGAGTAATGGCTGAGGAGTGATTTATTTTTATTTTTATTTCTAAGATAAAATTGGAGCAAAAAGCTATTATTAACTGCTTTTCAGGGAGTCTGGCCAAAGAGGAACGCATCCCATTTGTGATGACCTGCTTACGTCATGAGATCGCCTGTGGTTGAAATGATAAGCTCAGGTATGTGTTCTGTATTATTTATACACATTTTATACAAGGAGATTGTTTTGTTTTGACCTGTAGTACTAAGACTATCTGAATACATTTTGGTAAGTTACTACTTAGAAATTGATTCCCAGAGAAATCATTGTTCATACCATCCTATATAATAAAGAGCTAATATGCAAATGGTTGAAACGCCCTCACGGCGTCATGCTATAATGTCTCACTCAACACTGGGGAGAGAGGAACTGGGACCAGCCAGGCACAAATGAGCTCACGAGAGAGGAATAGGGACCAGCTAGGTTGTGGCCCGGGAGAGGGACAAGCCGCCCGCCCATGGTCCCTTGTGGCTGTGGCCAGCCAGGCAAAGCCGGCCCGGGTCCTGGGTGCCTGCGACCAGCTGGAGAAGGGAATCCCGGGTCCTGAGTGCGGGGTGAGGCAGAGGTGGTTAGGGGTGATCAGGCCAGCAGGGGAGCAGTTAGGGGCGATCAGGCAGGCAGGCAGGCAGGTGAGCAATTGGGAGACAGTGGTCCTGGATTGTGAGAGGAATGTCTGACTGCCGGTTTAGGCCCGATCCTGGGGGTCTCAGATCAGAGAGGGTGCAGGCTGCCCTGAGGGCCCGCCCCCCATGCATGAATTTCGTGCACCGGGCCTCTAGTTTACATATAAGAAAACACAACTTTCAGCATTTTCCACTCAGGGACAAGTATGTTTTTAGAGGAGCTATAGTTTTGAGCAACTGTATTAAATTATGTATCTCTACATATATTCCAGTAGACATACTGTTCACATAATTTACTAGCACATCGGTCACAAGGTGGGTAGAAAACTGTCATGTTCTCTGATCCTGGTTCAGTTGAAATAACTGACCCATTTTTCCCTTTGATGACTTTTCATAGCTCATTCTTATTTCTCAGCCTAAACTCCTAAAGGAACTACCTTATTTTCTACTCACTTTCTACCCTAGATAACCATGCCTCCTGATAAATAGAATATACTTATTTAATATGTTCTTGCAAAGTAGTTATGACCTAATAGAAATTTTCTTAAAAAGACCATTCCTCTTATATGTACTGGACCATGGTACTGCTGACCCCTTCCCCCTTAATGTTCCTGATCTTTTGCACTGTTGCTAACTGAAATCTCAATTTTTTTCAAAAGCTATGAAATCAGATACAGTACTAGTACAAAATTTAGCTAAAAACTACACATTTGGTATCTACCTTGTTTTGTGATACAAAGAAATAAGAAAGACCAACATTGTGGTACTTTAATGAGAAAACTAGGAAAAGACAGTTTTAGTCTGTGAAGTAAAAATGGCTGTCTGAATTGTAAACACAATGTATAGGGTCTAATATGTGACATTCTGAAAAAAATTTTATTAAAATTTTTTAGAGGCCCGGTGCACAAGATTTGTGCACGGGGTGACGGGGGGGGGGGGGGGGTGTCCCTCAGCCCAGCCTGCACCCTCTCCAATCTGGGACCCCTCAAGGGATGTCTGACTGCCTGTTTGGGCCCGATCCCACTAGGATCGGGCCTAAACGGGCAGTTGGACATCCCTCTCACAATCCAGGACTGCTGGCTCCCAACCACTTGCCTGCCTGCCTACATGCCTGCCTGCTTGCCCCTAACCACTTCTGCCTGCAAGCCTGATCACCCCCAACCACTCCCCTGCCAGCCTGATTGCCGCAACTGCCCTCCCCTGCTGGCCATCTTGTGTGTTGGAGTGATGGTCAATTTGCATATTATCTCTTTATTAGATAGGATAACTCACAATTATAAAATTAATCAGGAACTACATTTTAAACATTTCTATAATCCAGACTGAGCTTGATTTATTAGTTTTATCTATGGAAAAGTCCATAGGAACATTAACCCCACATGAGGCAAAGGCTGGCAAAACTGGTCTGGCCTCCAGTATTCAAAGTAAGGGCACGTGTAATATTTCTTTTCAGGCCTCACAATGTTCTGGTTGACATGTTTTCTATTTCTTAGGTTCTGATCTTTTCAAATAAAGGATAACTGGAAACATACAAAGATGTCCTCTTCCAACTTGGGATGTGTGGCAACTACATATCAGAAATAGATCAGACCTTTTTGCTCAAATTTCAAGGGGGGGCAAATTCACACTTTATTTATTTACAGAAATTCACCTGGGGTAGTAGAAAACTTCAAGGTAAAAAGAAAATTTCAAGTTAAAAAAAAATAATTAAATAATCCTGTACCATTCCACATTGTGGAAAACTAAGTATGCAGTTCAGACACAACACCAATTTCAGAACATTGGCACAAATACTTACATTTCTGTATTTTATAATATATTACATAGAACAAATTATGTCCCACATATAACAGATGATAGGCCTTAAAACTGCATGAGGTTTACAGATCAAACTTTAAATTTGGAAGAGTTAGCTGTGCCAGAATTCCAAACTGCTTGGCAGGGAGTATTTAAAAATAGGTCTGAAGGCCAATTCCATCCCAATTCTTTGTTTGATCATTGCAGCTGCACTCTGTACGCACCTATTAGCAATTTCACCTGTAGGAAGAAAAAACATCATATGGATCAGCACAGAGGTAGTTATCCTTTCTTAGAAGAGGGGAGAAACATACATGCCCCAGACTTGTTCCTGTTATTTGCAGTATTCTCAAATCGGTTATCAATGTAGATTATCACTATTGTAATAAAAAAACCAAGTGCTTAGAATTTGATTTTGTTATTACATTTAATACTTTTACTATTACACAGACACCAGGTTCTTTTTACAAAGAGCGTTTAGTGACTAGCCTAGAAACATAACATATGGCAATTAAATACCAAAGCCCAGACTACTATAGAGATGCAGTGTATTTAAAAAATTTTTAAAAAATATATTTGATTTTCACAGAGAGGAAGAGAGAGTTAGAAACATCACTGAGAGAGAATCATTGATTGGATGCCTCCTGCACACCCCCTATTGGGGATGTGACCGTAACCAAGGTACATGCCCTTGACCGGAATCGAACCTGGGACCCTTGAGTCCGCAGGCCGACGCTCTATCCACTGAGCCACACCGGTCAGGGCAAGATGTAGTGTATTTTATATCTGCCATGTTTTACATTCATATTGCACTGACTTCTACCCAAGCGAGCACAGGTCTGTAGGACAGGCATACCAAGAGTCCACAACATAACTTGTCTAGCATAACAATTTGAGTAGGAACAATAAATATGAGGAAAGACTTCTCACCTTAGCAGAGGGTGCTTCTGTCAACCTTATAAAGAGTTTATTGAGGCCTGCAACAGGGCTGAACGAGTAAACAAAATGACTGTCCTAGGGAAAGAGACCAAAAAGGGTCAGTATTTCTTCTAACATCTACATCTAGAAATAGCTAGGCCAGTGGTCGGCAAACTCATTAGTCAACCGAGCCAAATATGAACAGTACGACGATTAAAATTTCTTTTGAGAGCCAAATTTTTTAAACTTAAACTTCTTCTAACGCCACTTCTTCAAAATAGACTTGCCCAGGCCGTGGTATTTTGTGGAAGAGCCACACTCAAGGGGCCAAAGAGCCACATGTGGCTTGCGAGCCGCAGTTTGCCGACCACGGAGCTAGGCCAAATCTGAAGAGACCAGAAACCTTTAAGACTCTAAGTTTTGTATTTGAATTCATGAGATAGTAAACTGATTTCTTTAAATTTCCCTTGACTTATTAAAAAGCTACTAATAAAAAAACAATATCCAGGTAAATCTTTATGATTAGAATGCATCCAGTAATATACAGCTTAAGTGTTAGAGATCTTAATAACTATGTAATTTTGCTTAATTCAGCCTAAGGAAAGAGTTCTAAATGTGACCAAGGAATCATGCATTAAGGTTCTTCAAGGGCATTTTTTTTATATTAAAAAGTAAGGTCTACAGCCACTATATATTTTTATTTTAAAATATTTGTAATAAAAATATAAATTTTAGCATAATGAAAGCTAAAATTAAGCATAAACTAAGCACAAATATTTGATTATTTGAAGCATGAACAGGTATACTTTTCTTCTTCGTTGAATTTCCTGTAAGTGAATGTTTATAACGGTGGGAAAAGGCCACCCTATATTCTGTATGTTATTTTTGACAAAATTTAGGATGATTACAGGTTATTGCCTCATTTCCAACAACAGGTTTACTCAATTATAATTAACATTTTATTAAAACATAGCCATTTAAGTCATCTTTTGATTAGAAAAGTGTGCTTTTCAGTAATGAACTACAGGAAAGTCTTACCAGAAAAACAGGAAGTTGAAATTTATCATTTAAAATTACAGCTTGTACACTACATGGTCCACAGAGTCGAGCAATAACATCTTTACCCAAAAAATTCGCATGGAAAATGAACAGCAGGATGCCAGAGCCTGAGCAGGAGAGATGCAAACACAGATTTGTAACCCAATCCTCGAACCTCACCTTCCAGTCCCCTAAGGGAGGAGGTGGGGGTAGGGGTGGGTAGGGCAGAAGGACAGACACACTGTGTGCCAGGCCCATTCTCCCCTCCCTAGTGAAGGACTCCTTCCAATTTCCAAAAACTGTTGTTTTTTGTCTACGTAATAGTTCCTACCGATATAGCTCATGGAACGGACTTTGTAAAATGTGCTTTTCTACGGTAAAGTTATTTTGTTTGAAGAGAAGTGGCATTTGCTGAATGCACAGATATCCCTGGAAGTAAACCACTGGGCATCCTATGGTATCTGTGTTTGGGTGTGGGTTTGAGTGGTTTTCTGTGTTCTTCCACATACTGTTTTGCCTTTTCCAAATTTTGTGATTAATAGAAAAAAATCTCATTTTGGGGAAAAAAAAAAGCATGAGATTTGAAAAAACTCAAGAATACAGACAACAGTGTGGGATTGTGGAGGGTGAGGGGGAGGAGGTGGAGGAAGATATAAATGGTGATAGATGTAGACTTGGGGTGGTGAATGCACAATACAGTATATAGAGGATGTGTTGTAGAATTGTGCACCTCAAACCTGTATAACCCAATAAATTCAATAAAAAGGAAAAGGAAGTTAAAAAATAAAATATTCTACAAGATTAATTTTGAAGAAAAGCTGTTCTTTTTAAAAGAATAACTTATTGATTTTTAGAGAGAGGGGGAGGGAGAGGGAGACTGTGAGAGTGAAATATCAATGATCAGCTGCCTCCTGCACACCCCCAGTGGGGATCAAGCCCACATGCGGGTCATGTGCTCTGACTGGGTTTCAAACGTGCAGCCCTTCAGGGCAGGGGACTACGGCCAGCCAACAGAGCCCACTTGCCAGGGCCCCTTTGCTTTCTGTATCCTGGTCCCAGGGAAGGAAGGAAGGGCACCCTGTCCAACTACTGACGGTCTGACAGTGATTGTTTTCCAGCTCTACAATGCAAGCTGACACTAATAGTCAAAACTACAAATTATGATTCTGCAATGCCAACTTCACTCAATAGTAAGTAGTTATGAATGGCTGTCAATTATTGATGAGGCTAGCTTTTCTTTTCTTTTTATTGAAGGGGCTAGCTTTTCTTGAATATGTACATTTAAAATTGGTGATAGGGTTTTACTTATTTAAGCAAAACAAAAAAAGCCAGGACCCAGCTTCCCACTTTTAGGAAGAGACCCAGCTTTCTGTGTGTGGCATCTGGGTCCTAGAGAAGGCATGGTGGCCAGGAAGCAGAACTGAGGTTTCTATTTTCTGCTTTTAAACTTTATTAAAGGGCAGACATGTATTTTTTCTTTATAAAAGGCCAAGAGACTATTGCCAATAATCCAGAAGAAAAAAGAAATTGATTATGGGCTCAGAATGTAAAAATGTAAATAAAAACTAGTATAATTATTAAGACCAAACTTCCATACTTTGTAAACAAGTTCTACAACATGCTCTGTGGACCCATCCAAGTCACCTGAAATGGTAGATATCAGCTGGTCTCTTTTTTTTCTGCCAGAGCAACTCTGCTGCTAATTATTGGGCTGAATTAGTCAGCTAACCGCTATAGTGTCGCATTTCACACTGAGGACATGCAGGCTCACCTTCTGTTACGCTCGGTGGAGGTTTATAGTGGAAACCCGTTGAGAAGTCTGGCCCCTCACAGAGGCGGTGACAGGCTATTGGGAACACTGGCTCTAGGAGCGCAAGGCGTGCTTCAAAGTAATCCCTGATGGTCTCTTCTGCCACTCGGGAAAGGCTGAGGGTGAACGTTAATGTAAAGAGAACCATAGCCATGAAACTGTGACACTGCTGAATCCGTATCAGCCTTAAAAATGACATGCAATTCCCTTATCCCACTGCTCTGCCCTCGGCATCTGACATGCCGTTTGTCTTTCCTGCTGTCTGTCCTCTCCCAAGGATTCTGGTCCCATGAGGGCAGTTCTTACCCCACTGCTCTCTCCATCCCCCTAGCAGTCTGAAAAGTGCCTGGCACTAGTGTTCAATAAATATGTATCTAATAAATGAATGATCAATTTGGAGAATCAGAAATGAGAATTCTGTTAAAAAATAAATCCCAAGAATTGGCACACACACAAGCAGTCAAATAAAATTAGTGCTAATTCAGAAAACTTTTCTTCATTTAAACAGTTTTTAATGAAAGCTGTATATAAGATTACTTTATTCCTGCATTTTCTCAATTGTTTCTTCCTTTTATTTGCCCCCCCTTTTTTTTTTAACTTGGCTTTACACTCAAGGATCTTTTTGTCGTGTTTGTCCAGATTTAGTCTAGTGATAACCATCTTGCTGGGATGAATGACTATGAGATTTCTACAGATGGCATTTCTTCCAGTAAACCTTGAGGATTTTGCTAATTTGCTGCCCTTTGTCATCCTTTTGGATGGGCATGAATTGAACATTGTACGTCTGCCTCAGCTCTTTGAAAACAGGAGCTATATGTGGGAAAATGTATTGAAATGATTTTTATGGGTTTTGCTCTGGTCAGAAGTCACAAAGGAATTAAACTTCATTTTTGGATGCTGCTGCCTCAATGATGGCCACAAAAGGGCAGAAACTATCTCACCAAGAAGGCAACCAACTCATCTGGTTTGCCCAGCATCCCAGGAATCCCTCCATCTATCATGCAAATCAGGAAGACTGGTCGACCTACTTGCAGGCTATCTTGATCTATTACCCATGTGAACAAACTGAGATGAGCTGGCTTCCCAGGATTCCATGCAGCCATAAATGCTGCTCAGTCACACACACAAATTATTGGTTGGGCCCTGGCCAGTGTTGCTCGGCGGTTAGAGTGTTGGCCCACACATGGAAGGGTCTTGGGTTTGATTCCTGGTTAAGGGCGCTTACCTGGGTTGCAGGTTCAATCCCTGGGCCCGGTTGGGGTGCGTGTGGGAGGCAGCCAGTCCATGTGTCTCTTTCACATCGGTATTTCTCTCTCTGTCTCTCCCCCTCCCTTCCACTCTCTAAAAATCAATGGAAAAATATCCTTGGGTGAGGATTAACAAAAAAAATCAACGTACTAACAAAAAAATTAAGGGTTGGGTGAGGCTCCCAATCCAAGTCTGTTAAAGGGGGCACACTCACTAGGCACATAGTCCTTTATTTTGACCTTTGCTGCCTTTTTTGTCTCCTGTCCAAAACTGACCTTACTTTCTGCTTAGAATATAGATCTCCTACACCTGGAATTGGAGTTACCATCTTGCAGACATGAAGATCCAAGTCAGATTCTAACTATGGTGGATGAGAAAAAGAGGCTATTCCTACCTAAGGCTGCCTACCTCTATACTCGGTTATATGAATAATAAACACCTTACTCATGTTACCTACTGTCCGTGACGTTTCTGTTATGTGTTGCCAAAATAAATGTCTTAGAATTCATTTGAAAAAGAATGGATAAATTGTGAAGCATCTAGACAATGGAATGATTCAGCATTAAAAAGAAATGAGCTATAAAGCCAGGAAAAGACATGGAGGACATTTAAATGCCTATCAGTAAGTAAAAGACCATCTGAAAAGGCTACCTACTATATGATTCCAACTATGTGACATTCTGGAAAAGGCAAAAATATGGAGACAAAAAGATCAGTGGTTTTCAGGGTTTAGAGGGGAGAGAGGGATGAATAAATAAGTGGAGCCCGGGGGACTTTTAGGGCAGTGATACTATTCTGTGTGATACTATGATGGTGGGCACGTGTCATCCATTTATCAAAACCCACAGAATGTACAACACCAAGGTGAACTAACAAACATGGATGGTAAGTGTCTATGTACGTTCATTAACTGCACCACTTTGGTAGAAGAGGTGGGGGAGGCTGTGCATGTGTGGGGGCAAGGGTTATATGGAACATCTCTTGTACAGGTACTTTCTGCTCAATGTCACAGTGAGCCTGAAAGTGCTCTAAAAACTGTGTCCATTAAAAAACAAAACAAGAATGAACTAAAATTTAAGAAAATGTTTGTGAGCCAAATTAAGAGCCTAGTCAAGATTTTAAGGAGATGCTTCTAGATTAATTCTAAAAGTTTCTAAGACCTCAATACCTGTAGAAAAGTAATTCATATGCCACTTAAATCTGTGATCTTTTCTTCTTTTTTTAAAAAAAAACCTGTGGTACATCTACACAATGGAATACTACGCTGCGGTAAAAAAGGAGTTCTTACCATTTGCAACAGCATGGATAGAACTGGAGAGCATTATGCTAAGTGAAATAAGCCAGTTAGAGAAAGATAAATATCACATGATCTCATTCATTTATGGAATATAATGAACAACATAAACGGATGAACAAAAACAGATCCAGAGACAGAGAAACATAGATCAGACAGTCAAAACTCAGAGGGAAGGTAGGGGAGGGTGGGGATAAGGGGGAGAGATCAACCAAAGGACTTGTATGCATGCATATAAACCTAACCAATGGACAGACAACAGGGGGGTGAGGGCATGAGTGGGGGGGGGGGGTAATGGGGGGGAATAAGGACACCTATGTAATACCTTAATCAATAAAGAAATTTAAAAAATAGATTAAAAAAACTGTGAAGAGAAGCCCATTGGGACCTCTACTTGACAATCTTTTCTGAGCAGTTACATATACAGGCCATTCCAGTTTTTGTGTGTGTGTGCGTGTTGTTTTAAATAATTTATATAGAGGACCTGCTCCCAGAGGGAGATAAAGTTTGATAGACAGAGGAACCTAGCAAGGTGTTTCTTTCTTAATCCTCATGAGGATATGGTTTTTTATTTTGGGGGAGGAGAAGGGGCGGGGAGAGAAATATCAATGTGAGAGAGAAACATCTATCGTTTGCCTCCCATACACACCCCAATCGGAGATCGGACTCACAACCTAGGCATGTGCCCTGACTGGGAATCAAACCTGCAACCTTCTGGTGTATGGGATGATTGTTTAACCAACTGAGCCACCCTGTCAGAGATAGGCCATTCCTGTTTGGATGTTACAGTTCCAGCCCTGTAACTTAACTATGGCACAGTCACAGCACACTTACGTGTCTAAATGATTCTTCAGCAAGTCGTACACCAACACATTGTTACACTGCTTTGCAAAATACATTGCGCTATTTTGGTGCTTTGACAAAATATTGCAGTCAGCTCCACATTCAATTACAAGTCGTACAATATCCAAATTTCCTCTTTTACAGGCCTACGTCACACACAAAAAAAGGGGAGTAATAATTAGCTAAAGTAAGTTTACCAGTCAGTGTTTGCCCCTTTCTTCACACATGAGCCAGCCTGGGAGCTCTTTGTGAAGAGAAGGAAAGAAGGTTGGAAAAAACCTGGAGTTGGGTCTCCCCGGGTATTGGAAACGTTTACATAAACAGGAGGGGTCCAGTACAGAAATCTGTGTGCTACCTTCAAAATGATACCTCTATCCCAGCCCAGAAGAAACACCAGGCCTTTCTAAGCTCCACTCTCCATCCATGTCCTGTTGTCCTATTAGACGACACCTCAGGCAGCGTCCAGAGAAAGCCTGCTCCTCAGTCTTAGAGGTTATTAGCCCTGGGAATCTAAAGCGCCTCTTAGCATCACAAAATCTCAGAATTTTCCTAGTAGTTGCTCTGAAGAGACTAACAAGCATGGATACACGTCTGAATTTAGCAAATCCAGAATGGCCCTGAGACTACTCTGGAGTATCTGTTTAGAACCCACTTGGTGATTTCTCAGTAAGATGGTTTTAATTCATTCTTTGAATGTCACCTCTGCTCTAAACATTGGACAATTTACAAACATAACAGAGAACAAATTCAAAAGTAGGGATCCTGAACAAAATATTTCCATGATCCACCAATGAAATAGAAACACAGTGAGCCGGGTTTAAACCCTAAGTGTAAAAGCCTAAGGCTGAAGCAGCAGGTGTGCCAGACCTTGTGTATAATGAATTAGAAAGCAGATTCAGGCAGAAGGAAACTAAGATGGAGGCATAGGTAAACACCTAAACTGCTGCCTCGCACAACAATTTCAAAACTATAACTAAAAGACAAAACGGACATCATCCAGAACCACAGGAAGGCTGGCTGAGTGGAAATTCTACAACTAGAAGGAAAGAGAAGCACACTGAGACTCAGAGGAGCTGCAGGAGGCAGAGGTACTGAGACGCGCGCGTGGAGAGGGCTGGCAACTGCGTGTGCGGCTGGCTTTCTCAAACAGGAGGGAGACAAAAGCTTCCAATGGCTCTGAGCTCCAGTTCCGGGCGAGACTCTGGGGACCCAGACTCATTCGGGGAGAAACTGGACTGTCTGGCAGCAAGCGGAACTCGAGGGCGACTTTCTCTCCGAGGTGCTTGCAGTGATTACCACAGGACACTGAGACACAGAGGCCTATTAGGGCAGGGCTGACGGAAAACCAATGCTGTCTGCTCCACCCTAAACTCCCGCCCCATCCAAGCTGAGCACAGAGGCTCTTGCAAGTCCTGCCCCATAAGGGTGTCTCTAGCACAGAAGTTCTCCCAGCGTAGACACAGCTGATCCTCACAGCCAATAGGCCTGGAGGTCAATTCCTCCCAGTGATACCAACAACAATCAAGGCTTAACTACAGCAAGACTGTGCACACAGCCCACAAAGTGGTGCACCAAGAGTGTCCACCTCAGGTAACTGGGGAGGCAGAGCCACTGGGCCCTATAGGACACCTAGCACACAAAGCCACTCTATCAACTGAGGGAAGCAGCCAAAATGCAGAGACAAAGAAACAGATCACAAATGAAAGAAATGGAGGAAAGCAAACGACTGGATATAGAGTTCAAATCCATGGTTATAAGGTTTTTCAAGAATTTCCTAGAAAAGGCCGATAAATTTAGCAAGACCCTCGAGGATATGAAAAAGGACCAACTAGAAATTAAGCATACACTGACTGAAATAAAAAATATTATACAGAGATCCAACAGCAAACTAGAGGATCCCAAGAATCAAGTCAAATATTTGAAATACGAAGAAGCAAAAAACACACAACTGGAAAAGCTAAAAGCAAAAAGAATCCAAAAATATGAAGATAGTGTAAGGAGCCTCTGGGACAACTTCAAGCGTACCAACATCAGAATTATGGGGGTGCCATAAGGAGAGAGCGCAAGATACTGACAACCTATTTGAAGAAATAATGACAGAAAACTTCTCCCACCTGGTGAAAGAAATAGACTTACAAGTCCAGGAAGCACAGAGAACCCCAAACAAAAGGAATCCAAAGAGGACCACACCAAGACACATCATAATTAAAATGCCAAGGGCAAAAGACAAAGAGAGAATATTAAAAGCAGCAAGAGAAAAACAGTTAGTTACCTACAAGGGAGCACCCATACAACTGTCAGCTGATTTCTCAACAGAAACTATGCAGGCCAGACGGGAGTGGCAAGAAATATTCAAAGTGATGAACAGCAAGAACCTACAACCAAGAGTACCCAGCAAAGCTATCATTCAGAATTGAAGGGCAGATAAAGAGCTTCACAGATAAGAAAAAGCTAAAGGAGTTCATCACCACCAAACCAGGATTATATGAAATGCTGAAAGGTATTCTTTAAGAAGAGGAAGAAGAAGAAAAAGGTAAAGATAAAAATTATGAACAACAAATATATATTAACAAGTGAATCTAAAAATCAAGTGAATAATAAAATCTGAGGAACAGAATAAACTTGTGAATATAATAGAATCAGGGGCATATAAAGGGAGTGGACTGACAATTCTCAGAGGGAAAGGGGTGTGGGAATGCGGGAAGAGACTGGACAAAAATCGTACACCTATGGATGAGGACAGTGGGGGCGGGTAGGGGCAGAACGAGGGGTGGGAACCAGGTGGAGGGGAGCTATTGGAGACAAAAGAGGAACAATTGTAATAATCTGAACAATAAAGATTTATTAAATTAAAAAAAAAAAAAAAGAACTGCTGTATCCTAATAGCATTTTAGGCCAGGAACCCAGAACTGCCCCAGGAACAGACTAGAACATGCAGAATTTGCCCCCATAGATGCAAATGCAAAACCACTAACCATGGAGGGGTAATACAGGAGTGCACGGGGGCGGCTTTAACCACATTCTCCTTAAAACTATCTGCAAACCACAATTCCTAACAGACAAAGGATGAAGCGATGAATTCACCAATAAAAACTAGAGTACAGCCTCCACTTCTCCACCCCTTGGGCCACTGGGAGCCACAGGACTGAACCTTGTCTGGACTCTGATGGAATCCCTTAGCTCCATGCTTACTCCTCTCACGTCACTCATCACACTACATGTTAAGTGCTTCTCTGATGGTCTACTTTTCCCAGTCATCAATCAGGTGCAAGTCCAGAGATGATCTCATTCCGTATTATATCCCCAGACCCCAGCTGTCAGAGGCCCCAACATGCACATCTGAGACGTGGAGGGGATGACAATCACGTGAGGCATTTACCTTCATTAAAGCGGTCTCACCACTGCTCTGCTGGACATTTACAAAAGCGCCTGCTTCCAAAAGAATCGCCACTGTGGTTAAAAAGTTCTATTAAAGAAAAGAAAACAAATTTAATTCTTCACATTCTTACATTCAAAAGTAAGGTATTTTGGGATATTTTGAAACTTTCGCCACTAGGAAAAAGACAGACTGTATCCCAAGCAGTTAGGTGACGTTTCCTGGTTCTTTACTCTGCAGACGCAGGGTCGTGAGAGAACCAGAGGTGCTGGGTGGGTTCGGTCCCCCGCCCAGCCACACTCCGTTTTGCCAGTAAGTTCAATCTGAGGGTTAACCACTGCTTTCTACATAAGACCCTCTGCATAGCAATCCTTTAGATAGATAATATATGGGAACATTTTAATTGTCTTCAATTGGAAATGATTTTTTAAAAGACCCAATTGATTGAAATTGAAATTGATTTTAGTACCTTAGTCAGAGGTCCGGTTGAATATAAATCACTTCCAACTAGATAATCATTTTGAAAATTCAACTGCAAAGTATTGTTGACTTAAAAGAAAACATCCATTCATAACAAGTCATAGATAAACTGAACTATAAAGTTAAGTTGCCTGTATGACTTACATTTCACTACAGAAACAGATTTTGTCTTAGTTCAGGAGCAGGAATTCCTGCAAGACTATGAAATGGTTGCACTGTGAGTGACCAACCTTCTCAGCTGCATGAATGAGTGCGGTGGTCCCATTCTTCTGTCTGCCATTCACTCTGGCTCCCTTTCTGATGAGGAGCCTCAACAGATCGTCCTGACCTCCAGCTGCAGCCAGCATCACCAGTGTCATCCCACTTGAATCCTTCATTAGTTTTGTTTAAGGAAAAAACGTCAATGTTTAATCAGAAAAATTTTATAACTAAGTTCTTTTCATCTAGACGGTTTCAAAGTGAAATTATTAAAGTACATTGATCTAAGCATCTATTTAATTTTTTTCACTAAAATATTCTTATATAAAAAATAAACTAATATCCTTTGGAATTTTATATATATAAATGTTACTATGGGAACCCTAATCAGAGTACACCAGATGTTCAAGGCCAATCTAAGCAAGGACATAGCAATCTTACTGTATGCACTGAGCAGGTGTACCTTTCTGTAGCCCCAATACTGATGTCACTATTTGCAAAAAGCATCTTTTGTCTAAGTTAGTATAAAGATGTATTAGTGACCAGGTGGTACGAGGCTATTTTTATGTAGAGGCTGCTTTTATGTAGGGCTGGGCTGCTGTGTGTGCAATGGCTCCTATATTTGCTGAGGCTGCTTTGTGCGGCTACTGCTTAGTAAGCTACTTTAAAGAACTGCTTTGTCTAGTGGCTACTTAGCAGCAATGGCTACTTGGTCTGCTTCTCATGTCTGCTCCGTCTAATACTCGGCACCCACGAAGGTCCAGTTCCTGGCAGAGAAGGACCTGTGCTCCCTCTGTTAGCGTAGTCAAGCAGGATCAAAGAGTAAGTACGCCGACAGTTACCATAAAATTTTACAACTTCGATGTATTAAGTTCTAAAGGCACATCAATACTTTGCACAAATCTTGAAGCTATATCTAGATGGCAAAGGTATTTGTCTCTAATTTCAGGTCTAAAAGTTTCCTTGTGTTCTAGGCAAAACTCATATATAGATTATATTCTTTTAGTTGGCCCAAAGATGTAAGGCTAGAAATGACCACTGGTCACCTAAGCCCAGTGTATTGAGGACACAATGAAATGAATGTTATCTGGATTAAAAGACCATTGCTAACTGCTGGGAAGTTAAGAGTTTGACTGCTCTAAGGATAAAAAAGATTCATAAGTAGGGAACAATACTGATATGAAAAAAGTGAGTAAAACAACTGCTTTGAATAAGATAAAATTACATAAAGTTGGCAAATAATAAAAAGGTAACTATTAGCTAAAATATTTCCAATTGCTAGTTAAAATGAACACCAGATGAGAAAACAAAACTATTAATTACCGTCCGATACAACCAAATTCCAATAGTGTGAATTAATTTGGTTATAATCTGAAAGTTTTAGCAGAATTTGCCAGTATGAGTAATCTGAAGGAACACTAATGTAAGAAAAATTACTTCTAGCAATAACACTTTCTCTAGATTTGTAAAAATCTAACTTTAGAAAGTTCCCTGCATGCGTCTCACAAAGACTGGGTGAGCTGAAGAGTAGGGGCCATAGGGTGGTGGGAGGAGGAGGAGGAGGCAGTGGCAGCAAATAAATGGCTCTGAAGCAGGACCAAAGTCTGAATTTCAGGAGGGTTAGTGAGCGCTGCACTTTCATAGGCCTCACTTTTTTTTTAATCCTCACCCGAGGATATATTTAGGGACTGAGGGAGAAAGAGGGGGCGGGAGTGAGAGAGAGAGGGAGAGAGCGAGAGAACGCTCGGAGGGAGGACTGAACCCACCCCCTAAGCATGCGCACTGATCAGGAACTGAACACTCCACCTTTTGGTGTAACCAACTGAACCCCCGGCCAGGGCAACAAAGCTGCTTCTGAACGCTGGCAGTTCTATTCCTTTGACACTACTCACTTTTATATGTTTCTGTTTTATGACAAAATGACCTAATTCCTAATGCAAAAGGTTCAATTTAGTACATAAAACTGAAGATACTCATCCACTTGTGTGTTTTTATTTTAATTGGCACTTAAAGAGTCCATCCTTTGCAAATAATCTATATTGTTCCTTAGGCATTTTATCTTTGCTCAGATTGTTGAAAAGTGGTGGCTTGTTTTGTGTTTTTCTTTGTGACTAATGCACATTTTACCTTGACAGATGCAACACACCATGTAGCTACAATTTTCTGGAAAAGTAAATCTTTTAGGAATTGTTTTTCAAATCTTCAAAGAAAACTTCTGATAAAACCCAACATGTATCCCCGATACTTAAGCAGCTTAAAAAAAGGGCAGAGTATAGGAGGTAAACCACCAACAAGACAGAAATCAAACCTGATGCCAAGACCCTGAGGGAAAATCCTACTCAGACCAAAAACAGAACAGATTACTTCTATCACCATTGTTCTTCAGATATCACCAATTTCACAAGACCAAAGAAAGAAATATTGAAAATAAGGGAAACAAAATAGATATTTTTAGCAAGTGGTCCAACTCTCTATCTAGAAAGTAACTTAAAAATTACCACAGTAAGAGAATTTTCTAAAGTGGCTGGAGACACAAACACAAACAGAAATCAATAGCTTTATCACAGTTAGAAAACAAAATGTGGGAGAAAAAAGATCCCAATAATCATAGCAAGATAATTACAAAATTATAACATATTTAGAAATAGATCTGAAATAAATGTATAATAACTATGAAGAGAAAAAATTTTTTTGCTTAAGGAAATAAAATGAAGAGCTGAATGTAGTTATGTTCCTAAATGGAAGACTGAAAATGTAATCATGTTAATTCTCAGCCAAATTGATCTGTATATTGCATGCAATTTTAATCAAAATAATTTTTTGAAGTGTAACCTCAAATGATTAAACCTAAAAATCCACAACTACAGCAAGAAAATGAAAGAAGAAAATATACAAATCTTTTCTAAGCAAGACAAGACACCCAAAAGCCATAAAGGAAAAGATCAACAAATGTGACTACCTAAAAATATAACCCCCTCTACCCATGCCGGGTGGCTCAGTTGGTTGGACCTTTGTCCTGTACACCATAAGCTGGCGGGTTCAATTCCTGATCAGGGCACATACCCAGGATGCAGGTTCAATTCCCAGTCTGGGTGTGTGCTGGAGAAACAACTGACCGATGTTTCTCTCCATCTCAAATAAAGACATTCTCAGGTGAGAAAATAAAAATAAACAAACAGAAATCCTCCAAGCAATAAAAGATAAAAAAAACAACCCCACAAAGCAACAAACCTAAAAACCAGGAAAAAAAGGGTTAATATGCTTCCATATTTAAAAAAATAACAAAACATTCAATCTTCTCTCTTCCATTTTTTTCTTGGAGGCAACCAAATTTTTGGTGGCCTTGTTTCAACAAGGCTGAAAAAAAAATTCATAAATCAGTATAAAACCCACAGCAATAATAGGAAGTCAGGCAGTTGCTGTTAATAGACAGGTCTCAATGAAACACGGTGACATGAAACACCCCTAATAGCACCAGAGGTTAAACTACTGACAAAATCAGAAGGATCACAGCTGAACCAAATGGTCACTCTAGGGGTGGGAATACAGGGAGTAAAATTTTCTACATTCTGCAATTTTTGAATTTTATAAAATGAAAATGCATTACTTTTCTAGCTAAAATAAAAAAGTAAAACAATTATTTTAAAAGAGCTAATTTACATATTCCTTTCATGAGATTTTACAAAGATGTATTTATTACCTCTTGGTCCAGGTTATATTCTTCATTTGAATTAAGTGCAACCTTCACAGTAATATAATCCCCATTTTTTACAGCATCCCTCAATAAATCTAAAATGAAAGAAAAGATATTAGGTTTCTGTATCTAGATTCATGAAAAGGATCCCCATAACTCCCTAACTACTCACTACTTGGAACGGCATCTGTTACAGAAAAGTTCTCATCTTCCCCATCAAGATGCTTTTGAAAATCTTCTAGTTTCATCCATTCCAGCTGCAGGTCCATGCCCAGACTCAAAATCTGCTGTCTGCCATCTGGAACACATAAGGGCTTTAAGATACTTTTTTTGGTACTGACTTAACCAAAACTTTATATACACCTTTAACATATGTCATTACGTAACTGAGTCTTCAATGAAATTTCTGATTTTCTTTGGCAAGTAAAATAAACTACCCATATTTAGAAGTTACAATGCTTCAAAAGCTTGAAGATAAACTGGTAAACTATCCTATATAATAAAAGGGTAATACGCAAATTGACCCTAACAGCAGAATGACCGGTCGCAATGATGCGTACTGACCACCAGGAGGCAGACGCTCAATGCAGGAGCCGCCCCCTGGTGGTCATTGTGCTCCCACAGGGAGAGCTCTGCGGACGGTGAGCGCAGCGGTGGTGGCGGGCGCCTCTCCCTCCTCCTCTGCAGCACTAAGGATGTCCCCAAGGGCTCCCCGGCTACCAAAGGAATGTCTGACTGCCAGCTGAGGCCCGTTCCCCTGGGGAGCAGGCCTAAGATGGCAGGTGGACATCCCCGGAGGGGTACCGGACTGGGAGAGGACGCAGGCCGTGCTGAGGGACTTTCTGAGTGTAAGAATTTTCGTGCACCGAGCCTCTAGTTAACTATAAAATAGTAACATATGAATTTAAGTATAAGATTAAGTAGCTCAAAAGAAGAGAGAAACTAGAGCAGGGGTCCTCAAACTTTTTAAACGGGGGGCCAGTTCACTGTCCCTCAGACCATTGGAGGGCTGGACTATAGTTTAAAAAAAAACTATGAACAAATTCCTATGCACACTGCACATATCTTATTTTTTTTAAAAAATATATTTTATTGATTTTTTACAGAGAGGAAGAGAGAGGGATAGAGAGTTAGAAACATCGATGAGAGAGAAACATCGATCAGCTGCCTCTTGCACACCCCCTACTGGGGATGTGCCCGCAACCAAGGTACATGCCCTTGACCGGAATCGAACCTGGGACCCTTGAGTCCGCAGGCCGACGCTCTATCCACTGAGCCAAACCGGTTTCGGCCACATATCTTATTTTGAAGTAAAAAAACAAAACGGCAAAAACACCCGCATGTGGCCCGCGGGGCCGTAGTTTGAGGACGCCTGAACTAGAGTCAGTAAGAGGAACTGCTAACATGTCTTTCCTTGGCCATTCTTCTTGTACATTGCTTTCAATCATTGGAAATGTGTAAATCAGACCTGTGTGTAAATAAAAGTAAATGCCCTTGGATCCTTCCAGACTCAGCTCACACTTTTCCTCCTGAAAGCTCTCTCTACTGAGTGTACTCCAGGCCCCACCACCACCATGAAGCAAATTGCTGGTCTCAGCTGTCTGATCCCTGGATTCAACACTAGGATGGACAGCTCATTCTCTATTGACAGTGTGGTTGGTGAGTCTTAAGCATAACTCGTTCGGGAGAAATTCAAAATGACTGAAAAGCACAAATAGTTAAAGGATTTTCACCTAAAACCAATTCCTCAAATGACACAGATGTTGGGCAGTTAACCTTGCCACAGAAATGGAATTTGTAAAAGCCATGCAAATACATTTTTCCCAAAGCTCTCACCTGGAACCAGCACTGAGCATGGAGACATGACAGCACAGCCTCCACAGTGACCCACCTGGCTCTGTGCTCCAACTCCGTTAGCTGTATGACTTTGAGTCTCAAACTCACTGTACCTCCCTCTCTGAATAGAAAAAGCAGCTAACACTCCATAAGGATTGTGTAATTATTTCTGTGAATTAATGCATTTAGACTGTCTAATGACCTGTGAGGTCACCGACGAGGAAAGCGAGCCACCTCCTCCCACAACTGTGGGAAACCACAAACCACAGGAAGCACTGGGGAGGCCATACAAATGAGAATCCATATAAACGGAGACAATGCCATCTAATTTCCAGGACTGTTAAGTAACAGAACACAGAGCTCCAAATCAAGAGCTCTCTTCCCCATGAATGTGTGTCTATCTGGTTTTCAGATCTGCAAGGACCTGATTCTGAGGTGTCTGAACACACCCAGTTCAGTGCTGTTATCTCCTGCTATACTTTTATACAGCGGCCTCAATAGAATACGGGGCGATTACGGCTGATGCCCAATACATGGATGGTCTAGTTGGGCAACCTGTCCAGAGGGGTTACAGCTGTTATTCAGCCCAACACGACACTGTCTGTATGGAAACAGAGGGCCTGCAGCAGCCAGTGGGCGGACCTCAGTAGTTTGGCTGATGATCAGTGAGGAGCCTTGGCCATTAATACTTTGCACCAACAGGTGGGCTATTCTAAAGGGATTGACCCTGCGGCTCAGTGTAAAGCCACAGGTGGATCATCAAGAGTGAGCTTTTGTGGGGTCAGGACATGTAGAAAGGCATTTGAGTCCACCTGCACGAGCCTAAGGCTCCTTACTTTTCCACATCCCAACACATGAGGCACTGACACCCCCTGGCAATTAGGGAAGTGAGGCCCTGACAGCTGACCCTTCAGTGGATGTAGCAGATGGGTACATATGAGTGGCCACCACAGCACCTGGGTGGGATGGGAGTATCGCTCCAGAAACAGTGACTTGTTAATGCAGTGACAATATTAAACAATTCACAGGGCAACTGCCACAGGCGTTGGGGGCCACACATTCATTGTATCAGCGCCTCCCTCCAAGTGGGGCAAACCAGGCTGCCACTACTAGAGAATTAGAGAAGTTGAGAAGACAGTGATGGGGTCACGTTTCAGAGACCATAATGTGCTAGACTGGGCTAAAGAATATGACACGACTGGAGGCCCATCCCCCTTATGACCTACAGGCAACAGGGCTGGTAGAAAGGAATGAGTAGTAAAGCCACAGATTACATTACTAACAGGTAATCCACCTTGCCAAGGTGGGCTAAAGCAGTGGTTGGCAAACTCATTAGTCAACAGAGCCATATATCAACAGTACAACGATTGAAATTTCTTTGGAGAGCCAAATTGTTTAAACTTAAACTTCTTCTAATACCACTTCTTCAAAACAGACTCGCCCAGGCCGTGGTATTTTGTGGAAGAGCCACACTCAAGGGGCCAAAGAGCCGCATGTGGCTCGCGAGCCGCAGTTTGCCGACCACAGGGCTAAAGTACTATCCCAGGCTTTCATACAGTTGAATGATCAGCCAGTAGGGCCCATTGTCCATATGACAGACTAGGGACCCCTATTGAGGCACCTAATGCCATAAAGCAGGGGTGGGGAACACCTGCCCCGGCCCGCAAAATCATTTGGTCTGGCCCTGCCAAGGCATTAGGGGTGAGTTAATTAAATGCTAGCAGGCTAATTTTTTTAAGTTAATAATTTTGTATGGCTGGCAAATGATGTTATAAATATCCCAATAGCCCTTGGCAGAACAAAGGTTCCCCATTCATGCCATAAAGGAACGTAAGTTACAAGAGACAGTCACTGCCCTGACTCGCATTGTGGACCAAAGTGCTGTGCTGCTAAGAACACGAAGCCCCCTCACACCTGGGAAAGGCATCCATCATCTATAGGAATTTGCAATGAGATGTCCCACCGGGATAAGGGTGACTTGGCTTCCCAGGTGAGGGGAACTACACAGTCTCCACTGGGACCCTGCTGTCCTGCCAGCTGACCAGTGGAAAAGCATCTGGAATGAAACATGCACCACTGAGAGAGGAGATGAGCTGGGGGTCCTGGTCTGGCATGTTCTACGCCCAGAAGTCCATCTCCTCACCCTGTGTGCCCCAGCCGACATGGATGGTATACATGTCCTGGTCAAGTTCCTAAAGTTGCCAACCCCCCTCTCCTCAAGGCCAGATTCGGTTTCCCATAGATGCCATAATTCAGCTGCCATCTCTGTTGCCTCCATTGCCCTGGAGGATGTTACAACACACAAGAAAGCCCCTACACTAAACTCACCCAAGCCTTGAATGTTAGCCAACAAAGCCCATCTTTAATGAATACTGAAATGTCCCTAAAGAGAAAGCTGTTCTCTGAAGCAGGATGGCCTTGGACATTATTACTGCCTCACAAGGAGGCAGACCTGTGCCATTGTCCAAACAGAATGTCTTCATACCATAAGTCTGCTAATGTATCACATTGAGGACACAAGTGAATGCACTGAGTGATCTGACCCCTAGCCTAGCAGATTTAATAAATCAGTGGTTCTGATCTTGGGGCTTAGTGAAAAAATTATTACTTGTTCTGGGAATCATTATCTTAACCTGTTATCGGTTGCATATGCCTGTACTGTTGCTGTGGTGTCTGTCTCCAATGCAACCAGACAGAGGCCAAACGAGCCACCTCCACGCTGTGAAAACCCATGCTGACCCCTCAGGGCACACTGCGGAAGAGGAGGCATGTGACACTGTAAGAGCCAGTCATAAGGGGCGGAGTGTTGGAGGAGGTCATTCAGAGGACATGACCATCGATTGAACAGTGAGCTGGACAGAGGCAACTGGAGGCTCCCTCAACCCTCCCATACCTGGAATGTATGTCCTCACCACCGTTCCCCACAGTGGGAGCCACTTCAGGGATGCAGCCTTGATAGCACAAGGTATTGTGAGACCACCTGGAGTGAACACATGACTGAACACCATTTAGGCCTCTATAAACCTTAAGACTTGGCAGGCAGTTTGGAGATTTACTTGCCTCACAGTCCCCCAAGATGAGCCTCATATGTTAAGTTCCCTTGCTTATTCCACTTGCCAACTACCCATTTGGGGTGGCTGCCTTCCAGTCTCTCCCTGCCCGCTGTGTAAAGGGTGATTCAGATGTCACCTGGGGATGCCCAAGGGTACAAACCAACTTCTACTGTGTGTGCTCACTGCCTGGCATCCCAAACAGCAGAGTTGCTATTTGACATCTGGCCTCGGGGCAAGCCATTTCCTCCTCCCCTTGTCTATTGGTCCCAGCAATTGTCCCAATTTCCCACAAGCTAAGGAATGCACCTAAAAGCATGATTTACCTGATACCCAGGGCCTAACTGTTTTGTAGTAACAAGGCAACCCAGACCATCCACTCTGGAAAATATTCTGTAACAATAATTCTCTTCAACTGTTTCAAGATTCAAATGATACAGTTTTATCAGATTTATTCTGTCCTGTTATAAGTACATATATATGCACTCTTTCTGTGACCCTCACAGCCAGTGTGCCCAATCTTCCACACACTGACCTCCCTCCTCAGCCAATCCCAACATCCTCAGGACGGCATTTACAAACATGCCATTTAGGAAGTGTCATTTACTGCAAAGTTAAAAGGACAGAATACAAGTAAGTCTGCATTTGATAATTTTCTGAAAGAAATCCATTAGATATACAATCAAGCTACTTCGCAAGAGTGGTAAAGACAGAACACCTGAAATTTGTACAATTTTAAAATGTTCTGGTCACATCACAGGGTCTTATAAAACATTTGTGTGATCAATTTAAAAACCACAGAATGGCCTAAGTCTTCAATATAAAAAGCTGTTTATTCAGGAAATTGAAACAAAATTGTCTATGCCTTTATTTTCTGATCTTGAGTTACAATGGGAAAAAATGAGGTGAGTGAAATCATACTGCCCTGAAAAAATATGCAAACTGACTGCAAACACACTCACCAGTATTCTCGTCGGCTGGGCACATACCATCAAGAACATCCTGATCACCTTCTGCAGCTATATATGCCCAGGTGTCAGCCTCATCTCTTGTATTTCTCCTTTCTTTAAGTACCTGATTGTTTTCCTTGGCTTTGTGATCTTCTGCAAAATTACAATCCAGTGGTGTTTCTTCTCTTTTTGGATTATTCTCAGGAAAATCATTTTTTCCTTCTGGAGTTAATTTAAACAAATCAAATGCATTTCTGATTTCCTTAAACGCTAGTGGGGAAAAATAAAAATGGTAATAAATAGGAACCACAATTTTTATTGTAATCAAAAGAAAATCTGGGTTTGTGTTAAAGAAACAGACATTTTCTTAATTTTTACTAATATCTACCTTGGTTCTAAAGCATCATTAAGTTTGTACTATCAAACCCATGAAGCTGTTTCAATTGGTCTTTCTATTGGCTGCTCAATGCTTAGAAAGGGTTGACATCCAAAGTGAATGGCTGTTTTCCACTGTTATGAACCATTCCCAGTTTTGACAAGACAGTCAGCCTCAAAATAACCCCAGTCATGCCACCAACTGTCCTCCTTAGACAACTGCCTACAACTGTATCCTGAAGCTAACCTTGTACACAATGATCTCTGGGCTGAGTGGGGAAATGGGAGGGTACCATGCCAGTACACTGACTGTGCACCTGGTAAAATTTAGCTGATGGTTTTTGGGAGAAGAAAATGGCGGCAGAGTAGGCAGATGTGTTCCCAGCCTGGTCCTGGAGCCGAAAGAGAGAACAGCTAAGGGTCACACTGGGAGTGTTTGTTAGCAAGCTGAGGGACAGCTGAACGCCAGGAGAAGGTGGGGGACTGCTGGACGGGGTTCCCCTGACAGGGCAGCCCCCATGGCGGCTGGGTCCCCTCCCGGAGCTACGGGCACAGACAGCGAAACCTCGCCATCTTGAAAGGGAAGGTGGACTTTGTCCGAGGCCTGAAAATCAACAACTGCAGCAACCGCCCAACAACTGTTTGCCCCAGAGCACCGATCCCAGGAGGCGCAAATGCTTGGACTCAAAGGCGCTCTTCACTCCACCACGGAAAGGTCAGATTTCTCCAGGGATAGGGTGAGATTCTAGTCCCTGCCGGAGAGAGAAACGCCCTCCCACGCGTGCGCACGGTGGGAGCTGGATGACCAGGGAGGTCTGAGCCTGGAGAGGTCTGTGGCTGTTGGGGCCGGTGTGATCCGTGATTGTGGAAGGGGGCCTCAGAGCTGCTAACAGGGGGGAATCTCTAAAGAGCAACCGGTTTTCATCTGACGCGGAGGGATAGACTGGGAGTTTCAGGGGTGTGCAGTCGGCTTGAACTTGCCCACCAGCCTCTGCAAACCAGTATTGAGTGCCATAGAGGAAAAAAGGCTAGAGAGGCCTTAGAGTCCTGGAAGTCAACCCAGAAACACTGCCACTCAGAGGCTGAATGACAAATTGACTCTGGTCTAATAATAAAAAATAAAGGAACACCAGAAATTAAGACACCCCCTGCTTAAAAATCAAGACTGAATTACAATACTGAGGAGCAGTGAAACGCAGGGAACTGCAACACTGTCCAGACTGGGAAACAGGCGTGCCAAACAGAACAACA